>NC_044386.1:49440546-50101101 GCF_006542625.1 Nomascus leucogenys
TTTGTTAAACTGCCCAACTTTCTCAGTGTAGAGCCCAGGTGAGGAAATCAATTAAAATTTTTTCAGGATGTTGAATAGAAATACATAGAATGTTTATTTTTCTTATTTCGCATTGAGTTGACAAATCACAAAAATGGAAAATTGATCGTGTATCTCTGAAAAAATTAGTCAAGCACATGCTGAGATAGAAAAAATATGTATTGGTAAGGGAGGCTTTTAATGCTATGATTGTTTTTAGCAGTTTGATACTTTCTTATGAATTAGCAGACACCACAGGTCTTCAAGGTATTTTTTTAATTGGTACAACTCTGAAAAGGCTGAAATTGAAAGTGATGAAATTTGCTAGAGAAATGCCAGTGTCCACTGTAGCAGCTATTGTTGGTCTAGAAAAGGTAATGGTTTTGGACAATTAGACAGTGGTTGATGGGTATTATTTACTAAGTTTACTCAAGCTCTTGTGCTTTTAAAATTTTTTTTCCACAGGCACAATGATGTGGAAAGCTAGAGCATATGTTGCCTATTCTTTGGCAGAGTTACATAAGAAGAAGAAAGGATATTTTGAATATTTACCCTTGCTTGTACTTTATTTCAAGCAATATGTATTAACAACAAATTTTAAGAAGTAAAATTACTGGCCGGGTGTGGTGGTTCACACCTATAATCCCAGCACTTTGGGAGGCCGAGGAGGGCGGATCACCTGAGGTCGGGAGTCTGAGACCAGCCTGACCAACATGGAGAAACACCCTGTCTCTACTAAAAATACAAAATCAGCCAGGCAGGGTGGCGCATTCCTGTAATCCCAGCTACTCGGGAGGCTGAGGCAGGAGAATCACTTGAACCTGGGAGGCGGAGGTTGTGGTGAGCCGAGATCGTGCCATTGCACTCCAGCCTGGGCAACAAGAGCAAAGCTTGGTCTCAAAAAAAAAAGTACAATTACTACTTCCTTGAAGTTAAGCATGAAGATATTGATCATTATGATTTTTTAAATTATATATTTTTTTATATAATGGTGTTTATTAATAGAGATGTTATTACATAGCAGTAATATTCTTTATAAAATATGATTAATAGTTTATTTGGAAAACAATTTGTAGACCTTTTGATCCTCAGTATTATGAAGATGAATTTGAAGATGAAGAAATGCTGGATGAAGAAGGTAGAACCAGGTTAAAATTAAAGGTACTATTTCATGCTTTTTCCCTTTTTTTTCTTTTATAAAGTAAAACCTGGAGATACTAACTTGAAACTTGAGCTTTTGAAAGTGATTTTTTTATCTAACACTTCACTATATGGCTGTGTTCTTTTGATTGCTTTTGTTGACTATTAGGAGAGAATTTTATTGTACTAAATTCCCATTAATGCTTCTCTTTGATACCTTATACCATCTAGTCACGCTATAGAAGGAGGGCCTCTAATCTTTTAAGTAAGGAGGATGTAGGTTAAGTAGAAGTTTCATCTTTTTATTTTGAGACACGGTCTTGCTCTGTCGTTAAGGCTGGAGTACAGCGGCACAAACACAGCTCTTGGCAGCCTCAATTTCCTGGGTTCAAGTGATCTTTCCATCTCAGCCTCCTGAGTAGCTGGGACTACAGAAAACATGCCACCATGCCCAACTTTTTTTTTTTTCCTGTAGAGATGAGGTCTTGCTGTGTTGCCCAGGTTGATCTTGAACTTCTGAGCTCAAGTGATCCTCCCGCCTTGACCTCCCAAATTGCTGGGATAACAGGCGTGATGCTACTGCACTTGGCCAAGTAGACATTTTAGAATTGAGTTGTACAAGGGAACAAGAGGTGGTTGAATGCATGATACTGAAACTGGAATTATGCATTTTCAATTCTTAAATCTGAAGGATTTCCTGTAAATTTCTTATTTTCTAGTGGGTATATATATATTTTTTTGAGAAGGAGCATCGCTCTGTCGCCCACACTGGAGGGCAGTGGTATGATCTCAGCTCACTGCAACCTCTGCCTTCTGGGTTCAAGTGATTCTCCTGCCTCAGCCTCCCAAGTAGCTGAGACTACAGGCGTGCACCACCATGCCCAGCTAATTTTTGTATTTTTAGTAGAGACAGGGTTTCATGATGTTGGCCAGGTTGGTCTCGAACTCCTGACCTCAGGTGATCCACCCACCTCGGCCTCCCAAAGAGCTGGGATTACAGGTGTGAGCCACTGCGCCTGGCCTCGGTACCTTATTAAATTGTTAGAAAGGGATAGTCTGGCATTTTTTAGGCACTGAATTTTTATATTTTTAATAGTACCATCTCTTCAATGTGGTGGATTAACAACTACCTAAATAACCTTGATATAAGATGGTTTCTATCCAAAAGCTTTTCAATGAGACTTCACTACTCCTCTTAATGGAAATGCAAATCAAATAAGAAAACTGAGATAAACAGATGCCAATAATTTGTTCAAGATCACACAGTCAACAGATATAGTGCTTACACTGTTTTTTGTTTTTTTTTTTCTGTCCTCCCTCCACCACCCATCTACTCATCTGTTTTTTAGCCCATCTGTTAATATTATTTCCTTGGGACATGTGGATGTATTGATTTAGGCTTAGCAGTATGAATTTTTCATGGTTGTTTTAGTGCCTCTGGCTTTAATTCTACTACTTTTCATTGTTTCCTGTCATATACATATAAACTAATATAGTAGTTCCTTATTTATTCACTTTTTATCAATTTATTTAATTTTGTCTTTTTCCATTTTCTTACTTTCTGTCATGATGCTACAGCTAGTATCAATATATCTATTATATTTTTAGACCATGTGATACCAGATTCTAGTATGGGTATCAAACTTCGTAAATAAGGCCAGGCATGGTGCCTCATACCTATAAACCCAGTACCTTGGGAGGCCGAGGTGAGAAGACTGGCCGGGAGTTTCAGACCAGCCTGACCAATAGAGCAAGACCTTGTCTCTACTAAAAATAAAAAAAATTAGCCAGCAGAGATGGCGCATGCCCGTAGTCACAGCTACTCCAGGAGGCTGAGGTGGGAGGATTGCTTGAGCCGAGGAGTTTGAGGCTGCAGTGAGCTGTGATTGTGCCATTGCACTCCAGCCTGTGCACCACAGCGAGACCCTGTCTCCAAAAAAAAAAATTTATAAATATGTATTTTACCCTAAAATTTCAGTGCATCAGACTACAAAATGTTGGTGTTTAACATAAACTGTTGTCTTAAAACCTTGGTGTGTGATAGGAAATAACCCTGGACCCTTATTTTCTTGAGTGATGTTTAAGACTACGCTGACCAGTCTTAAAGCATGGTGTAGTTAATTCTTTAAGAACAAGGAACCAGGGAACCAGGTACAGCTTATGTACCTCTCTGAGGTCCCCTGTCTTCAGAAATACTATTATGTGTCCTTCATCCTGATAGGTTAAGACCTAGCAATGTGTCCTATTATAGCATCATTACTATTTGAATCACTTTATATAATAGAAAGCATTTTTTAGAACGGCTTCTCAATTTAATGGCCTATTTGTGTGTGTGTGTGTGTGTGTGTGTTTTTTTTTTTTTTTTTTTGAGATGGAGTCTTGCTTTGTCATCGCCCAGGCTGGAATGCAGTGGTGTGATCTCGGCTCACTGCAATCTCTGCCTCCCGGGTTCAAGCAATTCTCCAGCCTCAGCCTCCCGAGTAGCTGGAATTACAGGCACATGCCACCATGCCCGGGTAATTTTTGTATATTTTTAGCAGAGATGGGGTTTGACTGTGTTGGCCAGGTAGGTCTTGAACTCCTGACCTCAGGTGATTGCCTGCCTTGGCCTCCCAAAGTGCTGGGATTACAGATGTGAGCCCCGTGCCCGGCGTATTTGTGTATTTATATGTGGCCAACCTATCGTATGAGAGGGAAGACAGGAATAGTGACAGATTGTTTTGTTTTCAATCTGAAAATTTCAAACATACGCCAATGTATTAAGAACAATATAATGAACTCTCTCATGTGCCCATGACCCACTTCAACAGTTGCCAAGTTAACAATCTTTTTGTCATCTACATATTCCCCACCCCAGCTTCCCCAGACTATTCTGAAACAAATTTCAGGTATGACATCATGTTTAATTCATGAATATGATAGAGTTATTCAATCAGCATACTTTATAGCTATTTGTGAGGAATAAATAGGGAAAGGGGAAAAACTGGAAGGGGGAATCATTAGGACCCAGTTGCACAGACATTTGTAACTAACGGAGTGGAGATCCAGATGATCTCCGTGGGACTGGGAGCAGCTGTGTTTAGGATTGACACTGGGGGAATAGGCCGAGGGAAGCATCGTCTGGCATTGGCAGTTTTCACATTGTTGGCTTCTGTCTGTTGCCAGCTTCATTCTCATTCTTTCTATCCTTGTATGTCCTGTTTTTACTCTTCATTGTCATTTTAGTGGGTTTCCAGGAGGCAGTAGTGATAAACTGCATGTGTTTAGCATGCCATGTTTTCCTGGAGGTCCCACTGACTTTAATTTCAGTAACAGTGGTTTTCATTTGACAACTCTGTCTGGTGTTTCCCCACCATGCAGGTAAGATAGTTAGGCTCTAAACCTATTGAAATCTGGGGTTTTAATTTTCGTAGGGCACTTATTTATCCTTATTCATATATGGGAAGTCTATCTCTCTGTGCCAATAGGCAGACTTTTTGGTCTTATTTTTATAGAGTTTTTAGCTCTGTGAGAGAATTTGCTTTATACAGGGGTTTCACTTCAAAATTTCTGCCTCGGCCGGGCGTGGTGGTTCACGCCTGTAATTCCAGCACTTTGGGAGGCCCAGGTGGGCGGATCATGAGGTCAGGAGATCGAGACCATCCTGGCTAACACGGTGAAACCCCATCTCTACTAAAAAATACGAAAAAATTAGCCGGGCTTGGTGGTGGGCGCCTGTAATCCCAGCTACTGAGGAGGCTGAGGCAGCAGAATGGCGTGAACCCGGGAGGTGGAGCTTGCAGTGAGCCGAGACTGCGCCACTGCACTCCAGCCTGGGCGACACAGCAAGACTCCGTCTCAAAAAAAAAAAAAAATTTCTGCCTCACATGGACTCAAGTTTTATCGCCTGTGCCTTGTAATTCTTACTGTCTTAACACATCTTGGGGTTAGTGTACATTTAGTATCTGCCATCTGCTCAAATGCTCTAAGCTTTCTCTATGATTATGATTCTAGGAGCTCAGAAATTCACTTAAGCATATTTTTCCCCTGCTTTTAATTTATCCAACATCTCTAGGTGATTAAAGAGGGTTTCAATGTTGTTCATTCTCCTGCCACACATACATCTGTCACCTCTGTATGCTTATTCTGTGATTATGTGCCTCTTGAGGAAAAAAAAGATGCAGAGAGTCATTTAAACTATAATTTTCTAAAGTACTTGTGTTGTGAAACAGGTAGAAAATACTATAAGATGGAGGATACGCCGAGATGAAGAAGGAAGTGAAATTAAAGAAAGCAATGCTCGGATAGTCAAGTGGTCAGATGGAAGGTGAGCACAAAACGCCTGAAGGGTATTGACATACCCAGAATGGATCAAGTTTTGAAATACTTTTTATTTTTAAATTTATTATTATTAGTTTTAGAAATGGGGTCTCACTCTGTTGCCCATGTTGGAGTGTAGTGACATGATAATAGCTCAGTGGAGCCTCAAACTCCTAGTCCTAAGTGATCCTTCCATCTCCCAAGTAGCTGTGACTACTTGGTGTGCACCACCCTGCATGGATTATTAAAAAAAAAAAAAAAAAAGGGCCGGGCATGGTGGCTCACGCCTGTAATCCCAGTGCTTTGGGAGGCCAAGGTGGGTGGATGACGAGGTCAGGAGTTCAAGACCAGCCTGGCCAAGATGGTGAAACTCCGTCTTTACTAAAAATTAGCCGGGTGTGGTGGCAGACACCTGTAATCCCAGCTACTCAGGAGGCTGAGGCGGAGAATTCCTTGAACCCAGGAGGCGGAGGTTGCAGTGAGCTGAGATCGCGCCACTGCACTCCAGCCTGGGCGACAGAACTAGATGCTGTCTCAAAAAAAAAAAAAAGAAAAAATTTTATAGACATAGTTCTCCATATGTTGCTTAAGCTGGTCTTGAACTCCTGGGCTCAAGCGATCCTCCCACCTCCCAAAGTGCTGGGATTACAGGCGTCAACCACCATGCCCAGCCACAAATTGACATTTCAAAAAAATTGCCCTTCACTGGGAATGTAGTAGAGCCTGGTAAACATCCCAGCATGTGTTACTTCTTTGTAGTCAGTCAGTTTTTCTCATTATGACATCTTATTTTCGTTCCTTCTGAATTCTATGTAAAAAGAGAGAGCAGCAGTTGAATCACCTGTTTTGTTTTTTTTTCCTTGAGATGGAGTCTTGTCCTGTCACCCAGGCTGGAGTGCAGTGGCACGATCTTGGCTCACTGCAACCTCCACTTTCCGGGTTCAAGCAGTTACCCTGTCTCAGCCTCCCGAGAGCTGGGACTACAGGGGTGCGCCTCCATGCCCAAATGATTTTTGTATTTTTACTAGAGATGGGGTTTCACCATGTTGGCCAGCCTTGTCTCAAACTCCTGACCTCGTGATCCACCTGCCTCGGTCTCCCAAAGTGCTGGGATTACACGTGTGGGCCACTGTGCCCAGCCTGAATCACCTTTAAGTGAAGTAAGATGATAGAGTGAAAGCTTTATGACTTTAGTATATGAAATGTTTCTCTTTCCAGCATGTCCCTGCATTTAGGCAATGAAGTGTTTGATGTGTACAAAGCCCCACTGCAAGGCGACCACAATCATCTTTTTATAAGACAAGGTACTGGTCTACAGGGACAAGCGGTCTTTAAAACGAAACTCACCTTCAGGTAACTGTTATTATTATTATGTATTATTTCTTATGGTAAAAGCAGTGAAACACAGATGTTTCTGTAATGCCTGCCACCTGATTGATGTAACCCCACGGTATGATTCAGCAAGAACCAAGATCTTGTGCATAGTTCTGAAGGTTCAGAGGTTATTTTGTCAAATATACTAAAAGTTGCTATTTCTTAGGGAACCAGGTCATGCTAACTAGACTTACAAGAGACTGTTAGGTAAACCAGAATGTCAATGTATTTAATTCCAGTGGTTATTATAACTGCCAAGAGGCCTAAAATACGTGTGTCTGCTAGCCAGTGTGTCCTTTGTTTTTAGTAAAATTGACCTGGGAGACTAATGATAACTAGAGGTTGTTGTTGTGCATGCAATCAAAGGAAAGCCAGTGAGTTGGTCAGTGTGAGACGGGCCATCTCAGTGCTGTAGGCCCCGGCATCTAATACCACTGCAGAGGTGTGTCTCCCAAGAGGACTGGAATACTCAGCTGGTGAGGGCACTTTCCTTCTCTAGACTGAGTAGGTGCCGCACTGGGATGTTCATGCTTCTCTTTCTTGATTATAAGCAGACCATCCTCTTTGGGCAATGCTTATCTTTAGAGGGGGCACAATAATGTTGGTTATGATTTAGCTTTTTGAAATCATAAAGGTCAACATACAGGCTTTGGAATCAGACTCATATTTGAATTCCATTTCCACTTTGTGCCACTTTCTTAATCTCTTTTTGCCTCAGTTTCCTAAATCTATATAATAGGATAATTATATTAATAATATTATTAATATTAATTAAAAGTAATGGCAAAAACCGCAATTACTTTGGCACCAACCTGTAGTATCTAATTAATGCTGCTTGAGCGTATCCATTTATTGCTTCTAGAAGGTGATCATGCCATACAATCTTTTTTACTCCAACCTTCTGTTTTTCATTTGTGGAATAAGAACATCTCAGTGAGCCACAGAATGAAGAAAACTCACAATCTTCCACCTTGGTATATTCAGTCGAGTGTCTCTGCCTATTTTTTCAGGTGACTAGGAAATGGTCACTGGGCTCTTACTTCTGTGACGTGGGTATCACTGGCTCACAAATGTATTTGGTAAACAGTGAGATGCTCTTCGTTTATTTCCTGGCAGACCTCACTCTACGGACAGTGCCACACATAGAAAGATGACTCTGTCGCTTGCAGATAGGTGTTCAAAGACACAGAAGATTAGAATCTTGCCAATGGCTGGTCGTGATCCTGAATGCCAACGCACAGAAATGATTAAGGTATGTTTGCTAAGCCTTATCCTGGGATTCTTTGGTATATTAGGCAAGTATTTCCCAAAATGCTTGTTCATCATCTCTTATTGGCCCACCTTTTCCTCTTCCAACTGACATGAATAGGGAGCTGGATTCATTTCCTCAGCATTTGCCAAACAATGGGTGATATGGCAATGATAGTAAAACAGACACAGGGCTCAGGTTCTCTCTTCACCAGGCCCTGAGAGTTCAGCAACAAACCAGTGATTGAAATATCTGAATTTTCATGTATAAGTTCAAATTTCATTAAGTCATCTATGTGTGGTTTAGAATCCATGTCAGAAGTCAGTGGAGATACTAGAGAGTAGTGTAAGAGAATAGACCAGGAGTTTGAATGAGAGAGTGCCTAAAGTAGACTCTGGTAAAGAATAAGACGAGCTTATGAGTTTTTAAGGTCAATTTGTAACATTCTACCTAGTATAGTTTCAAATTTGACCCAGCTGTTAATTAGGCACAAGTTTATTTGGGGCATTGTACCTAATCGATAGAGCATGTGCTCATATTGGCCATTAGCCTTTCCTGCAGCACTTGATTTGAGAAGCCATATGCAGTGGTACAGGCTCATCATTTCTCCTCTCCATCTTCTCTAATCCTTACTAGATTTTGGCCTTTGCCCACCCTGCCTCTTGTGATTACGTTGCTTAGTGAAGCAGGGCATGGTGAGGCTAAGACAGTCCAGTTGCCTCAGGGCCTTTCTTACAAATCTTATGGTCAGGCTCTGCTGAAGGTTTGACTCTGAGCCCTTGCTTTTTCCTCCATCCTGTATTTGTTCATGGAGACAGATTAAACCAGATCTCATAGCAGTACCTAACCGAATGGTATATAGGGGCATTTGCTTTGGAGCTGGGCTTGTTCCATTTCCCCACCTTTTCTGTACAGGCTAAGGGAGCTGGAGGAACCTGCAGATTCCAGTCTCAGCATTATTGGAGAAGCTCTTGAACCACTTTGAGCATCTCCCCACACCCTCCTCCATGTCCCCAGCTCCTGTGAAAACGTAGACAAGGAGTCAGCTGGTTTGTTCTTAGTCCCTGTACTACTGACAGTGATTTTTACTCTAACCTTCGTACAGCCACATACTATTAAAACAATCTGTTCCATAGAATTTCTAGCAATATAGTGGGAGTTGTATATGATAATACAGAGCAACTGGATGAGGAAGACCTTCAAAGAAATCCCAGCATATCCCTGAAACCTACTCCAACACCACCCCTACCCCCAACCTGGTTTAACATCAAGGTGCAGAATGCCAGGCAGTGCAAAGGAAATGAAAGCTCTGCCTTGTGGCTCTAGGACGCTTCCCAACCTGTCATCAGGAGCCGTGAGGAGCTCTCTGGGTTGAGGGGCTGAGGGGCTGGGACCAGAATATCTGGGAACAATGGGAGTTTGGTAGAGCTGGGGCAGATCAGTTGTCTGTGGTTCAGGGATGAACAGGAACAGCCACTGCTGCCCCAGGGAGTCAGTTTAGGTTTCTGCTGGGCATGAATGGGGTTTCTCAGGTGGGTTGCTTCTCTCTGGGTTAAGTGGCAGCACAGAACACCAGCACGGCTCCCGAGGACACAACTGTGCCAATGCCAGTTGGGCCGGTTAGTGTCAGGGCTCCCTTCTGCCGCTTTACCCTTGTGTTGCCTTCGCTCCTGCAAACCAAACCAGACGGTCCATGTGGAGCCACAGAGGTGTGATGGGGAACACACACGGGACAGCTGTTATCTGGACCAGACATCACATGCTATTTGTGATAAAAGTGGGTTCAAGTGGGCACAAAAGTAGCTCCTTTTTAGGTTAAAGAGGTTATTTGCTTCTTTACAGAAAGAAGAAGAACGTTTGAGGGCTTCCATACGTAGGGAATCTCAGCAGCGCCGAATGAGAGAGAAACAGCACCAGCGGGGGCTGAGCGCCAGTTACCTGGAACCTGATCGATACGATGAGGAGGAGGAAGGCGAGGAGTCCATCAGCTTGGCTGCCATTAAAAACCGATACAAAGGGGGCATTCGAGGTGAGTCGTGTATGGAAATTACATTTCATCATTTCGGGATTCTGGACTTCATCTTGGCATTGGATGTAATCCGACTGTCAAGTCACTGGACTTTTTTTTTTTTTTTTGAGACGGAGTCTCGCTCTGTCACCCAGGCTGGAATGCAGTGGTGTGATCTCAGCTCACTGCAACCTCTGCCCCCCGGGTTCAAGTGATTCTCCTGCCTCAGCCTCCCGAGTAGCTGGGATTACAGGTGTGCGCCACCACACCCGGCTAATTTTTGTATTTTTAGTAGAGACGGGGTTTCACCATGTTGGCCAGGCTGGTCTCAAACTCCTGACCTCAAGTGATCTGCCCGCCTTGGCCTCCCAAAGTACTGGGATTACAGGTGTGAGCCAGTGTGGCTGACCCGGACATTTTATTTTTAAAGAACCAGTTGTCATGAGTGACCTAGTTCATTCAGGTGAGCTTGAAAGGTAGGAACTGCTGTTGTTCCTACTTTGGGTTTTATCCCTTGAGCTTTTGCTTTCTGACTTGAGAATTTGCCAGTTATATTGGAACTTTTGTCAACCTTTTTTATTACCTAATCGGGAATCAAGAAATTAAACTATTCAGAAATTATGTGATATTTTCTTTCATTCTTCTTCTACGTTTCTCTTAGATTTTCTTTTGCATTTCCTCCTTTCACAGGTATCACCAATGGTTAACGTTTTTTCCACACATACTGAATTTCAGGCAAATGCTCAACACTTGACATGCATCCTATTTGATCCCATAACAACGTTATGTTCTAGTTGCTCTTATTTCCTTATTCTTATTGAGGAAACTGAGACTTTGAGAGGTTGACTAACTCGCCCAAAGGCACGTAGTTGCTAACTGGTCAGTTCTTAAACCAAGATCATCTGACTTCCGAGACATCTGTCCCAGCCGTGACTCTGCATCCACCTGGTTCTTACCCAGGGGTTCCCCCAAGCCAGTAGCAAGATGACATGCCGAAAAGTGAACTAAGAAGACCTGGCTGGCCTCCTGACCCTGCCCGCTCTCATCTGAGTCCTGCCAGTTTTTAGTTGTATAACTTTTGAAGAGTTACATAGTCTCCCTTAACTTCTGTCACCTCATTGTGACAAAAACAACCTATTAATAATGGTAGTTAGAACATAGGGTTGTTTTGAAGATTACATAATATAATACATTTAAAGTACTTAGCCCAGAGCCTGGCATATAACAAGTGAATTTTTAAAACACCCAAATTTATTTTTCTCTGACTGTCCCGTGAAACTCATTTTTCCTTTTATAGTGACTGCATTTGGTCTGGTGACCTGTTACATATTACCTACCTATTATTTATTTGGGGACCACAGTACAGAGACCCTTTCTTTTTTGTCAATGCTGATTTCCCATAGAAAAAGATTCAATTGTGTGGAAATAAACCACACAAAAATTAAATAAAAATTTTAAAAATCCAAGGATGCTTTGAGAGAGAGAGGTATGTAACATTCAAGTCACCAGAGATTAAAAATCTAGCACATGAGTCTAGTAGTGCTCAGTTCCATACAGTAATCAGATAGGCAAGGAGTGAGGACAAAGGGAAGGCTTTGGGTTTTGAGGGGAGGGGCTTAGTCTAAAGTCCTCGGCTCTTATTCCACCCAGAGGTTCACCTGGGCTTGGGCAGTGGAGCAGATGGGCACCCCTCTACATCTCTCTTTGAAAGGTCTGCCTGGCAACAAACGGTCTTTACAGGACCAGGAAACCACTTTCTTGCTTTACCTTCAGACTCATTTTGGAATTAACTGTTACTGCTGGAAGAATGTCTCAGGCTTTAATAGTTGACTTCAGAAGAGTAGGGTATCTTGCCTCTTTAGACACCTTGCATACAAGCCTTTTTGATCTTTACAAGTGGTCAGGTTTTTGTGTTTTGAGAGGGTAAGTCTGCTTCATTTCAACATATCTAAAATTTATACTTATCTTTAAATCAAAAACTTTAAAATTATTTGGTTCCCCTGGGAGGAAATATACAGAGAGAACTAAAGATATTTATCAGAAGAAAACATTTAAGAATGAATAGGTCACTGTCTTTGAAAGTTACTCACAGTTGGACACAGTGGCTCACGCCTATAATCCCAGCACTTTAGGAGGCTGAAGAAGGAGGATTGCTTGATTCTAGGAGTTCAAGACCAGCCTGGGCAACATGGCAAGACTTCCTCTCCACTAAAAAGAAAAAAAAATCAGCTGGGCATGGGTAGGTAGTGCATACCTGTGGTCCCACCTCCTTGGGAGGCTGAGGCAGGAGGATCACCTAAGCCCAGGAGGTCAAGGCTGCAGTGAGCCATGATTGTGCCACTGCACTCCAGCCTGGGCCTCAAAGCAAGACCTTGTCTGAGAAAAAAAAAAAGGTCACTCACAATCTATACTTTTGCTTTCAGAGGAACGAGCCAGAATCTATTCATCAGACAGTGATGAGGGATCAGAAGAAGATAAGGCTCAAAGATTACTCAAAGCAAAGAAACTTACCAGTGATGAGGTAAGACCAAATTTATTCAATTCTAGGGGTTTATCCTGTACTCAGGAGCCAACTGCTTTGAATGAAGAGCTCACAGATCAGGCAGGCATAAATTAGTTGTCTACACACTTCACTGAAATCCAGTGAGATAAATGCAGTAACAAGACAGAGTGATCCAGAGGAGGGTCTGATACCTGTGCTTAGAGAGGTCTTAGAAGGCTGCGTGGAGGATAAGACTTCTTGCTGGGTGTTGAAGAGTGATCAGAAGCTTGCTGGTCAAACTGTCCTGTCTCTGGTAGGTCACTCCGGATAGATGGAAAGGCCTGGAAGAAAAGGTGCAGGTCCCTGACATACCAAGGCTAATCCAAGAGAGAATGACAGATCATTCAGTGTGGTAGACCAGAGGGTGTATCTCCTTTTTGTAAAAATTCTCAGTATTTTTTTTTTTAAATTAGGAAAATAATTCATTCTTGGTTGGATGCAGTGGCTCATGCCTGTAATCCCAGTATTTTGGGAGGCCTAGGCAGGCAGATTGCTTGAACTCAGGAGTTTGAGACTAGACTGGGCAACATAGGGAGACCCCATCTCTCCAAAAAATACAAAAATTAGCTGGATGTAGTGGTGTGTGCCTGTAGTCTCAGCTACCAGAATCTTGAGGCGGGAGGATTGCTTGAGATGGGAGGATTGCTTGAGGCTGCAGTGAGACATGATTGCACCACTGCACTCCAGCTTAGGCAACAGAGTAAGACCCTGTCTCAAAAAGAAAAAAAAGAAAATAATTCATTCTTGTGTTGGGAAAACCTATTTTCTTTTTATTTAGATGAAACAGTATTTGGCCGGGTGCGGTGGCTCACGGCTGTAATCCCAGCACTTTGGGAGGCCGAGGCGGGTGGATCACCTGAGATTGGGAGTTCGAGACTAGCCTGACCAACATGGAGAAACCTTGTATCTACTAAAAATACAAATTAGCAGGGCGTGGTGGCACATGCCTGTAATCCCAGCTACTCTCAGCCTCGGGAGACTGAGGCAGGAGAATTGCCTGAACCTGGGAGGTGGAAGTTGCAGTGAGCCGAGATTGCGCCATTGCGCTCCAGCCTGGGCAACAGGAGTAAAACTCTATCTCAAAAAAAAAAGTATTTGAAACTGTATTGAGTAATTTAATAAATTGAAATAAATTTTCATTTATTATTGACATAAATTATTTCAAGATAATTTAAAAATATTTTATCTTATTTTTAAACAGCATCCTTTTCATATTATAAGAGAATAGGCCCTGAGAATTTTTCTTTTTCTTTTTCTTTTTTTTAAGACAGAGACTCGCTCTGTTGCCCAGGCTGGAGTGCAGTGGCGCGATCTCAGTTCACTGCAAGCTCCGCCTCCTGGGTTCATGCCATTCTCCTGCCTCAGCCTCCCGAGTAGCTGGGACTACAGGCGCCCGCTACCATGCCCGGCTAATTTTTTGTATTTTTATTAGAGATGGGGTTTCACCATGTTAGCTAGGATGGTCTCGATCTCCTGACCTTGTGATCTGCCCGCCTCAGCCTCCCAAAATGCTGGAATTACAGGCGTGAGCCACCACTCCTGGCCTCTTTTTCTTAACACCCCAGTGAGTATTTAAGCCCACTGGGTGATGTGGAGATACTGAGAAATTTAAAGTTTTCATTATACCAGTGAAATACTATATAAAGTAAAATACTATATATGGTATAACAGATGGTGAAAAGTGATAAGGAGACAAATTATGCAGGAAAGCGACATAGAGAATGCTCTGGGGGGTCTTGGGAGTTGGGATGTTATACTTTTAGAAATGCTGTTCAGGGAAGCTCTCACTGGAATGGTGATCTTTGAGTAAACGTCTGAAGGTAGTGACAGTGAACTGTTCAGCTCTCTGGAGAGTGTTGCATGCAGAATTAGGAAGTGCAAAGGCCCTGAGGTGGGAACCTGCCTGGCATGTGTGAAGAAAGCACAGAGGTTGAAGCTGGAGCCTTGTGAGTGAGAGGAAGAGGGCAGAAATATTATAGGGCCAGATCACCTAGGGCCTCACACTATTTGTAAGGCTTTTTTTTTTTTTGTATTTTTTTGTAGAGATGGGGTTTCAGCATATTGTCCAGGCTGCTCCTGAATTCCTGGGCTCAAGCAGTGTGCCTGCCTCAACTTCCCAAAGTGCTGGGATTATGGGCATAAGCCACCGCGATGGACTGTTTTATTTTGGTTTTTTATTCTGAGTGGTTTTCATTGGAAGTTTTCAGCAGAGGAGAGAAGATATGATTTAACTCTTAGTAGGATCATTGACTGCTTTGTTGAGAGTATGTTGATTGTGCCTGTGAAATAATGGCCTTACCTGTTTCCCAGGTATCTATAGATCAAGGTAGCATAGCAGAGCTGAGAGAGTAGAGGCTTTGGAGTCTTAAAAGCCTACCTAGGTTGGAATCCTGTTTCTACCACTGAAATCTTTTATCTTAAATGTCTGGCTCTTCTGAACCTCATTTTTCTCTCAGCGTTGCTGTAAAATTAAAATTTTATATCATGTGTATAAATTAATATAAAGTTTTATTACACATAGTATATATGAAAAGTATATAATATAAATATACATTTATATTATAAAGATATCATTACTATTTCAAAATGTGATGAAATTGGAATTTTTAAAAGGCACATGGAAACAGATTGTTGACCATTTCAGTTTGTTCTCTGACAAGTACACCTACTGTCTAAGATAAGGACTTCCTTTAAGTGTATCATTCAGGAATAAATCAGTAATGTGCCAGACGGCGTGATTATTAGCAATTAAAAATTATAACTAATTTAAAAAAAAAATTCTTATTTCTATCCTTTACCCTAACTGCTACCTTTGTAAAGCTATGTAGCTGAAATTCCTATTTCTTCCTTGGTATCTTTATCTGAAATTTATTTTACCCTCTTGAACCATTTTCAGTGGTTGTGCAATTTTAGGGCAATTTTCTTTCAGGAGATTTTTGGCTTCCATTATTATTATTGAAAAATGAGCTTTCTAATGGTGATTTCTTTTGGCACTTTGAATATGCCATCCTCTGCCTTCTGCCTTCCATTGTTCTGATGAGAAGCCAGCTCTTTATCGTCTTGAGATTCCCTTGTATGTGACAAGTCATTTTTCTCTAGCTGCTTTCAGTAAGTTTTCTGTCTTTCAGCATTTTTACTGTGATGTGTTTTTACTGCATGTGGTTCTCTTTGCATTTATTCTACTTGGAATTTGTTGAGCTTCTTGGATGTGTAGGGTAATGTTTTTCAACAAATCTGGGAAGTTTTCAGTCATTGTTTCATTTAATATTTTTTCTGCTGTTTTCCGTCCTCTCCTGCTGTTCCTATTAGGCGTATGTTGGTGTGTTTAGTGGTGTCTCGCATTTCTCTTGGACTCTATTCATTTTTCTTCATTCTGTTTTCTCCGTTCTTCAGATTGCATAATCTCTGTCAATCCATCATCAAGTCTGCTGATCCTAGTTCAAATCTACTATTGTGCCGTTCTGGTCACATTTCATTTCAGTTACCCTTTCAGTGTAAGAATTCCCATTTGGTCCCCCCCCCTTTTTTTTTTTTTTTATCATTTCTGTCACTTTATTGATATTCTCTCTTGATAATACGTTATCATGCCTTTCTTTCTTTTTTTTTTTTTTTTTTTTTTTTTTGAGACAGGGTCTCACTGTGTTGCCCAGGCAGGGGTGCGGTGGCGCGATCTCGGCTCACTGCCACCTCCACCTCCCAGGTTTAAGCGATTCTCCTGCCTCAGCCTCCCAAGTAGCTGGGATTACAGGTGCGTGCCACCATGCCTGGCTAATTTTTGTACTTTTAGTAGAGACGGGGTTTCACCGTGTTGGCCAGGCTGGTCTCAAACTCCTGACCTTGTGATTCACCCACCTCGGCCTCCCAAAGTGCTGGGATTACAGGCGTGAGCCACCGTGCCTAGCCTATTTTTAAATTTATTTTATTTATTTATTTATTTATTTTTGAGATAGATTTTCGCACTGTCGCCCAGGCTGGAGTGCAGTGGCGTGATCTTGGCTCACTGCAACTTCTGCCTCCCGAGTTCAAGCGATTCTCCTGCCTCAGCCTCCCGAGTAGCTGGGATTACAGGTGCCCGCCACCACGCCTGGCTAATTTTTTTGTATTTTTAGTAGACATGGGGTTTCACTATGTTGGCCAGGCTGGTCTCGAACTCCTGACCTCGTGATCTGCCCGCATTGGTCTCCCAAAGTGCTGGGATTACAGGCGTGAGCCACCGCGCCCAGCCTATTTTTTATACACAGAGGATCTCACTTTGTTGCCCAAGCTGGTCTCAAACTCCTGAGCTCAAGGGATCCTCCCACTTCGACCACGCAAAGTGCTGGGATTACAGGCGTGAGCCACTGTGCCTGGCACTAGACAAAATTTGTTTGTTGGTTTTTTTCTTTTTTTTTTTGAGACAAAGTCTCATTCTGTTGCCCAGGCTGGATTGCAGTGGTGCCATCTTGGCTCACTGCAACCTCCACCTCCTGGGTTCAAGCAATTCTCCTGCCTCAGCCTTCCTAGTAGTTGGGATTGTAGGCATCTGCCACCACGCCCAGCTAATTTTTGTATTTTTAGTAGAGACAGTGTTTTGCCATGTTGGTCAGGCTGGTCTCGAACTCCTGACATCAGGTGATCCACCCGCCTCGGCCTCTCAAAGTGCTGGGATTACAGGCATGAGCTACCGCGCCCGGCCAAAATTTGTTTCATTGTTCTGCAACATATTTGTTTTAAATTAGATGAGGCAACATCTTAATGATGCATTTACAGTGCTGAACTGTTGGCAAACGTGAGTCCTCATCTAAGCAGATGCTATTTTTTTCTTGGCAAGTAGAAACTGTGAATGAAAATTGAGAAGTGTCATGGGACTTCTGTTTGTTTATTCCTAGTATTCTCAGAAGTGATTTTTTTTTTTTTTTAAGTGATCCAACAGATAACCTTCTTCTAGGCTGGGCAGTTGCAAACCTATACTGCCTGATTTAAAAATGCCTCTTGGGAATGGCCACCTAGCTGTTACAGGAACCACCCTCTACCTCCCTTACCCAAATATTCTCTTTCAGGTCTTCCTGCACTCTTCCCTTTCCTTCCCTGACAACAAAAATTTTACTTCTGTCTGGACCTCTCAACCCCTGCCACTGCCTCTTCATGTTACCCTAGTTTGAGTCCTGGTCATGGGTTACAATGGAAGAAGGAATGGCAGCATTCCTGTTCTAAGTCCCTCTCTGTGCTTTGCACACTAAAGCCCACCCAAACACCAGGAGCCTGGGTATGCCTCTGAGATTAAGGGGAGTTTTCAGACCCCAGGTGCCCAGTCCAGAGAACACCATTATCATCATAGCATGCCTTGAAATGGGGGCAAGGGCCAGTCTATATTAGAGTGAACTGCATCGATTTTGGTGCTACCCTTTCCCACTTGTATGGCCTTGGGCCAGTCATCTCATATTTCTGTTTCCTCATCTGATCAATGGAGTTTATACTCGCTGTCTTGTAAAAATGTTGCATTACAGTATTAATAAACAACAGATTTGAAACACAATATGTAGTAGCTGAACAAGAAATACTGTTTTCCCTTTTCCAACAGAGTCTAAGTTACCAAAAAGAAGAAATATGTAAAGGAGAGCTTTTTATTCTCCCTCATTTTTTTAAGTAGTTAAAACTTTACAAAATCTAAATTACCTCAAAGATCTAGATAAATAGATAGGGGGAGAAAGTGTGTGCTGGTACTCTGTTCTCCAGGAGTCTGGGAAAAGGGAAAGACCCAAGCTGAAAGAAACATGGAGACAGTAGAAAGGAGAGGTATCAAGGCCAACCCTCTTAGACAAAAGAGGTACCTTCTGTGAAGGATTAGTCAGAATGTGGTGCCAGGCAGCCTCCCCTCTGTGTCTCTTTCTCCAGCTCTCCCTCTTGAGACTCCATTTCCCCTTTGACAACCCTGCCTTATCTTCATAACTGTGGACTGTCTTTTTCTGTATCTACAGGGACCTGCATTCATGACTGTATTAGCAAGCTTTCTTTTAGACTTAATAAAAATATTTTTGTCATTTACTGCATTTATATATGACACTGGGATCCGTTGCAGTTCTGTTCAGTAAGGCAGCATCGCACATGTGTAATTTTACAAAATGAAGTCATCCTGAAGGATTCTCTCACCTTTCTAAGTCCTGGGAGTCTGAGGAACTATATACCTTTGCTCTGTGTGATGGCTGGCTAGCTGGCTAGCTTGCTTATTTATTTATTTATTTGTTTGTTTGTTTGAGATGGAGTCTTGCTCTGTTGCCCAGACTGGAGTGCAGTGCCGTGATCTCAGCTCATTGCAAACTCTGCCTCCTGGGTTCAAGTGATTCCCCTGCCTCAGCCTCCAAATCCATGCCTGGCTAATTTTTGTATTTTTAGTAGAGATAGGGTTTCACCATGTTGGCCAGGCTGGTCTCTAACTCCTGACCTCAAGTGATCTGCCCGCCTCAGCCTCCCAAAGTGCTAGGATTATAGGCATGAGCCACCACATGCAGCCTTATTATTTATTTTATTACAAAAAATTTTTTTTGTAGCAAGTAATTTTTTTTTTTTTTTGGTAAAGACAAATGTCTTACCATGTTGCCCAGGTTGGTCTCACTCAAACTCTTGGCCTCAAGTGATCCCCTCCTACTTTGGCCTCCCAAATCCCTGGGTTTACAGGCATGAGCCACTGCACCCATTCCCTTTGCTGTGTTTTTCTGTGCTTATGTGTAGCTGCCAGAGAAGTCAGTCCTTGGCAGGCCTTTTTTTTTTTTTTTGAGACAGAGTCTTGCTCTGTCGCCCAGGCTGGAGTGCAGTGGTGTGGTCTCAGCTCACTGCAGCCTCCATCTCCCGGGTTTAAGCAATTCGCCTGCCTCAGTCTCCCAAGTAGCTGGGATACAGGTGCCCGCCATCATGCCCGGCTAATTTTTTTGTAGTTTTAGTAGAGATGGGGTTTCACCATGTTGGCTGGGCTGGCCTTGAACTCCTGACCTTGTGATCCGCCCGCCTGGGCCTCCTAAATTGCTGGGATTATAGGCGTGAGCCACCACACCCAACCTTTTTTTTTTTTTTTTTTTTTTTTTTTTTTTTTTTTTTTGAGAGGGAGTCTCCCTGTGTTGCCCAGGCTGGAGAGCAGTGGTGTGATTTCTGCCCACTGCAACCTCCACCTCCCGGGTTCAAGTGATTCTCCTGCCTCGGCCTCTTGAGTAGCTGGGATTACAGGTGTGCGCCACCACGCCTGGCTAATTTTTTGTATTTTTAGTAGAGACGCGGTTTCACTGTCTTGGTCAGGCTGGTTTCAAACTCCTGACCTCGTGATCCGCCCACCTCGGCCTCCCAAAGTGCTGGGATTACAGGCGTGAGCCATCGCGCCCGGCCAGTCCTTGGCAGGCTTTCTAAAGCAGAATTTCACAGCTTCTTACTCCAGAGGATGGATTAGGACTGGTGCCAGTGAGACCTTTTTGGGAGAGCCCTGGCCATCTCCTGGCTGCTGCTGTCCAGGGGCCTTTAGGACAGGCTGTACCATCTTTTAGAATTACCATGCTAGTTCTTTTAGTGATTGAAATTTCATCTCATTAAAGGATTTTAGAGCTGAAAAGACAAACTCACCAAGGCTCACTTGGAAGGTTACCAAAAAATAGCGATTGCATGTAAAATGTTTAAGATAAGATTTTTCCTTTGAAAATTAAAAGACAAGTAGTGTGATTGAACGTGCTCTTTGCCTGTGGGGCTGGGAGAGAAGTATTTGGGTTTGCTCTAGCCTGCAGAGTAGAAAGGAGGGGCTCTTGTCCCTTCTTGGGGGCAGGGTCCATCTTTCAGTATTGCTGTTTAGGTAAGTTCACTGCTGCCAGCTGGGAAGTAAATGGAGGAGGAGGACTTCTCTAAATCCCTCACTGTGGATTCATAACCTTCCCCCTTTGAATTCTATGGCCTTTCAGGTCTGTGGGAATGTATTTCGGATAATAAAGCAGGAAACAAGTGTGAGATGCTATCTTGTCTGTCAGAGGGCCAGCCATGAGAACTATCAGAAAAAAGTGGGCATACCAGGTTGCATTCTCCATCTAGCAGCCTGTGGTCACAGCAGCAAGATGTCTGGCTTTCCCTAACTTCAACCTTCAAACCATTTGTTCATCCCATTTAATTTTTAATTTTAATTAATTAATTTATTTATTTTTGAGACGGAGTCTGGCTTGCTCTGTTGCCCAGGCTGGAGTATAGTGGTGCGATCTCAGCTTACTGCAACCTTCGCCTCCCGGGTTCAAGCGATTCTCCTGCCTCAGTCTCTCGAGTAGCTGGGATTACAGGCACACGCCACCACACCTGGCTAATTTTTATATTTCTAGTAGAGATGGAGTTTTGCCATGTTGGCCAGTCTGGTCTCAAACTCCTGACCTCAGGTGATCCACCCCCTTTGGCCTCCCAAAGTGCTGGGATTACAGGCATGAGCCATCATGCCTGGCCCATCCCATTTAGTGTCAGTTTGTTTTGATCAGTATTTGATATTTAGATACTGACATGTTCAAATTCTATCTGTAAAAAATGTTTTTTAGATAACTTCCTAAATTGTTTCTGTTAGAATGTTTGTACAGAATGATTTTAAACAGAAGAAACTTGTTTATAGATGCCCTTTAATGTCATCAAATATTTTCTTAAAAACCTTTATGATGTGAGTTTTTAATGCATTAAAACAAATTGTTCCAAAAAAACCAAATCAAAAGTCTTTAAAATCCTGAATTTTAGATAATGAAAAGAAGTGAAATGCTGAGGAGGCAGAGAAAAAAAATTTGAGAAATTACCTGATCATGGTAAGAATATCCTGACAGGACCAGTGGTTAGACAGGCAGAACTTAGAACTTCCTCAGGAGAGCCCCGCCCCTTCTGTGGCAAATCCTGTCTCCAGTTTCCTGCACACCCTGCTCTGTGTTCAAAGGTTTCCCGGTGAGAGATTAGCTCACAGTTGCTGACACCTCACAATCTGCAGGAACCGTTACTTTGAGTTGTCAGAGGGTCATTTAGCTCATAGCTACTTTTGATAAACCATCCTAAAAATGTTCTTTATTGACTTGTAGATTTGTAAAAATTGTATCTGTTTAGGAAGGTGAACCTTCTGGAAAGAGAAAAGCAGAAGATGATGATAAAGCAAATAAAAAGCATAAGAAGTATGTGATCAGTGATGAAGAGGAAGAAGAAGATGATTGAAGTATGAAATATGAAAACATTTTATGTATTTTATTGTACAGTTATAAATATGTAAACATGAGTTATTTTGATTGAAATGAATCGATTTGCTTTTGTGTAATTTTAATTGTAATAAAACAATTAAAAGCAAGTCTCTGTGTTTAAGAAATCTACTTTTCCGGCCAGGCACGGTGGCTCATGCCTGTAATCCCAGCAGTTTGGGAGGCCGAGGCGGGTGGATCACAAGGTCGTGGTGGCGGGCGCCTGTAGTCGCAGCTACTCCGGAGGCTGAGGCGGGGGAATTGCTTGAACCCGGGAGGCAGAGGTTGCAGTGAGCCAAGATCACGCCACTGCACTCCAGCCTGGCGAAAGAGCAAGACTCTGTCTCAAAAAAAAAAAAAAAAAAAAAAAATCTACTTTTCCCAAAGCAAACTGATTTTGCTAATGCTTTACACAAAGTCTTAGGTCTCAGTGAATTCCTGCTGCTCTCTCAACCCCCTTCCTCTCATTCCCCACAAAGAAGCCTTCTGGGCCAGGCTGAGATTCTCTCACAATTCTGGAGACTGGGAGTCCAAAATCAAGGTGTGGGAGGGCCATGCTGCCTCTGAAGATTCTTGGCAGGGATCCTTCCTTGCATGTCAGTTTCTAGTAGTTCCTGGTAATCTGTGGCTTTTGACAGTATGACTTCAGTCTCTGCCTCTGTCTTCACATGACCTTCCTTGTGTCTCCGTTCCGGGTCTCAGTATCTCCAGATCTCCCTCTGTTCATAAGGACACCATTCATTGGATTTAGGATCAACTCTAATCTGGTGTGATATCATCTTAACTAATTAATTACATGTGCAAAATACTCTCTTTCCAAATAAGGTCACATACTGAAGTTGTGGGTAGATATGGATTTGGCAGGGGTTGGGGGGGGTAGATCACTATTCGATCCACAATGATAACCATGATAAATATTGTTGTAATATAATTTTAAAAATATTGTATTCACAATTAATGTCAAAAAATCCACGATGAACAAAACGTCAAAATTTTAAATAAACACGGGATCTGGGCCGGGCGCAGTGGCTCATGCCTGTAATCTTAGCACTTTGGGATGCCAAGGTGGACATCACCTGAGGTCAGGAGATCGAGACCATCCTGGCTAACACGGTGAAACCCTGTCTCTACTAAAAATACAAAATTAGCCAGGCATGGTGGCACGTGGCTGTAATCCTAGCTACTCGGGAGGCTGAGGCAGGAGAATTGTTTGAACCTGGGAGGTGGAGGTTGCAGTGAGCTGAGATCCTGCCACTGCACTCCAGCCTGGGCGACAAGAGTGAGACTCTGTCTTAAAAAACAAACAAAAAAAATACAAAGGGAGTGGAATTTGATTCCTCTTGATGGGAAGAATGGCAAAGGATTTGCAGGTATGTTTGAAATCCACCACACACATATTTGCCTTCTCTGTGGAGCTCTTCTACATCCACTAATCTTGTCCTTACTGGCAGCCTGTACTTTTACTCTTCTTTCTTCCTGGTGCTATTAGTCCAAACTGGGAGTGGTAGTTGTGGGAGGCTTACCCTGAAGCCTGGTTATAGAGAAAGAAAAGTGACATCAAGAGAGGGGAGGCCTAAGTCATCATCGTGTCACTTTGCTAACTCAGAAATCTTCAGTGCCAGCTATTTCCTGGCTTATCAAATGGAAAGTCCTCTACCTGGTTTTTAAGAGCCTTCATTCTGACTCCAGTCTCTCCAAGGCAACACAATTTTGTGTGTTTGTGTTAAATATTTTACCAGTAGACACCTGTGTCAGTTGTTAAGCTCTTATCTCATCTCCAAACCTACTCTTCTGTACCTGGCATGGTGGTGCTGGGGTCAGGAGTCCACAAACCAGATTTGAGCTTAGCCAACTGCCCCCTATTAGGGGGCGCCAAAGGAAGACTGGAAGCCTGGAGAACTAAGAAGGGATTGCTCCTTCCTGTTTGCTTATGGAACTTTCTGGGGGCTTCCTGTTGACTTGCATTTTCTGTGAGAGGACCCACCAACACTTCTTCACCTCAGCAGAGGCAGAGCCTTTCTGCAGCTGCGGAGTCCAGTTTGCAGTTTTGCCAGCACTTGGAGAGCCAGCTTCATTTTCTCCCCTGAGAGACATCCGGACCAGCTGGGCAGCAGCTTTTCCTCAGGTATGAGTTAAGCTTCAGGGGGCCCTTTATGTAAGTGTTTAGGTTTTTATAATCCCTGCTCATCCCTATGTTCCCTCAGCCCCACAGGTGGAAGCTGTTCTTTGCATCTGCTATCTCTGTGAACCCTTAGAGTTCTTCTTTTTATACTTTCAGTAACCTAGTCCACAACTTTAAACCCAATTGCAACTTTAAAATTTTCGATCTGTACAGACAACTGGTGTGTTTTCTGTTTCCTGACTAGAACCTGACTAGGTGGTCAAGGAAACGAATCCTCAAAGATGGAGTTTAGGGGTTAGTGTGGGTTTGAGTGCAGTTCTGAGCTCCCCACCAATGAGAAGGGGGATGCTGGTAGCCCATGGTGTCCATTGGTATCACAATGAGTCAGATTATCTCATTTACTAGAGTAGACTACAAACTAGGGAAAGGAAATACCCAGCATTGGGGGATTACTAGATACTGGCTCAGTTGATGCTCACTCCTAGAACCTAAAACACTCCACTAAATACAAAGTGGAGACTGACAGTGGTCAGGTGATAGATGGAGTTTTAGCCCAAGTTCAACTCACAGTATGCCCTCCAGATTTACTGACCCACCTTGTTGTTTCCCCAGTTCTTAAATATATGATTGGAGTAGATATATTTTGTCAACTGAGAGATTCCCCACATTGTCTTCTGATCCATGAAGCACCATTAAAGTAGAAAGGACCAAGTGGAAGCCCCTGGAACTTATTTTTCTCACCAGGATAATAAACCAAAAACAGCACTGCATGCTTGGGGGAATTGCAAAGATGAATGATACCATCAAAGACTTGAAAGAAGCAGAGGTGATGATACCTCTTACATCCCCCATTTACTTATTCATTATTTGATTTGATTTATTTATTTATGAGACAGAGTCTCGCTCCTTATTTACTTATTTTTGAGACAGAGTCTCACTCCATCACCCAGCCTGGAGTGCAGTGGTGCAATCTCAGCCCACTGCAACTTCCGCCTCCCAGGTTCAAGTGATTCTCCTGGCTCAGCTCCCCGAGTAGCTGGGATTACAGACACACACCACCATGCTTGGCTAGTTTTTTTATATTTTTAGTAGAGATAGGGTTTCACCATGTTGGCCAAGCTGCTCTAGAACTCCTGACCTCAGGTGACTTGCCTGCCTTAGCCTCCCAAAGTGCTGGGATTACAGGCATGAGCCACCGCACCTGGCCACATCCCTAATTTAGCTCACCTGTATGGCCTATTGGCGGATTGATCTTGGAAATGACTGGTTATCTTACACCGAATCAAATAATGACTACACTAGCAGCTGCTTTTTTTTTTTTTTTTTTTTTTTTTTTTGAGACAGTCTCACTCTGTCATCCAGGCTGGGTCACTAGGATTGTGAGAAATATATTATTAAGCAGAGGAGGACACGTATCCTTCAAAAGCTGTAGGCAGGGCCAGGTGTGGTGGCTCACGCCTATAATCGCAGCACTTTGGGAGGCCGAGGTGGGTGGATCACCTGAGGTCAGGAGTTCAAGACCAGCCTGGGCAAACGTTTTTTCCCCTCCATATTAATATGTAAGGACAAATAGAAACAGTTTGCTTCTACTTTTTAGACCAATGGCACCCCTCATTAGACCAGTGGTACCCCTTATTAGACCAATGAAGCCCCTTTGGTCTGAGGCAACAATCTTGCCTCACAGCTACATGGACTTACCTATAATACTTTGCACATGGAGTCTGCAAAAATCGTGACCATCTTTATGTTCCCCATGTCACATTGGTCCACTGCATCGATGACATTATGCTGATGGTATCTGATCTGATGAGTAGGAAATAACTGTACTTTAGATGCGTTAGTAATCAGCATGCAAACCAGAGAGTGGGAGATAATCCCCATCAAAATTTAGGGGCATGCCACCTCAGTGAAGTTTCTGGGGAACTAATGGTCTGGAGCATGTCTGGATAGCCCCTCCAAAATGAAGGATAAGGTGCTGTACCTTAAACCACCTACCAGTGCAAAAGAATGCTTGGTGGATCTTTCTGGATTTAGGAGCCAACATACACTTTATTTCATTATGCTACTTTGACCTTTTACCAAGTAAGGCAGAGATGCTACCTGTTTTAAGTGAGGACCAGAATAAGAGACTGTTCTGCAGTAATTCCAGGCTACAGGGCAAACTGCTCTTCCACTTTGGCCTAATAACCCAGCATATCTGATAATGCTCAGTGTGTCTGTGGCAAATATCAGTGCTGTCTGAACCCTGTGGTTAGAATCAGGAAGAGAACTGAGTGCAGGTCTCTAGGGATTTGAAACATCCATGTCCTCTTTTGTAGACAGTCCGTTTTTTTTTTTTTTTTTTTTTTTTTTTTTTGAGATGGGAGTCTTGCTCTATCCCCCAGGCTGGAGTGCAGTGGTGCGATCTCGGCTCACTGCAAGCTCTGCCTCCCGGGTTGACGCCATTCTTTTGCCTCAGCCTGCCGAGTAGCTGGGACTACAGGCGCCTGCCACCATGCCTGGCTAATTTTTTTGTATTTTTTTAGTTGAGACGGGGTTTCACCATGTTAGCCAGGATGGTCTCAATCTCCTGAGCTTGTGATCCGCCCGCCTCGGCTTCCCAAAGTGCTGGGATTACAGGCGTGAGCCACCGCACCCGGCCTAGACAGGCCCTTTTAACACTTAATCATGGAACATCAAGTAACTACATAGGCTGAGATTCTCAGAATGAACTGGGCATTTTCTGTCCCAGGAAGCCGTTAAGATTGGGCATATGTATGGCAGTCTTTTAACAATCTATCATCTCGGCCCAATGAGGTCCAGAAGGCATGAGAAGGTTTCTTGTTTAGGTGGCTCAGGCTCCCTTAATACAGACTCTTACTGAATTGCCTCTTCTATCGCCTTCTCCAAAAGCAAAAAGCCTGGTTTCAAATATCCTCAATTTATTTACTCTTTTGTTTAGTCCCCAATATGCTAAAATGATTATGGCTATCTGCTCAGCTCTGGGCCATACACAGTGGCCATGCAGGCCAAGTTCCCATTTAATTTATAGCTCAAAAAGCTCTACTCATATTGAGAATTAAAGTGTCTAGTACTCAGAGTTCAAGAAAGGGGCAGCCAACTGCAAATACCTTAAAGAAAACACCCAAGAAACTCCAACTGAATGAAATACTATATGCTCATGTGTACTTTGCCAAATGATTTAAGATTTGACACAAATTAGGCTGGGTGTAGTGGCTCACACCTGTAATCCCAGCACTTTGGGAGGCCGAGGAAGGTGGATTACTTGAGGCCAGCAGTTCAGGACCAGCCTGGCCAACATGGTGAAACCCCGTCTCTACTAAAAACACAAAAATTAGCTGGGTGTAGTGGCAGATGCCTATAATCCCAGCTGCTATGGAGGCTGAGGCAGGAGAATCGCTTGAATCCAGGAGGTGGAGCTTGCAGTGAGCCAAGATTGTGCCACTGCACTCCAGCCTGGGTGACAGAGTGAGACACCATCTCAAAAAAAAAAAAAAAAAAAAAAAAAAAAAAAGATTTGACACAAATGTGGATAAATATGGACAACATAGGCTTCTATGAACATTCTTGCACAGTGCAGATACATTCAGTGTTGGGCTGGTCCTGAGCAGCACTGTTGTCAAATGCTGTTACGCACTCTTTCTGTTTTGGTTCAGAATTTTGCTCCTTTTTTGCTACATATTTCAGCTGGCAGCCCTGGCAGGTGCTGGTTAACAGATGTCTTTGTTAGAGAGCCACAATCACAATCAAAGCTACCATCAAATATACTTTGTGACAGCTTGGGGGATTAAAACAAGGGAAAAGAGTCAGCATAACTCCATTGCAAATGTCTTTTTCTTAAACTTTATAAAATTGTACAAATTATGCATCTAGCTATTCACTAACTTACTGACTTGCAATTTTTTTTTTTTTTTTTTCGAGACGGAGTCTTGCTCTGCATCTCAGCTCACTGCAACCTCCACCTCCTGGGTTCAAGCAATTCTCGTGCCTCAGCCTCCTGAGTAGCTGGGATTACAGGCATGTGCCACTACACCTGCCTAATTTTTGTAAGTTTGGTAAAGATAGGGTTTCGCCATGTTGACCAGCCTGGTCTCAACTCCTGACCTCAGGTGATCCACCCGCCTCAGCCTCCCAGAGTACTGGGATTACAGGCATGAGCCACCACATCTGGCCATGACTCAGACATTTTAACTAGGAAGACAGCCCTAAGCAATGGTGCTTTTCATGTTCTAGTAATGCACACATTTTGGCCCTGGCTCCTGATACCACAAGTTTCTTTTGTGTACTTAGGCTCACTTATGGATGCATCACTTTTAAAAGCCAGGAATTTAGGAAAGGTTCGTAAGATTTTTATAGAACCTTAAACTTTTTAAAGGGTAAACACTAGTAAAACTTCTCTAAAGAACTGGTCGGGCACGGTGGCTCAAACCTGTAATCCCAGCACTTTGGGAGACCATGGCGGGTGGATCACTTGAAGTCAGTAGTTTGAGATCAGCCTGACCAACATGGTGAAATTCTGTCTCTACTAAAAATTCAAAAATTAGCCGGGCGTGGTGGTGTGTGCCTATAGTCCCAGCTACTCAGGAGGCTGAGGCAGAAGAATTGCATGAACCTGGGAGGCGGAGGTTGCAGCGAGCCGAGATCGCACCACTGTACTCTAGCCTGGTTGACAGAGTGAGACTCTGTCTCAAAAAAAAAAAAAAAAAAACAAAAAACAAAACAAACAAAAAACATAAAAACAAATCACTCTCAAACTGAGCACTTACAATAAGCATTTACTATTATCATGCTGATTCTGAGGATTAGGAATTCAGGAATGGCTTCGCTGGGTGTTTCTAACTCAGAGTCTCTTGCAGGCTGCTGTCAAGATGTTGGCTGGCACTACATTATTGAAGGGCTTGCCTAGGGCTCAAGGATCTGTTTCCAAGATGGCTCACGTGGGTTTTGGCAGGGGCCTTAATTTCTCACTATGTGGGCCTCTCCATAGGCAGTTTGAATGTCCTCACAGCACGGCAGGTGGCTTTCCCCAGAGTGAGTGACCTAAGACAGAAAGAGCAAGACAGAAAAGCCAGTGTCTTTCCTAGCCTCATCTCGAATAGAGGTTGTATTCTATTGATCACATAGATCAATCATGACACAGTGTTGGAGGAGACCACACAAGGGCATGGAAACCAGAGGCAGGAATCACTAGGATGGGCAGGAGCCTTGAAAGCTGGCTGCCACAGTGATTACCTTTCACCCACCAACTCTGCCTCCTCCTTTCTCCAAAGACACGCTAGTTAGTTAAGCTTCTGAGAACCTGGCTTAGGGAGCCAGTTTGAGGTTGGTTTAATGGAGATTTGGCTTATGAATCTTTGGACTATGTTGAAGTGGTGGACCAAGAACTAACTGTGTAAAGAACTTTAGTTGGAAAAATTAATACTGTGCATTTCCCCCCAACACCGAAGATCCTAGTGGGACCATGGATCTGTTTGGAGATATAGATGACATTTCTTCTGAGAGTGATGAGGGCAATCAACCACCTATTCCAGGACAGCTGGTTGTAAGTACAATCACCAATATCAACCAATCCCATTATTCAAAGCTAAAAAAGAAAGCTTCAGAGGCTGATGAGTCTCTCTCTCTCATGTTGAGAGAGGACGTGGATAGCTGAACATCTGATGAATAGGTGACTTTCTTAGCTATATTGGGAATTTCTGGATATAAGAAGGCACAGAAGGAACTACTGAGAATAAGGGTGATGCCAAACTTTAGGGGCTAGACTAATATAAAATAATATAAAAATATAATATATAAAAACCTTTGATTTAAAGGTTTTTCTTATCCAAGCCTATGACAAGAAGCATGAGCTCTGCTGATATTCTTTAATAGTTGCCTAGTATTGATGGGGTGAATAATTTCATACTTCTGTTGCTGAATGTTATGCAAAAAAGTCAATAAAATATACTTTTTTCTATTAATGTTGGCTAACAGATCTTGTTTTCCTGTGTTTTATTTCTGTTTTGTCTTTTTTTTTTTTTGAGACGAAATCTCAAAGATTACAGGCGTGAGCCACTGCGCCCAGCCTGTTTTGCTTTTTTGTAGGCATGAGGTGAGGTTTTAGGGAGAAGCTTGTAAGAGTTGCTGTTTTATCCCTAAAGTGGAGTGTAAATTTACTTCCCCGCCAGGCGCGGTAGCTCATGCCTATAATCCCAGCACTTTGGGAGGCCAAGGTGGGCACATCACCTGAGGTCAGGGGTTTAAGACCAGCTTGACTAACATGGTGAAACCCCATCTCTACTAAAAATACAAAAATTAACCAGGCGTGGTGGGTGGCACGGGCCTGTAATCCCAGCTTCTCAGGAGGCTGAGGCAGGAGAATCGTTTGAACCCGGGAGATGGAGGTTGCAGCGAGCCGAGATCATGCCACTGCACTCCAGCCTGGGCGACAGAGTGAAAACTCCGTATCAAAAAAAAAAAAAAAAATTTACTTCCTATCAAACCTGCATCTGCCTAGTGCAGAATGAGTAAAGCTAGCACATTTCTAATGTCTTCAAGCTCTCACCTTCTGATACCTTTCTTAGGATGAACATGGAGTGCCTCAGGACCAGCAGGAGGAAGAGCCAATTTCTGAAACCATAATAGAAGAAGAAATTCCCAGTATCAACTCTGATTTAGGAAATGAATTGTATTTTGCTAAACTACCCAAGTTTCTCAGTATAGAACCCAAGTAAGAGGACTGATTAAAATTTTCAAGATATTAAAAAAATGCATAGAATATTTTTTCTTATTTATCATGAGTTGACTAATCACAAAGATGGGAGATTTCTCATATAACTTTGAAAAAAATAAATCTAGGATGTGCTGTGGTAGAAAAATGAATCACTGGTGAGAGAGAATTTTAATGCTAATAATTTTTCTAGCATTTTGGCACTTTCTTTTACATAAACAGGTCACAATGGATGAAGGTGTTTTTCACTAGTATAGAGTTGACAAATCAGAAAGTAAGAGTGAGAAAGTCTGCTAGAGAAATCACAAATGTTCTGGCCAGGTGCGGTGGCTCATGCCTGTAATCCCACCACTTTGGGAGGCTGAGGCGGGCAGATCACTTGAGGTCAGAAGTTTGAGACCAGCCTGGGCAAAATGGTGAAACCCCGTCTCTACTAAAAATACAAAAATTAGCCAGGCGTGGTGGTGCACACCTGTAATCCCAACTACTTGGGAGGCTGAGGCGTGAGAATCTCTTAAATCCAGCAGATGGAGGTTGCAGTGAGCCGAGATTGTGCCACTGCACTCCAGCCTGGGTAACAGAGTGAGACTCTGTCTAAAAAAAAAAAATTACAAATGTTTAATGCAAAAGCCATTGCGAATCTAGAAAAGACAATTATTTTGTACTACAAAATAGTGCCAGTGGGTATGATTCACTAAGGTACATGCATGCAAGCTCTTGTGCTTAACACATTTTCTTAAAAAATAAGGGAAGACCATGTGTTGCCTATACTTTGGAAGACATACTTCATCAAATAACATTTTGAATTGTTAGTTGCATTTGAATTTCATTTCACGCAATATGTTTTAGAAACAAATTTCAGAAAGCATGATAATTTGCATACTTCTTTGAAAGTTTACATGAAGTTATTTGTCTACTGTAATTTTTGGAAACACATGAGGGCACATTGTAGGGATGATTAAATATAATATTAATCATATTCCTTACTAAATATGGCTAACATATGATGATGTTAAAAACACAATTTTTAGACCTTTTGATCCTCAGTTTTATGAAGATGAATTTGAAGATGAGAAAGTGCTTGACGAGGAAGACAGAATCAGGTTAAAATTAAAGGTACCATCCCACACTTTATTCCTTTTTTAAGTTTTTCCTTTAATAAAGTAAAGCAGGGATGACAACTTGAGACTTGAGCTTGGGAAATCCTCTTATGTTTCTTATTCAATAGCTCTTTAGACCTAGGAATTAAACACCTTTTCAGAATATTTTTACGGGAGGAGGTATGTGCCCTTTTTTATCCCTGTAGAATTGTCACTTCCCTTCTTTTGGTTGCAGTTATGCTTTTTTTGACATAAGTAAAGATAAAAATTTTTGAAAATTGTTAGCTACTTCCTTCAGGATAATAAGGTATATGGAGTTGCCTCCACATTTTACAGTGGCTAGATCCTGGCAATTTCCCACAACAGAAATGTCTCGACTCTTCATGGATATTCAAACCATGCACAAAAGAGACCTTGTCATTAGGTGGTTCCCTCTTGAAGGGCTGGGATGGCAAAGCACTACCAACTGCTTTCACAGGCATGTTGTTCTTCCTTAAGGGGGTTTCCTTTAAAACAATGTTTTTTTTTTTATTTAAAACTTTTTTTTTTTGAGACGGGCCTCGCTGTTTTGCCCAGAATGGTCTCAAACTCCTGGGCTCAAGTGATCTTCCCACCTCAGCCTCCTGAGTAGCTGGGACTACAGGTGCACACCACCACACCTGGCTACAGGATTTCCTATGAGTTTCTACCAGGGGCCCCAGTGGTATCATTGGGCAGGGGAAATTGTTGTTGTTGTTACTTTTGTGACTTGGAGTTCACCATATGGGTAGAATAAATTTAGACTCAAAAACAGGGCAAAGCACCGATCTCATGTTTTAATTTTTTGTTAATTAGTTATTCTTTTTAAAAAATTGTAATTTCATGCCCAGAGCTTCCCTGTCTCACTAGGCGAATGAGGCACTTTTTAGCCCTTCTTTCACTGGCTTCTTTCAAAGCCTCATGCACTCTCCTTTGGACTTCTTCATGTGTTTTGTTTGAGAACACCTCTGGCCTGCGTCCTACTTAGCTCCTGCTTCCACTGCTATGAACTGGAGCTCAGAAAAGATTTAAAGAAAATGTCTGGTTAGTTTAACCAACATCTCTAGGTATTTGTAGCAGGTAGGTTTCAGTTTTGCTGAATCAATTAGTTTTTGTAAGCTTCTTCTATCATTACCTATCAAGTCTTTACACATGATTATAAATCACTTGAAGAAAGAAGAACATTTAGTTAGCTAAACTGGTTTAACTAACCAATGCTTCTGGGTTTTTAACCAGGTAGAAAATACCATAAGATGGAGGATACGCCAGGATAAAGAAGGAAATAAAATTAAAGAAAGCAATGCTCGGATGGTCAAGTGGTCAGATAGAAGGTGAGCATAAAATGCCTGAAAAATACTGACATACCAAGAGGCAGGCCTGGGATGAGTGAGGTTTTCTTTGTAGAAACTTCTTTTGGGATCATTTTCTTTTTTCTTTTTTTTGAGACAGACTCTTGCTCTGTCAGGCTGGAGTGCTAGAGTGCAGTGGCGCAATCCTGGCTCACTGCAACCTCCGTCTCCTGGGCTCAAGCAATTATTCTGCCTCAGCCTCATGAGTAGCTGGGATTACAGGCATGTGCCACCATGCCCAGCTAATTTTTGCATTTTCAGTAGAGATGGGGTTTCACCATGTTGGCTATGCTGGTCTCGAACTCCTAACCTCAGGTGGTCCGCCTTCCTCGGCCTCCCAAAGTGCTGGGATTACAGGAGTGAGCCACTGCGCCCAGCCTGGGGTCATTTTCACTAAAGGATTTACAAAAATCTAGGTCTCTGGAATTACCTGGGAAACCTGAGAGAAGTAAATAGGGTGGAGGTCTTATAGCTGTGCTGGTGGAGACTTCAGAAATGAACTGAAGATGTGACAAAAGCCATTGTGTCTACCTTACTGATGTGAAAGACTAAAGGTAGCTCCCATTGGTGAGATATCAGACATGACAAATTGATATTTTTGAAAACTTGTTTCTGCTTTGCTAATGAAGTGGTAGAGATTTGTAAAATTACAAAACAATTATATTTCAAGTTAAAAAGAGGATAGATTTTTACCACTTTTTACTTTGAAAGGAGACAGGTTATTTACATCTTCTTTTCTGCTTTTCCTGTGAATTCAGTATGAGGACAGGATCTAGCAGTTCCACACTATTTTAAGCAAAGTTCACAGGGCAGAATGGAGGCCGTAAGACTCATTAAATATCCACCCTAATATTTGAACTGTCTCATTTCCAGCATGTCCCTGCATTTAGGCAATGAAGTGTTTGATGTGTACAAAGCCCCGCTGCTGGGCAATTACATCCACCTGTTTATAAGAGAAGACACTGGTCTACAGGGACAAGCCGTCTTTAAATCCAAACTTACCTTTAGGTAACTATTCACGCAGACATGATTACTTGCATTTAAGGAGCAACAAAGTAGAGATAGAGACAACTCACCCCTGGACCATGGTCTGGTTCTCATACACCTTTTTCAAGTTTACTCCAAGCTGCTATTTGTCAGGGAGCCAGTTCATCCTATCAGAATTCCCAGGAGAGTGATTATAACCCTGAATGTAGGTATGTTAATCCACATTGATCAGTATACTTGGAAAGAAGCCTGCAGGATTTGTCCTTGCAGCTCTGCTGCTCAGCAGGTCCTTTCCCCAGAGTGAAATTGACCTGGGAAGCTAGGCCATCATCAGAATGGTGTTAGTGTGTGCCGGCAACAGACCCGGCAGGCTGGGCTCTCCCCTTGCCTGAGGCTGATGCAGCCTGTGCCTAAGCAGTCAGATATGGGGCCAGCTAAGCTCACCGTTGTGGCCCCTTCTCCATGCCTTCCCTCTGAAGGACACAGTACTGTTGATTAGGAGTAGGCTTTCCTCCAGAGGTGGAGTACTTAAAAGACAAGCGCTCTTTTGGGGGACATGGAAGTTTTCTAAAATCAGATAGGGGTCATGGTTGTAAAACTGTTTAGTTGTATACTTCAATGAATGGATGTTATAGTATGTAAATCATATTCAGTAAATCTGTTGGTCTTTTTATAGACTATAAACAGGGACAGCTCTGAGGTTATGTAATCTTGAGGAAGGGTTGCAATCGCACTAATTTCTAGCTTCCTTATCTATAAAATGGCAATAACATCTACTGCACACGGATGTTGTATCAATGAATTCAAATAACACACAGAACATCACACAGAGACCTGGCACAAGTGGTGAGTGGTGCTCAATCCAATCTCTTAATCCTCTCTCCTAGAATAGCATCCTAAAAGATGCATGATTCTGAGCTTGCTTTTTTTCACTGTCCCCTGTGCTCCACACTGCGATATTTGACTGCCTGGCACCATCTCATTCTGGACATCCCATCTCTCTGTAGCCATGCTCTCTCTTCCAGAGACGTCCCTAAGGATCATTCTCCTCCCCTCTGATACACGTAATTAAAAGCTGCCTTCCTGTAGTCAGGAAGATATTTCTTTCCGCCCCAGGACTCCTGGTCTAGCTGTATCATCCCCCCGGGCTGTTATAAGGCCCCTGTTGCTACTGTGACCTGCCTCCTTGCTTTGACTTCCAGTTTTTTCCAGATGAAGAGACTCATTGTTAGTTCTCTAATTGTCCCTTCTGGCATCTGCATCTTTCTCTGGGAACTGAGATTTCATATTCCTTCTCTTCTCCTCTCTCTGACTGCAGTCAGGGATATTCTTTGTAAAAGACTTTGACGTTGCCACCTGCCTCTCCTCACTTCCACTGCACTCCCACTTTAGCCCAGTCAGCTTTCCCCAGGAGGTGGGGCAGAGGGAGGAGCTTGTCAGGAGGCTGGAGAAGGAAGAACTGTGATCCTGCCTCCTCTGTCTGCTGAGTGTGAGGTCCTCGTCCCCGGGTGTTTTTGCTATCAGTATGATTGCCTCCCAATGTTCTTAGTAACCAGTGAGACATTTTTGTCCACTTCCTGGCAGACCTCACTCTAGAGACAGTGCCACATACAGAAAGATGACCCTGCCACTTGCTAATAGAAGTTCAAAGACACAGAAAATTAGAATCTTACCAATGGCGGGTCGTGATCCTGAAGGCCAACACACAGAAGTGATGAAGAAGGTATGTTTGCTAAGCTTTATCCTGGGACATTTAGGGTAGTAAGACCAATGTTTTCCAGAACATTAATTCACCATTTGTTATTGCCACTGCTGTTTTATTTCTTGCAGTTATCAGGGAACCAGCTTAACCTTCTAAGTGTGTAGTTAACCACAGTAATGTCAATGGCTGCTGGTGAGACTACCAAACAAAGGACTCTGAAATCTAGAAAACTGATGACTTAAAAAAACGTAACCTTTCACAAACATACATTGTGAACCCCAATGTGTGAAATGCCAGGCAGATTTAAAAAAATGAAGTCTACCTTGTGGCTCAAGAACTGTCCCCTAGTAAGGCCTCCCCATTCTGTCACTGGAGCTATGGGGAGCTCTGGGTTGAGGGGTCAGGACAGGAATATCTGGGAGCCATGGGAGTTTGGTGGAGCCTGGGCAGGTCAGGTGGTTGTGGCTCGGGGATGAACAGAAACACCCTCTGCTGCTCCAGGAGGTCAATTCAGGTGGGTCGCTTCTCTCTGGGCCGAGTGGCAGCACAGAACAGCAGCACAGCTCTGGAGGACAGGCCTGTGCCAACAGAACACCAGCAAGGCTCTGGAGAACAGGCCTGTGCCAATGCCAATCGAGCCGGTTAGTGTCAGGGCACCCTTCTGCTTTTTTTTGAGATGGAGTCTCGCTCTGTCGCCCAGGCTGGACTAGTGGCATGATCCTGGCTCACTGCAACCTCTGCCTCCCAAGTTCAAGTGATTCTCCTGCCTCAGCTGCCCAAGTAGCTGAGGACTACAGGCGTGCACCACCACCTCTGTCTAATTTTTGCATTTTTTGGTGGAGACGGGGTTTTGCCATGTTGCCCAGGCTGGTCTCGAACTTCTGACCTCAAGTGATCTGCCCGCCTTGGCCTGCCAGAGTGCTGGGATTACAGGCGTGAGCCACCACACCTGGCCCCTTCTGCCTCTTCACCCTTGCATTGCCTTCACACCTGCAAACCAAAGGATCCACGTGGAGTAACAGAGGGGTGATGGGGAAGATGGTACCCCAAAGACACATGGGACAGCTGTTATCCTGGACTAGGCATTATGTGTTCTTTATGGTAAAAGTAGATGCAAGAGGGCACAAGTTTCTGTTTTAGGCTGAAGAGGTTATTTGCTTTTTTACAGAAAGAAGAACGCTTGAGGGCTTCCACTCATCGGGAGTCTCAGGCAATCCATCTGCGGGAGAAGCACTACAAGGAGGGGTCAAGTGTCTCCTACCAGGACCCTGGCAGTGACAGTGCGGAGGAGGAAGGCAAGGACAGCTTCAGCCTGGCTGCTATTAAAAATTATTATCAAGGTGAACTCCAAGGTGAGTCAGGTATGGAGGTCACATTTCATCATTTCAGGGTGGCAGTGCCTGCTTTTGCTCTGGCGAGCTCTTACTCCTTGTCCTACTATTTACTGAGGACAAAAGTACGAAGGCCTTTTTGTTTTTGTTTTTCTTAGGGCTACTCTCCCACAGAAAAGATTAGCTGTGAAAATGTGGCATCTGGCCAGGCACAGTGGCTCACGCCTGTAATCCCAGCACTTTGGGAGGCCGAGGCAGGCGGATCACCTGAGGTCAGGAGCTCAAGACCAGCCTGGCCAACATGGTGAAACCCCGTCTCTACTAAAAACACAAAAAATTAGCCAGGCATGGTGGTGGATGCCTGTAATCCCAGCTACTCGGGAGGCTGAGACAGGAGAATCGCTTGTACCCAGGAGGTGGAGGTTGCAGTGGGCCAAGATTGCACCACTGCACTCCAACCTGGGCAACAAGAGCAAACTTCGTCTCAAAAAAAAAAAAAAAAGAAAGAAAAAGAAAAAGGAAAACATGGCATCCTCCAAATAAAATCAATTAAACAATTTATGTCCTTGTGGAGGGAAATGTATATAAGGCAGTTCCTCTGCTTGTATAATTAAAGACCCAATATTTAAGCTTCACAGTTCTTAAAACTGATGTGTGCGTATTTAAAAGTGATCAAATAACCTCTCTGAGAACAAAATCTCTCAAATCTAGTCATTTCAGCATGTCTGAAAGTTCTATTTACCTTCCCGCTGAAACTTTTAAAGAAAGTTGACTCCTTCAGGAAAAATGTACAGTGGGAAGTAACAATATTTGGCAGAAGAAACACTGAGGAATAAGCCATCTTTGAAGGTGAATCCCATGTCTAAAATTCCTTTGCTTTCAGAGGAACAAGCCAGTATCTATTCCTCAGACACTGATCAGGGGTCAGAAGACAAGTCTCAAAGATTAGTGAGAGCAAAAAAACTCAGTAATGATGAAGGCCAAATGTATTCAATTCTGAGTTTACCCTGTACTCAGGAGCCAACTGCTGGGAATACAGCTCACAGACCAGGCATATACAAATTAGCTGTCTACACACTTGACTGAAATCCAGTAAGACAAATGCAGCAGTAGGACTAGGAGTGGCCCAAAGGTCTGATACCTGTACTCGGGTGGGTCTTGGAAGGCTGCATGGAGGAGGAAGTCTCTGCTGGGTATTGAAGAATGAGCAGAAGCTTGCAAGCACACAGGCCAGGTTAGGCACTCTAGGAAGATGGAAAGGCCTGTAAAGAAAGGTGCAGGGCCTGAGATACCAAGTCTCGGCTACAGAACTACAAATTGTTTCATGTGGGTAGAGCAAGGGGTGGTCTATCATGTTAATTGTGGGAAACTGGGTGTCTTTTAAAATTTTTTTTTTTTTTTTTGAGATGGAGTCTCACTCTGTTGCCCAGGGTGGAGTACCGTGGCACAATCTCGGCTCACTGCAACCTCCACCTCCCAGGTTCATGTGATTCTCCTGCCTCAGCCTCCCAAGTAGCTGGGATTACAGGCGCCTGCCATCAAGGCTGGCTATTTTGGTATTTTTTAGTAGCGATGGGGTTTCACTATGTTGGCCAGGCTGGTCTCGAACTCCCGACCTCAAGTGATCCTCCCGCCTCAGCCTCCCAAAGTACTGGGATTACAGGCATGAGACACCACCACGCCCAGCCTTCAATTTTATTTTATTTTTAAGACAGGGTCTTGCTCTGTTGCCCAGGCTGGAATGCAGTGGCATGATCATGGCTCACTGCAGCCTCGATCTCATGGGTTCAAGTGATCCTCCTGCCAAAGCCTTCTGAGTAGCTGTAATGACAGGCATGCACCACCATGCTTGGCTAATTTTTAAAATGGTTTGTAGAGATAGGGGTCTCACTACGTTGCTCAGGCTGGTCTCAAACTCCTGGCCTCTAGCAATCCTTCCACCTTGGCCTCCCAAAGTGCTGGGATTACAGGTGTGAGCTATGGTGCCTGGCTTAAAACTGGATGTCTTTATTTCAATGTAATAGTTGAGGGGTTATCTCATTTGTTATAAAAATATTTTCCTTTGTTTTCTTTTCCTTTTATAAGATCACAGGTACAAATACATTTTACGTCATTTATTTATTTTATTTTATTTTATTTTATTTTATTTTATTTTATTTTGAGACAGTCTTGCTATGTTGCCCAGGCTAGAGTCAGTGGCACAGTCTTGGCTCACTGCAACCTCCAACTCCCAGGTTCAAGCAATTCTTGTGCCTCAACCACTTGAGTAACTGAAATTATAGGCATGCACCACCATGCCTGGCTAATTTTTTTTTTTTTTTTTTTTGTATCTTTAGTAGAGATGGGGTTTTGCCATGTTGGCCAGGCTGGTCTTGAACTCCTGGGCCTCAAGTGATCTGCCTGTCTCGGCCTCCCAAAGTGTGGGGATTACAGGCATGAGCCACCGTGCCTGGCCTTAAGTATTAATTATATAAGAGAATCACTATGGTATTACCCATTGGCCATATTAATTTATTCAATGTTTTCTGAACACATGCTGTGTTCTATGTTCTGGAGATACAGACAGGAAAAACACTGCAGTGACAACATTGGTCACTGTGTGTTCATTTACTTTTTCCTCTCTCTACACAACACACAGTTGTCCCTCAGTATCCATGGTAGATTGGTTCCAGGACTCAGAGGATACCAAAATCCACAAGTGCTCAAGTTGCTTATATAAGATAGTTTAGCATTTGCATATAAGCTATGCTTTAAATTATCTGTAGGCTGGGTGCTTTGGGAGCCCAGAACTTTGGGACGCTGAGGCGGGCGGATCGTTTGAGCCCAGCCCGAGACCAAGATTAGACCCCCATCTCTACAATAACAAAAAATAAAAATAAAAAACAATAAAAAATTAGCTGAGCACAAGTGGTCCCAGCTACTTAGGAAGCTTAGGCAGGAGGATCAATGGAATCCAGGAGGTCGAGGCTGCAGTGAGCTGTAATCATGTCACTGCATTCCAGCATGGGCAACAGAGCAACACCCTGTCTGAAAACAAAAAATTATCTCTAGATTACTTATAATACAATACACATGCTATGTAGGCTGGGTGCAGTGGTTCATGCCTGTAATCCCAGCACTCTGGGAGGCTGAGGCGGGCAGGTAACCTGAGGTCAGGAGTTCGAGACCAGCCTGGCCAACATGGTGAAAACCCATCTCTACTAAAAATATAAAAATTAGCCGGGCATGGTGGTGCATGCCTAGAATCCCAGCTATTTGGGAGGCTGAGGCAGGAGAACTGCTCAAACCCAGGACATGGAGGTTGCAGTGAGCCGAGATCGCGCCACTGCACTCCAATCTGGGAAATGAGCAAAACTCTGTCTCAAAAAAAAAAAAAAAAAAAAAAAAAAAAGTAAGTGTCTCTTCAGCCCTGACCACTGCCCAGGGGAAACCTAGGTTCAGTTGCCTGATGTAGACAGTGTCTATGGGGACACACACTGGCTACCAAGGGTGGAGAAACTGAGCTCTAACGTGAAGGGCTGGCTCCCTCACTGTCAGATCAGAACCATTTTAGATAAAATTTCCAGAAACATTTTATATTGAATTTTATGTCTTAACCTCTCATATTTATTCAGGTAAACCTTCCAGAAAGAGGAAAGCAGAGCATGAAGAGGAAGAAGATGATATAAAGCCCTAAAATGTGCACTCATTGTATTCAATAGTTTGTTTTAAAACAATTATGAAATGACTTGTTTTAATTGAAGTTGAGTTGCTTTTGCATAATCCAGTTGTGAATAAAAAGTTTTCAAAAGCAAGTCCACGACGTTAGAAAATCCATTTTTTCCCAAAGAGGAGGATTTTGTTAACTGTTTACTATGGGTGGATCTTAGGTTTTAGTGCATTCCTGCTGTTAAGTTTGGCTCAGTTGTGGCCTCCTCCCGGATGTCCTCTGGCCTGCCTAGCTGGGTTTGGGGCCTTTCTGTGCTCTGTAGTCCCCTTAGAATGGCATTAATTCCATTTCCCATATGGCACTGTGCTCTTGGAAGAGCAGGTACAGCAGGGAGAGCTCACTGGATACCTGGTACTTACCAGAGCTGTGTGGGCCTGCCCACTTCTAATCCTTAGGGCAGGTGCCTTTTACAGATGTGGAAGCTGAGGTTTAAAGAGCTTAAGACCGCTGTACGAAGCTTTTACTTAAGTAAACAAGTAAGCTTTTCTGAGACAAGGGTTAGGATCTTCCATGCACAGTCATCACAATGCTGGGCTAATACTTTAGTGACCTTATGGAGACAGATACCCAAAATATCTACCTGAGATAAACAGGCATCATTAGGTTTAGGGAAAAGGGCAACGGGAAACAAAATACTGGACTTGATTTCTAGTTTTGTGATTGCTAAAATAGCTGGAATATAATAGAACTTAAAAACTATTTACTGAATGAACAAACAAATGCTGTTATGTTGGGCAGTCCCTTCTCTGACATTAAGTTTCTTGAACTAGGTGTGCTTTAGATTTCACCACACAAATCCTTCAATTCAATGTTTATATTTCTCGACCTCTGAGAGTTGAATACTAGATAAATATTTTAAAATGTTTTGTTAAGTAGAAATGATCAAAGGGAAAAAAAATAGCCCATTTCACCATGCCAAAAACCCCATTTTACAATTCTATTTCCTTCCCTTTTATACTTTTACAGCATAATTTCGTGCTTGTATATTAAACACATTCATAATTAGCACTAGCTTCTAAAGGAGAGTTGGGAGACTCATTCAGAACAATGAAGGGTACTAGCACAACCTAATTGTAACATCAGGTATTCTTTCTAAGGGGCTGGCCTTGAGGATCTGGTATGTCTGTGAACAGGACAGGAGCTGGGGGACTGGGTTGGGATCTACAAGCCCTCAACCTTTGCAGACCATGCAGGAAAGCTTAAAGTTGAAGGAAAAAAATGTTTGGAAATTTTGGACTCACAAATTTTCAAGCCACTCCCATTTGGTACCTATAAGAGCAGTGGTAGCACCAGGCTGAGCATTTTTAGTTGGACTGCTTTGGAGGACATGGTAAGGGCACTGTTGCCTCACAGCCAGTCCCTGGCACTCAAGTCCCCTTGAACTCAGGGTAGTAGCTCACAACTCAAGCACCTGAGTCTCCCTGACTCACCAAAGAGAATATGCATTGAGGCTTCCTGTACATGAATGTGAAGCTCAACAGCCATTCTCAGAAGGCAGAACGACATTAAAGATTCCAGGTCAGTTTCTTTATTCCCCTAAGTTAGGAAAACTCTGAAAACTTTAAATTATTTAACCTTTATCCTTAAGTTTCCTCAAACCCATTACATGTTTCCTTGGTTTTCTTTTTTTTTTTTTTGAGATGGAGTCTCACCCTGTCACCAAGGCTGGAGTACAGTGGCACGATCTCAGCTCACTGCAAACTCTGCCTCCTGGGCTCAAGCGATTCTCCTGTCTCAGCCTCCTGAGTAGCTGGAATTATGGACACCCGCCAACGCACCTAATTTTTGTAGTTTTAGTAGAGACGGGGTTTCGCCATGTTGGCCAGGCTGGTCTTGAACTCCTGACCTCAGGTGATCCACCCACCTTGGCCTCCCAAAGTGTTCGGATTACAGGCGTGAGCCTCTGCGCCCAGCCTTTTTTTTTTTTTTTTTTTTTTTGAGAAGGAGTCTTGCTCTGTTGCCCAGGCTGGAGTACAGTGGTGATCTCAGTTCATTGTAGCCTCTGCCTCCTGGGTTCAAGCGATTCTCGTGCCTTAGCCTCCTGAGTAGCTGGGATTACAGGCGTGTGCCATCACACCCGGCTAATTTTTGTATTTTTATTAGAGACAGGGTTTTGCCATGTTGGCCAGGCTGGTCTCAAATTCCTGACTCAGGTGATCTGCCCACCTCAGCCTCCCAAAATGCTGTGATTACAGGTGTGAGCCATCATACCTGACCTGGTTTTCTCTTTTGATTCATGGATATAGGTGATTGATAAGAGATGTCTTTGCTTTACTGTAAAAGCCATCTCTAGTTTATTAGGACTAGTTCCCATCAGGTTCAGAGTGTACTGTATCACAGGACCCTGATCTTTTCTTTTTTTTTTTTTTTTTTTTTTTTTTTGAGACAGAGTCTCACTCTATTGCCCAGGCTGGAGTGCAGTGGTACAATTTTGGCTCACTGTAACCTTCACATCCTGGGTTCAAGCTATTCTCCTGCCTCAACCTCCTGAGTAGCTGGGACTACAGGCATGTGCCACCATGCCTGGCTAACTTTTGTATTTTTAGTAGAGAGAGTTTCACCATGTTGGCCAGGCTGGTCTTGAACTCCTCACCTCAGGTGATCCGCCTGCCTTGGCCTCCCAAAGTGCTGGGATTACAGGCATGAGCCACCGCACCTGTCTGACCCTGCTCTTTCGTATTTGTCAACTCAATTCAATTTTATGAACAGACAGGGCCTAGTACTGATATTAGGTTGAACCTTAGGAAATTACTATTTTTATGAGTAAAAGTGTTCAACTATTATAACTAATTTTACGATTCAACTTAATATGGTGGTATTTAGTCAGGTCAGATTGTCCTAACAAGATACCATAGACTGGGTGGCTTAAATAACAGAAATTTATTGCTTACGTTCCTAGAGGCTGGGAAGTCCGAGATCATGGTTTGGTTCCTGGTGAGGGTTCCCTTCCTGGCTTGCAGACAGCTGCTGTTTTGCTGTATCTTCACATGATGGAGAGAGTCTCCTGTCTCTTTGTATAAGAACACAAATGCCATCATAAGGGGACCAACCATGTGACCCTATCTAGCCTTAATTACCTTCCAAAGGCCCCATCTCCAAATACCATCATATTGGAGGTTAGGGCTTCAACACGTGAATTTGGGGTGGGGGGCGGGTGTGGATACAAACATTCAGTCCAAATAACTCAGGGAAACTGATAAACTTTTTCTTGAAGAAGGATGTAAGGAATGAATTTTAGAACTTAGGAACTAAAGGGATTATGTGCTTTTTCAAAAAGTCCAAGTTTACAGAATATTTGATAAACTTTATTGAAACGATTTATCCCAGTATATATTGGTAAGTTCTAAATGCTTCTAGTACATAGTCTTCAAAAGAAACTTCACTGTGCTGTTATGAATTTGGATAATATTTTGTATTATTTAAATACCAGTGTTAAAATTCATTGCTTTTATACTTATAAAAATGGAAAAATAAGGCAATTACAATGTTGGATATTTTAGCATTAGAAAAAAATGTAAATACCTGATTTCATGTGACAATGAATGATACTCAAATGATTGTTACAAAGGTAATTTTCAAGCTTTTAAATGTAACTAAAACCAAATATAATAATTCATTCAAAAAACTGAAAAAAGACATTTGAAATTACAAAAATTTTTATGTTATACGTGTATATACATTTGAAAAAAACAATTCTTAAATGGATGGATCTAAAAATTTGAAACCACTGAATCAAAAGCTTATCTTTCTGAGGTGAAATTTAAACTTCTAAAAACTGCTATATACACCCACCAAGAAGCACCAATAATTCATTCTTAAACCTTACTCTCTGAATGTATAGACCATAATATTTGAAACGTTTTAGGCCAATTAATTGCTTTGCATCAATTAACACATACTGAGTGTAGAAAAGGGAGTAAAACCTCATATATATAGACTCTAAGAGGTGTCTGTTTTAAGAATGTAATAATTTGGGCTGGGTGCGGTGGCTCACACCTGTAATACCAGCACTTTGGGAGGCCGAGGCAGGTGGATGACGAGGTCAGGAGTTCGAGACCAGCCTGGCCAAGATGGTGAAACTCCGTCTCTACTGAAAATACAAAAATTAGTCAGGCGTGGTGGCGGGCGCCTGTAGTCCCAGCTACCCAGGAGGCTGAGGCAGGAGAATCATTTGAACCCAGGAGGCGGAGGTTGCAGTGAGCCGAGATTGCGCCATTGCACTCCAGCCTGGGCGACAAGAGTGAAAAAAAAAAAAGAATGTAATAATTTGTTACAGCTATGTTAGCAAAACACTGCTGGTGGTCTTTCTTAATACATATATTTTTTTGAGATGGAGTCTCACTCTGTCACCCAGGCTGGAGTGCAATGGCAGTGTTTTGCAACCTCTGCGTCCCAGGTTCAAGCGATTCTCCTGCCTCAGGCTCCCGAGTAGCTAGAATTACAGGTGCGCACCACCATGCCCAACTAATTTTTTGTATTTTTAGTAGAGATGGGGTTTCACCATGTTGGCCAGACTGGTCTCGAACTCCTGACCTCAAGTGATCCACCCACCTCAGCCTCCACAGTGCTGGGATTACAAGTGTGAGCCACTGCACCTGGCCATTACAATCTATTTTTATCTAGCCTCTAGAGCAGGTGTCCTAAGTAAAAGACAGAAACAACAACAAAAAAAAATCCGTTTTTTTTTTGTTTTGTTTTGTTCTGTTTTTTGAGACAGAGTCTCACCCTGTTACCCAGGCTGGAATGCAGTGGCATGATCAAAGCTCACTGCAGCTTCAACCCCCTAGGCTCAAGCAATTCTCCCACTTTAGACTGCTAAGTAGCTGGTACTATAGGTGTCTGGCTAATTTTTAAATTTTTTTTAAAGATGGGGTCTTGCTATGTTGTCCATGGTGGTCTCAAACTCCTGGGCTCAAGTAATCCTCCCTGCTTGGTCTCCCAAAGCAGGGAGATAGAGTTTCACTCTTATCGCCCAGGCTGGAGTACAGCAGCATGATCTCATCTTACTGCAACCTCCACCTCCCAGGCTCAAGCGGTTCTGCTGCCTCAGTCTTCCGAGTAGATGGGACTACAGGCATGCACCACCGCACCCAGCTAATTTTTGTACTTTCTGTAGATATGGGGTTTCACCATGTTACCCAGGTTGGTCTCAAACTCCTGAGCTCAAGTGACCCGTCGGCCTCGGCTTTCCAAAGTGCTAGGATTATAGGCATAAGCCACAGTGCTTGACCAAAATTCTTTATGTGTTAATGAAGGCTTTCCAAAATACTTAGTTATGGCTTACAATAGTTTACTTAGCCATGTCTTTTTTCTAGGTTGACCTTTCTGAATGATCAGACTGCAAGACAGAGTTTAAAATTAATAAAATATATTGTTTTATTATCAAATTTCTAATTTATTCATTTTTTATAGGGAAGAACTTATAGAACTGAATTATAGTGGAGAAAAATCAATACAGGTTGAGTATCCCTTATCCAACATGCTGGGACCATTAAGTGTTTCAGATTTCAAATTATTTTGGATTTTGGAATACTGGGCATTACACCAGTTCAGCATCCCTAATCTGAAAATCTGAAATTCTAAATGCTCCAATAAGCATTTCCTTTGAGCACTGTTAGTACTCAAAAAGTTTTCAATTAGGGATGTTCAATCTGTAGATCTGAGAAAGAATGACCAAATTAAAACATAAGAATAAGGCTGAGTGTGGTGGCTCAAGCCTGTAATCCCAGCGCTTTGGGAGGCCGAGGCGAGTGGATCACCTGAGGTCAGTTTGAGAACAGCCCAGCCAACATGGTGAAACCCCGTCTCTACTAAACATACAAAAAATTATCCGGGCGTGGTGGCAGACACCTGTAATCCCAGCTACTTGGGAGGCTGAGGCAGGAGAATCACTTGAATCTGGGAGGTGGAAGCTGCAGTGAGCCGAGATCGCGCCACTGCACCCCAGCCTGGGTGACAGAGTGAGACTCGGTCTCAAAAAAGAATATAAAAATCTTTGCCTCTGAATACTATTTTCTCAATTTAAAAATAATTAGTGAAGAGTTTCTTTGATTTGTTGGTAAGCAAATCTTAGGGTAAGAAATATCCAGAAACATTAATGATCAGTGAGAGCTGATGGAGAGGATAATTCTACAGATACTTAGACCCCAAGAACTCACGGCCCTTAACTGAGAGCAGCAACCTGAGTTGTCTCTAGTGCATCCATATGTTTGCTTCTCTTGGGTGACACAGGTCAATACATTCAAAGTGCAGTAACACTGCAGAATGAGTAAATTTGGGCAGTACTAAACTTGCAAAGAATGGAAGTGACTAAGGACTCCAGAGAAAGCATGATCCTTGCATCTGCTGGGAGGTTAACAGTGGTTCCTGGTTTTTTAGGGAAAAAGTGAGGCAGCCCTGGGAACACAGACCTGAAAACGTAAGATTTTATAAAACTTCATAAATGTTGTCATCTTATTTTAATGACAGCAAGAGTTAAATATAATGTACAATATGATATGAGTAACATTTTATCAAAAAAAAAATTTTTTTTTTTTTTGAGACGGAGTTTCACTCTTGTTGCCCATGCTGGAGTGCAATGGCATGACCTCAGCTAACTGCAACCTCCGCCTCCCAGGTTCTAGTGATTCTCCTGCCTCAGCCTCCCGAGTAGCTGAGATCACAGGTGTGCGCCACCATGCCTGGCTAATTTTGTATTTTTAGTAGAGACAGGGTTTCTCCATGTTGGTCAGGCTGGTCTCGACCTCCTGACCTCAGGTGATCCACCCACCAAGGCCTCCCAAAGTGCTAGGATTACAGGCGTGAGCCACTGCACCTGGCCCAAAACATTTTTTAAAATAATTTTTATTATGTCATGGAATCCTCTTTTTAAATGAAAACACAACAGATACTCGGTCAACTGGAAAACAATTTATAGAGTCCTATATACATGTAACTTCTCCAGAGTGCATCTCTTATACAAAGCAAGGATGTGGGTTATTTCATTCAAATAACATGAAGTCGCAATTAAATGACCAAGCTAACTCCTCGAAGTCTCTAACCATCTGCTAATTTATTTAATACAAAATGCTTATTTGGTCTTTTAAATGACAGGCAACCTTTGAAAGTGTATTTCACCTGTTCTTGAGAAGTCTATTAGGCTATAGCTACAAGAATATAGCACCAAAATCCATTTTAATAGTATTAATATTTGCCACTAATATTGAGTTTTTAATACATACAATTTCATGTAGGAATACTGGAAAAATTCAGACAAATATGAGTATAACATTTTATAAAATGGGTAATAAAAAGCTTTTTTAAAAATAGCAATTTAAAAACGCAAAGAATAGTCTTTTAAATAACCAGATAAGCTGGTTAGACTACAAAACCTAAGGTCTCAGAAAACCTTTGGCTTAAAAATTAAGACTATTGCAAAACCCTAATCTATTTATTATAAAATTTTAGAGCAATTTAGAAATACTGAAAGTTACTAAGAGGTGCCAGATTTTTAAAGACTGAAGTAAACCTGATTTTTCTCCCTTATAATTTTGGAAAGATTTTCTAAATTCAATTGGATGAATGTTCATATTTAATGTCACTTATGAAGAAATCATTTCTTTCAGTTATACAATGAACTATAATAATACAGAATTGAAATGGTACAAGCAAAATACTCAACTTCATACTTTGATAAATAATACATAAAAAAGATATTACCCATAAGTATGATGCAAAATTCTAGGTAGAGTCCCACTTACCTATATTAAAAACAAAAACAAAAACAAAACTTAAGGGATGAAGGGGGAACTATTTATCAAGTGATTGACTTACAGGACAATGCAAACGAGGATGCCTGACTGAAAGTCTAGGTGACCAATTCTTTCTGGTAGCCTGAGATGTCTGCTCCATGCCTGACTCCCAATCTTGCTGGAACTGTGCAGTCTCTATAAAATCAAGTACAATCAAAAAGCTGCATATGTGGGGGGAAAGAAAAGAGAGGAGAAGAAGAAAGGGAGGGAGAGAAATAGGGAAATAGAGAAGGTAGGAAGGGAGAGGGATGGAGGCAAGGGAGGCAAGAAAGCAAGCGAGCCTTGCTAACTTAGAAAAATATCAGTGGCCTTTAACTGACAGGGAATAGTGCAAAGTTAATCTTTGGCTCCTATAAAACATTGGATACTGATTTAAAAAACAAAACCAAACCAAAAAACCAAAACAAAAAAAACAAACACCACAGTTCTTATGAGGGAAGCATAGCCTATTAAGAAGCTTATTACCATATGCTTATTACCATAGCACACAAGAAGCTGCCTTGCTTATTAGATAAACTGTCCAGCCCAAGCCAAAGTAGCAGACATACTGCAATTCAATTGCAAAAAGTTTTTTTTTTTTTTGAGACAGAGTCTTGCTTTGTCACCCAGACTGCAGTGCAGTGGTACGATCTCGGCTCACTGCAACCTCCATCTCCCAGGTTCAAAGAATTCTCCTGCCTCAGCCTCCCGAGTAGCTGGGATTACAGGTGTGCACCACCACACCCGGCTAATTTTTTGATTTTTAGTAGAGACAGGGTTTCACCATGTTGGCCAGACTGGTCTCGAACTCCTGACCTTAAGTGATCCACCCACTTTGGCTTCCCAAAGTGCTGGGATTACAGGCATGCGCCACCACGACCGGCCCAAAAAGTTTAAAAAAAATTAATAATGATTAGCCACCTTGCCTTCCTCAGAAATGAGACTTCTCCCTTCAGAAAAATCTCTGTAAATGATACAGCCAGGCTTGAATTTTGAGGCCAGGGTTACCTCAGATTCCATTCCTCCCTGTTTTCTGCAGCTGTAAATGCCTCTGCCATCTCCTGCTCCAGGGGCTGCCCTGAGACAGAACATGAATACAAGTCCAGACCCTCTACCCAGCATCAGCTCTGCAGTCTCCAATCAGTCTCCCGACCACAGTACTCTATTCAATTGTTCACTTTAATACTTTGAGCAAGAAAGACTGCTTTTATTATAGAAATGACTTTTATAAATATGGATAAAAGTATAAGATGAAAGGAAGCAGGTACTAAAAATCAGATTTATGAAGAATAGCAGTTTTCCTTCTTCGTTGGAAGATTTGCAGCAGTGATTAAATACTGTTTATGCAATTCTGCACTGCACATAGGAACTTCTTAGGATATGGTGTAACACCAAGTAATTTATATACATGCCAGCTTCCAACTGACTTACAGTAACCATCAGTTTAAACGACTGTTTTGCAAGTGCCTCATACTGGAACTCTATCATATTTATTATCTTTGATTTCATTGTTTAACAGTTTTCTTTTTTCTCTTACCCTAAATAACTAAGAGTTGGCTGTATGCCTTTTTTGGAGGGCGGGGAGGGAGGTGGTGAAAACAGCTTTTATTTTTTACTATTAGCTTCCACAAAAATTTAATAATGCCCACATTATTAAAATGAAACACTGGAATGAACTTCGACCTCACTATACTTTTAAATAAAGTATGTAACCTGGCAAAGTGGATGACTTTGTTTTAAGAAAACCTGGGTGTTGCTACGTCACATCAGACAAGTGCAGTAACCTGGAATGTACAGACAACCACCCTCTCTCCCTGGAGACCTGCTTTAGCTCCTGCACAGATGACCAGATTTTGAGTTAACTGTTTTAACATTCTCGCATTTTGTTCTCTTGATAAAGAAAAATCACACCCTTGCCAAGTTCATGTATTTTAAAAAATGGAAAATTCTCCAGGTCATGGAGTGAAGAAAACACTTAAGTGTTTTATGTCTAAACGAAGCAATAACAATTCTATACCAGCAATATCCCTTTTGATTTAAAAAAGATTGGTCCTCACAATGTTCAAATTATTCTACACAAATGACCTGTGAAATTTTTTACAATTGTATTTTTTTACCCTAGATTCATCATAAATCATTCAATTAAACTGAATTAAAATTGATTTTAGCAGAAAGTAGAAATGTTTCAGAATATAAAATATCACATTACTGATTTTACAATTTGATAACAACTAAAAAAAAAAAAAAAAAAAAGCATGTCACTAAAAAAATTTTTCCAGTCTTTTCCCTTCTACCCAGGAAAATTTTAGATGATGTCACCAACATGAGCCCTTGGTGATCTTCTGAAGTCTTCCAAAGATTACGCCTTGGCAGACTTACTGGTGATCTCCTTCAACTCGTCTCTTACGCACTATGAGAAAAATAAAAGAAACTATGTTAGGAATCCCTATTAGTTTTTACAATGGTAACTTGCTTATAACAAGCAAGTTTCTGCATAATCCAGTTATAAGTTTTACAAAATTGAAATGTCCACTTCCAGTTCACATGACCACTAACTAAAAAAAAAAAAAACCTACTTCCCATCATTCACCACTGTCATTTACTTGTTGAGAACCAAGGGGCTTCAACAAAAGAACTATATGCCCTAAGCTCAATGACTCATAACTGTGCTTACACAGCAGCAGCACTAGAAATCTAAAACAGAATGGTCAGCAATCATCTACAAGTCATTTGTTTTTGTTTATTTTTAACTTTGTAATTTATTAATAAAACAGAGATTAGGTCTCACTATCTTGCCTAGGCTGGTCTCGGACTCCTGGGCTCAAGTGATCTGCCCACCTCAGCATCCCAAAGTGCTGGGATTACAAGTGTGAGCCACTGCGCCCAGCCCAAGTCATTTGTTTACTGAAAAAGTACATACTCAGGTTTTAAAAAACAGCTAATAAATTAGTGTGTTAAATTTTGAAGTGACACTCAGGCAGCTGGGGTTAGAACATATTAAAAGTAACTATTTGCATGCTCTCCTGATTAGACACTACAATGTATTTCCTTGGGCTGTAAAAGAATATACGAAAAACATTTTTGTCATTTTTATAGGTAAGTGATTTGCTACTGCTTTCTGAATTTTCCTTCTCTTGTCTCCTGTAAAATAAACCAGTTCAGGGTCTGATAAAACAACAAATGCAAAGTGATGAAAATCTCAGACCCTGGTAATATGGTGCGGTCACTTCTGGCTACCATAAACTTTGGCTGCCTAAGTGGCCAGTCAACTAGCTCAGCTTTTGCAGCAAAGAACGGTACATGTTATGTATCTGAGACTACCAGCCTCTTCCTGGACTGGTGATGCCAAACTACTCAGGGGTGTTCTCTGGTAGCAGAACAAGGTCTTCAACTTCAGATCTTGCTACCTGCACTCTCACCTATCAGCCACTAGAAAGCATTCACTGAGTGCCACCAATTCAGGGCTCTCAGCATTGTGGCTGGCTCCTAGAGAGGACAAAAACCACAGGTTCCACAGTTGGTGACAAACAGAGTGAATCATGGCTCTGTCACTTCTGTAGTGTGTATTTTGGCCTAAATTGGCTGTTTGACAGAGGAACTAGAAGCCAACAGGTGCACCTGGTGTCCTGGCCAGGCCACAGTCACTCTGCTCTTGTGCTATTCTGACTGCTGGCTTCTGTTTGTCGGCCTTTAATAGATAAGACCATACGTTCAGATGACGTATATAAAATCTTGTTCAGCCATAGCCTGGGTGCTTGCTTGAAAATAAAACCAGAAGGACTAAAGTATCAGGTTCTCACGAACATTTTTATACTTATCTAATTAAGTTTGCCTGACTCTTAAGTTTATTTTATTTATTTTTTGCCAAAACTCAATAAAAATAGGGATTGTTTCATGAATGTGTGTGTCATCCTTGCAAGGGGCCATGCTCATCTTCTCTGTATCATTCCAATTTTAGTGTATGTGCTGTCAAAGCAAGCAACTGACTCTAATTTTAATCCATGCTAACAAAGACAAATTTCATGTGTTCACTGAAGTATTAAGAAAAAAAATTAAATGGAGACTTGAGCCCTCAAATATCAAATCATGTATATTAGCTCTCTGAAAAATATAGAAATGTCTGAAAGGCAAACTTCAGATAATTCTTTTTTTTTTGAGACAGAGTTTCGCTCTTGTTGCCCAGGCTGGGGTGCAATGGCGCAATCTCGGCTCACCGCAACCTCCACCTCCCAGGTTCAAGCAATTCTCCTGCCTCAGCCTCCCGAGTAGCTGGGATTACAGGCATGCACCACCACACCTGGCTAATTTTGTATTTTTTTAAGTAGAGACGGGGTTTCTCCATGTTGAGGCTGGTCTTGAACTCCTGACCTCAGGTGATCTGCCCGCCTCGGCCTCCCAAAGTGCTGGGATTACAGGCATGAGCCACCGTGCCCAGCCCAGATAATTCTTTAGGGTAGAACATTTCAAAGAAAATTTTGAATTGCAGCAAGGTTTGGATGTTACTGGCATACCACTTCAGATGCTAAAATGCATGTTATAGAAAAGATCTACAGGACAGAGTGCAGCAAACAAAAAAGGTCTAGAAAATGGAATATGCAGTTAACTAGTGTAAAGATAGTAATGTGAGACTCAAAGGTAAATAGAATATTGCATGTATACCATAGAACCTCTTTGCTGTTACAGCTGTGACACTTCTTAGCTGGAGAGATGGAGGCAAGGGAGGCAAGAAAGCAAGCAAGTGAGCCTTGCTAACTTAGAAAAGAAAAGGTAGAATTATTTCAATGAATAGCTGAGACTAAGAAAACAATGAGAGAGGGAACGATGTTATCAAAATCAGAACTCAAAGATCTGATAAAGCCCCATCTACAAAGTGAAAAAGAACTATATGCCCAGGAGATTCTGTACAAGTTTCAAGTCTTGTTCTTTGATTATCTCTTTTGAGTTAGTACATATCAGGCTGCTGAGACCAGTATGTCAGAAAACATGGTCTTCAGCCTTTCCATTTTTATCTGTTAGGCAGAGGTCAGAGTATACAGCTGAAAAAAAGTTAAGCTGAGCGGAAGAATGAGAGGTTGCTGCCGCTGTGTGCACAACAGAGGACAATGCGGCAACGGGCCATTTCTGACTCCTCTTTCTCACCTAGTGCTCACTTGTTACCTTCCAGCAATTTCTCAGCTCATCCTCTAGATGGCAGGCTTATAAATTTTGCCCTATTAACAATTCTTTGGATCTGGTCCAATTTCTTACCAAAACACACTCCACTGATACAAGTTGTCAATGCACCACCATTAGTTAATTGCGAATGTCCTAACTAACCTCATTTTCTAACTCTAAAAGAGCAATAAGGGCAGTTTTTGTTTTTGAAGTATCTTAATCATGTATTTGGTGGCCTCTAATGGCTCTCTAATGCCTTCTGCATAAAATCCAAATAAATCAAAGTTCTTTAACCATGTAATTTCAGTGTATTCTACCAACACTCCCTCTTAAATCTATTGATATCACTTTTTTTTTTTTTTTTTTTTTTTAGACAGTCTCACTCTGTCGCCCAGGCTGGAGTACAGTGGTGCAATCTCGGCTCACTGCAACCTCCGCCTCCTGGGTTCAAACAATTCTCATGCCTCACCCTCCCGAGTAGCTAGGATTACAGGCACCTGCCACCACACCAGGCTAATTTTTGTATTTTTAGTTTCATCATGTTGGCCAGGCTGGTCTCAAACTCCTGACTTCAGGTGATCCACCTACCTGGGTCTCTCAAAGTGCTTGGATTACAGGCATAAGCCACTGCACCCGGCCTCAACCTGCTGATATCACTTTTTAAATGTTAGCTTTAAACAAGTACTCATTGAAAGTTTATTCTGGAGCCAGCATCATGATATAAGGGTCAGTTCTTAAAATCCACAGGCTGCCATCAGCATATAAATAAATTGCTTGCTCTCAAATTTGAGCTTTTATCTATAATTGCCCTATCCAGCAATGTGCTTATTGTCATTTCATGCATGAGACCCACGTTTGAAAATCTAGTTTGGATCAGAATGAAACAGTGCAAGCGGGAGTCTAGAGAGTTCCTGGCACAAAGCTGCTTGCTTTCTCTCGATTCTGCTTTGGGTCAGAACACAGCTTCTTCAACATGGCCTTCTCTTCCTCTATTACACACCACTGTGCACAGCTATTCAATTGCTCAGAGACAACATAAAGCAGCCTAGGAAATGGTTTTCATTTGCACCCCCCACCCCCCATCTTGCATTTGCCCAAATCTCCCTCAAACACTGGACATTTCTTTTCTTACATAAATGCAGGCAAAGTGTCTACCAAAACAGGCTTCACAAAAAAGCACAACTGCTGAAGCCTTACAAAGATCAGCACCCCTGCCGTGACATTTATAGACATTCACTGTACAGCTCCTGGAGGGACAGCTGCTGGAATCACCTGCCTCCTGGAGGGAGGTAAGTAACAGAGCTGGTTGGGGCTTGTTAAGGTAGTTTCCAAGGAGAGGAAAAATGGAGGATACTTCTGGCTTAGTTTATGGCTATTTAGGTACCAGAAAATTGTAACTTTGAGAGAGTTCAAATTCTGCCACTTCTTTATTCACTTAATCCAGTTTTCATAAGTACCTACTGTGTTTCAGGCATGGTTTTAGAAGAGTTGGGATTCAATAGTCAGACATGGCCCCTGCCAACAACATAGTCCCTGCCCTCAAAAAGCATATAGTCTTTGGAAGTAAGACTATTACATATAATTAGTTTTCTCAGTAAAAGGCAATTTAAAAAATGGGACAAATGCTGTGATAAGTAGAGGACATATGGGGCACACCTGCTTAAGATGTATAACAATGATGAACTCAGAAACTCAAATATCCACTCAACACTGGAGAAACAAGCCAGGGTTTCTGAGTGTGAAATGCCTACAACCCAAATCCCACCACAGACTAAATCAGAACCTCTAAGGAAACTCGCTGTGTCACTTTTCTGTAGTGTTTTTTGGCAAGTTAGTTAACTTCTTTGAGCCTCAACTTAGCCTGCATAACAGGAGAACAGCATCTGTACCTCATGGCTGCGTAGCGCACTAATGAGAACATAGTAAACATTCAATAGAGCACTTGGCTTCATTATTCATCAAAGTAGGGTTATGTGATGGTCGTGAGGCCCTGGTCAACCACCTTTTTGGGGTGAAGAAAGCCATTTTCGGCTAATAATCTATGTGTTTTTAAAGCTTTCCAATTATTTATGAAGTCCAGCTAGAACTTCTTTATGAAGTTCTCTTAAAACACTGCTCTAAGAAGCAAAACTAAATGCCTGAAGGAAAAAATAGAAGCTAACTAGTGAAGCAATACTAAAACAACTAGCGTTACTTTGCAAACTACATTTGGAATCAACAATACACCAAAACACACCAATTTTCTATTTTCAAAAGCAAGCAGCTAACATCTCCTCTGGGAAACCACAGTCATACAAAGGACAGAAAGAGTATGAGCTAATATTTTCCACAGTGATCTGGATTAAAGAAATGAAGTGCTGTTTTTTTCCTGCTCCAGAAACTTTTACAGAATGCAAACTCAAATACGGCTGAAGCTTAAGAGAATGGCAACACGTTGAAATGTCACTCCTTTTGAGAAGTCTTGTTTTACTTCTTGTCTAAGAGGCATCTTTAAAAATACTTCAATGGCAAACATCCTAATTTAAAAGAGTCAACTTTTGGAAACATGTAGAAATAAAATTCTAAGTACCATATTCTTTAATTGAGCCTTGGCTGGAAAGTCTATTTCAAACAGAAGCCACAAGCCTCAAGCAATTAAATAGGAACCATAGGAGAATGAGAGATTACTGACCTAGATGTATGCAGTGAGAAGACAGTTCCACAACAGTCCTTTTAGCAAGACGAGCAAACACCTACGTACCAGACTATAAAACCTGGGTGAGGGCCCAGGTGCGGTGGCTCACGCCTGTCATCCCAGCACTTTGGGAGGCTGAGGCGGGCGGATCAGGAGGTCAAGAGATTGAGACCATCCTGGCCAACATGGTGAAATGCCATTTCTACTAAAAATACAAAAACTGGCCAGGTGCGGTGGCTCACGCTTGTAATCCCAGCACTTTGGGAGGCCGAGGCGGGTGGATCACGAGGTCAGGAGATCGAGACCATCCTGGCTAACACGATGAAACCCTGTCTCTACTAAAAATACAAAAAAAAAACTAACCGGGCGAGGTGGCGGGCGCCTGTAGTCCCAGCTACTCAGGAGGCTGAGGCAGGAGAATGGCATGAACCCGGGAGGCGGAGCTTGCAGTGAGCCGAGATCGCACCACTGCACTCCAGCCTGGGCGACTGAGCAAGACTCTGTCTCAAAAAAAACCAAAAAAACCCCAAAAAAACCCAAAAAACACACAAAAAAACAAAAAAATTAGCTGGGCACGGTGCGCACGCCTGTAGTCCCAGCTACTCGGGAGGCTGAGGGAGGAGAATCACTTGAACCTGGGAGGCGGAGGTTTCAGTGAGCCGAGATGGCGCCACTGCACTCCTGCCTCGCAACAGAGCGAGGCTCCGTCTCAAAACAAAAACAACATCAACAACAAAAAACCTGGGTGAGAAATATAATTATTCTCTATTTTATATATTTCTAGATTCCATATTCTATCATATAAAATTGAATTTCTATCTGGGTCCATTTGATTAAAAGGGCAAAAAACTTTCCGGTAATGTTGAAATCTTTGTTTCAATAGTTCCAAGGACTGATCTGTAACTGAGAACAAATTGTTGTAGAAAACTGGTCACTTAAAACTATGAAATACGCTTGTCACAGGAAGCTGATTTTACCCATTGACCCAATCATCACAACAACCTCACTTTAATTGAACTTGAATTCAATCAGCATATAAAGGACCATGCAGATTTTAGAAACAAAGGCCAAATAACTTGTCTGTTAGAACTTACTCTTAAGAGGGAGAGAAGCTCCCCCAATACGTTAGCTTGTGATAGAACTCAGAAACTTGATCGATACTGTCTATGTCTTACCTAAGTCATTGTTTTTTGTTATAGCATTAGCTGCCCTGGTTCGTGGTCCCTGCTGTGTAAACTGATATCCAAATTTAAGGATATTTGTATTTTCCTCAAGCATCTTGGCCATTTCCAATTCTACAGCTGTCCCCAACTGCTGCCTCTGGAGTAATTAGAAAAAAAGAACAATATTAATAAACTAGATCAAAATACTTTTCGAGGTAAATTAAGACATTCAGGCACATGCTGATTCTTTGATCTCTTTAAATGTTCCCAATTCCTACAACATATACATAGTTCAGCAGTTCCAAGGACTGATTTGTAACTGAGAACAAATTGTTGTAGAAAACTGGTCACTTAAAGCTATGAAATGTTTGTCACAGGAAGGTGATTTTACCCATTGACCCAATCATCACCACAGCCTCACTGGAACTTTACACACACGCACACACACACAAAATAAACTTTTTAAAGTTCAGTAATATGATCATATAGACATCAAAAAAGTGTGAATTACTATAATGAGATATCACTTCATACCCACTAGGATAAGTATAATAAAAAAGATAGATAATAACAAGTGTTAGCAAGAATGTGGAAAAATGGGGACATTGCTGGGAGGAATGTAAAATGGTACAGCTACTGTGGAAAACTGTTTGGCTGCTGCTCAAAAAGTTAAACATGGAGTTACCACATGACCCAGCAATTACACTCCTAGCTATATACTGAAGAGAAATGAAAATCTATGTCCATGTAAGAATCTGTAATGAATGTTCACAGCAGTATTATTTCTAGTGGCCCATATGTGGACACACCCCAAATGGAATAGAATATTATTCAGCCATAAAAGAATGAGGTCCTGATGTATGCTACAATACAGATGAACCTCCAGAACATTATGCTAGGTGAAAGAAGCCAGTCACAAAAAGATCACATATTGTTTGATTCCACAGATATAAGCTGTCCAGAATAGGCAAATCCTAAGAAACAGAAAGTGGATGAGTGATTGCCAGAGCCTGGTGAGAGGGGTGAATGGGGAGTGACTGCTAATGGGTATGGGGTTTCTTTTTGGGGTAATGAAAATGTTCTGGAATTAGTGGTAATGGCTGCAAAACTCTACAAATATACTAAAAACCATTTAGCTGTATACTTTAAGAAAATGAATTTTACTGTATGTAATTATATCTCAATAAAAAATTAAAAACATGGATTAAGAAGCACTGGGTTAAATTTTAAGACATAATCCTCTTTTCTACCTTCATAGTTTACAAAATGTATTTACTTTGAAGGACTGAAGGAGACATTTAACAAATATTTTTTCAAATAACTGGAGTTATTTTTTCAAATAAAAAAATTAATAGCTACTCTGGATGGAAACATTTCTAACAAGTATCTCTCTGCCTTTTACAAAAACTCTGCAATGTGGACCTTGCCAGCACAGAGCTGAAAAATTGGAAGGTGGACTGCGTCACATGTAAGAGTCCTCTCAGTTCAAACTAGATAGCCACCTAAATTCTCTTAAAATGATCTAGGGAGATTATACACCTTTACATTGTATACACTGTTATATACATTAAGTTAATATTCTAGATACCCCAAATGTCAGCTCTCCTTGCAGCCCAGCATCTTCCAACAGGGATCCCTGACAGCCCTCCTCCCATCCCGATCCTGAGTCGCCAAGCCCTACACAGCAGTGTGGGCTTCCTCGACGTTATTATTGTAGAACATTGACCTGATTGTCAATCTTGAGCTCTGCCAGGGTTTCATTATCTCTTAACGCATCAATCAGTGCCAGAATCCCAACTCCTGTGATAAAGTTGGACTCCACATTTAAGCTCTTCAAAGTTTTGTTCACCTTCAGCATTTCTGCAAAAGCCTAGAAATTAGAGAAAATATTAAGAGATTAAAATTTGATACAGTACCTACTATTGTACATGCCATAAATAAATATATTAATTAACATAACTGCCTTAATGTTTGTCATTAGTTGTTTCAGTTTGACACAGTAGCCCATAGCTCTCACATGTACAGTTGTCCCTCAGTATTTGTTGGGGGTTGGTTCCAGGACCATCTGCAGATACCAAAATCTTCAGATGCTCAAGTGCCTTATATAAAATGGCATAGTATTTGCATATAACCTGCACACATCCTCTTGTATACTTTTCATTATCTCTAGGTTACTTAATATACCTAATACAATGCCTACACATCACTTCATTTTTGTGGATTCAATATAGTACCCGGCAGACAGCAAATTCAGATTTTGCTTTTGGAAATTCATAAAATTTTTTTCCAAATATTTTTGATCTGAAGTTGGTTGAACCCATGGATGACTGTATCTACTTTTCTTTTTTTTTTTTTTTTGAGACAGGGTCTTGCCCTGTCACCCAGGCTGGAGTGCAGTGGCATGATCACAGCTCACTGCAACCTCTGCCTCCTGGGCTCAATTGATCCTCTCACCTCAGCCTCCTGAGTAGCTGAGACTACAGTTGTGTGCCACCATGCCCAGCTAATTTTTGTATTTTTTGTAGAGATGGGGTTTCACCATGTTGCCCAGGCTGGTCTCAAACTCCTGGGCTCCAGCAATCAACCCACCTCGGCTTCCCAAAGTGCTGGGATTACAGGTGTGAGCCACTACACCTGGCCTGTACCCTGTCATAATCTTTAGGTTTTTTGGTCACATGTAATTCCCCGTTGGTGACATTCTCTACTCCTCATTCCCTACTTCATGCTTCTTTCTTCTGTCTCTCTCACACTTTCAGTTTCTGTGTTAGACCAACTTAATCAATGTCCCTGGAACATCTTTTCTTATTTGGGTCTTGCTGTAGCTGGATCATGTGAAGCCAAAATGAGGGTAAATTATGTACTAATTTCCAAGGCAGGGGCCAAAAGAAATGGTCAAGGCAGAAGGCCAGAAAAGAACACTGATAACCAGAACCAGAAGAGCACAAAGGCCATTGAGAGGAAGGGGCTAATAAAATATTAAATTCCTCAAGTAATGGTATGTCTTCAATCTGCTTCTGTTTCATTTCTCATAAGATACAGTACAGTGTTAGACATTTGACTCAGTGCTTAATAAGTACCATATTGATTAATTAACAGAAGCCTACAAGTGAAAAAAGAAAGAGGGGGGAGACTGGGAAGGAAAGAAAAAGAGACAGAGGTAAGAAGAGAGAAGAAGGGAAGGAAGGAGGGGAAGGAAAGAGAGAGAAAAAAGAAGAATGATCATGAGTTTATATAAAACAGCCCCTTAGAGGGATCAAAAGCAAGGTTAAACTACAGAAAATATGGGTAACACCAAGCTTAAAGTTAAAGGAAAGGCAATAGGGGGTAGAGATACTAAAAAAACTGTGGCTGATATCTACATACTTGTCCTTTCTATTAGCAACAACTAGCTATGTGACCCGGAACAAATCCCTTATCCATACATGTATTCAAATATTACTGATGGTCTATTATTTGATTAGCACTGTTCTAGAGATTCAGAGATAAAACATATTGGTCCCTGCCTGGCAGAATGTTCATTCTAGCTGGGGAGGGACACAGATAATAAAAGTAAGCAAAGTGCAATGTTAGAGGGTAAAAAGAAAAAAGGCACAATAGGGTAGATGGGGAATACTGGGGGTGGGAATGGGGTTGGTATTTTATACAGCATGGTCAGGAAAAGCCTCACCTAGAAGGTGACATTTGAGCAAAGAGTCAAAGTGATAAGATGAAGCTATGTGGATTATTTTAGGAAGAAAGTTCAAGGCAGAAGGAACAAATGTACAGGCCCTGATTTGGGAGTCCACATGGCATGTTGAAGAAGGCTGTAACGGTAGAGTAGAATGAAAGAAAGGGCAAGTAAATGAGATGAGGTCCACTCATGTGAAGCCTTATAAGGCCACTGAAAGATTTTGATTTTTACTCTTAATGAGATGGGAAGCTGCTAGAGGGTTCTCCGAATAGGAATGAGATCATTTAACTTAAGTTTTAAAAGAATCACTCTTGGTGCTATGCAAAGAACTGACTTTGGGGTAGGTAAAATAGATGAAGGTAACCCAATTAGGAGGCTGTTACAATAATCCAGGTGGGAAAAGATGGTGGCTTGGGTCAAGGTGGTAGTTGTGAAAATGGTGAGAAGTGGTTGGATTCTGAAATATTTTGAAGATAGGGCCAAAGGTATGTTTAAGTTGCAAGAAAGGGATGTCGAGAATGATTCCATTAAATTTTTTTTTTTTTTTTTTTTTGCTGGGTGCGGTGGCTCACGCCTGTAGTCCCAGCACTTTGGGAGGCCGAGGTGGGCGGATCACAAGGTCAGGAGCTTGAGACCAGCCTGGCCAATATGGTGAAACCACATCTCTACTATAAATACAAAAATTAGCCGGGCGTGGTGGCACATGCCTGTAGTCCCAGCTACTCAGGAGGCTGAGGCATGAGAATCACTTGAACCCTGGTGGCGGAGGTTGCAGTGAGCTGAGATTGCGCCATTGCACTCTAGCCGGGGCAACAGAGTGAGATGCTGTCTCAAAAAAAAAAAAAAAAAATTTTTTTTTTTTTGTTTGCCTGAGCAATGAAAGATTGAAATTGCATTTAGTAAGATAGAAAACAGCAGAGAAAATCAGGCACAGGATGGAAGTCAGGAGTTTGAGGACTTACATGTAAGATGTCCATCAGACATTCAAGTAAAGCTGCTGAGGAGGTAGCTGGACATGAATACGGAGTTCAGGAGAGAGATACAAACTGTAGATAATAACACTGGAAGTCATCAGCAAGTGTATAAAAGATAATATATATATTTCTGAGATTACCCAGAAAGTCAGTGCAGACTGAGAAAAGAAGGACCACGTTCTGGGCCATTCCAATATTTAGAAGTTGAAGAGCTATGGAGAAACCAGTACAGGGCTTTGAGAAGGAATGTCCACTGAGGTAAGGGGAGTCCCCAAGGGAGTGAGTGATATTCTCAAAGCCAAGTGAAACAAAAGGTTTATACCATGATCAAGTGGGATTTATCTCAGGAATGAAAGGTTGGTTCAACATATAAAAGTCAATCAATACACCACATTGACAGAATAAAGGACAAAAACCCTATGAGCATCTCAAGAGACACAGCAAAAGCATTTAACAAAAATCCACCACTAAGGATCTATAAATGGAATCCTCTGAAGATGTTAAAATAATGTGATAGATCCCTATGTACTGATACAACAAAACTTTAAAGATAAACTGCAGAGTGAAAAATCAAGTTGCAGAACAGCTTATACTACATGATTCCATTTATGTTTTAAAAAATTCATAGGAAGGAGGGGGAAGCTGGGAGGGGGAAAAATTCATAGGAAGGAAATACAGGAAAAAAATAAACACAAAAAGCTAGTAAGTAATATACTGCCTAATAGTGAGCTAAAACATTAACTATAAAAAAGGGGTAAATCTTGTTCATAAAAATCACCACTGTAACACACCCTGGGTATGTCATAATTTTGATATTCTCAAGTAGCTTACTTACAGTAGCAACAGGATCATTGCTCCGGGTGGCTGCAAGACTGAAACATTTCACATGTGTGTTGGTTTCCAAAGCCTTTGCAAAATCTTTTAGGGTTGGAATTGGGATATTCTTGAAAGACAATAATATAAAACATCATTACATTTCAATTTTCATTATATTTAGTTTCCATTAATCAAATATATGGTTTTTTTTGCTTTAACATGTATTCAGAAATTATACAAACACCTAAGAATTCGTCTACAAATGAAAACAAATAATGCAGCTTCCTCCATAATTATCTGACTTATCTATGATGGAGCATTTGCATAAACTACTGACTCAGAGCAAAGCACATATCACCATTTCTCTAGCACTTAGGTTAAAAAAAATTCTCACTATTCTCACCTTTCATTATTCTATTTATTTATTTATTTATTTATTTATTTAGAGACAGAGTTTCGCTCTTGTTGCCCAGGCTGGAGTGCAATGGCGCAATCTCAGCTCACTGCAACCTCTATCTCCCGGGTTTAAGCAATCCTCCTGCCTCAGCCTCCCAAGTAGCTGAGATTACAGGCATGCGCCACCAGATCCAGCTAATTTTGTATTTTTAGGAGAGACGGGGTTTCATCATGTTGGTCAGGCTGGTCCCGAACTCCTGACCTCAGGTTATCCACCCTCCTCGGCCTCCCAAAGTGCTGGGATTACAGGCGTGAGTCACTGTGCCCAGCCTTCATTATTCTTTTTATATGAAAATAAAAGTGGATTTACTTTTCTACAAGGAGAGAAATGAAGGAGTCCATCTCTGATGAGTATGATTCCTGAGGCAGACAGACTGTTCTCAGTCACTTAGTTTAAGCTACAAAGCCCTAAGAGAGATTAACCCTACACTACTTGAAGGAGAGAAAATAAAATATTGAAGATGCTAGTTTCTCTCAGTAGTATCTTGAGACTTCAATTCCCCCTAGCCTGGTTATTTTCAGATGATTACTGTTTATTTAGAGAAAGGGATACACAGGGACCAAATTTAAAAAATAAAAATAGGCCGGGCGCAGTGGCTCACACCTGTAATCTCAGCATTTGGGAGGCCAAGGTGGGCGAATCACTTGAGGTCAGGAGTTCAAAACCAGCCTGGACAACATGGTGAAACCCCATCTCTACCAAAAATACAAAAATTAGCCAGGTGTGGTGGTGGGTGCCTGTAATCCCAGGTATTCAGGAGGCTGAGACACAAGAATCACTTGAACCTGGGGCGGGGGAGAGGTTGCAGTGAGCCAAGATCACACCACTGCACTCCAGGCTGGGCAACAGAGCGAGACTCTGTCTCAAAAAAAAAAAAAAAAAAAAGTTAGTAATCAACTATGAATATAAGCTTTCTCTGAGGCTTTCCTTCCTCTACTCACAGGAAGGATCACTCCCTAGAGGAGCACAGAAGCTTCCTTCTCTAGGCTCGAGATTTCCAGATGCTCTCCTCCCCTTGTCCTCGACTTCAAAAAAATCAAGTTTTAAAATGAGGAATTTATAATGAAGCCATTACACAATGGCTAATATCTAGATAATTTGAATTTACTTTTTGGTAATTAATTACCCCATGCCCTCCTAATTTCTTCTTTCCTTACTCCAAGGAAGAGTTGCATTGTTTAAAACTCAAAATAAGATCCCAGAAAGCTTATTCCTAGGTGTTTACTCAAGAGAATTTAAAACATGTTCACACAAAAACCTGTGTGTGAAAGTATACAGTGGCTGTATTAATAAACATCCCAAACTGGAAGGAACCCGTATGTCTACCAACTGATGAACAGATAAACAAACTACAGCGTATCTGACACACTCACCATGAACGAATCTCAAATGCATTATGCTAAGAAGCCAGACCCAAAAGGCTACATACTATAGGATTCCATTTATATGACATTCTGGAGAAGGCAAAATAATAGGGAAAGAAAATAGGTCAGTGGTTGTCAGGGGCTAGAGCTGGGGGTCAGAGAATGACTACAAAGGGGTATGAGAGAATTTTTGCGGTGACAGATATATTCTATATCTTGATTGTAATGGTGGTTGTACAAAATTGTATGCACCTGTCAAAATTCATAGAACTAGACACTAAAAGGGAGAATTTTACCATATTTAAATTTTACCTAAAAAAAAATAGGTTTTATTTTATTTTTTGAGATGGGACAGTGGCAGGTCTCACTATGTTGCCCAGGCTGGTCTCAAACTTTTGGGCTCAAGCCATCCTCCAGCCTCAGTCTCCCAAGTAGCTGGGATTACAGGCATGTACCACCATACATGGCTAAGGAACCAAATTTTAAAAAAGCAAGACCCAAGAGGCTAAATGTTCTTAGAAGTGGGCAGTATTTAGAAAACCTGAGAGATTTATTCTGACAGTTTGTAGGGTTTACATTTTTAGATGATAAATTCTTCAAAAAGCAAGTTAGAAAATACTATACCATAATACTTCAATATCTAAAATATGAAGAAACCTATGTTAGCATACTGGTAAGAGCAAAAACTTTACCTTAAAGTAGAAAGAATTAGACTGTTTTATCAATTGCCCAGCTTTCATCCTAGGTTCGACTGACTCAAAGCAATACAAAACCACTCTGATTAGCACACTTACCTTTATATTATTCAAATTAACTTCAACAAGATGAGCATCATTTTCTTTAATTCTCTTCAAACTCTCTTCTACGTTGGTTGGATTTGGTGGCTCATCAAATACCGGAAGAATCTTTTCACCTTTGACCACATCTGCAGTGATAAATGAAAAGAGCAGGAGTTGATACCATTTTTTTTTTTTTGAGACGGAGTCTCGCACTTTCGCCCAGGCTGGAGTGCAGTGGCACGATCTTGGCTCACTGCAAGCTCCTCCACCTCCCGGGTTCACGCCATTCTCCCGTCTCAGCCTCCCGAGTAGCTGGGACTACAGGCGCCCGCCACCACGCCCAGCTAATTTTTTGTATTTTTAGTAGAGACGGGGTTTCACCGTGTTAACCAGGATGGTCTCTATCTCCTGACCTCGTGATCCACCTGCCTCAACCTCCCAAAGTGCTGGGATTACAGGCATGAGCCACCATGCTCAGCCTGGAGTTGATACTATTACAGTGGATGCAGATAATTGACTTGGTAACATCTCTTTCTCTCTCTCTCTCTCATACATGCATATTTATTCAAGGGGACAGATTTAAAAGTTCCATCCCCACAATTCCGACAAGATCCTTTATGTGTTGACACATATTTATTTAATTTTTTTTTTTTTTTTTTTGAGATGGAGTCTTACTCTGTCACCCAGGCTGGAGTGCAGTGGCGCGATCTTGGCTTACTGTGACCTCCTCCTCCCATGTTCAAGCAACTCTCCTGCCTCAGCCTCCCGAGTAGCTGGGACTACAGGCGTGTGTCAACATGCCTGGCTAATTTTTGTATTTTTAGTAGAGATGGGTTTCATCATGTTGGCCAGGCTGGTCTTGAACTCCTGGCCTCAACTGCTCCGCCTGCCTTGGCCTCCCAAAGTGCTGGGATTACACGCATGAGCCACTGCACCTGGCCTTGACACATATTTAAAGCACCCAAATAAAATTTTACTGAATATAAATACCAAACATATTCAACATTTAATTTGTTTGCCATGTATCAGTCTTCAAAAATGAGTATTTTCATTGTCTTAGTATCTTACAAGATATTTTTACCACTCAAATATATTTGACAGCACAAGTTGATGATGCCATTTGTTTCTGGCAAAATTTAAGATAAAATAATAGTATGATAAAATCTAGCATCTCATCGTTTCTCTGAAATTTGACTGATAGTTGGCATAAAGGCAGTAAGAATCACAGACTTAAAGAAATATAGCCTAAATGAGAAAAATAAGGTGATGGGAGGGCACATTACCTCTTCCTCCCATGAGGAGTACTCTGCAGTGGGAAAGTGGGGAGAACTTTCTGTGAGAAAGAAGGAATAGGAAGGAGGGTAGGAATAAGGAGCAGAGAGGGAGAGGAGGCAAAGGTATACAGAAGAGCTACTGAGACAGAGGCTCCAAAATTTACTGCCCTCCCTCTCACTCCCTAATTTTTACCTCAGCTACCCACACACGACAGGAATATGATGCTTCAGATGTGAATGACAGAGGACCTGAAATCCTTGAGCCCGTTAAAGAGATCACTGTGCTCTGATGCATGTGTGTGGAGGTCTATGAACACCTATAATAGGTAAACTTTTATGGATACATTTTCTGGGGAAAACATTATTTTTTTGTGGTCATTCAAGTCAAAGACCACAAAAGGCTCACAAACTAATGAATGACCACAAAAGAGTAAGAGCAATTGACATGGAAAGACTGACCGGGTTCAAAATGGACTACTATCTGGCTTTTTTCATTCCTGCCTTCCTCTAGATTTTAGGAGCAAAACTCATCTTTAGACAGGGTGCACTGATTATCCAATAAATTCCATCTATCTTGTTACTTTAAAATATCACACACACACACAGCATCTTGAGGAGATCAACTTAGATGAAGGTTTGAAAATTACTTTCCTGAGGTCAGGTGAAAAATCTGAATATATTTAGTCTGGAGAAGTACCTATTAAAAGAAGTTATGCTAGCTGTTTTCAGATTTATCCTGTAGAAGTTGAGAAGAGACAAATTTAGTGCTGTTCTGAAAGGCTGGGTTAGAACAAGTATAGATTGCCAAGCAGAACTTGGTTCAAGACAAGGAAAAGCTTCCTAATGGAGCTCTGCTGAACAACAGAGAGTGGGCTCCGTCTCACTTAAGTTCAGCAAGGTAGTCTTCAAGATACCTAGGGAAGAACTTCCTCAATGAATGGAAAATTGAATAGTTCTAATTTTATAAAACCAAAAGATTTCTTTCCCCGTTCCACACATCCTGTGGAGTGGGGAAAGATGGAATGGGGAGAGAAATCTTAAGAGCCTTGCCCCTTAATGAAATAATGAATCCAGTCAATGGGATGCAGGAATTATTAAGCAAAAGGTTCACAGGAAACTTAAAAAGGATAGATCAGGCTGCCTACATTTGAACCCTGTGATCAATCTCATTCCCCCAAAGAGGAAGGATTAGACTTCATAAGCTTCTTAATATGATTCAGTCACCACCCATGAAGCATTCTTGCCAAAAGGGACCTGCACCTGCATCTCATCAAGCCACTAGAACTAACAGTTTACAGAAACATAGGTGATAGAAAAACATAACATGATACCATAAGGTTGAAATCAGCCAAATCCAGAATGTGGAAAATTCTACGAAAAATAACCCAGTTTCTTAAAAAATAAATGGCATGAAAAAAAAAGGAAAGAGGTTGGGGAGGAGAACTGTTAAGAAATGAAGGGATACTAAAAGGACAAACAACGAAATGCAGTGTGTAACCTTTTTTGAGCCAATCATGAAACGACATTCTGGAGAGAATAGAGGAAATCTGGACACAGACTGGGTATTACATGATATGAAGAAAATACTGTTAATTTTTAAGTTTGATGATGGCATCATGATTACATTAAAAGAAAAACCTTTATTTGTGAGACACACATATGGAAATATTTATAGGTGATGTAATACAAATGAACAGGGTTTGCTTTAAAATACTTCAGGAAAAAGAGTAGAAGGATTAGGAAGGGAGACCGAAGATTTATAAAACAAGGCTGGCAAATGTTAAAAACAGCTGAAGCTGGGTAATGAATATATTATTCTCTCTTATGTGTGTTTGAACATTTCTACAATAAAAACTTAAAAATGAGAAGGGGGATGGCCAAATTACAAAACATTGTAGAAAGGAATGTTATACACATGTCTGAATGATGTAGAGGTATACATATTAACTAGAAAACATGGTCCACTGCTAAGTGATACACTATATAACACGGGTTAAAAACCTTACCACTGACTTTGTGTAAAATGTTGAGGTTACTCAGTTATTTTAAAATGTCAGCTTTCTCACATGCAAATTAAAAATAATAATATCTATTTCATAGAACTGTTGTGAGGGCTAATGAGAGTACTCCACGTCCAAGAGCTGTGCACACAACACGGCCCACAGTAAGCATTCAAAAACAGCTGGCCAGGCACAGTGGCTCATGCCTGTAATCCCAGCACTTTGGGAGGCTGAGGTGGGCAGATCACTTGAGGTCAGGAGTTCGAGACCAGCCTGGCCAACATGGCAAAACCCCATCTCTACTGAAAAAAAAAAATTATCTGGACAAGGTGGCACGCACCTGTAATCCTAGATACTCAGGTGGCTAAGGCAGGAGAAGCGCTTGAACCTGAGAGGCGGAGGTTGCAGTGAGCCAAGATGGTGCCACTGCACTCCAGCCTGGGTGACAGAGCAAGACTCTGTTTCCAAAAAAAAAAAAAAAATTAGCTAATAGAATTATTATTGAAAAATTAAGTTGCAATAAATATTTACAATACAATCCCATTTTTTGTAAAAAACAAGAGAGTATGTGTAACATGTATACATTAGTATAAACAGTGCAAAGTCTGGAAGGGTATATACAAAATTGTTAACAGGGTGGGTGGTGTTTGGGGAAGTAGAGGGCATGACAGCTGGAGACAGAGACACTTTTACTTCTTCCCATAAATACTTATGTACTGTTTAAATGTGCTACAAAGGCATGTATCACCTTGCTAATTTAAGAACACCCTACACATGAATTTATTTTTTGAGATAGGGTCTTGCACTGTTGCCCAGGCTCAAGTGCAGTGGTGTGATCACAGCTCACTGCAGCCTCAAGCTCCTGGGCTCAAGCCATCCTCCCCTCAGCCTCCCAAGTAGCTGAGACTAGAGACATGTGCCACCATGCCCAGCTAATTTTTAAAATTTTTTAGAGATGGGGGTCTACGTTTCCAATGCTGGTCTTGAACTCCTGGACTCAAGCGATCCTCCTGCCTCAGCCTCAGAAAATGAAATTACAGGCATGACCCACCACACCTGGCCCCTATAAATGAATTTCTGAAAAGCTTTGCTTTAGGCTATATAATACTTCACATCAAACTGAAAGGTTTAGGGGCTGAATAGTTTTGTGGTATCTCCTGAATCTGATTTTATAATGTAATTTCTTTGTAAGTATTGTTATGTATTTCTTGAAAATTAGTAGTAGTGATAATAAAATGTCAACAAAACCAAGTTTGACTAGCTTTTATACTGTTTAGCATTATTTAGTGAGGTAGAGTGGTTCTTATTACATTTGCTGACCCATTAAGTACAAAATATTTAATACTCTATTTTCAATGGCTTTCTTGGTTAATACCACCAAACTGAAATGTCAGGTTTCAAGTACATATATATAACATCTAGTATGTGAATACTTAAGCTGAAACAAGGTGAAAACAAAATATATTTAATAAAGGATTAGAATTCACAAAGCATTTTAAGTACTCACTTGAAAAATGTTCTTGGTCAACACCATTACTACTTCCCATTATATTACAGAACTGTGTATTCGTTATCAAATTGTGCATCCCAAGAATTGCTATATAGAAAAAGAAAGTTTTTATTGTTTTAAACATGAAGAGTTTTACAACTAAAAATTTCTATCAATAATTTTAATATTCTCTGGACCTTTTCCTATAAATTACAGATCGCATACCCACACAGAAGAACAAAATGATTAAAAATCGCCTATAATCTCATTTTCCTCAATACTCTTATTATTTTCCCCCACATTTCTAAATTTACATTTCCCCACATTTCCAAATTCAGAGTTGGAGGCAGCCAAATCCTGAACATAAATCTATGCTTAGCTCCATCTAGTGGCTAAGAGAGAAAATGGGAATGATCTATTTTTGCCGTTCATTAATTTTACAAGGTTTCTAGGAACATAATATGACAAAAAGCAGATTTGCAACTTAACCTTCATATTTTAATGTGTGTTAATCTCATGTCATTAATTTACATTTGGACTGTAGTTAAGAGTAGAATACTAAAGTATTAGGTTCTCGTATGTAAGAATATGAACACCCTTCAAAAATTACACTTAGGAGGAAAAACAAATTTGGTTTTAGTTTTTGATGCCCTTTTGCACAAATAAGGCAGAAGTCAGAGGATGTCCTTGGCTCATTCCACTCTGATGAATGTACTGTTTACAGATCTGTCAGTCCTCAGTCCCTCAACCCATAAGACTCCTGCTCTGGCTGTGGCATCACACTTTGACTTGTCCCTTTCCAAGGTCCTTCCCAAAGAACCATCAGTGCTACATTCAAATTTATTAGTTCTTGGGGTTATTTGGTTTGAAGAACTCCCCATGCATCACACTTTTCTATCTAGGAAAGTAGATTGTACATGGGTAGGGAGGGGAAGATACTGGTCTAGATAAGAAACTGGAAATAATGAAAATAAGAGAGAGGTTTGGAGTGTTTCATAACACTTCAGAAAAGTTGGGAAGGTGGTGAGTATAGCTCAGGACTGACTGTTTCAATCTACTTTCTAGTTACTCATCTCTCGGTCTTCTGATAAAGCAGGTCAGCAGTTGACCCTGAAGACTCTTTTTCAGTGTTCAGATGGGACAGCTTCTAGCTGAGCACCAGCTGATGAAAGATTTTAAAAAGACTTTCAAATATGACAACATGGGAAAAGATGTCGAACAATACAATACATTCTCTTAATATAAACATTTCGCTATTGAGAGTATTTAGAGAAATGAAACTCTTTATGTCAGCTTTATCGTGTAAAATATAAAGCCAAATATGTGGTTACTGATTCAACAGTACTTGCTAGGTAAAGCAAACATTTGTATAATGTATATAGGTATGTGCTGGTATTTCCCACTCCACCCCACACTTATTCACAAATTAACTTGTTTTAGATGATACCTGCGAGGTCACACAATTCTGTATCAGAAGCACTTGTCAAAGCTTCTTCTAATTCCGGATCAAGAGACACTTTTTCTTCTGTAAAAGTCTGTACAGGTTTCTGTTTGGGGATAAATATTTTCCCTGTAAAATAAAGCACTTTGTTAATTCCACTACTACTGCTATTAACTCATTATCATTTTATCCTTGTAACCAAAGCATGTACAACTGAACCTGAAGGAAAAGATTAACATCGACAGTAATTTTGTTTTCTCTCTGACATAGATTTTTAAGTTTCCAGTGTAATATTTTGGCTGTGAAAGTTGGAAAGAAAAGGTCAACTGAGAAATTTTTCATCTGTGGAAATAAAAATGGGCTCTTTTTAGAGTAATTGCGAGTTGCTTTACGAATACTGAATCAATCAATAAATGAAGGAATAAACGAAAAACCTATAAAACTTTAAAGAGATTAAAAAAAAAAAACAGACTCCAATTTCTTTTTTTTTTTTTTTGGAGATGGAGTCTCACTCTGTCGCCCAGGCTGGAGTGTAGTGGCGTGATCTCGGCTCATTGCAACCTCCGCCTCCCGGGTTCAAGTGATTCTTCTGCCTCTCAGCCTCCTGAGTAGCTGGGACTACAGGCGTGCACCACCACACCCAGCTAATTTTTGTATTTTTAGTAGAGATGGGGTTTTGCCATGTTGGCCAGGCTGGTCTCAAACTCCTGACCTGAGGTGATCCACCAGCCTTGGCCTTCCAAAGTGCTAGGATTACAGATGTGAGCCACCGCACCTGGCCCCAATTTCTTATTATTAAGCAACAAACTGTTATTGTCACATGGGGGATAGCAGACACAATTATGATTCTAGAAACTCAAATTCTGATTGCAAACAAATTTCTATGTCCTGAGTGGTATTCTGAAATTTTTGGTCACTATTCCTCTAAGCCTCAATGTACACAAACAAGGTTAGCTGTTAAGAAACTGTTACTCTAGAAACCTAAAGACTTTGTCATATGAAAATCATGTTTATGACCATATGTTCCATGCAAGATTGAAAATATGAAGGGAATGGAAAAATGATAATAATTGTAACTGCAGCACTAGCTGACCAAACAAGATGTACTCACACAACTTGGGTTAGTAAGCTTGCATAGAACAGAATACCCAATTAAAGTTGGTTTAAACTGGTGCTTCAAAAGCTCTGATGTGCATGTTAGTCACCAGGGGATCTTATTAAAGTGTAGATGCTGATGCAGCAGGTCTGACTGGGGTCTGAGTTTCTGCATTTCTACCCAGACTTCCAGATGATGCTGATCCACAGACCACTCTTAGAGCAGTAAGAGTTCAAACAACATGAAGTTTTATTATCTCACTTAATAAGCCCACAGGAAGGTGGTTCTAGGGTTGGTTTAGCAGCTCACTGTTGACATCAAGGATCCAGGTTCCTTTGTTTTTCTCTTTGGCCATTCTCAGTGTGGAGGCCTTTGTTCTTAGGCCTTCACAGTTTCAAGATGACCTTTATAGCACCAAGTATTATGTCCCCACACAATAAAGCCAGAACAGGAAGGAGTACTTTCTCAATTGCCAACTTTTTTTTTTTTTTTAAGGCTAGTCAAATGAAGCAGTGGGAGTAGAGATGGAACAAAGAAATCTGTAACTGGTTGTGATCAATTAGCTGTAAACACCACTGCACTTGGACCAGCCTCAACTGTCAACTTTTGCAAGAAATCTTGCCCTGTAGATTTTTCCTCTGGTCTATGCCCCAGCGGCAAGGGTGGCTAGGAAAGCAAGCATCTGTGAATGGTTGTTCAATGGGCAACTATAGTGTCTGTCCCAAACTGAAATCAAATAAAGTACTTCTGTATTCCCTTAATTCCCTGAACATTTCACTATAGCTACACTTAGACATTCTGCACATGTGTTTGCCTTTTGCTTGCTTTTCAAGGGGATGCTCTATGTTCTGTTCATCCCTGCATCCTTGCCTAGAACACAACAGGCAATCCAATTTGCTGAATAAACAATTTGGTGGTCACCTTCAGTCCAATGGCCCCATTTCATAAAGTGTAATTTAAATACATGGGCTCAAAGTCACACAGCAGAGCTAATACTAGAACACAGGTTGCCAAACTCTTAAGGCCAGGGCTTCAGTGCTTTTTCCAATTAACTGGTGGCTTACAAACTTGATTTTTTTTTTAGCAACAGACTTTTTCCCCTCAAACAAATGCCCACCTATATGGTGGCATGTATAACTGATCTTAGTATCAAATTTTGGAATTCTGGTGATTAATCTTTTATTATTGGTTCACAAGTAAAGAGAAATCCAAATCATTATGTCCTGATAATTCCATACTTTTCATAGTGGTTGAGATTTCAATTAAAGTGGTATACATTTCAGGGGGGCATAATTTTAATTGCCATTTCAGGATAATTACATTTTCCTGAGCTCAATCTACCAGTATTTTCAACTGTGTATGGCAGTAGTTCTAAATGTTATATGCACAGTGGCTTCACTGTGAGAGCTTTAAAAAATTCTCATGTCCAAGCCCCACTCCAGAGATGCTGGTTTAGTTAATCTTGTATGCTGCATGGACAGCTGAATTTTTTAAAGCTCTCCAGGGATTTTGATGCATAGCAGCCAAGGTTGACAGCAACTGGATTATGGTATTCACCGACTAAACAAAACTATACGAGCTACTCGCCACAAAATGATCAGTATGTGAGGTAATATGTATGTCAAATTTAATTTAGCTATTCCACAATGTGTACGTGTAAAAAAAAGTTACACACTATAAACAACACAATTTTTACTTGCTAACTAAAAAAAAAACTACACAAGCTATCAAATAGCTGCCCATGTCTTATTTGAGGGACCGATGGAATCTAAAGCATTATAAAAATCTAAGATGCTTATTTTTTATAATCCTTATCCACATTCCTTAAGAGGCATTATTCGTATCTAATTTCCTCCCATATATAAATTTTTGCTAATGCTTATAAATACAAAATGAATCTCAGTAGAAAAATAAGTAAGGCAAAACAAAACTCCCAAGGACCTAGTAAAATTTTTCTGTCATATAGAATTTTGCTTGATTTCATAGAGTTCTGACATAGCTTGGCACCTCTTCTGGCACTCCTCTTTATATAATTTTTCTGTCTGTAGAGATTTTTGCTATAGAGGTATTTAGCTTGTACAATATTGTGTTTTTTAAAATACAAAAAGTAATTACTTCATATTTTCTTCCAGGTTAGTCGAACACTAATACACTGTAATAAGTTATCTTTTAATGCATATATACAAAGCTTAGTTATAGAAAAGTGGAAGTAAAGAAATTAATTTTGTAAGAAAGGATAAACTAGGAGGACCTCAGTTTAGTATTATGAATACAAAACTTAAGGGGCTCTCAGCAAATTAATTTATAGATTTATACAATCCCTTTCAAAATCTGTTTTTTTTTTTTTTATAGAAAGTGACAAGCTGATCCTAAAATTCATATGGAAACCCAGAATAGCCAAGAACACAGTTGTAAGACTTACACTTCCCAATGTTAAAATTTAATGCAAAGCTACTATAATCAAAACGGTGTTGGTGTACTAGAAAGACATTTAGATCAATGGAATATAACCAAAAATCCAGAAATAAACTCTTATACTTATGGTCAACTGATTTTCTACAGGAATATCAAAACGATTCAATGGAGATAGAACAGCGTTTCAACAAATGGTACTAAGACAACTGCACAGTCACATGCAAAGTTTTTTGTTTTTGGTTTTTTTCTTTTGAGACAGTCTCTCACTCGGTCACCCAGGCTGGAGTGGGGTGGTACAATCTCAGCTCAAGGCAACCTCTGCCTCCTGGGTTCAAGCGATTCTCGTACCTCATCAGCCTCCCAAGTAGCTGGGACTACTAGTAGGCAGGGTTTTGCCATGTTGGTCAGGCTGGTCTTAAACTCCTGACCTCAGGTGATCCACCTGCCTCGGCCTCCCAAAGTGCTGGGATTACAGGTGTGAGCCACCACTCCTGGCCCTCATATGCAAAGCTGAATCCTTACCTCACATCATACTCAAAATAGATTATAAACCTAAATGGGCTGGGCATGGTGACTCATGCCTGTAATCCCAGCACATTGGGAGGCGGAGGCGGATGGATCATCTGAGGTTAGGAGATCGAGACCAGCCTGGCCAACAAGGTGACACCCCGCCTCTACTAAATATACAAAAATCAGCCAGGTGTGGTGGCACATGCCTGTAATCCCAGCTACTCGGGAGGCTGAGGCAGGAGAATCGCTTGAACCTGGGAGGTGGAGGCTGCAGTGAGCCGAGATCGTGCCATTGTACTCCAGCATGGGCAACAGAGCAAGACTCCGTCTCAAAATAAATAAATAAATAAAATAAAATAAAATAAAAACAAAAACCTAAATGTAAGGGCTAAACTATAAAACTCTTAGGAAAAAACATAAGATTATATCTTCTTGGGAGGCCAAGGTGGGCGGATCAGCTAAGGTCAGGAGTTCAAGGCCAGCCTGACCAACATGGAGAAACCCTGCCTCTACCAGAACTGGAAAAAAAATTAGCCAGGCATGGTGGCACATGCCTGTAATTCCAGCTACTCGGGAGGCTGAGGCAGGAGAATCGCTTGAACCCAGGAGGCGGAGGTTGCAGTGAGCCGAGATTGTGCCATTGCACTCCAGCCCGGGCAACAAGAGCAAAACTCTGTCTCAAAAAAAAAAAAAAAAAAAAAAAAAGATTATATCTCTGTGACCTTGAGTTAGGCAATGGTTTTTAGATATGACACCAAAAGTATAAGTAACAAAAGAAACATAGATAAATTGTACTACATCAAAATTAAAAACTTTTGTGGGGCAAATTATACCACCAAGAAAGTGAAAAGACAATCTGTTGAATAGGAGAAACATTTTCGAGCCATATATCTGGCAAGAAATTTTTATCTAGAATATATAAGGAATGCTTGCCAATCAATAATAAAACGACAACCCAGTTTAAAAGTAAGCGAAGATTTGAAGAGACATTTCTACAAAGAATATGTATAGCTGGGCATGGTGGTGCACATTTGTAATCTCAGCTACTCGGTTGGTTGAGGTAGGAGGATTGTTTGAGCCCAGAAGTTTGAGTCCAGCCTGGGCTGCATAGCAAGACTCCATTTCCAAAAAGCAAACAAATATACAGTAGTGTAACAATACATGAAAAAATACTCAGTATCATTAGTTATTAGGGAAATGCAAATCAAAACCACAAAGTGATATTACTTCATACCCACTAAGGTGGCTACAATAAAACAGACAAGTGTTGGCAAGCATGTGGAGAAATTTCAACCCTGGTGCATCACTGGTGAGAAGGTAAAATACTGCAGCTACTTTGGAAAACAGTTTGGCAGTTTCTCAATTTGTTAAAAAATAGTTACCTTATGATCCAGCAATTCTAGCAGGCATATACCCAACAGAAATACATATGTCTATATAACAACTTGTATAAAAATGTTCATAGCAGCGTATTCACAAGAGCTAAAAAGTGGCAACAACCCAAATGTCCATTAACTGAGAAACAGATAAACAAAATGCGGTATCCATACAATAAAATATATTATTCAGCCATAAAAAAGAATGAAGTATTGACACACACTCTAACAAGTTGAAACTCCAAAACCTTACGCTAAGTGAAAGAAGCCAGCCACAAATACATATTGTATGATTCTGTTTTTAAGAAATATCCAGACTAGGCAAATCCAGAAAGAAAGAAAGTTGCTTAGTGGTTGTCTAGGGCTAGGGAATGGAATGGGGATGGAGGCTTACTGCTAATGTGCACAGGGTTTCTTTCTGGGGTTCCAAAAATGTTGTAAACTTAAGATTGTGGTGATGGTTGCATAATTCTATCAATGTACTAATGAATATTGAATTATATGCCTTAAATGGATAAATTTTATGATATGGGAATTGTATCACCTTTACTAATAAAGATGTTTACAAAAACCACTAAGGAGCTGACTTATTAGTATGGATTTTTTGGTCTTCAGTAAATTTATATTTGGTTTCCTGAAATGCGAAGATTAAAAAAAGATAATTTTCTGAGACAAATTGAGCCAGATACAGTATATTTGTACTTCTTAATCAAAATCAGCTGTTTCCTGAGAAACACGTAACTAGCAAACTGCTGGAATAGTTTCATATGACATAAAATACCTTTCTAAACATGTATTAATTTAAATTAGTCTTATATCAATATCAATTAGATTTTAAAATCTTAGTGACTATGAGATGTTGATAAATTCAATAGATCTCCCTTATAATGGTTAGTTTGGTTTGTGCTCTCAATGTCTTGCACGATGAGAAACATAATAGACACACATTAATTCCTTATTCTTGTTGCTCCTAGAATTTCTTCTGCGTGTGTGTGTGTGTGTGTGTGTGTGTGTGTGTGTGTGAGAGAGAGAGAGAGAGAGAGATTGCCAAAACAAACTAGCAACCTAGGAAGACCAAAGACCACATAGTTCCAAGTATCTCTGTCAGTGTTTCTTAAACTCAGAGAATGAAGACTGGTTAGTCATGAGTATTTTTGAAAAAGCTCCAGAGGTGCTTCTAATTCTTACTCATTTAGGTTGGTAACCACTAATCTAATGTCAGTCCCTAAAAGATGAAGATGAGCTATCCTGAGTTGATCTAATTTTTTCTTCTGCTTGAAATATGGTCAAAAATAAAAAATCCAGATTTATGACTTTTACTACTTTCATTTTTTAAAATAACATAATGTCTGAGAAAACATTTTTACCTTTCAGTAGACAGCATTCTATCTAAATGACTGTAATTTCCTTATTTAAGATAGCAAAATCCAAAACTTAAATTTTTAAAAATTGAAATTATAATTCTTTACTTAGTAGGAAACTATAAAAATAAACAATGATTAGATCAGGAAAAAACTCTCAGATAAGTATGAAATGATACATCCCCCACCCCCAAGTTACACAAAACAAACAAAAATAAGGCTGACCCTTGGTTGCTAAGAGTGTTGAAACAGTTTAGTAATGTTTCTGCAACTACAAAACAGCAGCTAAGGAAATGGAAGACATTGAGATAAGAATTCACATAACAGTAATTTAAATGTATGGCACTTATCTAAACCCATGTTTGTTCCAAGAAAAAAGAAGTATCCTGAGCCAAGACCCTTGTTATTGTCACAAAATCAGTAAGAAATACTGTGATCCATGTTAACAATTCCATTGCCAGGACCTTTCTTTACTAGTCCTCATCTCTTTCGCTCTGATACCAAGTTATAGCTGCAACAAATGTTAAGTATTATCTTAGTCATAGCTCCCACCCTTGCTGAGTATATAAAAAATACAGTAACAAGAAACAGAGATGGCTCTTGGTTACTTCATTCCTACAGAGTTGAAAGGCCCTAGCTAACTTTACTGTTTGTTTATAAACTGCCTTGTTCCAGAAAAGACTGAAGGACACTACTCCACTATAATCTCCAAGAGGCTTTATGATATGTTGTTTGACAAGCAGCACAAAAACCTCAAACCAATCAAACTAAAGGATGAGGGGACAGAGCCTAGAAAGACGTTTTTGTTTTGATCCAATGATACACACAACACCTGCTTGATGCTGCAATATGGTCACCAAATGTTTGGTGGTAATAATGCCCATGTTCATGCAGACTGGGAATAGAACCTGTTCCCACCAGCCAGACTGGAAAAGCTCACAATTCACAAGGCTCACAATTGGGTAGGGAACTCAGAAGGGTCTTGCCTCAGTACTGGGGAAATAATTAGCCCTAGACTGAACACTGCTCTAGTCCCACCTAACAAATCTTTTTTTTTTTTTTTTTTTAAGACAGAGTTTTGCTCTCGTTGCCCAGGTTAGAGTGCACTGGTGCCACCTGGTTTCAAGAGATTCTCCTGCCTCAGCCTCCCTGGTAGCTGGGATTACAGGTGCCCGCCACCACACCCAGCTAATTTTTTTGTATTTTTAGTAGAGACGGGGTTTCACCATGTTGGTCAGGCTGGTCTCGAACTGCTGACCTTGTGATCCACCCGCCTCGGCCTCCCAAAGTGTTGGGATTACAGGCGTGAGCCACCACGCCCGGCCCACCTAACAAATCTTAAAAGCAAGACTCTAAGGAATCAAATTGTTTCCAAGTAACTTAATTGTACCCCAGAATGAAACTCAAGAATATTTATAGGTATATCAATACATCCAGCACTAGAAAGTTAATATGTTTGATATCCAATAAACAATTACAAACATGCAAAGAAACAGGAAAATCTGATCCAGAAGAAGAAAAAAAATCAGTCTATCAAAATTGACTTAACAATGATAGATGATAAAATTGGCAAGTAAGGACATTAAAATAGTTACTATAATTATATTACATATGTTGAAAAAGTGAAGTAGAGGCATGGAAGACTTTTTCTTTATTTTTTTTGAGACAGAGTCTCGCTCTGTTGCCCAGGGTGGAGTGCAGTGGCATGAGCATGGATCACTGCAGCACTGAACTCCTAGGCTCAAGCCATCCTCCCACCTCAGCCTCTGGAGTAACTGAAACTACAGGCACACACCACTGCATCCAGGTAACTTTTTTTCATTTTTAGTAGAGGCAAGGTCTCACTGTGTTGCCCAAGCTGGTCTACAAATCCTGACCTCAAGTGATCCTCCCGCAGTGCTACAATTACAGGTGTGAACCATCGTGCCTGGCCGGAAGATTTTTTTTTTTTTAAAGTGCTGGGGCCGGGCATGGTGGCTCACGCCTGTAATCCCAGCACTTTGGGAGGCTGAGGCAGGTGGATCACGAGGTCAGGAGATCGAGACCATCCTGGCTAACACAGTGAAACCCCATCTCTATTAAACATACAAAAAATCAGCCAGGCGAGGTGGCAGGCACCTGTAGTCCCAGCTACTCGGGAGGCTGAGGCAGGAGAATGGCGTGAACCCGGGGGGTGGAGCCTGCAGTGAGCCGAGATCGCGCCACTGCACTCCAGCCTGGGAAACAGAGCAAGACTCCATCTCAAAAAAAAAAAAAGCGCTGGGTGCACTGTCTCACACCTGTAATGCCAGCTACTCAGGAGGCTGAGGTGAGTGGGAGGATTGCCTGAGGCCAAGCATTTGAGAACAACATAGCAAGACCCGCCTCTAAAAAGAATTTTAAAAATTAGCCAGGTGTGGTAGCACATGCCTGTAGTCTCAACTACTTAGGAGGGTGAGGCAGAAGGATCACTTGAGCCCAAGAGTTTGAGGCTGCAGTGAGCTGTGATCATGCCACCGCTCTCCAGTCTGGGCAACAGAGCAAGACTCTGTCTCTTACAAACAACAACAACAACAACATCAAAGAACAGATAGGACAAATAGAAAAGATATACCATGACAACCAATCAAAAGAAAGAAAGACAGGCTCTATTAACATCAGGCAAAGTAGGTTTTATGGCAAAGAATATTACCAGAGATAAAGGTCATTTCATTATAACAAAAGGGACAATTCATCAACGGGACATAACAATCCTAAAAACAAGTAGCAACAAAGCCTCATAGTACAAGATTCTGAAACAACTAAAAGCAGTACTTTAGGACGGGCGTGGTGGCTCACACCTGTAATCCCAGTACTTTGGGAGGCCGAGGTGGGTGGATCACAAGGTCAGGAGATGGAGAACATCCTGGCTAACACGGCAAAACGCCGTTTCTACTAAAAATACAAAAAAAAATTAGCTGGGCATGGTGGCGGGCGCCTGTCATCCCAGTTACTTGGGAGGCTGAGGCAGGTGAATGGCGTGAACCCAGGAGGCGGAACTTGCAGTGAACCGAGATCGCGCCACTGCACTCCAGCCTGAGCGACAGAGCAAGACTCTGTCTCAAAAAAAAAAAAACAAAAAAAGGCAGTACTTTATGGTATGTAAATCATATGGAGAAATGCTGGAGGAAAGGAACTATCCAGAGTGGGTGTAGTTATCCAGGAAAGGTTCCCCATAAAACCAGTTAACATGAGTAACAAGCCATCCATCTGGCTAACTCCTCACTCCTCCCAAAGGAGTTAACAGTGAATCATTCAAATGACATTGCATGACTGGTCTGAAAAGGAGATGCCAGCATCTGCATGACTAATGTAAATAGCCCATTTCAAATATCAGCTTCAGTGCCTGGGAAGACCACTTTTCAGAGGTCTACAAGGGACATTTGGGATTCATACAATATGATTACAAAAATAAGAGCCAGTTTTTATCTTTGGGCTTAGCGGAAACCAATTGCCCAGTGGTGGTTATGTAATCCTCTTGATGTAGGCAGGTTTATAACCATGATCTTTCTGGTTTACTAAGGGATCAGGTCTGTCTTTCCTCCAGAGAAATCACATACTTAGAAAGGTGAGAAAGAGGAGGTTTTCTGGAAAGCTAACATAACCGTGAATAAATAACTTGGACAGCATATGGGAAGTCCTTAGTTTAAGGCAACTGGGTTAAATTTACCTTTAGAAAAGCAGGGAGGGGCATGTGGAATTCTTGGGAAAGAACACAAGGGCATTCCATTCTTAGGATAGGAAAAGAGAAAACAACAACCAAAAAGCATAAATGGCTGTACCCCAAGGCCCAGCAGGAAGAAAAGGAGTGCGGTGCAAGGCTGGGAGGAGCACATACCGGGTGAGTCAGCAGCTCAAACAGAATCAGAATGCACATCTCTGTATGGGATGTAAGGTGCGGCCATGGCTCTGGTCCATCCGTGAAATAACACAGGGAAAAAAAAATCTTAGTCTAGGTAAGGGCGGAGCATGATACCAGCAATAGAGAGGAGGAGTCCCCAGCAAAACAAAACAAAATGACAGGTAGTAAAAAATACTGAAGACTGGGACATGGTATTTCTCCAAGTGATAAATTCATGGCAAGGTTCTATGCCTTATCTATCTTTGAGACAGAATATGCATGCTACGTAAAAATGTGATGGGAACTAATAATCGGCACTGAGAATTTTCACCATTCTCCAAACAAGAACGAGCTGGATGAATACTCTCTTTCACTCTTGTGCTGGCCTATGTCTCAGTTATATATTCTGCAAAATTTTAAGGAGGAAGAGGTAAAAAGTAAAACATTCACCAGTATAGGACAAAATATTCCCCCAAATGCATGTAAGACATAAGGCCTTGAGCTTCACTTAATTAGGATTACTTTCTTCTTCTCATATATTGACATATGCTTTCAATTCTGTAAAACATATAAATAATCATTTCACAAATCATGAGGTGAAATTATTAATGGATTTACATATAATAACTCTTAAGTGGCCTTAGTCTATCAGGTTTCTAAAAAACATTTTTTAGCAATCTAGAAAATAAAATTTGGCATGAATATTTACTTTTATTTATTTATTGTCAAAAGGAAAAACCCTAAAATGTGAAATTTTTGGTTTTAAGAGGATTCCCTCCTGTCCTGGCCAGTTATGTGTAATTCTGGCTCCAGAAACACAGTCTGCCTTTAAGTGAAAAAATAAGAAGTATAATTAATTGTCAGTCTCAGAATATGAGAAAATAGTCTAATGACTAGGTAAGTAATCCTTTTAGTGGTTCCCAAGTTTTTGCTTTTAAAAAAATAAAGCAGTCGGCCAGGTGCAGTGGCTCATGCCTGTAATCCCAGCACTTTGGGAGGCCAAGGCTCAGATCACCTGAGGTCAGGAGTTCAAGACCAGCCTGACCAACATGGCGAAACCTCATCTCTACTAAAAATACAAAAATTAGCCGGGTGTGGTGGCAGACCACTGCACTCTGGTCTAGGTAACAGAGTGAGATTCCATCTCCAAAAAAAAAAATTAAGCAGTCATCTGATAGATCCTTTAAAATAATTAATTTACGATGAGAGCTCACTATGTGATTTTGGCATATAACTTGGAAAGAGTTCAAGGAACTGAATGACACTACTACAACATTCCCTGGTCAGAAGGCTAATATTGCCATTAGGTACTGCACCCTGAGGCCAGTCATCTTTGAATGAAAAAATCATTTAGAGACCAAGAGAACATCTTATGGATTCTAACTAATCTAAATGTACCAAAAAAGTAAAATGCCTTTGTTTCTCAATAGAGGTAGGTTTGCAAACTTTTATGAAGAACCAGGAAAACCTCTATTGCCTGGGAAAGCATCCTCAATCTGAAAGTCTATCTCCACTAAAATAAGCTATTAAGTAAAAAATCTGAGACTCAAAGCAGGTGTTCAGGGCAGAGTCACAGGAGAGCTGTCTTTAAAAAACAAGCTTCTGGATTTTTGGAGCTACAGAGGAGATTAACATTTAGGTTGATGGGAAGTATTCTAATAAGACATAGATGAATTACTCTGAAGACCTTCTGGAATGTGATCAGGATCCTGGAGATGAGATGAAGAGGAAGGCATATTCATGACTAAGGGTAACTAAGGCTAACTGCTTTAAAGATGAGAGTCTAGGGTGGATTTCAGAACACTAGAGGTGGCTTTTTGCTATATTTCAAAGCAGAGCTTTACAGCCAAAGCTGCTTGATTGTTGAAGAGGAATTTGCTCTCCTTCAGGTCCATGGTACTGTGACATGGCTTATAAGGCTTGATTCTACCACATCTGATAGTATGTGCTTCCATCAGATGGATTAATGAAACTCACAAATTCATCCCATGGTTGTTCTGGACCACTCCTCCATGACAGAGAATGAAAACCTCTTGTTTGGTAATCATCTCCCATATGATCCTTTACAGTGATTTCAGTGTACCCATCAACAAATTTGGTTCTCAGCTGGGTGTGGGGGCATGTGCCTGTAGTCCTAGCTACTCTAGAGGCTAAGGTGGAAGAATCGCTTGAGCCAGGAGTCTCAGGTTGCAGTGCCACTGCATTCCAGCCTGGGCAACAAGAGAGTGAGTCCCCATCTCTAAAAACCAAACCAAAAAAAAAAAAAAAACAAATTTGGTCCTCACAAAAAATGTATGATGTAGGCATGCCAGATGCCCGGAATGTATGTTTCCATCGATATAAAGTTCAAAACAGACAGAACTAACTATTGTATTAGACACTATGTTGGTGATTACCTTTCAGAAGAAAGGGAAAAGTGACTGTGAAGGAGCATGATAGGGCCTTCAGTGGGTGCTGATGTTATCTTTTTTTTTTTTTGAGACAGGGTCTCGACTCTGTTGCCCAGGCTGGAGTGCAGTAGAGTGATCTCGGCACACTGCAACCTCCGCCTCCTGAGTTCAACGGATTCCCCTACCTAGGCCTCCTGAGTAGCTGGGATTATAGGCATGTGCCACCACGCCCAACTATTTTGTATTTTTAGTAGAGACGGGGTTTCACCATGTTGGCCAGGCTGGTCTCGAGCTCCTGACCTCAAGAGATCCGCCTGCCTTGGCCTCCCAAAATGCTGGGATTACAGGCGTTGAGCTACCACATCCGACTGCTGATGTTATCGTTACCTGAGTGGTAATTACATGGTGTGTTTACTTTATAATTCATCGAGCTACATACAGATGATCTGTGCATTTTCTGTGAGTAACAAAAAGTTCATTATTAAAAAAATGCTATCATCTTAATCACCGCATCAGAGCTGCCCATAAACAATATTTAATAGACATATGTAGCTAAAAGAGGCAGTAAAAATACTGAATGTATTATAAAGAGAAACCACTGATTGTGAATGTAAAATTACTTGTTCAACTACTTCCATTTATTCTTACCCATCTAAAACCCAAAGTAAGAAGTAAAAATTTTAAGATACATAGGAGGACAAAGATATTCTACCATAGTTGAGGATATAGCACTTTTTCCTATGTCACCCATATTCCTCACCTCTATCCTTTTCCCCCTCTTGTATTTTCTTATTTTCCATAATTCTTCTCTGCTTTCTTTCCTGTTTCCTCTAATCCTCCAAGATATTTTCCTAGGTAACTGGAGATTATGAAACAAGGGCATATTAGGAAGCTTCCTGGGTTAGCCTGGGACAAATGCAGCTTTCTTTCAGGTCTCTTATTTTTTCTCCTTCTTATCCTCAAATTTCATAGTTTTTTTCTGACATCTCTTTTTCTCACATCTCTCCATTTGTTCCTACCTCCATTCCTTTCCGAATTATACCCCCAGGGTCCACCTGAAACACGCAGAATAACAGAAGGTGATCAACCAGTATTTTTTCTCATAAAATTATGTTCTTCTATTTAAGCAGGATTAAAGCCATAAACACTGACTATGTATGGCTGCACAGAGAAAATACAACCAGTAGTTTTCTTTGACAAATAAAAAGGAAGAGATGCCTCTGCCTGTCTTTATGATTCTCCACACTTCAAAACTCTGTATTGGTTTTGAACTCTTTTTCTGGCCCCAAACACCTGAGGGACATGACATTCCCACCTGTAACAGTAGTGTGATGGTTAGTTTTATGTGTAAATTTGGCTGGGCTGTGGTGCCCAGTTATTTTCTCAAATATTGTTCTAAATGTTTTCATGAAGGTTTTTTGTTTTTGGCTTTTTTTTTTGGATGAGATTAAAATTTAAATCAGTGGACTCTAAGTAAAGCCAATTAACTTCCATAATGTGGCTGGGCCTCATTTAATCAGTTGAAGGCCTTAAAAGAACAAAGATTTATCTCCCCAAAGTAGGAAGAAATTCTGCCACTAGACTGCCTTTGGACAAGAATAGTAAATCTTCCCTGGGTCTCCAGCCTGCTAGATTTTGAATTTAAAAAGCCTCCTTAAAATAAACTTTTCTCTCCTCTCACATCCTGTTGGTTCTGTCTCTCTGGAGAAGCCTGACTAACTCAAATAACAAAGATAGTGATCCTTAACAAGAGATGAAGGGGAAGAGGACTCTAAAGAAAAAGCACAGGGGCTGGGGTGATGGATAATTTTGGAAAAGTCAGGTGCAGAGCTTACAGCTTACCTACTCAATAGCCATTCACAAGCATTCCTCTACTATAGAAGCTGGAGTGCTAAAATGAACTTTCTTGCTTCCCTTGCAGCTAAGGGGTAGCCATGTGACACAGTTCTGGCCAAAATGATTAAGAAGGGCCTCTTTCTCAAATAAAAAGCCCAAGTCTCATTCTTCCTGCCTGGACTAATATGAATTCAGACCTAAAAATGGTGCCTGCAAGAGCTGATCTTCAGCTCTGCTACTGCTGCCACCATTCCCCAGTATTCTATACACAGTATTCCAAATAAAAGTGAACATAGAATTTGGCTTTTTAGGCCAATCTGTATTCTGACCTGTTTGGAAAGCTGAAAAACTTATCCTGTTTCATTTAAGTATTATTATATATAGAACTTTTAAAAACATAGCTGTGGCTGGGTGCAGTGGCTCACGCCTGTAATCCCAGCACTTTAGGAGGCCAAAGTGGGTGGATCACTTGAGGTCAGGAGTTTGAGACCAGCCTGGCCAACACTGTGAAACTCCATCTCTACTAAAAACACAAAAATTAGCCAGACGTGGTAGTGCGCACCTGTAATCCCAGCTACTCAGGAGGCTGAGGCAGGAGAATCGCTCGAACCTGGGAGGCAGAGGTTGCAGTGAGGCGAGGCTGCACCACTGCACTCCTGCCTGGGCAACAGAGCAAGACTCCGTCTCAAACAAACAAACAAACAAACAAAAATACAACCACAGCTGTATTCAGGCTCCACTGTGGATACATAAGCTCAAACACTTAAATGGGGGAGACTTGGACTAGAAAAATTTCCTAAAACTACTGTTATGAAGCATTAGCAATCATAACCATGAATTAATAATGATGGCTATAGAATAGCTTTTTAAAAGGGTCTTTGAAAATATGGCATGAATTGTTTTATGGCATTCTACTTGAAAGAATGCAGTTAGAATAGATGCCTTAACATTATTTGTACTCTGTAATCTACCATTGAATTTTAAGTTTCCTTCAATACACTTTTAGATCTGTTATAGTAGAGAATTAAAGAATGTTATTCAAAATCATTGTGTAATAAAACCTCATTAACATCATTAAGAAGAAACTTATTGACCAAGTTGATGAAAAATGTAAATAAAGTATCTAAACTAATAAATGTTTAAGTCAACAGTATCACATATTTAAGGCTACCTACCAATGACGTACCTCTAAAAATATGATTTTCTCCATACCCACCTATAAAAAGAAAAATCAAGTGTTACCACATAATGACTTTAAAATTCTGGGGCTTACCTTTTTTTTCTCCAGTGTAGGGCACATAGTCTTCCCTGTCTTTATGCTCCAATGCTTCTTTCTCCAGATATGTAAGGAGATGCTCTCTATCAAATGGCCCTGTGGTGGACTTTGATGTCTGGTTCTTCTGTCGGAACCCTGCAGGCAGAAGGGCATTCTGCCAGAGAGAATGAATCAGCCAGTATGACCAATAAGAATGCTAATGCTATATGCTTCCGAAGATTACCCATATAAAAAAGAATTATAGACTGGAATGTGACACAGGCACTAAACACTTCATTGCAGGATTTTAGGACAACAATGTACCACTGCTCCAAACATGAAACTTCTTTTTTATTAGGTAGAATTCGCTTACATTATTATTAAAATAGGCACATACATTAGTACAGTTTCTTTTCTTTTTGGAGACAGTCTCCTTCTATCCCCAAAGCTGGAATGCAGTGGCACGATCTCAGCTCACTGCAACCTCTGCCTCCTGGGTTCAAGTGATTATCATGCCTCAGACTCCCAAGTAGCTGGGATTACAGGCGCATGCCACCACGCCCAGTTAATTTTTGCGTTTTGGGTAGAGACGGCGTTCTGCCATGTTGGCCAGGCTAGTCTAGAATTCCTGACCTCAGATGATCTGCCCTCCTCGGCCTCCCAAAGTGTTGGGATTACAGGCGTGAGCCACCGCACCCAGCATACGTTTTCTAATGGAACATTTTCTTCAGAGAGGATTCTACTAGCAGGAAGCAATCTTTAGTTTTTAAGTGTTCTGGGATACTAATAAAAAAGTTTTATTAACCACATACCACATCTTCTTACTTACATAAGTGGGAGTTAATGATGAGAACACACGGACATATAAAGCACACCTATAGAGCTAAGTGATGAGAACACACAGACACATAAAGCACACACACTGGAGCATAGAGGAGGGTGGAGGGTGGGAGGAGGTAGAGAATCAGGAAAAGTAACTAACAGGTATTAGTGATGAAATAATCTGTACAACAAACCCCCATGACACAAGTTTACCTATGTAATCAAACCTGCACATGTATCCCTGAACTTAAGTTTTTTTAAAAAGTTTTATTAATGCTTAATAACTGCTCAGTGTATATATATGTACAGAGAATAATTCTATTACAAAAGAGTGTTAAATGACTCTGTACAAGATATTCCTTCATGACTTCCATTTCACTGTACAGACTTTTTCATGATTAAAACATATATACCATACAGTAGAATATCAGATTAATGTTTACTTCAGTTTAACCACAATGTGAGATGTTCCACTTGTGTGTGTATGCATACGTATATACATGAGCACTAGGATGTACTTGCAACAATCACTATCATTGTTTCACATGCCCCAAGGAACCCCTGACATACTCATAGCAAGAGCTATGTTCCTGGGTTTCCACATGGGTACAGCCTTTTTGAGTGCATGGACTTGGAGTTGAGGGAGGTGGAGTGGAAGGTGATGATTAAAGTTGTCTCCTGTAGTCCCTTAATTTTCACTAAGCCCAGTAAACACAAGGGCTGACTAGACAAACTGAGCACCGTCCTTTTGCTTGTCAAAAGCCAAAGAGGTGATACTGCCTTGTCTCATATTTCTGGGTATATCTTTGCTTTGAAAATGGGAGGCAGCCAGAGAAATCACATAAAACGGCCAGCTCTCTTTTGCAAAACCTCCCAATATTGGCAGTGACACTGAATTTCATGGGTGGTATAAGACAATTTTTCATTATAAAGGGTAATCTTATATGGGTAATAGTAATAGAAAATATTCAGCTTGTAACTAGGAAATACAGCACTTCAACTGTGGTCATTTGTTGAGATACATAATAATTTTCATAAAATTCACCTCTGTGTTACCCTTTATGTAATGGTAACTACTACACAGAAAGCTGAACTGTAAGGAAGATACATTCCTAAGTTTGTACCAAGTATGTTTCTGTAATACAAAATTGTTTATGGAAACGTAAAAACAAACATAAGATTTCTACCTTTAGACTTAGAAATCAAGAGAGGAACTACACATGAAGAATCCATTTCCAATTGACCTGCAAGTCCTACTCATTTTTACTTCCTGAAGAACTCATTCATCTTTTTCCCATCTCCAATATTATTACTTTGGTCCAAACTATGATCCAAGCTTGCTGAGACTGTTACATTAGCTTCCCAACTGGATCAGTTGCCTGATATTTTTTATCCTTCACCACCAGCACCTCCGTCTGTCACCCTAGCCTCATCTCACTCACCCTCTCCATTCCAGTCACACTGGACTTTTTTTTCTCTCTTGTACTTGCCATATACTTCCTTCTACCACCAGGCCTCTATGTGTGTGGTCTCCCTTCCCTGGAATGCTCTGCCTATCCCTTTTTGCAACTCATTTTTCAGACTGTCACTCCATTCCCCCAGGGAAGCTTTTCTTAACCTCTCATCACAAGCTCTTACAGTGTGTAGCACTTACCATTCTTTTAATATGGTATGATTATTTGATTAATGTCGAACTGCTCCTATTCCTACCAGCCTGCATCATGAGGGCAAAGACCACATTTGTTTTGCTCATTCTTGTATTCCTAAGCCTAGCATAGTAACTGGGATCTACAAGTTGCCCCCAGATATTTACTGAATAAAGGTGTTAGAATGCTTTTAAAGAAAGATTCTCATTAAGGCAAATTAATAAAAAGTTACTTTCCTTCTCCATCAATAATGCATAGATGTATATATTGCTATTTCATGGTGGTGGTAATGGAAGTTGCACTACTCTACCTGCCTGCTCAAGCCCATGTGACACACACAGTCTTAAATATGATAGCTGAAATCCTGTCTCCCTAGAAAGTCTTTTTTTTCTTTCTTTTTTTTTTTTGGCCTGGCTCCTTAGAAAGCCTTTTTTTTCTTTCTTTTTTTTTTTTGGGAGACAGGGTCTTGCTCAATTGCTCAGGCTGGAGTGCAGTTGTGCATCATAGCTTGCTTGCTACAACCTTGAACTCCTGGGCTTAAGCAATCTTCCTGCCTAGGCCTCTGGAGTAACTGGAACTACAGGTGTGCACCACCACGCCCCCGGCTAATTTTTAAAATTTTTTGTAGAGGCAAGGTCTTGCTATGTTGCCCAGGATGGTCTGGAACTCCTGCTCTTAAGCAAATCTCCCTCCTTGGCCTCCCCAAATGCTAGGATTACAGGTGTGAGCCACTATACGTGGCCAAAAACAGTCTAATCACAATCTAAATGAAGCTAGCTGGTTTTAGAGACTATAAACCCATGAACCAAGCTTCATTAGAAATATATTCTAATCAAGTAAGCTAACATCATAATTACTTTCCAGATAAAAATTTTCTTTAATATGATTGTCACTAAAAATGACACGTTTCTCTCTTGCAGTGCAATTTTGCCGTAAAATATATTCCTAGCCTTGGGGGGGAAAAAGCTTTTGCTAGGCTGGCTGTCTTCTGGAGATATATAGATATATAGATATATAGAGATATATATGTATTTTTTTTTTTTTTTGGCAAAAACTCAGTGAGTTAGCAAACATGTACACTGAATACAGCAGAAGGACAGTAAAACAGTCCTCCAAAATATAATAAGGTACCACACACACCTTCAACCTACTTCTTGAGACTTTGTAAGTTACAGTGGTGTTTCTTTGGCTGAAGTAGCTGCTACTACCCTTGACCTCTTTTCTTACCTGGTCCTTTACCAGAACGCTTTCCAAAAACATGTCACCCGACAAACAGATGCTGTCAATAAACATCACTGTTCTCCTAGTCTCAACTAACAGTATTGAGATTAGGGGAGTTACGACTGGGGTTGGGGAGTTTGCAAAATACATTCAGAGGTTACTCAAGCCTCCCCACACAAGAAGCAGGCCATGGATTTACAAATAAAAAATTAGCCATCAGATTTCAGACTGATACCATAGTGCATCGAGTTGGGAGGAGACTCAATGTGGTTTAACAGAAAGACTGCTAGACTGCCAGGTATCAATCAGGCAGTGAGGGATCTAGTCCCAGCTCTTTCCCTAATTGTAATAACTGAGGCAAGTTACCTAATTTCTGTTTTCCATCTGTAAAAGAGAGGGCACGAACTAGATCAATGTTTCTGAACCAGTAGTGTTTTTGTCCCCTAGAGGACATTTGACAATGTCTGGAGACATTTTTGGTTGTCAACTCAGGGGGAGGGTATTATGTTTTTCAGTCTGGGTAACATAACAAGACCCTGTCTCTACAAAAAATTTAAAGAAGTAATTAGCTGGGTATAGTGGTGCTTGCCTGTAGTCCTAGCTACATAGAAGGCTGAGGTGGGAGGATTGCTTGAGCCCAGAAGTTCGAGGCTGCAGTGAGCTATCATTGCATCACTTCACTCTTGCCTGAGGAACAGAGTGAGAACTGGGCTCTAAAAAAAGTCCTGTTTTTTATTTTCTGAGTTTTATGATGCTTTGACATCTTGGGGCCTTGCTAATCCTGGAGACCACTCCTTCCAGGGCTAGTTAGAGAGGGCACTACTCCCCACCAACCTCCCCCAGAGCACACCTTTCATACGCAAACCAACCAATTCTCCTAACCACCTCTTTTTTATCTAACGCTCACTTACCAAGCCAGTATTTCCCCTCCCCCTAAATCACCCACAGCCAGATACTGGACAACTAGAGACTAGTTACATAGCCCTGAGCCTGTTAAAATTATTCGAACTATCTAGTCCTAAACTTGTTCAAACCTGCCTATCCTGACTCACCCATTCATTCCCACTGAACCACAATAAAGGCTCTGGACCATGCTTGTTCCTTTTGCCTCCTGACCAATCTGGGTGCTTCCCCATGTGCCTCTGTGTGACATGGTGTGCCTCCTACTCTTGGAACTGTAAGTAATAAACTCTTCTTTCAAGGCAGTAGTTTCAGTGTCTGTCATCCATTACCAAACCTGATTAAAACAACATCCTAGGAACATTTTAAAACAGGAGGAGTGTGCTACTACTGGTCAGGGATGTTGTTAAACATCCCTCCAAGGCACAGGACGGCCCCCCTACAACAAATTATCCAACCTCAAAAGTAAATACTGTCAAGATTGAGAAGTCTGGACTAGGGACTAGATAAAGTCTTATGCCTTTTCCAGTTCCTTTTTTTTTTTTTTTTTGAGATAGTCTTGCTCTGTCACCCAAGCTGGAGTATGGTGGTGCAATTTCGGCTCACTGCAACTTCCACCTCTCTAACTCAAGCAATTCTCATACCTCCGCTTCCCAAGTAGCCTGGGGCTACATGCACACACCACCATGCCCAGCTAATTTTTGTATATTTAGTACAGACGGGGTTCACTATGTTGGCCAGGCTGGTCTCGAACTCCTGGCCTCAAGTGATCCACCTGCCTCGGCCTCCCAAAGTGCAGCAATTATAGGCAAGAGCACCCAGCCACTTTTTCCAGTTCTAAAACCACTTGATTCAAATAGGTCTAACAGATTGAACTGCCTACAGAAGATATTGCTGTGATGTGATAAAAACAGCATTGTTATCCTGAGTAATCCCCCTCCAATTAGATGTACTGGGAACTTTTCCTTATAATAGTAATTATGGTTAAGGGATTTGACCTATGGTATAGACACATCATCCAGTAACAAGAACAATGTTATAAAATGAACTCCATCTCAGTCCTTAGAGGATACTTAAAATCAACGTCTTGGCATAAAGAAATGTGGTAAAGAAAAGAAGCCTAGCAAACAACCATTACCTTCAGGACCTTCAGGCTCTTCCCTCATTGCCCATCCCCCAACATATCAGGGAATAACAATTCAAGGGTCATGGGTGTCTATCTTAGCCTTGTGTAATTTATAAGACAAGTAACATCCACCTTACAAGTTAAAGCTTATATACATATGTCTGCTCCACAGTGAACTGCTGTATTGCCAAGAAGTTACTTAGATCTATTCTACCAATGACTGGAAATGTAATCAATTTGGTCAGCATCTTTCAGAAAGGGAACAATTAGATTTAGGATCATGAAGAATCTTTTAGAGGCATTCTACACTGGAGCCACCTGGCATAGAAGCTCTGAAGAGACAGAGGTTGGAGTGTATCAAAAAGGCAATCATCTGCTGCATTGTACTAAAAACATCCCTTCCTGCACAGAGGAGAAAAATTTCTCAGAGGAGGAAAAATTTCAGGAAATGTTTGAAAATAAGGATACTGAAGTAGTTTAGGACAGTCATGTCAGTAAACATATGCAGGCAGAAGTGGGGAACTGGAGAGGAAGCCAAAAGCAACTTGATTTGGATAAAAAGGAGGAGAGGGTGGAAGGTGCCAGAGAAAAGTCATGAAAAAGCTCAAAGGCAGCTACTGAGTTTCAAAGAATTTGAAAAGTTATTTCATTTCTCTTCATCAGCTAGCACCTACCTCAGGGTCAAGATCATCCAAAACTGTTTCCAGTTGTTTCAGTTCTGTTTCTGACAGATTCCCAAGGAGCTCATCTTCATCAAGGTCTTTGTACTTTTCTAAGTCCTTACGGAATGGCAGTGCCATGATTTGCAGTGTAGCAAGTCACTTAATTTATGCTGTTCAGTACAGTCAGAAGTGATCTCTACTTTTTCTTAAAGCTATGGAGAGAAGAAACAAAAACATTTTAAATAGTAAGTCATCTCCACCTACTTGGATCTAATTCTCAGGTTAAGTGAAATGTAATTTCCATGTGTCACATATTCTTTGATCATATATCACATACTATTCTTGTTTATGAATCATTCAATGCCTTTTGCCTTGTGTTGAGAAAAAAAAAATCAACCAGGAAAAAAGAGGGAAAAGATAAAATTCAAATCCAATAAGGCAGCCACTTGATAGAATTTAGAATGTCTAATAATTAAATTTTAGGGGGAAAGAAATTATGTGCCAAAATAAAAGATTTTCCATCAATGGCTTTCAAATTATTTTACCAGTGTACTTTGCTTCAGCACAATATGTTTAAGGCACATTTGTTTTACTATATATTGTTTAGGAGAACAATATGACTCAATATTAATATGGGGGGATATCAATACATTCCAAATGACAGGAGTGGTCTCTTGCCACTAGGAGAAATCTTCATTTGAAAAGATGCATTTGAAAATATTTTTCTGAGGTGTTTTTAAAGGAAAAAAGTATAGCATTCTGAAGATGTTTGAGTAAAATACTCAAAATCATGCTGGGATATGTCATCCACTGACTGACAAGGTTGGTAGGAGGGTCTGACTGTGGGAAGGGACCATCATCATTTCCTTACTGTGCGATCTCTCCCAGGCAGCCATGAGGCTAATCAACAAGCAGGTTAATAGTAGCTCTAGAGACACAGAAGTTGGCATATATCAAACAGCTAATCATCTGCTGATTCGGCAGGATTGTTCTATAGGAAAGGCGAAACCAAGGATTTCTGTATATTCCAGCCATACGTACGAACTGTCTGTCTCACAAAATATACCTAGTACTGGGCCAGATGCAGTGGCTCACATCTGTAATCCCAGAACGTTGGGAGGCTGAGGCAGGTGAATCGCTTGAGCTCAGGAGTTTAAGAGCAAGCCTGCGCAACATGGTGAAAAATACGAAACATCAGCCAGGTGTGGTGGTATAACCTGTGGTCCCAGCTACTCAGGAGGCTGAGATGGGAGGATGGCTTCAGCCCAGGAGGCAGAAGTTGCAGTGAGCCAAGATCGTGCCTTTACACTCTAGCCTGGGTAACATAGGAAGACCTTGTCTCAAAAAAAAGAAAAAAAAAACTACCTAGTACCTATGGAAATAAACTGAAATAAATGCACTTTAGACTTAGTGATTTGGTTAAGTTTTTCCTGACTGCAAAATGCTCAGTACTTCAGTTTGATATATTTCCTTTACTACCCCTTCCCTCAAGTTTTCTCAACTTAATATTTTAGTATGTTTTTTCTGCAAACCAGTAACGTTTTAAGGCTCCTTTGATGTGTTTCCATCTCCCATGAATGGAACTGTTCAAACTGTTTAGAAAGGCAGGCTCACCACAGGAGTCTGACAGCAACTTGACTAGCAACCACCTTAGGTCCAACAACAAGCAAATGGGGGAGCTTCCTGCATGTGTTCATGGTTGAGAAGCTCCCATGGGGTTGCAGAGTTTGGACATCATGGCAGAGACAATTCAGGAACACAAAGAAGATCAGCTCCCCGAATGGGAACAGCTGGAGCACATTGGACTGTTCAGTCATGCAGAGATTAAGGCTATCATTAAGAAGGCTTCTGATCTAGAGTACAGAATCCAGGGAAAAGCCCTTTTCAAGGACAACTTTATCAATTATGTTCAACATGAAATTAATCTTTTGGAACAGATCCAGAGAAGAACACACATTGGATATTCATTTAAGAAGGATGAGATTGAGAATTCTATTGTACACCGGGTACAAGGTGTTTTCCGAAGTGCCTCAGCAAAGAGGAAAGATGACGTTCAACTTCGGCCCTCCTATGTAGTTTTTTGTTTGTTTTTTGAGACGGAGTCTTGCTCCGTCGCCTAGGCTGGAGTGCAGTGGCATGACCTCAGCTCACAGGAACTTCTGCCTCCTGGGTTCAAGCAATTCTCCTGTCTCAGCCTCCTGAGTGGCTGGGAATACAGGTGCCCGCCACCAAGCCCGGCTAATTTTTGTATTTTTAGTAGAGACAGGGTTTCACCTTGTTGGTCAGGCTGGTCTCCAACTCCTGGCCTCAGGTGATCCACCCGTGTCGGCCTCCCAAAGTGCTGGGATTACAGGCATGAGCCACCGTGCCTGGCCTCCTATGTAGTTCTTTGTAAAAAATGGGCTACTAAAACTCAACCTAGCAAGGTGTTCTCTGCCATGTTGGCCATTCATTCCAACAAGCCAGCTTTGTGGATTACAGCAGCCAAATGGGAAATGGAAGACTGCTTGTCTTCAGAAAGCACAAGGCAACTATTTCTTTGGGCACTGCACTTTCATCCAGAGGGCCCAAAACTTTATCAAGACTACTTTAGGATGGGGCTGATGCATGCTGAAAAAATGAGGAAGGAAAAGCAAGAATTTGAAAAAGCCAACATGGATGTGGAGAATTCTGATTATTCTGAAAAAATCCTTAAGGGCGAGTTGGCACAGATCATCTACGAAAATTCTGTAAGCGTAATTAAAGCAGAATTTCATGTGTCACTGCTTTCAACTGCTGGACTTTGCCAAAGGTCTACAAAAAGAAATTTATGATGACCCTCAGGCTCTACACACAGATGATCTTCTCACTTGGGATTATGTGGCAAGGTAAGAATTAGAGATCGAGTCACAGACAGGAGAAGAGCAGCCTACAATGAAATAAGACAAAGCAGAGGAGGGCCAGAAGGAGGAGAGATACTGTACCGTATATGAAGAGGCAGTGAAGACTCTGTCAAGGGAGGCCATGTGGAAGTGTTACATCACCTTTTGCTTGGAAAGATTTACTAAGAAGACAAATAGTGGGTTCCTCAGAGGGAAGAAGTTGGAAAGAACCATGACTGCATTCAGAAGGGCACATGAACTCAAGCTTCTGCCAGAATTCCAATACAAGCAGTTGACTTGAGTTGTTGCTGTGCCATAACTTCCTGAGGAAAGCTCTGGAGGTGGCAGTAGCTGGGACTGAATTGTTTAGAGACTCTGGGACAATGTGGCAGATGAAGGTACATGTGCTGATTGACTCAAACAGCCCTGACGTAGCCATGCTTTTTGAAGAAGACTTTGTGCACCTGAAACTCCAGGTTTGTCTACCATTGTGGACTTCTTGGCAGAGTGGAGCGAAGGTGCCAAAAGCCAAGACGACACCGAGGCAATCTTTAAGACAGTTCTCTTAGCTGTCACAGGTGCCAACTCAGTAACCCTGAAGGATAAGTACCCGGATTGGGCTTATCAACATGGTGGCTACAAAAAAGCCAGAGCTGTGTATAAAAGTTTACAGAACAGCCATCCATTTTCAGTTGACTTTTTCAGGAAAATGATTCAGTTTAAAAACAGCAAGAATCCTGCAAGATGGTGAACATAAGAGAATATTATGAGAAGGCTTTGAGAAAGTTTGGATCTGTAGATTCTGATCTTTGGATGGATTATATCAAGGAACCACTGAACCACCCCCTTGGTAGACCTGAAAACTGCAGACAGATCTACTGGCAAGCAATGGAAATGTTGCAGGGAGAGTCAGCAGAGGCGTCTGTAGCTAAACATGCTATGCATCAGACTGGCCATTTGTGAAGAGGAAGAATACAGCCATCATTTGTGAAGAGGAAGAATACAGCCAATACAGTATTGCAAGCCCTGTGGGCAAATATGTATTACGAGTCCATTTTTGTAATTTGTTCAGCGATGGCAGACAAGATGGCTGTCTGATTTCAAGACACACTTTAATTTTATATTAACTTGTTAATTTTTTAAAAAATTTAAAAAAAGATTTTATGATTGAGACAGGGTCTTGTCCTGGCTGGTCTTGAACTCCTGGATTCAAGTGACCCTCCTGCCTCAGACTCCCAAGTAGCTGGGATTATAGGCGCAGGACACCATGCTCAGCTTGATGCACGAATCTCTAATTCCAGGAAAGAGAACTGCTGATTTAATGTTGAGATGTTGAGGCCAGACCTACCATAGGTCCTAAATGTTTTCCAGAATATATGGAAAGCATATGACTGGGTTTTACTTATTATCCCAGTTCAAGTATGAGTATCTCTAATCTAGCTAGGAGCCAGTTAAAACGAAGGAGAAAGTACAGTTTTGTTGGTTTATTCTCATTATAAAAGATACACGGTATGCATTTGTCCTGGAAAATATGGAGGAAATAGAATAGTGTGTCGAAAAAAATAAAAACATCCTGTAATCATAGGAAAAAAAAACAAGCAAATGAACAGAATTTGCTTATGCAGATACTACATTGCAGGCAACCTGTGTAACTGCCTAAGACAGGACTGGTTTATACCTACCTGTTTTATTGGCACATCTTCTGGTTTACTGGTTATCTTGAATTTTTTTTTTTTTTTTTTTAGCAAATTATTATCATTGTCATTACTGTTTGTTAAGCCTCCATTTTGTACTTCCAACTTTAAGATAGCAAGTTTGGCCAGGCACAGTGGCTCATGCCTGTAATCCCAACACTTTGGGAGGCTGAGGTAGGAGGATCACTTGAGTCCAGGAGTTTGAAACTAGCCTGGGCAACATAGTGAGACCTCATCTCTATATAAACTTTAAAAAAATAGCTGGGCATGGCGGCACACACCTGTAGTCCTAGCTACTTGGGAGGGTGAGGTAGGAGGATCGCTTGAGCCCAGGAGTTTGAGGCTGCAGTGAGCTATGGTTGCGTCACTGCACTCCAGCCTAGGTAACAAGGTGAGATCTTGTCTCTAAAAATAAATAAATAAGCAAACTTACAAGTATATTTACAGTATATTTTCTCCATTAAAGATAATATAGTCTGCAGAGAAGATTCAATGGAAGATATCATCACTTTCCAATATATTAGCCATAAAATGTAATTTTGAAGAAGGTAAAAATTTTAAGGGACAAAAATTAAAAATAACACCACTTAAAAAAATTTTCCCTTTATAAAAATACCAATGACATGGTATTTCAGACAGATAAGGGTAAGAAACTGATAAAAGTATATAAATATGTGCCAAGAATAATTTAGCTCATGCTTTTTTTTAAATGTTTGGATAATTACTATTTTAAAAGTTTTTAATGTGCTTTAACATATTTTTGAAATTTTCAGTATATAAGCCAATTTTCTCAATAATATTTTAAAATATACGTAGATATAAGTTTAATTATTTTATGCATCCCTTACTTTACTTTCAAGAATGTCCTAGTATGGGTCATAAATTCAATGATCATTCTAACAGGGCACTCTAATAGGCAATACGATAGGAATGAGACGTCGGGGCAAAGGCAGGCAATGCTATATGCCACCCAGGTTCTGTGAAGTTGGATACATGACATTCTACATTCCACGGACAGACTAAATAGCTTACTCCAGTACATTGCTTCCCCTAATCCCAAAGTAAAATCTACTACACAAAGCTTGTTTACAGTATTGCTTAAAGAATAAAACGAACAGCCATGAACACCCTGCCCAGCATAGAAGAGAAAACATTACTAATACCCTCATGTTCACTTCTCTAGTTGCATCTCCTCCTCCAAAAGTAGCCACCTACCAGATTTTGAATTAATCATTCTCTTGCTTTCCTTCAGAGTTTTGCCTTATTTGTACATACCCTCAACAGTTTTAGATCTGCCCCTTTTCTTGCATGTTATGTAAACAGACTCGCAGAGTATGCACCCTTCTGTGACTTGCTTTTTTCATTTAATGTTGTTCATTGTTTTGAGTTGATGTTTAGAGCTCTACTTTCTTTTCATTTCTATATAGTATTCTATCATATAAATGAACATTTAAGTTGCTTATAGTTTCTCCCCTCTATTTCTCTGCTATAAACAATCTTGTTACCTATTTCCTGGTACACACACGTGAGAGAGTTTCTCTGACGTCCAAATTTAGGAATGGAATTGCTGGGAAAAGGGTATGCTTATACTGAACTTGATTAGGTAATGCCAAACTATTTTCAAAGTGATTGCATGAATTAACGTTCCCAGCAGATTCGGCACTTGACAATTGACATTGCTCCTCATCCTTGCTCATTGTTGGTATTATCAGAGTATTTATTTTTGGCCATTCTGGTGGTATTTCACTGTGGTTTTAATTTGCATTTCGCTGAATTATGAGGTTGAGCATCTTTTCATATGCTCATTGGCCAGTGTGTTCCTTACTGTGTGAAGAATCTTTTGCCCATTTAAAAAAAAATGTCCTTAATATATTCTTTGTTGGTTATATGTAACAAATCTCTTCCATTTTTTTTTTCAAGTCTTATCAAATTTATCATGGTATATCCTAGGGAAAACGTTTCTAAGTATTTTTCATTTTTAAAAAAGTTTACTTCTTTAGCTAGGTTTTCCTTTCCAAAGCAATGGAAAATCGATTTCCTTCAGATTCAGATTATCGAATTTTGCCATGAGGCAAGAACTTCTGGGTAATACACCAAAGTTCAAAGCTTCAATTCTGCTTCAATAAAAAGCAAATCACTGTTGCTCATCCTATCTAATGATGCTCAAAACTTATCACTTTTTGTTTGTTTGTTTGTTTTTGTTTTTTAAGACAAGGTCTCATTCTGTTACCCAGGCTAGAGTACAGTGGCGCAATGACGGCTCACTGCAGCCTCTGCCTCCTGGGCTCAAGCTATCCTCCCACCTCAGCCTACCAGGTAGCTGGGACTGCAGGCATGTGCCACCACACCCAACTAATTTTTGTATTTTTTGTAGAGACAGTGTTTCACCATGTCGCCCAGGCTGGTCTTAAACTCCTAGAATCAAGTGATCTGCCTGCCTCGACCTCCTAAAGTGCTGGGATTACAGGCGTGAGCTACCCACCACACCTGGCCACTACTAGCATTCTTTCCTCAGATGTTCCCATTATCAGATTCTCTAACTTGATTTTACCTTCCCTCTCAACTCTCATCCTTTATTGAGGAACATTTGTATACTGACAACGTTCCAAGTGCCAGCAGGAGCTCAGAAACTGCTTAGGAAGGGAAGTTCTGGAAGGAGTGCTTTGCTTTTCTTTCTGTTCTGGGATGACATGTCTCTCTTGCTTGTCCTTTGACATCTGTCTTCTAGAAGAGGAACAACTGAACGATGAAGAGGTGAAACCAGTGTGCTAGAAGAGTACTTCAAATCTACACTTTGTCTACAGAAACTTTCCTTTTAATCTCTAAGCTAATGTAAAATGTATTTCATATAAAAGTAAAAAACAATTTGCATTGCACAAGAATATGGGAATTGGTTTTCAAAGCATAACATTCTCACGATCATTTAAGAAAAACACAACTTTTTGTAAATAAGCAAGTTCTGCCAGGTAAGTTAGGCAAAGCTTAAGAATTTTTAATTTGGAATACTGGTATGTTCAGACTATTTTCCTTCTTAACTCACTTTTTACAGCAGTGTTTCTCCTGCTTTTGAGTGTATCATAATCTCCTGGTGGGCTTGTTAAAACACAGATTCCTTGGCCCACCCCCAGTGTTTCTTGATAGAGTAGGTCTAGGGTGGGCAGATAATCTGCATTTCTAATAAGCTGCCAGGTGGTGCTGATGCTGCTGGTCAGGAACTATGCTTTGAGATCTGCTGCCCTAGAGGTGCTCCCCTCATCAGTTCTGACAACTACATCTCATACTGTGTGGCAGGGTGAAGAACTTTGTTTAAATATTCCCCAAAGTCTATGGGTGCTGTTGCTTTTCTTCTTTCCACTCACCCACTGCTTCACTGAACTTCAGCTAGTGGAGGCTATACTTAAGGACATCAAGAATCTCCTGGTATATTTTTGGCCAAAAGTCTTCTTCCATTTACCATCTTCCTTTTCATTTATCACTTATTTCTAGAATCCTTATTTTTCACACTGGACTTCCAGGACCATGCTAATTTTTTAATGGAATCTCAGCAATCTCATTTTGCTAAGAGTTTTAAATTTTAGCTTTCTATAAGAATAATTTCTAAAAATTAATAGCCATATTCTAGATCCTTTGGATCACTTAAAAAGAAGCAATGCTTTGGGATTTCAGTTGCCATATTTACATTTATATTTATCATTGCACCAGCACCTGGGAGAACTGCTTTGTTTTGATCGTCAGTTAACACTAGGAGGCCCGACAGCTTTTTTCCTTTAAAAGGGATCTATATATAAGTTTGGGGAAGCAATGTTCTACTCTGTTCAACCAATCTCCACTTATTTTCCTCAAGCTTTATATTTGTACAGGGAGTAAGGTATCGACACTGACTATATTTGTTAAAACGCAGAATCATATGATTCAGAGAGATACTCTATCAGTTGTTAACCTCCATTTCACCACCATTTCCGTAGGGTGGGCTCAGAGTTTTCAGATTCTTATCCATTCTCTCTTTATTACATACATGTGATCATATTGCTCTCTGGTCCAAAAGCCTTATATAACTCATATTACCCACAACAGGGTTAGGCAAACTACAGGTGGCCAAATTCGGCCTGCTGCCAGTCTTTGTAAATGTTTTATTTGAACACATTCACGTTCATTCATTTATGTATTGCCTATGGCTGCTTTTGTGCTACAGTGACAGAGTTGAGTGATTGCAACAGAGACCAGAAGGCTTGCAAAGCTAAAATATTTACTATTTGGCCCTTCACAGAAAAAGTTTGCCCATCCCTGACCTATAAGAGAAAGTCCAATCTCCTCAGCATAAGATACACAGTTCAGAAGCTGGTCCTGACTAGCTAGCTTTCCTATATTATCTCAGACTGCTCTCCATCACATAGCCTATACTCCAAACAGGCCACAAACTTTAGGCCTCTCTATTGCTTTGCTTATTATGTTCCCTCTCTCTAGAAAAAATGCATTCATTCCCATCTACTTATGTCCTCAACTGAATCTCACATATTCTTCAATACCTAGCTGAAAATGTCGTATCTTCCCTGAAAATTTCCCTGGGCTCCATTCTCACGCCCAGGCAAAATTAATGATTTCCTTAATGATGTTGCCATTATCTTTTTTTTTTTTTTTTTTTTTAAGAGACAGGGACTCGCTCTGTCAGGCCAGAGTGCAGTGGCACAGCCTCAAACTCTCAGATTCAAGTGATCCCTCCTCCTCAGCCTCCTGAGTAGGCAGGACTAAAGGCATAACACATCGGGCCCAAACTGTTGTTGCTATTATCTTTATATAGACATCCATTATAACCACAGGTTGTATTGTACATCGGTAACTTCAAAACTTAAGGGCGTAACGGAAAATACTGACATAAAATGTTAAGAGTGTTTCCTAGAAAATCAGATATATAAAATGACAGTACCATAACTAAAGAAAGTCCAGGTGCAGTGGCTCACGCCTGTCATCCCAGCACTTTGGGAAGCCAAGGAGGGAGGATCGCTTAAGTCCAGGAGTTTGAGATGAGCCTGGGCAACATAGTGAGACCCCTATCTCTACAAAACATAAAAAATTAGCCAGGCGTGATGGCCCACGTCTGTAGGCCCAGCTAGTAGGAGGCTGAGGTGGGAGGATCACTTGAACCCAAGAGGTCCAGGCTGCAGTCAGTCATGATTGCACCACTGCACTCCAGCCTGGGTGACAGAGTGAGACTCTGTCTTAAAAATAAATAAACAATAAAGAAGGCAATATTTCATCATCCAATTATTTCCTCTTATTCTTCTCAATGTTTACCAAGGTATCTTCTAATTAAAATTCAGCTATTCATGTAGCTTTCCTCACTAGATATTAATAAATTGATATTTTGGCTTACGTATAAGTCTTTTTTATGAGTATGGTTGCTACAGGCCAGTTTTTAAAAGATTAGACACCTATCAGTTGATTGAAATTGTGTCTCTGTAAAGATAAAGCTGTGGACCATCACCTGAAATCCTATTCCAGAGCTGGCTGGCCAGCTACTCCATAAAGACACCCCTCAAACTTACTTCAAACCAACAATTATACTGTATTGGAGTTAGTTTTTCACCTGTCTCTCTCACTAGACACTGTAAAGCTCTTGAAGGGCAGAGAATCTCTCCCAGATCTCATTCCTCACTAGGTTGCCATCGCCAGGTACAATACATAGCTAACACAAATTTGATATACTTGGATCACACATCAATCGCTGCTTTCCCTTCTTTGGTAGTTCCCTCTTCCTCCTCCAGCTACCTAGTATCCTCTTGATCCCAAACTCTAATCCCCTTAACACAACTAAAGGGGGGGCTGAAAATGAGTTTTTGATACTTCTGTTGATCCTTTGCAGCCCCTTCTTCACCTTTTCTTCCCTATCAACTCATTTGAGCTTAGTATTCAGAGTTCTCTGCTGTCTAATCTCCCCCAGTTAAAAACAAAACAAAAATATCTGATCATCAGTCATCTCTGAAATTAAATGAAAATTTGATTTTTTTTTTTTTTTTTAGGTAACCAAATGAGTTTCATCTTCAGGAGACACCAGGCCTCAGGTTAACTCCACTTCAGATGCTGGAGGCCTTCTCTTCAGTTGCGCTAGGCTTAAGACTGTTATGTTGTCTTTTCCTCACTGGCTTCTCCTAGGACCCCTGGGTGCTGAATCTCCACAACCCACCAGATCAGAGAATTTCTTTGATCTCAAGATTCCCAGATGAATATTTGTTTTTCAATATACTTACTGTTCTTTTGACATATATTTTTGAACATTTCCTACGCCATGAATTACTTGTTCTAGACAACAGGCATAAGCAGTATACAAGACAGACAAGTTCCCTGCCCTATTTTAAAGGTGGCACACAGACAAAAAACAATTAATAAAGGAAGAAGGTAATATGAGACAGCAATAAGTACTATAAGGAAGAAAACTTAAAGCAAAGGAGGTGGGGGGGATCAGGAAGGCTAACTTAAGTGGTTCAGAGAGACTGTTCTGAAAGATGACTTTTGAGCTAGGACCTACATTCTCTAAGCAGCTCTCTCAGCCTAGGACTATGCTAATAACTGCAATCTAGGTGACAAATGATGGCAGCTTTGCCTAGAGTTGTGGCTGTGGAGATGGAGAGAAGTAGATAAACATGGTATGTTTTGGAAACACAGCGGTTGGCTGTAGGGGATAAAAACACGAGCTGCAGGAAGGATGACTTCTAAGTCAATTTCAGTTAGTATTTAATAATATTTCTTATTCCACACCTATTTTTTTTCCTGAGGAGCTGAACATTGCCCTATGCCACCTATATTTCTAAGCCTGCTTTAAAAAAGAGTTTCTTGGTTGATATTTTCATCGTAGTCTGTTTTGAGATCCACATTGTGAATGGTCCTAATATGACAGTTTATGAACAAACCCATAATAATGATAATCAACTAACTAAACAAAATCAACCAATCAAAAGTTACCAAATAAAACATTTGCTGGCTGTCCTTAAACATATTCACAGTCTAAACCAAAGAACGTGTCTTTTTGTTAATGCCATTTCTGGTATCATTTTTTGCAAAAGATTGAGTCTAAAAAGTGAAACAAGCAAATAACTTGTCATGCCTTAAAAAAAAATTTTACGCAATTGCTGTTTCTTATTTTCTTTCCAATATTTTCAATGCTTACTGGTCAAACTGCTCAAGTCATGAATCTGGCACCCAGGAACTGTAGTGATGATCCCCTTACTCTGAGTTCCCTGACCTTCTTTCTTCTCACAGCCCAGTCCTCAGCTTACCTCAGCTCCACATCACCCCCCAGCAGTCCTTATCCTTACCAATAAGTGTGCCCCTCCATAACTCTCAACATCTTTGACCCTGTCTCTCTGGAACTCCTCTGGCAAAACTCCACATCTGGTTAAAACTAACTCTTCCGGCCGGGTGCAGTGGCTCATGCCTGTAATCCCAGTACTTTGGGAGGCCAAGGTTGGCGAATTACGAGGCCAAGAGTTTGAGACCAGCTTGACCAACATGGTGAAACCCGTCTCTCCTAAAAATACAAAAATTAGCTGAGCGTGGTGGCGCGTGCCTATAATCCCAGCTGAGGAGGCTGAGGCAGGAGAATCGCTTGAACCCAGGAGGCAGAGGTTACAGTGAGCCGAGATCGCACCACTGCACTCCAGCCTGGGTGACAAAGCGATACTCCGTCTCAAACAAACAAACAAACAAAAAACCTAACTCTTCCTACTCCTCACCAGCACTAGGGTGGCAGATGAAGCTGGAGAAAAAACACATGAACTGACTGGCTACATTTAAAATGTATCACCACTAATGTCAAAGAGTACTGCCTAATAATTCTAATATTCTAGTATTTCAAATCCTAGTCCAGTCACTCTCCTACTCTCTTAGATGACTTTTTTCTACTTCTTTTTTCTCAAACCTTCAATACTGCCTACTCCTCACTCTCTGATGACCTTAATATTTCACTGAGAATATAGAAGCAATCATAAAATGACATCTGAGTTCCCATCATATCGACAAACCTACCATGCCTGTACCCATACTCTGCCTTCCCTCTTGCTGTTATGGATAAACTGTCCAGTCTCTTACCTAAGGCCAATCCTGCCTCTTGGAACCAGATCCCATTCCTGCTCATTTATACAAGGGTTCCAGTATACATTTATACAAGAGCACAATTATCTAGTAATTGTGCTCTTTTTCTACTGGACCATGACCATTAGCACACAGACTGTAATACATACCTCAAATAAAAAACATATAAACTCTCCTTCTACTTCACATCCCTCTCCAGACACTACCCTACTTCTTGGCTCCACTTTACAGCCAAACTTAAAAGAATTGTCTATATTTGGTACCCCGAGTCCTCTCCCTCTTATTGTCTCAAATATTCTCCCATCTGGCTTTCATCCCCACCACTCACTCCACCCAAACTGATCTTGCCAGCACAGTGCTAAATCCAACTATCAGTTTTTAGTCCTCATCTTTTTTTTTTTTTTTTTTTTTTGAGACAGACTCTCATTTTGTCACCCAGGCTGACATGCAGTGGTGTGATCTCGGCTCACTGCAACCTCCGCCTCCTGAGTTCAAGCGATTTTCCTTCTTCAGCTTCCCGAGTAGCTGGGATTACAGGTGTAAGCCACCATGCCTGGCTAATTTTTTTTGTATTTTTAGAAGAGATGAGGTTTCACCATGTTGGCCAGGCTGTCCTTGAACTCCTGACCTCAGGTGATCCACTTGCCTTGATCTCCCAAAGTGCTGGGATTACAGGCAGGAGCCACCTTAGTCCACATCTTACGAGACCTATTAGACACCGTATCTGGCCATAAAACACTTTCCTCACTTGGCTTTGGGGACATCATTTTTTCTTGGTCCTTCCTCCCTGACTGCCCCATCTCATTCTCCTCTGCTGGTTCCTCCTCAACTTCCTCATCTTCAAATGCTGGAGTGCCCCCAGTACTTAGTTCCTTGGACAGCTTCTCTTTCTATACTCACTGCCTTGGTGATTTCATGCACTGATACATTTTAAATTGGTATCCCCAATCTGGACCTCTCTCCTGAATTCCATACTTGCAAATAACTATCCATGTAAAATCTCCACTTGGATGGCTAACAGGTAGTTCTCAAATGTAAACATACAAAACAGACTCCTAGTTTTCTCCCCCATACCTGCTCTTGCCATGCTTTCCCCCATGTAATAAACAGCAACACCATTCTTTAGTTGCTCAGGCCAAAAATCTTGGAGTCAACTTTGATTTCTCTCGCACTCCACATATGATCCACCCAGCAAATCTTGCTGGTTTTACCTTTAAAAGTCATGTCTTTACCATCTCCACTGCTTCCTTCCACTCTGGTCCAAGCCATTATCTCCTCTTATCTGGGCTATTGCAATAGCTTCCCAACTTCTGAAAGCATCTGATTGGGAACATACTCCAATAAACACTCCTCTGAGTGCCAGCCAATCATAGTCATACTTCTACAGATTATGTTAACCCACTATGGCCTCAGAAAGTTTGCCAACCCCTGAATTCCACAATTCCCCAAAATAAGCCTGCTCTTCTTAGAGAAATTGGCCTGCTCTTCTTAGAGAAACTGTGTCTAGCCAGCATTGCTCTCCCTTATTATAGTAAGCATTAAATTCAGCTTTGCCTTTGTTTCAGATATTGACTGGCAGTCATATCCTTTCATGCTGAAGAAAACTTTTGGTGATTATATATGTTTACTTTTAAATAAAACTATTTCAGTGTTGACACATATTAGATAATAGTAGTTAGGATCAAAATATTCCCTTTGGATGAATATCCATGTAATCTTTTGAAGTAGATACGGTTCACTAGCCAACAATTTCCCAAGTATCTGCTTCAATTTACTTCAATTAAAAAAATTCAAATTCACATTCCCTTTTCTTTTTTGTTTGGACATGGTTCAAAATTAATCTGGAAATAATGTAACAATAAGTTATCTCTGGCTGGAGATTTTAACATTCAAAACATCAAAATACTCTTCTATTTAATGTTAAGGTTGAGTTTCATCTCTGCTGGTTTGAGGAACATTCTCTTTGATGGAGAAGGCTGAGGTAAAGACAGTCATCTATGTATTCTTGGGATTGTTGAGGCTGAGTATGAATATCTGTCAGGGACAACGTGGCAGATTCCTCAAAGGCAAGGGAGTTTCAAGACTCTCATAAGGTCATTTCCTTGTTATAGCTTATAATTCTAAATAACACTAATTATAAACAGAATATATTCAGTGTCTGTCTTAGCCCATTTGGGCTGCTCTAACAAAATACCATAAACTGGGTAGCTTGTAAACCACAGCAATCTATTTCTCACAATTTCCAGAGGCTGAGAAGTCCAATAAGATGCCAGCAGATTCAGAGTCAGGTACGAGCCCACTTTCTGATTCACAGATGGAGCCTTCCAGCTGTGTCCTGAAATGATGGAAATGCAAGGCAGCTCTCTAGGGCCTCTTTTATAAAGGCACGAATCCTACTCATGAAGGCTCTGTCCTCATGACCTACTCACCTCTCAAAGGCCCCACCTCCTAATACCATCATATTGGTGATTAGGTTTCAGCATATGAATTTTAGGAAGGTACAGACATTCAAACCGTAGCAGCGCCCACCACGTTCAAAGCACTGTATTGGCACACATATTTACCTTCTAAAAAATGCCCATTTTATTTTAGTTGTATATAACGTATATTACTTTGATAGTAAATGGTCTCTTGGCTTCAAGTGATCCTGCTTCAGACCCTCAAAGTGCTGGAATTATAAACATGAGCCACCATGCCTTGGCTAAGACTTTTTTAAAGGAAATACACTGGATGCTAAATTTATCCTTTTGTTTGGTTCACTGACTCCTCTATACAATGAAGCCTAAAAGACAGTATTTTAATGATTTTTGTGGCGTTTTGGGGAGGCTACGGTTTGTTGACTCATATATTAGCACAGCTCAGTGAGATAGCTGCTTTGCACACAGTAGTTTGAAAAAATAGTGGTTATTCTGTGTAAAAGTCCCATGGAAACTAATCAACCTACGTAGCCCTGTCTTTCCTGCCATTGCTACTAATGCCATCTTGCATTTTAAAAAATGAAATTTATAGATCGCAGAGAAAATAGTTTGAAATCTGAAGGCAGTGCAGAAAAACTTGTTAGGGCTAGAATAAAGAAGAGATGTAATTAGAAGCACAACACGGAGGACTACCTTAAAGTAGAAAGTAGCCAGATCAGTTCCGTGATTATTACAAGAAAATACTTGACAGGTTATTCATACCACTTCAAAAACAATCTTTCAATAAGACCCTGCTGAGACACTTTGTGGCTCTCTTGTAGGTGCCCCACTTCCTTTTCTGACGAATAGCAGCAAACCAGCTCCCAGTTCTGTCCCACTCCTCCTTTCTCTTCTTCTTAGTGGAGCTGCAGCATCAGAGACACAGGGCAAGGTCAAAGAGGAACCCACTCTGTGCATACCAAAGATGGATGCCAAAATAGCCACACCCTTAGCATACCCAGTTTCCCAGTACCAAATGTTTTTCAGTTTTTAATTTTTTTGGTTTGTTTGTTTAATAGACTGGGTAGACTGGGAAATGTTTTTTCCCAGTTGTTGCAAACTCAAAATATCTTTAAAAAGAAATGACATCACACGAACAAGTCTCTGACGGTAATAAGGTTACAGAGTTCTTTATCTCTGCTGGTTAACTGAAAAAGAGACTTCTACCAGTCCTACTGTGAACAAAACCAAATATGATATGAAGTGGCTTACAGGGAAAGATTTATCAATGCTCAGCCATCAATCAAAATGCTGAATCCATGCCAAGTGCATAATGGTGAGATTAATCTGAGAGTTTTCTTTCTCTCCCCCAACGGGAAGTATCAGCATGACTCATTCTTCCTCTTGCAAGAATTTTCTTAATCCACCAAGTTAGTAAGCATTGAAGAACACATAAAACCTAAAATAAACTAGGCCAGGTCTAAAAGAAATCATGCTGAGAGCAAGTTGAATGTTACGCAGTGAACAAAAGGTATTATTTTTCCTCAGTTTCAATCCTTCAAAATTTCCTGGGCTTCAAACTAGATTTGTTTTTTTTTTTTTCTGAGACAAGGTCTCACTCTGTTACCCAGGCTAAAGTGTAGTGGCACAATCATGGCTCACGGCAGCCTCAAACTCCCAGGCTCAAGCAATTCTCCCACTTCAGCCTCTCGAGTAGCTGGGACAACAGGTGCGTGCCACTATGTCTGGCTAATTTTTATTTTTGTATTTTTTTTTTTTGTAGAAACGGGGTTTTACCATGTTGCCCAGGCTGGTCTCAAACTCCTGGGCTCAAGTAATCCATCTGCCTTGGCCTCCCAAAGTGCTGGGATTACAGGTGTGAGCCACTGTGCTCAGCCAGTAGTGCACTTTTAAATTTTAATGGAAAAATCTTCAGTCATAAAAATAGATTTTTAAAAGTTTTTAATTTTAGCTAGCATATAACTCAAGCTCCCTTTCTTTGCTAGAATAAGGTGAATTTTCTGTACCTTCTGACTCCTTGATTGATTACTCTGAAGTCCTTCTCCAAGCTCTATAACAAACTGTGACAAACCTATGTAATTAATAGGATTCAATTATCACCAGAGGAGGAAAAACAAACAAAACCCAGAGGAAACCAAGATGACAGCTCACTGCAGCCTTGACCTTCTGGGCTCAAGCGATTCTCCCACCTTAGCTTACTGAGTAGCTGGGACAACAAGTGTGTGCCAACCATGCCCAGCTAATTTTTAAATTTTTTGTAGAGATGAGGTCTCACTATGTTGCCCAGGCTGGTCTAAAATCCTGAGCTCAAGCGATGCTCCCACCTCAGCCTCCCAAAGTACGGAATTACACATCTGAGCCACTGTGCCTGGCTGGAACCAAAATTCTTCAGGAGAAAAAGTCTTGCACTTAGTTAGCTCCCAGCATCAGACTGAGGGTGAGCAGATCTATGGATTTAGGGGTTCTGACTTTAATCTCTTCTTAGTTTCCTGGGCTAGATGAAGAATAGCTAAAATATAGTCCTGGTTCTGACAGGTGACTCTTCCACGTCCATGACAAACACGGCAAATCAAACAGCCTTTTTTTCTCTGAGCACAGATCCTCCCTCAGTCCTTAGGCAGCTACCACCAGTAGATGAGACTTGGCAAAGGTTGAAACCTAGTCATTTCATCCCTGAGACTGATGGACTCAGGTCTCTTCTAATTCTAATTGTCTATGATTTTAAGGAAACACCATTTAACCCAATCTTGGGGGAAAAAAATACTGACTTGCCCTCATCACTGCCAAGGTGAACAATGTATAAGTAAAAAGGAAAAATATGAAAGCTGAATCACGCTAGATATGCACATACAAAAGCTGAAATACTTCAGGAAAGTGACTTGAAAAACCAGAACCAGACAGACTTAAAACATGAACAAAGTAAATAATGAAGTCAAGCATGAGCCAATGTTGTTAAGTAGTAGAGGGGAAAAAAAAGTTACAGTAGGATGACCATATTAATAAATGCTTTCCTGAAAACTCACCAAATAAAGCAAACTTATACAGCTAATTTTCTATTTTCACATTGATTCCCATAATAAAGTTAGACATGTTTCCATGAAAACATGAATTCCCTACAAATCATAAATCATAGGAATTAATGCAAAGAAGTTTCAATCACAAAATTAAATATACATTCTGTCAATGTAGTAAGAATACTAAAGTAGTACATTCATTTCTGCCTTGGTCTTTATTTCCTTTTCTCTTATTAAAATAAATTTAAAAGTATTTAACTACTGCCTCTCTTTATTTTAATTAAATTTTATAACCAAGACTCTCAAGAGGAGAATAGTACTGAAAGATATTAGAAAAAAACTTCAGAATAAGAAAAAATAGGTTAGAAAAATGGACTTGGAATTTAGGAAAGAGGCCTTTGGGAAACAGGTTTCATAACGGCTTTAACCGCAGAAGGTGATATTTTAAGGAGTTTCAGAGGGTTCTCCTCCCCCCATCATTCATTTACATCTATTCCTCAAATGTGACCCACTTTTTTCTAGTACCTCAAGAAAGTCTACTGGTTAACAAAAGAGCTCCAAGGTCCTTCCAAATCTAAACAATCAACTTTTAAAAATAAGTGCTTGAGAATAACTCTGGAAGGATCCACAAGAACCAGAGACAAACTAGTTAGCTGAGGATACAAAGGAGAGGGTTCACTCGGTGTTTGCTATATATGCAGGAGGACCCCAGGAGTTTTGTACCATGTGCATTTATTAATTTTATTTTTGATTTAAAGGACAATTCAATCATTTGTTGCATTTTGATGCTGTGCATGAAAAAATAACAAATATTATCCCTGACTTTAGAATTATGCATGCCACACTCAGGTAACAGCAAGGAGTGCTTTGGTAGAAAAAACAAAATAACCATCGGCCATCATACAGTCTTATTAGAATTTCAGAATGCTATTAAAAAAAAAAACTAGCAATCTGCGAAACCAATAGCAAAGCTCATTTTAAGAAATATGTAATTATATATTCCCCCAAGTTCCACAGCTTTGGACCAAAGGCCCTATTTAATTGAAATCCTGAAACTGGGATTGAGGCCAGTTTTGGGGTATGTTTTCTCAAAACCTTCTCCCTAAGGAAACATCAAGAGAAACAACTTTCTAAAGTCCTATGCAGGCTCTTCAAAGCCCTATGTCTCTGAGCCCTGCCCCTTCCCAGGAAAGGTTCTAGGACCTAGAGAAATTTCTGGAACCTCATAAAGAGAGGAAGTAAAAAATACTGCTTTACTAAGCCCTCTGTCAGACCAGGCTCTAGACAAGCAAACTGACTCTAAGCTCCTGTTTTCCTGCTCTAACATCTGCATCTTGCCTATAGTCACCTAAAACACTGCTTTTAACACTTTACTCCTTTATTTAGAAATGTTTCTTGTTAGGTGTTTGTAGTTTGACAGTTTCTCAGGTGATTTTGATAAAACCCCCCTTCCTACTTGCTCTAAGAATCACTAGGAATCCTCTGCTTTAATCAGGCTAGATTCCTCAGGGCCTCACAGATATGCAAAGTTCATCTTCAGCTGGCCGCCTCATTTCTTTCCCACAATGGTGTCACTCTTCTTAAACAATCCTTTTTACCCCAGGCCCGAATTTCACCTCTCTATCTTATCCACATGCTGCACAATTCAAAGACTAGCTGAAGTCTGTCCTCTCCAAAGCCTTTCTAGCTCTTCCAACTCTGACTACTCTTTTTCCTCCTCTCAAGGTCAGCAGTGCTCCAGGTGTGGCATACCATCTAGCCCCATTGCTCACCACTGAGTCATGACTACGGTGCCCCAGCTGGTAAGAATGAATGCTCCTCAATGGAGCATGCCTCACTCTTACATGGTGAACGCATTCATATGCACCTTCAGAGACACGGCACACTTCTGACTTAGAGATACCACTGGTATTACTCTAATCAACTTCAGGGGCCTGGAGATACATCAAGCTTTATTATCACAATTAATTTTCAGATTGAAAGGGAGTAGTAGTTACAATAGGTTTTTCAAGAGGCACAAGCCTAAAATTTGCATAATGTATTTTGTACTTCATGAGGGAGGTGGGGAATATAATACCACTCAGAAAGAGATTTGGTAACTCTTGGAGTTAGGGTATAATTCTCATGAGGTGGGATAAAAGCATGAACTCAGTCAATAGTAGTGCAACAGAGAGTTAATTCTTCAAGAAAATGACACTGCCCCACTACCTTGACCTTAGGCCCTAAATGTAGAAAACCTCATGCCTAATGAAGTACTATGATATTCAGAATGAATAGCTGAAAAATAACGAACAGACAGGGCACTTGTAAGTAACCACACAGCAGCCACAATCAACATCCACACAACCCACCATAAGCAATTTTTGGAACACAAAGAGAAAGGGCAAGATGACTTACACAACACAGACAGCACTGAAGAGGGCTTGCTAGGAAAAGTAATTTGGTATCATCAAGCTGTATACGTAAAGTTGATGATATATAAATTATGCCTTGATAAAATTGTTTTTTAAAAAAGTAATCTGGTGACAGAAGCTAGAGTATTCGCCTATGGAGAAGCAGCATGCAGTCCAGTAAAGTGAGGGGAGAGGGGTATTCACTAGGTTTTCATTGGCAGTTTCAAGATAGAAGGCACAAAACCTCTGGCACAGAAGCAGAAATGCCTCATGATGTTAAGATAGGAGAGTTCACTATAAATGATAAGAACTACCACAATATAGCCTTTGAAAAATACACACAAACATATAATAAAAAGCCAAATCAGGCCGGGCATAGTGACTCACGCCTGTAATCCCAGCACTTTGGGAGGCCAAGGTGGGTGGATCACTTGAGGTCAGGAGTTCGAGACCGGCCTGGCCAACATGGTGAAACCCCGTCTCTACTACAAGTACACACAAAAAAATTAGCCAGGCGTGGTGGCCCATGCCTGTAATCCCAGCAACTCGGGAGGCTGGGGTAGGAGAATCGCTTGAACACGGGAGGTGGAGGTTGCAGTGAGCCAAGATCGTGCCACCGCACTCCAGCCTGTGTGATAGAACGAGACTCCATCTCAAAATAATAATTTAAAAAACTCCAAACCATAAAAAACTACTGAAATAATGAGAACCATACAGCTAGTGGGGATTGGGGACAGTTTCAGAGAAAGGAGAAATGGGAGGGGGTGGAGGCAGAAAGAAAAACAAATTAATACTTAAGACTGGTGATAACTGAAGAAAGCAGAACTGAGAAAGAAGGGAAGTCTTAGAAATCATTGCTATTGGCCAAGAAGCTTGGTTCACAGTCTCCAGGACAGAAGGTCTGCTTTGGGATAGGTTCTTTAGAAGGGGGCTAAAGGACACTTTTCCTTTAATATCAAATGACGGAAATCAAGGGAGCCTCACACAAGTAAAAGAAAGTAACGCAGGAAAAGAGAGGAGGTTGCTGAGAGCTTAGAAGGACCCAAAACAGGAGTTCAGGATAATATATCTAAAATTAACACTTATGACAATAACTATCAATTATTATCTTTAGTGATAGAATAAAACTGGTTATATCTTAATTACATCATAGGAAAACATTTCTTTCATTTTTTACTTTAGTCTCTCAGAATAAAGGGATCATGTCCCATATCATATTATAATGAAGTGAAAAAGAAAGGAATCAATTTTTGTTTGTATACCTGTTATATGCCAGGCACTTTATCATACACATCCCCTCATAATAACCTTGCAAAATAGTTCTATCTCCAATTTACAGATGAAGAAACTGAGGCTCAGAAAGGCTAAGAGCCTGCTCAAGGGTATATACTTTTCAGTAGTGGATGTGAGATTTGAACCTGACCCTAAAAGCCATACGTTTTACACAATATCACACTTCCTCTAAAAAATACTCAATTTTTGCCATGTTTTTAGTTTTATAATACTAGACACTACACATTAACAGAAGCAAATTAAGTGATATTAGGTGATAGCAAGAAGCCACAGCTGGAGATAAAAGAAAAGGAAAAGCTACCAAGTAACCAAAACACAAAAGTGTGGGACAATTTAATGCAGTTTCTAAGAGCCTATAAACGTCAACGATCTCAGAAGGCAATTCCATAGCACGGTACAATAAATGATGCAAAAAAATGAATTCTAAAGTCGATATTTCCCACATCATTTTGGCTAAATTAAGCATCAGGGACTCCAATTATTATAATACATCTTATTTTAAAAATGACATTTAAAATAACTTACAAAAAAGATTTCAACTTCTTGCTAACTTTATAACCTTGGGCAAGATATTGAACTACTGTTTTGTCCCTCTGTTTTCTCATCCGTAAAATGAGAATAATAAGAGTAAGTATCTCAGCTGGGTGCGGTGGCTCACGCCTGTAATCCCAGCACTTTGGGAGGCCGAGGCGGGTGGATCACGAGGTCAGGAGATCGAGACCACGGTGAAACCCCGTCTCTACTAAAAATACGAAAAAATTAGCCGGGCGTGGTGGCGGGTGCCTGTAGTCCCAGCTACTCGGGAGGCTGAGGCAGGAGAATGGCATGAACCTGGGAGGCGGACCTTGCAGTGAGCTGAGATTGCACCACTGCACTCCAGCCTGGGCGACAGAGCGAGACTCCGTCTCAAAAAAAAAAAAAAGAGTAAGTATCTCCTGGGATTGATACGTTAATTTGTTAAATGAGGATAACATATATACATCACTTAGAACGTACCTAATACAGAGCATGTGATCAATGTTAGCTAATAGTCATTATCTTCATTAAATATTGTCTTCATTTTTAAGGAACACTTCATTAGTTCACGTTAAGTAAATGAGATATTATTCATACCATACTCTGATCCACATAATATAAGCAATTAAGTGCAGAGACTGAATGAGAGAGTTGGAGACTAAAGAGAATATAGAAGAGTGAGAGATCTATGTACACAAAGAAAATAATAGAAGAGAGGTGCTAGCCACCTCTATCTTTGCCCACACTTCTATCAACATTTATCTCACCAGACCATAATCAGTCTCCATGTCTCTGACAGAGACGGACCACCATCTATCTCCACCATAGACTGTGAGCACTTTGAGGGCAAGGACCTATTTTTACATTATGAGCTCCTAATATAATGCCTGCAACATGGTAGACACTAAATTAATATAAAATAAAGTAATATAAGGGGACTCAGTAAGCATTGAGATCAATGATGTGACAACTTGGTTTTATCATATCCTAATGGGGCTGGGAGCAGAGTCAGTAAAGTTGTACTGTATTGTCACTCTTTGATTATCAATATTCTACTCCCCTATTCTTTCTGAACTGAGAAACAAATTTCAAAAAGCAATGTTTAAAAAATATTTAATCTGCTATAAAATTAGAAAATTTCCAAATGATAACACAAATTTTAGTAATTCATTTTAAGTATTAAAAATATTGCTCACTAGAAAAATTAGCCAGGTGTGCTGGTGTACAAATTGTAGTCCCAGCTACTTGGGAGACTAAGGCAGGAGGATCGTTTGAGCTCAGGAGTTCAAGGCTGCAGTGAGCTATGATCACACCTGCACTCCAGCCTGGATGACAGCGAAAGCCTGTCTCGGAAAAAAAAAAAATTGCTCTGAATTGACTATTATACCTAAACGTTAATCCTAATGGTCAAATGGTAAGTCATAGGAATAAATAGACACTAAATAAGAGAAGACTGAGTGTGGTGGCTCACCTCTGTAATCCCAGCAATTTGGGAGGCCGAGGCAGGAGGATTGCTTGAGCCCAGGAGTGTGAGACTAGTCTGGGCAACATAAAGAGACCCCATCTCTATAAAAACTACAAAAAATCAGCCAGGCATGGTGGCACATGCCTTTAGTTCCAGCTACTTGGGGAGCTAAGGTGGGAGGATTGCTTGAACCTGGGAGGCAGAGGTTGCAGGGAGCTATGATCACACCTGCACTCCAGCCTAGACAATAGAGTGAGACCCAGTCTCAAACAAAATGAAAAAAAAAAAAAAGAGAGAGATACACCTATTTCTTAGCTGTCAATCTGCCAGATGCAGGGAACATACCAAAAAAGAGAAGGCATGGTCACTTCCTTCTGACATCAAAATAAGCATGTTTTGAGATGAACAACCCCAAACCTCCTTGTGTGGGGGGACCCACCCCTTACTCCAGTCCCTGTGAAATATACAGCCAAAGAAACAACATAACAACGCCCCACCTTTCACAGCTGTTTGGTACAGGAGTCACCACTCTCAATCTAACCAGGACGGATCAAATTCAATTCTTCTCCAGAAATCTGGAAAGCTGGGAGACAAAACTCAAGTTGAGACATAAGGTATCACCAAGTCTGGAGGCACTATCAAAACAAGCCAGTCACCTTGAAGCTGAAGCCAAGGGGAAAGCACAGAAGGTCAGTCTGTAGGGAAGAGAATGAAGCAGGGCTGGGGCTAGAGGGAAGAAGGAAAGGAGGCACCTGCCTCAGGCACAAGATTTAATAGGGTGCAAAAAAGCTCAGCAATCAAGATAAATTACACAGTAATGATCAAAATTAATGTCCTAAAATGGAGCAGAGGCACAGAAAGAAGCCAAAGAGAGCCCTACAAGCAGAGAGAGGACAGAGACTTTCAAAGTGTCTGCTCTGGGTTCCAGCTGTAGGTCATTTCAGGGACCTCAGCGCCCTTACAATAGTAATGCAGTACAACTCCCAGCTCTGCCACCATACCATCTAGCAAGACAGCTTAAGTGGGTTTGTGTTCCCTGAGACCTAAACACCTTGACTAATATACTGTATTTGGGAAAATCAGACATGCACACAAAGTGCTTTTTTTTTTTTTCAAGAAAATATATAATTAACTGCCAAAAGAATGGTACTGGCTATTAGTGTACAGAAATTCAGAGATCACTGTGGGTAGTCAGGGAGGGACAGAATTAGCTAGACAGAGAGGGGTGGAGAAGTATATACCAAGCAAGGAGATCAAAGCACAGGCTGAAAAAGGTTGGAGCTGGGAGGGAAGCCAGGGCAAGAAGAAGAAAAGTAAAGGGAAAGGAGTGATGTTCACACACCCTGTGTTACACAGAAGTACGCCTCCATGCTCTTCTGCCTGCAGCCCTTACATCACACCGTTCATTACACAGGAAATGTCCTTTTGCACTCTTTCTCATGTTCAAATCCTTTCACATCTTTCAAGGACCAGTTCAAATAACATTTCTGCAGAGGCTCCCCTTGTGTGCTAGACCAGATTCAGGCAGTGGGAGAAGAAAAGAGGAAACAATTTCTTCTGAGGTAGGAGGGAAGGCTAAGGGGCTTAAAGCAGTGCCAGCTATTCTCTGGTGGAGGGCACATTATATCACTTGGAATGCTGGCCAATGTCTAAGGAAAGCAGAAAGTGAGATGAGTTGACAAGGAATAATAATGGGGGTTCAAGAAAAGTGGCAGAGGAAAGGCAAGCATAGAGGGTGTGCTGAGGACTAACAGAAGAGCCCACCTGCCCAGAAGGCCTTGCAGAGGCGAAATCCTACACATCTGCCTTGGTCCATTTCTGTGTAGGGTTCTGTAATTTTTCGCCAAGAAACTGTAAATCTTAGGGACAACAGGAGAAGAACAAAAGGGGGGGGTGGGCGTGACTTTGAAATCATCACATATTTATTGGTATTTCCAGTGAAATTAGACCCCCAACTCCTCAGCTGGTCTAGCACTCAAGTGGGCATATTAAAGAGGAAAAAAGAAAAAAAAAAAAAGAATAGTTCCCTAAGAGTATTACCTGGGTTAATTATAGCCCACCATGAATGAAAATAAATCTTGGCGGTTGTATCATGTCTTGTCATGTTTGCCTCAGGGTAAGGGCTGCCTGACTATAAGCCAGACTCATACATTTGAGGGGCTTCCTCTGAATATTCCTTAACTCCTCATCAAAGTTTTAACACCACACCCAGGGAATGAAAATATTTTGTTGGTTGTAATTTTCCACATGGATGGAAATCCCCTACTGTATAAGTATGACTAATAATATCCTGCTCAAAAGAATTGCTATGCTATGGTTAAGGAAATACAACAATCTTCTTACCTACAAGTCTCTCTCTCTATATATATATGTAACACCCAGCCCTCATTTTCTTCTAGTTTACCACATTTTTATTCACTTTCTCACAGACACTTCAGGAACTGTGTTCACTTGTATGTACTCATAATGATGTTCATGCTTAGTGATGCCCAGATATGAAACTGTTTATTTGTAGTGGGTTATCATCACTGTATATGTTGCCTTAGTTTGTAAGTTTGTCTTAATGTGTTTGTGTTCCTTCCTTAGTGAGTGGGTGCAGGTGTTGAACATATATACCCGAGGGAGTGGATATCTTTATAGCTCAAAAAGGGTGCACATCTGAGGAGGAACCTTGACTGTATTTCAGTATTTTTCTTTCTTTGTTTTTTTTTTTTTTTTTTGAGACAGAGTCTCACTCTGTCACCAGGCTGGAGTGCAGTGGCATGATCTCGGCTCACTGCAACCTCCACCTCCCAGGTTCAAGCGATTCTCCTGCCTCAGCCTCCCGGGTAGCTGGGACTACAGGTGTGCGCCAACGTGCCTGGCTAATTTTTGTATTTTTAGTAGAAATGGGGTTTCACCATGTTGGCCAGGATGGTCTCGATCTCCTGACCTCATGATCCACCTGCCTCAGCCTCCCAAAGTGCTGGGATTATAGGCGTGAAAACAAACTCTTAAGAGTGGTATAAGGGTGAAAGAAGCCAGTCACAAAATATGACATATTATATGATTCAATTTATATGAGATGTCCAGAATAGGCAAATCTTAAGAGAGAGTAGATTAGTGGTTGCCTAGGGCTGGGTGAGGGAGACCGGGGGGAATTGGGAGGAATTAGGTAGTAACTGCTAATGGTAAGGGGTTTATTTCTGGTGTGATGAAAGTGTTCTAAAATGGTGGTGATGGTTCTGCAATTCTGAATGTACCAAAATCCACTGAATTGTACACTTTAAATGGGTGAATTGTATGGCGTGTGAATTATATCTCACTAAAGCTCTTATATATTACAGAAAGGGGGAAGGAATAAATAAGGAAACCAAAGTTGTCCTGCATTTCCACAGAAAGGTAATCCTGTCTTTGAAAATTTTAGCTTTTTTCTACTTCTATTTTAGTTAAGCTTTAGGATTCAAGACTCCTCACTGGTAAGTCCCCAGTTGTCTTCTCTCCATCTCTAATCTTTGTCTTTATTAACAAGGGTGATCTACCTAAGGGAGACAGCATTCACTAGTTACAACTCAATCTCTGAACAAAAAACAACATGCACACTATGATTACAATCATATAAAAATATGTATGAGGATGAATAAGGCCTGGAAAGAAATGAGGAAAAGTAAAAATAGCTATATAAGAATAATGAGGTTGGGGTGACATTCTTTGTAAAATAATGTTATCAACTTATTGTATTATCAGCACATAAACTTAGAAGAAAAAAATAACCAAACTGTCTCCCTAAAAATTGTTCCAAGGCAAATTCAGAAATTGCATCACAAAGGATTGGAACAGACAATGGAGTAGAAACATGGAAACTAGGGCTGGGTGTGGTGGCTCACACCTGTAATCCCAGCACTTTGGGAGGCCAAGGTGAGCAGACTGCTTGAGCTCTGGAGTTCAAGGACAGCCTGGGAAACATGATGAAACTCCATCTCTACTAAACATACAAAAATTAGCCAGGTATGGTGGTGCATGCCTGTAGTCCCAGCTATTAATACTTGGGAGGCTGAGGCTGATGGATTGCTTGAGCCCAGGAGGTCGAGGCTGCAGTGAGCCGAGATCACACTACTGCACTCCAAACTGGGTGACAAATTGAGACCTTGTCTCAAAACAAAACAAAACAGAAAAAGATGGAAAGTAAAACACATGGCTTATATATAATTGCATCTATTTAGATCAAGCCAATAAACAAGAAAATATTAAGCTCCCTATAGCTTGCTATGTTCGAGTCCTAGGTGATCTCTCCAGGCTTACATCTCCTTCATTCTAAACATCTGCCTATTTTATAAGGAAGATGCCAATTGCTTCTAAAATGAGGTTGTCTCCATTAACTCGACCCACAGAAAAGCCATTTAAAATTCAAATTCATACTTAACATTCTTCCATCAGGAAATACATGGTAACTAGCCCTGGATCAATCTCAGTCAAGTCCCAATCTGGAAGAGGAGCATAAACATTTTATTTTTAAGGTCAGGGTCCGTGCTTAAGAAACTGACAATATAAGCACAACTAAAATGCAAAGTGGCTCAGCTGACAGCTAAGATGCCAAGTCAATCTTATGCAGAAAAACAAACAAACAAAAAAGAGGTGTGTTTTGTTTTGTCTTGAGACAGGGTCTTACTCTGTCACTTAGGCTGGAGTGCAGCGGCACGATAACAGCTCACTGCGCCTCCACCTCCCTCAGATGATCCTCCTGCCTCAGCCCCCAGGTAGCTGGGACTACAAGTGCATGCCAGTACTTCTGGCTAATTTTTGTATTTTTAGTAGAAATGGGGTTTTGTCATGTTGACCAGACTGGTCTCAAACTCCTGGGCTCAAATGATCTGCGTGCCTTGGTCTCCCAAAGTGCTAGGATTACAGGTGTGAGCCACTGTGCCTGGCCGAGAAAGGAAAGTTTTTCTTAAACCTATGTTGCTGGAACAACTAGATATCTATATAGGGGGGAAATGAACCCAAACCCCTATCTTATATCATAACACAATAATAATTACTTTGAGATCAATCACAGACCCAAATGAAAAACTTAGAAAAATAAAGTTTCTAGAAGAAAAAGCTTTCTTCGTAATCCTGGGCACTGGTAAAAATTTACTGGTCAGGACAAAAAACACTAGCCATAATACAAAAAATTGATAAAACAGACTTCATAAAAATTAAAAATTTCTGCTCATCACAATATCATTGAGAAAGTAGACAAGGGACAGACTGTGTAAAAAAAACTGCCAACACATTTATCTATGTATGTGACAAAGAACTTGTACCTTGAATATATAAACAGCTCCTACAAACAACAAAAAGATGATGACCCAATGAAACACTAGGTAAGACCTGAAGAAACAATTCACAAAAAAAGATACTGCATTGCCAATTAACATATGATAAAGCACTCAACATTCTTAATCATCAGAAAAATGTAAATTAAAACCATAATGAGGTACAACTGTACATCCTGTAGTGTGACTAAAATTGAAAAGGCTGACAACACTAAACATTGGCAATACTAAAAATATGGTGCAAGTAGAACTCGGTATAAACCACCTTGGAGAACTGTTTGGCAGATTTTTAATAAAGTTAAACATACACATACCCTATGACTCAGTAACTCTGCTCCTAGGTATTTATCAAGAAACTTGTAAAAGAATGTTCATAACAACCTTATTCCAAATATCCATCAAGGAGAAAATATAAATTGGGGTATATTCGTACAATGGAATACTATTCAACAACTTAAATGGACAAACCACTGATACTTGCCAGCAACATAGATGAATCTTTCTTATATGAAAGAAGCCAAACACAAAAAAAGCACATGCTGTATGACTCCATTTATGTGAAGTCCAAGACCAGTCAAAAAAACTCTGTGGTGTCAGAAATCTATGGAGTCAGGAAGTGATTGCCTTTGGAGGAAGGTAAGTGAGGGAAGTTTCTAGGGTGACTTAAAAAAAATGTTTTCTATCTGATTTTGGTAGAAGTTACAGTGCATACAATTGTCAGAACTCCCTGAACTGGATATTATGTGCATTTTATTGAATGTTAATTATACATCAATAAAAATACAAAGTAGCATTGTGCCTCAAGATACAGACTAACAATTTTGTTTCAAATGAAATTCCTCAAGACTACACAAATGCATGTTCAGTTACACAGCATTTTCAATCATGTGCCATTCTGATTTATTCACACTTCTATTCTTTGATCATTGTAAATAAGCTAATGGATTACAGACACATATAGATACAAGAATGTATGTTCACATAATCTTTTATAAACACCAAATTAAATTTGATTGTTTACAATTTAAATAAGCACTTAATGGACCAGTTATAGGCCCAGTAGAATTTTCTATTGTCTATACCATTTTTCTCTCCATATATTTGTGATTTTAAAGGATCTGACATAAAACTGCATGTAAATCGAATGTCAGCAAGGACTATCAATGACCAAGGGATGATAGCGCTTTAGCCATATGGCCTGGAGAATAATGCCCTCCTCATCTATTCTAATTGAGACAGCTCATGCACATTAAATTTAAGAGCAACTGAAAAGCATGAAGAATAGTCTGCCAGCTACAACATGCATATTAAATTTAAGAGCAACTGAAAAGCGTGAAGAATAGTTTGCCGGCTACAACACTGCCTAAATATCAGTATACATCAGACTGATACCAGAAAACCTTACTAAAAGCCTTTTTTTTCCTCTACTGTTTACTGGATCCTCTTTATCTTTCTCCCTCCCTCTATCCAGGTATATTTTTATCCCCACAGCCTCTCATCCTCCCTATGATATTGCTCAGATATAACTGATTTTTTCTTTTGTTTTAGTTTTTGAGACAGGGTCTTGCTATGTTGCCCAGGCTGTCCTGGAACTTTTGGGCTCAAGTGATACTCCTGCCTCAGCCTCCCAAGTGGCTGGTACTACAGAAGCGTGCCACCACATCCGGTTCTAATTATGTTCACGTATCTGGCTCATCTCAGGTTCCAAATAAAATAAATTTACAGAATTGCACTATACTCTATGTAGATATGTCACATACACTTAAACAGTATAGACAGTATAGCCTGGGGAAAGAGATGACCAGTGAATGGAAAAAAATACTGACTTTAGTTGTTCCCCACTACGGCAACTGGAAAAGATCTCTTCTGAATATCTACCACGTTTTTATTCCCTACAGGTGGCTCTTACAAGTGCTGTGGACTATACATAAGTACATCTGCCTAATCCCAAAGAGAATAAGGTCCTGACAGGAACCATGTCATTTATATATAAAATTTTTTTTCTTTTTTTAGAGAGACAGGGTCTTACTCTGTCACGCAGGCTGGAATGCAGTGGCACAATCATTGTCTCTCACTGTAACCTCAAACTCCTGGGCTCAAGCAATCCTCCTGCCTCAGCCTCCCGAGTAGCTAGGACTACAGGCATCACCACTACACCTGGCTAATTTATTTTATTTTTGTAGAGACAGGGTCTTGCTATGTTGCCCAGGCTGATTTCAAACACCTGGGTTCAAGCAATCCTCCTACCTTGGCCTCCCAAAGTGCTAGGATTACAGGTGTGAGCCACCAGGCCCGGCCCTGGCCTCATGTCTTATACATATTCACCAGGAGCCTGAAACACTGTTTTGTACAGAATGGGGTAAGACACATACTTGAATTCATGAATTGCCAAATTAATGTGAATGAAAACAATTAAGGAAGGAAGAGGAGGAGAGAAAAAAAAGCAAAGAGAAAAAAGAAAAACTAGCAAAGAGAAAGGAAAAGGAAAGAAAGAGAAAAACTTATGAAGACAATTGTTCTTGTTAGAGTTAATAGGATTACAGTATTTTAAAAAACTGAGAGTTGAAAAAGCCATCAATTATGTATCTAATATCAGTTATCAGTACCAGTATTTAAATTGCCATTAAAAACACCTGAAAATATCTCTACAATTACCTCCCCACACTTGACATTCAAAGTGTGGTCTCCGACAGCACCACCTATTAGACATATAGACTTTGGACTCTACTTCGAACCTACAATATCCTGAATGAATTATGCATGCTAAAGTTTGAAAAGACTGCCCTCCACCATTCAGGGCCTTTCTGTTGTACCAAACCTGTTTTGTTTCAATGGGCCAGTAATTAAGACATGAAAGCTCTTTGAATGGGATTTGACCTGTACCTATTTAACTTCAGATGAAGTTACTAATTACAATGTAGGTTGGCATATTGGATATACCACAAAATTTGGGAATTAGTCATAAAAAATATGATTAAATAAAATTGAGGCCGGGCGCGGTGGCTCACGCTTGTAATCCCAGCACTTTGGGAGGCCGAGGCGGGTGGATCACGAGGTCAGGAGATCGAGACCACGGTGAAACCCCGTCTCTACTAAAAATACAAAAAATTAGCCGGGCGTGGTGGCGGGCGCCTGTAGTCCCAGCTACTCGGAGAGGCTGAGGCAGGAGAATGGCGTGAACCTGGGAGGCGGAGCTTGCAGTGAGCCGAGATTGCGCCACTGCACTCCAGCCTGGGCGACAGAGCGAGACTCCGTCTCAAAAAAATAAATAAAATAAATAAATAAATAAATAATAAAATTGAGCAGTAGGTCTACAGCATTCTCAAGAACTCATGTTTGCTCTTTCTCATGTCTAGCATAGGACTTGGAATTCATATCGCCAGTGTTTCCTGAATGAGCAAAATAAATGAACTTTTAAAAACCAGAGATATTTAGGGGCGGAATAATCTTGGGGGTCATCTGGTCCAACAATCTAATTTTAAAGATTAGCAAACTACAATTTCTCAGAGTTGCAAAAGCAAAGAAAGCTCAAAGAATTAAAATATATTGGGACATTTTAATTCGTTTTGTTCCTTTTGTAGGAATGTGTAAGAAAGGGGACTGTAACTATTATGATTGCTGACTCTTAAAGGTGAACAGGTGCCTAGGAAGAAGAAACTAGCAAGAGTAAATGAGCCTTGGCAAAGCTATTTTTCCAAGCCTAATATATTTTTGGCGGGCCAATTAATCAATTTAATCTGCCAAAAAAAATTAATCTGAAGGTTTCTCAGAAAAGGAGAGGAGACATGAGCTGCATGAAAATGTTACAAACCAAGGGAGGCTGCACATAACTAACTTAAATCTCCACAGGCTTTTTTTCTGTTGAAGTATGGCCTCCTGGGGTAAGTTTTACTGCAGTGTTCATTGCCAGATGACTTTTGGTTTTAACAGAGGCCAAGGGCAAGTTGGAAATGCGATTCTTAACTAAACATTAAAAAGAAAGAAAGAAACTGGCTGTTTCCCATTTCTGTTTGTAATCAGAATGCAGGCTTGCGGAGGAAACACACCACTTCCCGCAAGCAAAAATATAACGACCCAGTCACGTCCTCAAAAACAAACGAACACACAAACTTCCCAGCCGGATCCAGCTGTGCTGCCTGGGAGCTAGGAACTTAATTCTAACAGCAGACAGATCAAACCGGTGAACGCAAGGGCAGCCACATTTCAATCACAAAAAGGGTGTGCCCTAAGTATTGGCTCCCCCACTCCGCCGCCCAACTTTCAACAAGCCGAAGCCTTTGAAGGAGGCTCGGTGCCATCTCGGGGCGATCGTATCCCGGCGATGCTGGGTGGGGCGCAGGGAGCCAGCTCGGCCGCGGCTCAGCCGGAGGGGAGGGGGCCGGTCCCGAACCCCGGCGCCCGGGCCGCGGGTGATTCACCGGGAACGCCGGGTTCGCGCGCCTCGACCGGCGGGCGACGCCCAGCGCGCCCCACCTCCCCCGCCCGGGCCGTTCGCGCAGAAGCAGCCCCCGCGCGCCCCTGCTCCCCGAGACGGACCCGTCGGGAAGGAGCCCGGAGTCCGGCGGCCGGCGGGCAGCAACCTCTCCCTCCTCAGCCACCATGGCCGGTGCGACTCCCTACCCGCGCCCGCAGACGGACTTCCTGGAAAGCACCGGGCTGGGCTTACCTGAATGGCGCCCGCAGGGGCCGCTGACCTCTTCACAGACCCACGGAAACTGCCGGCCGCAAGCCGAGGCTCGGTTCCCAGCACTCGCCGGTCCGCCCGCGTTGGCCTCCCAAGGAGTTGCCTGACCCACCCGCCAGCAGCTCCCTCACTCGACCGCCCTGTCATGCGGCGCGTTCCTCCTTCGCCTCCGACGCGTGTGCGCACTCCCGTGCCGCGGTGCATCCTGGGAGTTGTAGTTCTAGCAAGGAGGGCGAGGCTCAACGCTGACCCTGGTCTTTACAATGGGCAGAACATAGGAAGGGGACTGCGAATACCAACCCTTATCCCAGTCTAAGACAATGTTCTCTACTCGTGGAAGTACCTACTATGGACTTCCCCGAAGCTGGAAATAGTATCCAGAGGCTCTTTGGTATAGATTTCCTTTTTACTTTGACCTTTTGTAAAGAAGCGCACACGGCAGGGCTTGCATTGTAGCCTCGGTTGTTAATACGAGGACATGACATTGGGGCCTTTAAACTGGTCATGACAGAGTTATAGCAAAGTAAAGGAATCAAATCTAAAGCCCAAGAGAGGCATAAATCATGCGAATGTCACCTCCAGGGTGTGGTGACCTTAGTGGTTTTCTTAGGTATGCAACCAGGGATGATATAGCTACTGCAGGGCAGTTTCTGCCCATCCTATCTTCCCATTCCATCTTCAAGCTCTGCACCATGCGGTGGGGCTGGCTGCTGTAGTGGGAGAAAAAACAGAAGAGGCTGCTCAAGGTGGGGATTGGGGCAGATGGGTAGTCTAGAGGGAAGAGGAAGAGTGTGGGAATCTCTCAGAGGACTGTTTGACAGTGGCCTATGTAATGGCTACCTTTTGTGCGAGGCTCTGAGGAGAGGGAACTGCGACATTTTTCCATTTATTCATTTAGTCCACTTACTGGGAATTTTCCTGGCCTGCTCTTCAGGAGTAGACCATCCCCAGGAGTAATGCTAAACTTTGACACACCTTTCAAAAATGCAGCCAAAGAAGTAGACTGACGTGCCTGCTTGAGGTACATTCCAGCTACACCCAGTGTGCAAGCCACTTAATGGTTTAAACCTCTCCTGGCATCTACTTCTTCCCCTCAGAGGAAGGAGCACCCTAGGTTAGATAAACATCCTGGAATTTCATGCAACTGGCACCCACTAATTTCAGCAATGGAGATCACTGATGGTTTGGGTTTTTAAGGGAAAAAAACCCTTCTTCTTTTTTTTTTTTTCCGCAAGACAGAGTCTTGTTCTGTCGCCCAGGACAAAGTGTAGTGGTGTGATCTCGGCTCACTGCAACCTCTGCCTCCCGGGTTTAAGTAATTCTCTTGTCTCAGCCTCCCGAGTAGCTGGGATTACAGGCATGCGCCACCACACCTGGCTAATTTTTTATTCCTAGTAGAGACGGGTTTTCACCATGTTGGCCATTCTGGTCTTGAACTCTTGACCTCGTGATCTGCCCACCTTGGCCTCCCAAAGTGCTGGGATTACAGGCATGAGCCACTGTGCCTGGCCAGGAAAAAACCCTTCTCAATTGACAAATACTTAGAGGACAGTCAACAATCTTGTGGCCATTGCATTTTATTTTCTATACCATCTTTGGGTCAATCTCTTGGAGATCACAGCTTTCTGAGAGCAATTTCCTACAGAATTCAGGTTCATAAGAATGTTTATACTTATAATACATACCAACTACTGGGCCAGCACTTCATTTGTAATATCTCATCTAATCCTCAAAACTAATCTAGTCCTCAAAACTCTATAAAGAATAAACTGGTATCCTCCATTTCTATAGATAAGAAAATGAAGACTCAGAAAAGTTAAGTAATTTGTATGAGGTCCCCCAGCCAGTAATTGGAGATCCAGAGGTGAGACACAGTTCTCTTGAGTCAAGTACTAATGTGCTTTCCACTGCTGATCAGACTGATGTGTCTCCTAAATCTCATCAATTTTTTGTTGAGACAATCTCATTCTGTCACCCAGGCTGTAGTGAAGTGGCGCTATCATGGCTCGCTGCAGCCTTGACCTCCTGGGCTCAAGCAGTCCTCCAACCTCAGCCTCCTGAGTAGCCTGAGCAGCTGGGACTACAAGCATATGTCACCACACCAGGCTAATTTTTTTAAATTTATTTTTTGTAGAGACAGGGTCTCCCTATGTTGCCCAGGCTAGTCTTGAACTCCTGGGCTCAAGGGACCCTCCCACCATGGCCTCCCAAAGTACTGAAATTATAGACATGCAACACCATACCCAGCTGATATGGTTTATTTTAAGAAGGACTTTCCTCTGCAGTATGGCTTCTTTTGCTTTGGTCACAGAGATTTTTTAATTCAGTGTCTGACTGACTTAATCTATTAAAGTTTTCCTCTCTCACCTTCCAATATGGGCTGTTAGGCAAATATTAAATATATTTTCGCTATTCATTTCAAATTTTTCCTAATGAATGTATAAATCTTATTTTAGTTCCTTTTTCTAAAATAATGCAATTTGATGGTGGATTTTTTCCTTTCTTCAGGCATACATTATCATATTTTCATCACAAAGCTTATAAACATGAATCTCTTAAATCCATGTACATTAAATGCCACATATGGGGCCAGAGATGTTAAGAATAATATCTTAGTATTGGATAACACTGAAGAGGTAGAACCTTCCTCACTTCTTCCACTCCTTTGCTATAACACATTCTCTATATTAGCAGCCAGAATCACTTTTTTTTTTTGAGACAGAATCTCTGTCTGTCGCCCAGGCTGGAGTGCAGTGGCGTGATCTCTGCTCACTGCAACCTCTGCCTCCGGGGTTCAAGCAATTCTACCTGCCTCAGCCTCCCTAGTAGCTGAGATTACAGGCCCCCCACCCCACCACGCCCGGCTAATTTTTGTATTTTTTTAGTAGAGACGGGGTTTCGCCATGTTGGCTAGGCTGGTCTTGAACTCTTGACCTCAGGTGATCTGCCCACTTTGGTCTCCCAAAGTGCTGGGATTACACATGTGAGCCACCACTCCCAGCCCAGAATGATCTTTTAAAAACAAATCAGATCATATCACCATCTTGCTCCAAACGATTCATGGCTTCCATCACATTCAGAATAAAATCCAAAATTAACACCTCTACAAATCTGTATATGATTGTTTTGTTTCCTACCATATATTCTCTCTGACACTGCTCTAGTCATACTGGCCTCCCTGAGGTTTCTTAATCCTGCCAAGTTTCTCCCCATCTCAGAGTCTTTATGCTATGCAGGAGAATGATTTTCCTCCCAGATGCTTCTAGCTCATGCCCTCATTTTAATGAAGGTTCTGCTCAAATGTTACCTCTGAAAGTCTTCCTCTTATCACCTTACCCTGTCATTCTCTCCTTTCTTTACTTGTCGTCATAGCACTTTTACCACATAGCATCATATTGCTTGTTTCCTTAGTGGAAGCTCAACAAGCTTTGCTTTGTTTACTCCTCCATCCCTAGCATCTACAATACTGCCTGCACACAGAAAGTATTCAATAAATATTTGTAAATAAATGAATGTTGGGTTCTTCCCTCTCTCTCTCCTACTCTCCTCTTGGGACACAGAACCAGAAGGTTCACCTGTAAATGCCAGCCAGTGACCTGATTCGGACGTAAACACCAGCTGCAAGAGGGTTGACGACACAGGAGAATAAGATCCTGTGAAAGTCCTGAAATAGAGACAGAGCTCTCTTTTAAAAAGGCCATAATTTAGGGTTACCACTATTCCCTTAGAGTTGGAAACATAATTCTTGGAGGAAAACAAACAGGAAAAACATGAAAATTATATTCACATAAATAAGTGAAAAGGTAAGTCCACTAAATGCCTGTGGTAGATTGAAATATCGTTCCCAAATGTTTGCTCTCCTTTAGAGGAATAGACAGGCTTGCCCACTATGTGACTTCCAGTGCTGCCCCGAAGGCATTCAGGCTTGGCTATGATCTCATGATGGGATTTTCCTCCTCTCTTCGGTTAAATATCATACTGTAATCACAAAGTTTGGAAACATGAATCTTGCTTTGGTCAATAAAATATAATTGGAAGGGACAATCCGACAGTTCTGGGTGGAAGCTTTAAGAGTCACTGCCTTTCTCTACTAGTGTGCCTGCTCTTTCCCTCCACCAAGAGAAAGGCAAGTTCTGAATAGAGGCTGGTCCTTCTGCCTGGGTTCTAGAATAAGAAATTACATGGATCAGAGCCTCAGCCGCTAGCTGACATAATATATAATGTGAGCGAAGAGGAAACTGAGGTTTAGGTTCGTTTGTTACTATAGACTTACTTAGCAAAAGCTGACTACTACAGTGCCTAATCAGAGAAACATAATGATCTGAACTAGAAGTGGTATGGCACCCCCAACCTTCTGCATTTAACCCACTTCAAGTAATGGAAAACAGTTGAAGTTCAACATGCTAACACACTACAGAGAACAAATCTGAGGCCTTCGGGTAAAATATTTGAACAAGGGAAAGAGTATGGTTCCCATTAGTGTTCAGGGTTTGCTTAGAGTGAAAGTGATTGATAAAATGACACTCCAACTCTACTTTACGTGTTAATATTACAAGCTCTAATTAGTGTTATCTCTAAACTTCCAGCCAGAGTAACTCAGAAAGCATGTCACACTGAATCATCATATGCTAATTAATAACAGCAGCACTTTTCTTGTTATCAAAGAGTTCCTTTAGGAAATAGTTACTTTGGTATATGTAAGCATATTTTGTGTGTATGTAAAAACGTGTATTTACAGGAGAGCTGAGAAAAACTAAAACATAAATTTGAAACGAAAAGGTAAGGATTTCATTATGGAAGCTTGGAGGTAGGAATCCTATGGAAGCAGTGGGAGGTAGGAATCACAGAAGACAAATATCATGGCTGGGTGCATACCGTTTGCTTTTTTTTTTTTTTTCTGAGATGGAGTCTCTCTCTGTCACCCAGGCTGGAGTGCAGTGGCGTGATCTTGGCTCACTGCAAGCTCCGCCTCCCGGGTTCACGCCATTCTCCTGCCTCAGCCTCCTGAGTAGCTGGGATTCCAGGTGTGCACAACCATGCCTGGCTAATTTTTGTATTTTTAGGAGAGACGGGGTATCACCATGTTGGCCAGGCTGGCCTCAAACTCGTGACCTCAGGTGATCTGCCTACCTTGACCTCCCAAAGTGCTGGGATTACAGGCATGAGCCACCGCGCCTGTGTGCATACAGTTTTACAGGAAAGATTCAAGCACACTTTTTGGCCTCAAATGCCCTTTTTCTATCACCCATCTCTGCCTGTTAGTAGCCTCCTCATGTTTCATTGTCCATCTCAAATGTCTGTTCCCCACTCAACCTTCACTAATGCCATCAGCTGGAATTAATTTTGCCTTTCCCATATTTTCATACCCCATTATGCCTCCATTAGAAGTGCACTGAATACACATTTCAGCCAAATGCCAAAAGGGCCAAAAAATAAGTCACTCTTCAGCTGAAGCCGAAATTGATGACAAACATCATTATTAAAGAATAAACTTCTGGGATGTACACATAAACCTAAAATATTATCCCCAAATTTTAATATTATTTTAATAATATTAAAAATGTTAGTGCTAAAACTGTTCAGTTTAACATTTACTATAGAAGCAATAATTTCCCAGTGCTGTCCATTGTTAGACTCTCCTACAGTCACTACAGAAAGCCAAATTTCAGCTCAGGTGAGTGAATGAATATGATCCATGTCATAAATGGAATTAAATAAGAATTAGCTTCAGGACTTCAAATGATAAATGCTAGATACCCCAAACCCTTCTACCAAGACCGGAGTTGTGATATGATGTAACTTCTGCTTACTTTTCCTTGTTTTTATTTATTATTATTATTTGTTTTTGAGACAGACTCTCACTCTGTCGCCCAGGCTGGAGTGCAACGGCACGATCTCAGCTCACTGCAACCTCCACCTCCTGGGTTCAAGCGATTCTCCTGCCTCAGCCTCCTGAGTAGCTGGGACTACAGACATGCACCACCACACCTGACTTATTTTTGTATTTTTAGTAGAGACAGGGTTTCACCATGTTGGCCAGGCTGATCTCAAACTCCTGACCTCAAGTGATCCTCCAGCCTCGGCCTCCCAAAGTGCTGGGATTACAGGTGTGAGCCACTGCACCTGACCTCCTTGTATTATTTAAATTTTTTATAAACATTTATTGGCTCAAAAACAATATATTGTTTTTTCTAAGTTATCTAGCCAATGGATTCCCTCTTGATATTTGTGGTAATTGTCAGCTTATTTTCCTATTTGCTTGAAAGTCTTAAATAATTGTTTCTTTTTGTCTTTTACTAAATTCTTATTGATACATTATAATTGTACATATGCATGGGAGTACATGTGATATTTTGATACATGATACAATGTGTAATAATCAAATCAGGGTAATTGGTCATCATCTCAAACATTGATTATTTCTTTGTGTTGAGAACATTTCAAATCTCTTCCAGCTATTTTGAAATATGCAATACATTACTGACAACTACAGTCACCCCACTGTGCTGTTGAACCACTAAAACTTATTCCAAGTGTATTTTTGTACCCATTAACTAAACTCTCTTCATTTTTACCCTCCTTAAGTTTTTAATTTTTTTGTTTGTTTGTTTGTTTTTAGATGAAATCTCGCTCTGTTGCCCAGGCTGGAGTGCAGTGGTGCCATCTTGACTCACTGCAACCTCCGCCTCCTGGGTTCAAGTGATTCTCCTGCCTCAGCCTCCTGAGTAGCTGGGACTACAGGCATGCACCACCACTCCCAGATAATTTTTTTGTATTTTTAGTAGACACAGGGTTTCACCATGTTGGTCAGGCTGATCTCAAACTACTGACTTCAAGTGATCCACCCACCATGACCTCCCAAAGTGCTAGGATTACATATTTGAGCCATCGCACCCGACCAGTTCTTTAGAGAAGTTTTACAAGTGTTTACCCTTCAAAAAGCTTAAGGTTCTATAAAAATGTTATGAACCTTTCCTAAATTCCTGGCTTTTAAAGTGATGCATCCATAAGTGAACCTAAGTACATAAAAGAAACTTGTGGTATTGGGAGCCAGGGCCAAAATGTGTGCATTACTAGAACATGAAAAGCACCAGCGGGGATTACTTTTTAAATTTCTTTTTCAGGTTGTTCATTGTTGGCATATAGAAATGCTACTGATTTTTATATGTTGACTTTGTTTCCTGCAACTTTACGGAATTTTTTTTATCAGTTCTAATAGCTGTTTGATGGCATCTTTAGGTGTTTCCAAATGTAAGATTATGTCATCTGCAAACAAGGATAATTTGATTTCTTCTATTCTAATTTGGATGCTCTTTATTTATTTCTCTTGTCTGATTGCTCTAGCTAGAACTTCCAGTACTATGTTGAATAACAGTGGTGAAAGTGGGCATCCTTGTCTTGTTCCAGATCTTAGAGGAAAGAGTTAATTTTTTCCCATTCAGTATGAAACTATCTGTGGGTCTGTCACATATGGTTTTTATTACGTTGAGGTATGTTCCTTTTATACCCAGTTTTGTTTTTTTTTGAGATGGAGTCTTGCTCTGTCACCCAGGCTGGAGTACAGTGGTGCAATCTCAGCTCACTGCAAGCTCCGCCTCCCAGGTTCACACCATTCTCCTGCCTCAGCCTCCCGAGTAGCTGGGACTACAGGTGCCTGCCACCACACCTAATTTTTTTGTATTTTTTAGTAGAGATGGGGTTTCACTGTGTTAGCCAGGATGGTCTCAATCTCCTGACCTTGTGATCCGCCCACCTCGGCCTCCCAAAGCATACCCAGTTTTTTGAGGGTTTTTATTATGGAGGGATATTGAATTTTATCAATTTTTTTTTAGCATCAATTGAAATGATCGTATGGTTTATGTCCTTCACTTTGTTGATATGGTGTGTCACGTTGATTGATTTCTGGTGGGTTTTTTTTGGTTGTTTTTTTGTTTGAGTAAGGTTCTTGCTCAGTCACCCAGGTTGGAATGCAGTACTACAATCTTGGCTCATTGGAACTTCTACCTCCTAGGCTCAAGCGATTCTTTCACCTCAGCCTTCTTAATAGCTGAGACCACGGATGCACACAACCATACCTGGCTAATTTTTTGTTTTTTGGTAGAGACAGGGTTTCACCTTGTTGCCCAGGCTCCCAAAGTGCTGGGATTACAGGCGTGAGCCACCACTCTTGGCCTGATTTGTGTATGTTGAACCATCCTTGCATTCCAGGGATAAATTCTACTTGGTCATGAAGAATGATTTTTAAATGTCTTGTTGAATGCAGTTTGCTAGTATTTTGTTGAGGATTTTTGCATCAATATTCTTCAGAGACATTGGTCTGTAATTTTCTTTTTTTGATGTGCCTTTGTCTAGTTTTGGTCTCAGGGTAATACTGGACTTGTAGAATGAGTTTGTATTCCCTTCTCTTCTATTTTTTTTGGAGTAGTTTGAGTAGAATTGGTATTAGTTCTTCTTTGAATGTTTGGTGGAATTCAGCAGTGAAGCCATCAAGTCTTGGGCTTTTCTTTTTTTTTTTTTTGAGACAGAGTCTGGCTCTGTCCCCCAGGCTGGAGTGCAGTGGCACCATCTTGGCTCACTGCAAGCTCCGCCTCCCGGGTTCACGTGATTCTCCTGCCTCAGCCTCCCGAGTAGCTGGGACTACAGGTGCCCGCCACCATGCCCTGCTAATTTTTTTTGTATTTTTAGTAGAGACGGGGTTTCACTATGTTGGCTAGGATGGTCTCGAACTCCTGACCTCATGATCCGCCCACCTTGGCCTCCCAAAGTGCTGGGATTACAGGCTTGAGCCACTGCGCCCGGCCTCTTGGGCTTTTCTTTACTGGGAGACTTTTTATTATGTCTTCAATCTTGTTACTTGTTATTGGTCTGGTCACACTTTGGATTTCTTCATGATACAATCTTGATAGGTTTATGTGTCTAGGAATTTATTCATTTCCTCTAGGTTCCCAATTTATTTGCATATAGTTGCTCATAGTAGCTACTAATGATCCTTTGAATTTTTGTAGTATAAGTTGTAGTGTCTCCCTTTCCATTTCTGATTTTATTTGGGTCTTTTTTTTTTTCTTAGTCTGGGTAATGGTTTGTCAATTTTCCTAATCTTTTCAAAACACCAACTTTTTGTTTCATTGATCTTTTATGTTATTTTCTTCATTTCAGTTTCATTTATTTGTGCTCTGATCTTTATTATTTCTTTTCTTCTACTAATTTTGGGTTTGGCTTGCTCTTGCTTTTCTAGTCCTTTAAGATGCCTCATTATTTATTTGAAGTTTTTCTTCTTTTTTTTGATGTAGACACTATAAACTTCCTTCATGGTAATGCTTTCACTGTATCCCATAGGTTTTGGTATGTTCTGTTTCCATCATCATTTGTTTCAAGAAAATTTTTCAATTTTCTTTCTGATTTCTTTATTGACCCACTGGTCATTCAGGAGCATATTGTTTAATTTCCGTGTATTCGTATAGTTTCTAAAATTCCTCTTGCTATTGATTTTAAGTTTTATTCCATTGTGGTCAGAGAAGATGCCTGATATTATCACAATTTTAAAAAATATATTAAGACTTGTTTTGTGACAAAGCATCTATACCTGAGAATGATCCATATGCTGCCAAGAATGTGTATTCTGCAGTTCTTGGATAAAACGTTCTGTAAATATCTCTTAGGTCCATGTGGCCTATAGTTTAAGTCCAATGTTTCTTTGTTTGCAGATTAAGTCCAATGTTTCTTTGTTGATTTTCTGTCTGGAAGATGGGTCCAATGCTGAAAGTGGGGTGTTGAAGTCCCCAGCTATTATTGCATTGAGATCTCTCTCTCTCTCTTTCTCTTTAGTTCTAATAATATTTGCTTTATATATCTGGATGCTCCAGTATTGGGGGCACATGTATTTAAAATTGTTATATCCTCTTGCTGAATTGACCCCTTTATCATTATATAATGACCTTCTTTGTCTCTTCTTACAGTTTTGTCGTGAACTCTATTTTGTCTGATATAAGTATAGTGACTTCTGTTCTTTTTTGGTTTCCATTAGCATGAAATATCTTTTTCCATCCCTTCATTTTCAGCCTATGTGTATCTTTAAAGGTAAAGCCTTACCTGTATGCAACAGATCAGTCAGTCTTTTTTAAAAATGTTATTCGGCCCAATAAAAGGATAGTATGTGTTTTTACTGGGGAGTTTAGTCCATTTATATTCAATGTTATTACTGCTAAGTAAGGACTTATTCCTGCCATTTTGTTGTTTTCTAGTTACTTTATGGTCTTCTCTTCCTTCTTCCTTCCTGTCTTCCTTTTAGTGAAGGTGACTTTCTCTGGTGGCATGATTTAATTTATTGCTCCGTGTGTGTGTTTTTGTGTGTATCCACATTAAGCTTTTGATAAACTAAAACATCTAAGTCTTTCTCCACACAGATGGCAGTTGGGTAATATTCTCCTCATGCTATTTTTTAAGTTGATTTTTAAAATTAAAAGTAAAAAAGCGTACTATTACATCTATTAAATTTTATCCAATTATATATAGACTTATACTTTGGCCAGTCCATATATTTTTGAACCTATCAAAGTATTCCTTGTCCCTCCCAGTGCCTATCAGCTGAATACCTCATCAGCATTCTATCAGTATCACATACCGATCAACTGCTAAACAAGACATGTCTAGGAAAGAGCCTTGTGGTGGCTACTAAGACCTGGTCGAAATTAATCCATCCATTAGCATTTACTTATGATCAATTGTCTAAACCAGTCATTTAACTAGTTAGCCACATTGGGCCAGGTGTGGTGGCTCACGCCTGTAATCCCAGCACCTTGGGGTGCCAAGATGGGCGGATCACCTAAAGTCAGGAGTTTGAGACCAGCCTGGCCTATGTTGTGAAACCTCATCTCTACTAAAAATACAAAAATTAGATGGGCGTGGTGGCGGGTGCCTGTAATCCCAGCTACTCAGGAGGCTGAGGCAGGAGAATCTCCTGAACCCAGGAGTCGGAGGTTGCAGTGAGCCGAGATGGCGCCACTGCACTCCAGCCTGGGTGCCAGAGTGAAACTCTGCCTCAAAGAAAAAAAAAAAAAAAAATTCAAGATAACCAATAAACCAGAAGAGCTGCCAAAAAACAGGTGTAAACCAGACTCCGTCTAAAACAAAACAAAACAAAACAAAAACAAAAACAAACAAAAAAACAAAACTAGTTAGCCACTCTCTTACGTGGCCCGTATTTCTCAAGGACGCTGTGAGGCTTTGTCAAATGTCTTGCTGTAATCCAAACACAGTGTGTTTTTTTGACTTTGCTCTCAAGATTTCCTATCAATTATTTTAAGTGATTCTGTGCTGGCTTTTAGAGGTCACAGCTTCACTTCCAACTGCTTACAAACCACTAAAGTGGAGAATACACTTTTCTAAAATTTTGCTCTGGATTTATATGTCCAGTGGTCAACAGTTTGTAGAATCTCCTCCCCACCACCACACATTTTGAGTCATACGCCTGCCTTTCCTACATAATCTCCCTTCTTAGGTTGGTGTGGCCAGAAGCATAGCCCAATCTCATGCAAGCACACAAACATCTAGTTCTAGTGAGGTCCTTGGATGTGTGGGACATTTGCCAGAGGCCATGGTATCTGATTGTGTTCCCCGACTGCTGGGAGTAGGCAGGCAGTGGGTTGGTAACCAGAGAAGAGGGGACACAGGGCACTACTTCTGAAAGCCATAAAAAAAGGCTGAGTTATCAGGCTGAGAGAGGTTTGTCCATAACAAAGTTAAGTCTAACACGAAACAGATGTGAAATTCCAGGAGTCGCTCCAGAAGCCAAATGGGCAAATCCAAAAGAGGATACCCACAAGGCACAGCAAGCCTAAACAAGGGAAACATGAGGGAAATCACAAGTGCTGAGCTAATGAGAAGGTGGGTCAGGAGTAACGCCTGCATCAGTTCTCTTATTTGTATTCAGTTCTTGGAGTGATGGGGGAGGGCCTGTGTCCTAGAAGGGAATGGCCAGTAGAAATTTAAAAATGAGTAAGATGCACTCAATCCTGTTTAAATTCTTGACATTGTTGGCATAAAATGGAGAACTTTGTTGGCGTTAATATCCATGTGATACAGGAGTGCTGGGAAGGGAAGAGTGTAGTCCCTTTAAATGATACGGAACAGGGTTAGGGAAGCGCTGGGCAGAGGGTAGTGTGGTCTCTGGCTAGGGCCCCGCCCCCACGGACCTAGGTGAGGACAGGCACTCCTGCCTTCCCGCCCAAATGTTGCATTTCCCGAGACCACCCTGGCCCGCCACGCCCCCATCCTGGGCCTATAAAAACCTGAGACACTGGCAAGGCGGAGACACAGGCGGCTGGACTTAGGAGAGGGTCGGTGGAAGAAGACACAGGTGGCTGGCTGTAGATAGGCCACTGAGGAGAGCACATCGGTGGAAGAATACACCAACAGATGCACCTGGCAGGCCATGCGGCCATCCACCAGTGGGATGAGGCGGAGTTTGGCCAGGGCAGTCGGAGGGGAGCCGGCCGAGCAGCCAGAACTCCAAGGGAAAACCATCTCCCTCTGGCTCCCCCATTTGTGGAGAGCTACTTCCACTCAATGAAAGTTTGCACTCATTCTCCAAGCCCACGTGTGATCCATTTCTTCCAGCACACCAAGGCAAGAACCTAGGATACAGAAAGCCCTCTGTCCTTCAGGCAAGGTAGTTAAGTTCTAATTGACTGGTTAACACAAGCCGCCTATAGACGGCAAACTAAGAGCACCCTGTAACAACACGCCCACTGGGGCTTCAGCTGTAAACATTCACCCCTAGACGCTGCCGTGGGGTCAGAGCCCCACAGCCTGCCCGTGTGTATGCTCCCCTAGACGTTTGAGCAGCGGGGCACTGAAGAAGCGAGCAACTTCCCCTGTCGCATGCCCTGCAAGGGGGACAACGGAACATTTCCTGTTTCACATAGATATTTATTTAGGTTAGAATTTAAAAATTCTAAGTGCCTTCTATATCTCGGATACTTCTAAGAGTTTTTACACATTAATCTGCATAATAGTACTACTGTGAAAAATGCTACAATTGTTACTACTTTACAGATGAAGCTGGGGCTTGGTAATTTGCACAAATTCGTATAACTAATGGAAGTGAGATCTGAACCAGGCAGGTGTGACCCCAGGGTGCACACTTGTAACCACTCTATTCATCATAACCCAATAGGCTGAAAGGGAGAATCTTTTAAACGAAATAATTACTATACTTTCTTGTCCAAGAGAAGGTGTGAAACAGCAAATATAGAAATTAGACACTGGCCCTTTATGTTTCTCAGTTGAACTTTATCAGTCTAAACTGAAATCCAAGGGTCAAAGAGTTGGGACAGAGTTCAGCAAAAGGGCAGGAAGAACAGTTTTTCCTGTTTTTCCAGGGTCAAACCTTTACAACATAACTTCATTTTTAGTGTTCAGTATTACAAATTACCAGAAGAGCTTTAAAAAGAATAATAATGTAAATCCAAAATTAGTGTAAAAAATTCAGGGTAAAATAGTTAACCTGTTTGGGCTTTCTGTATTCCTGTTCCCATTCATTCTAACAAACTTTTAACTAGCCAAATGTGTATATTTTTGTTTGATAACAAGTTGTTTCTGTTATGGCTACTTGTAGTTGTCTTGTTTCTTCATAATAAGGGCATTTAATAGTTTTCTGCAAATGTGCTCATCTAAGAACATGATGCCAACCATTTGTTTTTAAAGAAACACTGTCTAAAAATTAGCCATATAAAACCAGTCTTTACTTTGAAAGGAAAGTTTATTAATTCCCAATGTTCTTTACATTTTCATTTGGAAATATCATTCCTGACAGAAATAGATACATTATATGTTTGAAAGCAGAAAGATCTTAATTAATTAAAACGGTTTACATTTACCTTAGCATTAGGTCTGGCTGGCTAATTTCAAAGGATTAAAAATTGCACCTATTTGGGCCAACTGGGGTCCTGAATAATTATCCAGGGTAAAAGTATAATATTTCATACTTGATACATTTTGCTTTATCACACATTTACTTTCCACACAGTGTTCAACTTCACATTTAAAAAGCAAATTAGTCTTTAATTCCCTAATGAATATAATAGTCTTGATTTGATTGAAGTTTCAAATAGAAAATAAAACTATGCGGAGTTTTCAATAACTGCTTAGCCCCAATAAATGTTGCCAATAAAAGTTTAAACACTTGTTTAAACAGTTTGCAAAGTATTATTTCCTTTATTCTCTTCAAAACAACACAGACACACATAAAGTCACACATTACAGGCATCTGAACAGGTAAAATGTTACAGATTAGTGGCATGCAGGTATTTTACATTTTTAAGTGCAATGAAAAATGCTGCTTATTCATTTGCTTGAATAGATGAAAACAACTAAGATAAATGCTTAATTAAAATATAATTATTCCATGTATATAAGGGTTTTTGTTTTTAAACCAAAGTGGCAGAGGTAAGAATTTTAGGTCAGAATAACTTACTTAACTGAAGATTGTCACTGGCAACATTTGGTACTAAAATAAAATTTCCTCAAAAAGCACATTTCCTATTGATCTCATTTCGCCATATGGCCGATTCCTACCTACTCACAGTTAGATTACCCACAGGAAGTTTTAAATCCTGGGCCAGCCTCTCTCAATTGCACAGTATACTTTTGATTGGCTTCTCTCTTTTTCCCAGTCAATACTTACTCAGAAATACACACACACACACACATTTTAAATAAGAGCCTACAAAAAAATGCTGTGTTTACTATGCTCAGTTTCTTTCTTTGCCTTCCCTCTTCTCCTTCCCCACTGGTTCTGAGAAGCAAGATAGTTTTTATTTTATTTTATTTTATTTTATTTTATTTTATTTTATTTTATTTTTTGAGACGGAGTTTCATTCTTGTCACCCAGGCTGGAGTGCAGTGGTGTGATCTCGGCTCACTACAACTTCCACCTCCTGGGTTCAAGCGATTTTCCTGCCTCAGCCTCCCCAGTAGCTGGGATTACAGGCTCTTGCCACCAGGCCCAGCTAATTTTTGTATTTTTAGTAGAGACGGAGTTTCACCATGTTGGCCAGGCTGGTCTTGAACTCCTGACCTCAGGTGATGCACCCACCTTGGCCTCCCAAAGTGCTGGGATTACAGGCATGAGCCACTGGGCCCCGCCTAAATAGTATATATTTTTAAATATCCTTTCAGAAAAGGCCGCTCATCCAGAACTATTCTGAAGACAGTAAAGAACTGCTGAAGAGGAAGAAGAAACTGGTTGTGCAATAGTCAGACCTCCTCTGAACAAAGCCTCCTGCAGAGAAACAGAGCTGCAGTGGAGGCATTACTCACCCATGTTCAGAGGCAATGGAAACGATTTAGAATCACAGGCTTGTCAAGTATTGGAGCTGGAAGGGACCTTAGGGAGCATCGAATCTACTCACTTCATTTTACACATGAAATGAAGACAAGATAGATGGAGAGTCTTGCCCAAAGTCACATACAGCTGGCATCTAAATCACTATTGTTTCTCAAAAATATCACATGGTAGCAAATGGAGCATAACTCTGTGGGGCTGGACGACAGCTAAATTCAAGCAACATTTGTTCATTAAGCACCTACTATGTACAAGGCACCTTACAAGATGGTACTGAAGATACAAAGATGGATGAGACACAGTCCTGCCTCCAAGGGCTTATGAAAGTAATTGGAGGCCATGCTTCAAAACCTTTCTTAGCAGAAATATTACTGACCAGGGCTAAGGTTGCTGGTGATAACAAGGCAGCTGCTGCCCTGGAGAGGTGATCTCACAACAGGTGGCACTTTCTCCCCTTCACTATCTATCAGAACTAATGCCTGTTACTCAGCTGCTAGGCATTAAAATTCTTGAAACCCTAAGGGCACTCTTCTCTCCTAGGCCTCCAGTCAAACCCGAAGTCTTAGCCTCTCCCACCCGCAGCAATGACAGGAGGGCAGTAGCGCTCCAGACCCTCCCCTCAATTCTTAGTCAACTGTTCGCTTTCTCCCTTGTGCCCAGCCTAGGCCCTCTGCAAGGATTCTGATAATTTCCCAAGGTACTGTCAAAGTGACCCAGGAAAATGTCCTACCATATACATCGCTAGTATCTAAATTCCACCGCCCCATCAACCACCTCTCCCACCTCTACGTGGGAGCTGAAATAACTCCAGTCCCTGATGACACACCCAAGCCTCAATTACCCATACTCCAAAAGATGAGGAAGATGTAATGGTTGGTTAGAATAAAACCGATTCAAGAGGCAGTGGAAAACAGTGATTTGATAATAAAACTGATCTCTCACATTCGTATGGCGCTTTCCAGTTTATATAGTGTTTTTATCCAGTTATCTGATTATATTCTTACCACAACTCTGTGAGGTAGTTAGTCAAGTATTATTCCCATTTTATAGCTGAAGAACCTTAGGCTTGAGAGACCAAGTGGTTTGCCCAAAGTTACCCAGCTAAGGAAGTGTGGAGCCAAGTGTCCAGGTTTCTTGACTCCAAATCCAGTGCTCTTCCCCCTATATAGTCTATAATTGGCAGGCAATTGAATGAATTGCCCATGATCATATACCTGCTAAGTGTTGGTGATGGGATTAGGTTTCAGTCTGCAAACCTGTTAGTACGGTGCCCCTTCACCATACCAACTAACTGGGCCAATGTGCTCAGAATGTCTACCATGGAAGAGATCAGAAGAACATCTAGTTAGTTAATTACTCTTTCCTATGTCTAGGTCGTCAGCTCTCTCCTTCATCCTCCCCCAAGTCAACAATGTATCCCAACTGGCAAAGCCTCTAAAACATGCACTATTCCTAGAACAGAACCCAGAGTCAGGTTACAAATTTAAACCTGCAACTCCTCTTCCACTGGTCTACTATATTCAGTCATTGCTATTACAGACAGATGGGAAAGAGGTAAGCTGAGCAAATCTCAGTTCTGCCATTAAACACATGTAAACCTTTAATTTCCATCATCCTTCCCCACCTCGGTCAGCAATTTGACTTCTTAACTCCTGAACCACAAAGTAAAATCCAATCTGATCTAGAGTTAGGGAGCAAGAAAGCAGTGAATAATATCCCTGAAGTTCTTGGCGCTTTTCTCTGGCCAGTATATTGCAACAGGATGCCCTATCTGATTTTCATCCAGTGGGCTTAGCTGGATGCTTCCAAGCACTCTCACACCTTTCCTCTGTGTGCGTCTCAGTACTTTAGCTTTAGGATTGGCTGAGTAGCAGGGATATTTGAGATGAAAGCAATAAGAGGAGGTAAGGGAAGCTGCAAGTGGAAGGCAGAGCTAGGACCTTTCCTCTTAGTTCTCTGCTCATTAAAATGAAAACAGCTATTATTGCATCAGTAGTGGAAGAGGGGAAGGAAGCTTCAGGATCATGACTTAAAACCTGACTCCAGAACCAGTTCTACTGAATACAGGTAACATAGCACAGAACCTAGTGTTCTCAACTTCCCGCCCTCTGCCCATTTTTGCTGATGCTACAAATACTTGAATCAAATATGGCATCTTCTTTGTAAAAAAGGCACTCAGTCTACTCCCCAATCTCAGAAACACATATAATATTAGTCCAGAATTTTTATGCTTCCTCTGTCTTCTTCATAGTGCCTAGGAGGGGGCTGAGTACATCATATCTGTGAACAAGGAAATAGCTGCACATGTGTTTGTAAATTCCAAAGGGCTATCTTACACTTAAAGCATGCTGATGCTTAATATTGGTTTTAAGAGTTTTCAGTTTGAGCATCTGAAATGTTCTCATGGCAGCTATTCAGAGGACACTGGTTTCCCTACTGCTGGTGCCCTTTCAGGGGCCATGTTTCTGTTGGAAGAGAAGCACCTGTTCTTTGGGCTGGTGTGCCAGTCTTCCCTTAGGGAAATTGGTTTGAGGAGTACAGGCACTGGGATGATTTCTGAGTTTTTAAATGAATGGGCTTTTATTGTAAGATGAACTGCATGCCCTTCCAGGTTGGTAATCTTCTAACCTGGGCCTGCAGCAACTTGAACAGGGACGAGGGAAGCAGGGCTGGGAGACAGCGTCTCCCTCCAGTCAATTTTCCAGATGAAGCCAAATACCTCATTATGGTATTTGATGATCTTTATGTACAAAATATTTATATACAATGTGCCCTACAAAGATGGAAGAAAGGGGCGTCATCATGTTGATGAGGATGGAATGTTAAATACATTAGGCAAATGGATAGATTTGGTGCTAGAACAACTAAATGATTTCTAGGCTTCTAATATTTATTTCCTAAGAGTCATCCCCTACATAGCTATAAAATGTGGTGGTTGGTAACATAAACTGCAAACTCCAGGGAGTAATTTCACATTTAACCTGGGCCTGCAGCAATTCTAAAAAGGACAAGGGAAGAGGACTGGGGAGAGCGCATCTCCCTTCAATCAGTTGTCCAGATGTAGCCAAATACCTAGTTAGATATCTGACAGTACACACACACATACACACACGACACTTATTTACATTATACCCTCCAAAGATGAAAAAAACTAAGTCATTTAATCATGCTGATGAGGATGAAAGAGCTTCCAGTTATACACTATAAGCAGATGGGGAGCTGCAGTGCTGAACTAATCATATGATTTCTAGACTTCTAAGGTTTTTCTCCTAAACGTCATCTACATACGCCATAACAGATGTTGGTGATACAAGCCCACAAGTCCAGGTGAGTGATTTTACACTTAAAGTGGACCTGCACAACTCTAAAAGCGGGCGGGAGATAGGCCTGGGGAGAAGTTATCTCCCTTCAATCAGTTATCCGGATATTGCCAAATATCTCGACACAGTATCTGGCAAAACAAATACATAGAAAAATATTTTATATACATTGTGCCCCATCACAATGGATAGCAAAGGATTAACTGTGCCCATCATCATGAAAGAGCTACCACTTCCACACTTTGGGCAGAGAGGGAGATGAAGTCCTAGGCTAATTAAATGATGGATAGGCTCCTCAAGTGTATGTTTTTCTAAGGGTTATCATCAATATGTGCATACTCATGGAAATGCCACCTTTCAAGCCACTTTAAAAGCACAAGTAATAATAAAACAAACTCATTAGTAATAAACATTTGATTTCATAGAGTCTGTTGCATGCAACCCAACTATTTTATAAGGTAAAAACAGTGCTATATTTTTGATAATGTCCCATTATCTTGCTTTAATACTATCAACAACTGCTTGTACAAAAGAAACAGCCATGATTGAATTCTGATTTTTTTTTCTTGATTTCTGCCAGAGTTTGCCAAGAACTGCTTTAGCCCCCAGCCCACAGCACTGTGGGGCTGCAAGGAATGCTTTATAGGGTCTAGGATTTTAAGAATCAAGGCAAGAATGAGAGTAAGAAAAAAAAAGGAAAAAGGCTTACTTGGAGAGGCAGGTCAGGGACTCAGCACTTAAACCGGTTTGTAACAAATCCAAAGAGGAGAAAAGACATCTAAGAGAAATGTTCTTCCCTTTGGCAACATGATAAGCAAAACATATGTATAAAAAAAATGTATAATTTCACCCAGTGGTGTGCTGATGAATGTTTATCAACCAGCAATCTCGAGGAGGAGAAAGCCCCAATTTCTTACATATTGCTAATTTCTGTGGTGTAAATATTTCTACCATGGCCAATTTCAAGCCACTGTAGTAACAAGAAGGTAGTGAACATGGAGTTGAGAGGATATGTTCAGTAGCATACTATTTGGGAATATTTCTACATACATACCTACTAGATGTAAATAATCTAAGAGGTTAGAAAATAGTAAAATGTAAGATTTTTGAGTATAGTATTTGTTACTTCTGTCCTTAATATAATTCATTCAATTGTAAGTGCACATCATTTAATTTTAAATAATGGCTGTATTGAACAACCAGTTTGCAAAATTCTTGAAAATATAACAATTGGCAAGCCTGTACAAGTTGACTCCAACACATCACACCTAAATGGGTGAAAGGGAAGGAAAAATCAGACTGAAAACTACAAAACAGTATTTACTATGTTTTTTAAATAGATAAGGAGATGAAGCCATAAACTAATTAAAGGATTTTTAGGGGCCAAAGGTGTTAGAATATTCTGCTTATTGTGTTCTCAAAAATTAAAAACATTTCAAGAAAATGAGATGTTTCAAAGGACTTCAGAGACACAGATGTGGGTACTTATAATACAGGTAAATGTTCAATTTTGCAAGGGCTATCTTAAACAGATTCCATGTGTTTTACAAGCTACATAGAATAATATATTAATTATTTTCCTATTCACTTGTTTTATTGCTACAGGCAACTCAGGAACACTCGGCTACTAAACAAATTCTGGAATTTGTTTAGTAACGAATTACAGAGAAAAGAGGAAAAAAAAAGAAATGAATTGGAAGAAAGGGAGGGGAGAAAGGAGGAATAGAGGGTGAGTTGCCTTGGGCAGTGTCAGAATGTCACCAATCACAACCTCAGGCACTGACAGTTATCAGAGTGGTGAGCTTGAGCCAAAGGCTGCAGTCACCTGCTTCCTTAGTTTAGCATTGCATGTTTACACCACCACATCAAAAGATTAATGCATACGACAATGCAACCATCTCAGTTGTACTTTCACAGGCTTTGTCCTTGAGATGACACGCATCTGGATAAATAATTCACATTTTTCTCCTGACGTTTGCAAATGTCTGGATGGATCATGTACTGTGGACAAAAATCTAGATAATTAACCTGAATGTTTATATTTAATCCTGTGATCTTGTTACGCTAAAGACAAAGCAATAAATGCTTCTAAAATTTGCCAAAAAATGCAATCATGTGCATCAGACAGCCATGATTAAGATACAATATTGTTGTTTTATTCAGGAATGTACTGTTTTAAAAGCTTCTCTCTTACTAAAATTTAGAAAATTTCTATCGCATTTGAAAAACTTTAAAACAGCTTTGTAAATAGTTAGCCTTTAAAGTCATGTTAAAGATTCAATTTATGTTGAATAGTCAGTAAAAGTAGGTGTGTAATTCATTTTGCTACTTGTGAGTCTGGCTTGATGCTACATTTGTGGGTTAATAAATAGACTTCTTTGCTACTGTTTTAAAGTGTCATAATGTTGTCTTGCTTTATGAAGATGACACTACTGATCTCCAATCAACAGGGCATGTGCATTTACTGATTTTTCTGGAACTAAGAGAGAATTTGTGCTAAATTGGTCACATTTTCACATGCAGTGAAAGATTGGCAATACTAACTTCTTACGTGGTCAGTAGAACACTTCTGATGTATTTAGCCTAACTCAAAGCTATGCATGTAAACAGAGATAGGCCTCTATCATAATCACAGTTACAAACATATATTATACACTAAATTCCTTTCAGTGATTAAAAAAATAAGTGCATGTAAGAAAGCAAGACAACACAATAAGAAAGTGGTTAAATTCATTTTCCATGTCGTCACTCTAAAATCTGCATCGGTCCATTTGTCAAGTTGCCAGAAGTGCCCATGAGCAAATAAAACAATTGTACATATTACAAAATCCAAGATAAATAAGTAGTGCTAAAAAAGAATAACAATTAAATTATTAGTTATGTGGTTAACGGAAATGAACAAACTTTGATAAAATGGTCCTGATGGGGAAGAAGAAGAGTTTTTGCTTTTCAATGGCCACACCACGGTGAAACTTCACTTCTCCCCGAGGAAGTTTACCTTCGGTCTGCTTCAACTCTCTTCTTACGAACTAGGTAAGAAAGAAAAGAACAAAAAGACAAATAGAAGGGATATTCCTTAAATTCCAGATAAACAACATTAATCACATAAGATGACGATCTCACACACTTGAGGATACAGTTATCTTAAATTTTAATACTTAACCATGACAATCAATGGAAATGATAAAATCATCCAGTGTTTGGTGGAATTTACATTTAAATACAGATATGTCTGATAGTTGGGTACTTGAGTGTTAGAACCTTCGCATTTCTATGGGATAGAAATTCCAGAAGAGACCCGTGAAACAGTGCACTTCGACTATTTTCATGGCCATTTATCCACGGCACTTGCAACTCTGTCACCAACTGGCTTTAACTAACTCTTCAGGTTAACACAATCACAATCTTTTAATTCTGATTATGGGATGAAGTCTGGAAGGAGCTGCAAATAGTTCAAAGTTTCTAAAACTCTTCTAAATAAAAACTTCTAAATATCAACCTACAGGAAGGTGTGATTCAGTTGGCAAGCAAACTCAGAGATCAATGTTCTTTTAACCTGATGTTTAGGACCGAAGAAGTTGCCCAGACTGCCGTTTTTCCAGTTTCTGCAGCCCTCTTCTTCCACCTTTCACTTTCCCAACAGCAGGCTCTCCTGGTCACTGGGAAGAGGGCTATTCGAACTTTCTTGGATTTGGCAAAAAGGTGCCCTGGCTGTGGTCTTGCTCTAACTCTCCACTTTAAATAGCCTAGCTCCTGCCTAGGCTCTTGTCCACAGTTGCTGCTTCTTGGACGTAGGCTGCCCTGTCCATTTTCTTCAGACTTCTCGTTTTGCCTGTTTTCCTTTGGTCTCTATGTTGTTTGGTTGTAGACCCAATGTGCTTTTCCTAGGTGCCTTCTGACTGCTGCTTCCACTCTTCCCCAAATCCCTATCTGCCTGTCTGTCCCTTGGCCTCACCCTGTGAACCCCCCAGGTAAGCACGGTCACATGTCCAGCCAGCTTCCTGATGCCACACACTGCACCTTTCCTAGGCCTCAGGGTCTTGGCAAAGCCTGTCTGGACAAGGAATTGGATACCAACCTTTATTTGCCCCTTCCCGTTCCAACCTTTAGCTTCTATCTTGCCCACTATCTGAGTCCTCCTTGAGGCCAGCACTGTACCTGGTGGAATGCCTTGCCCAGTTCCTCCATCCAAGATCTGGCATTCTGTCCCTGAACCTCAAACTGGGGATTGAAGCCTGCTGTTGACTGACTGACCACTTGCCAAATGGATGTCTGCTCCTGGGTGTCCTTTTGCCAGGCTGCTCCAGGTGGCTGGGATATCCTCAGACCAAGCTTTCCCAGTTCCATTCTTCTTTGTTATAGTTGATCAGGACATGCCCCACCTCATCCTAACAGAAGAAATGCCAGGGATCCTCAGCAACAAGTGGCCACACGAAAAACTGAAGGGGCTAACTGAAAAGGCGACGTGTGAGTTTAAACTTCATGATGTAGCTCCATGTTTATATCACATGTAAAGTGCCAAAGTATCAGACATATCCATATTTAGAACTAAGTACCAAAGCAGTCAGAAGTCAAACATAATTTGGAATCTCAGTGTCCTTGTGCCCATTTTCTGGTGCAGATAAAAACAGAAGGTGATTACATGTAAGTAAAAGAGAAACAAATATACAAAAGAAATGAAGCAAAAATCAAAGACTGCCTGGAAAATAGAACAAACTTCTTTTTTGAGAAAATGCTATGATGAAACTGAACACTGCGAGGACCACCAAGACTCCTATGACCATGTATTCTAATAATGTGTCTTATATGAAGAAGTGAGTGACATCAGAGGCCAGTGGAATGGTATCTGTGAGATGTTGCATCTGAAGTGGAGAAGTGAATGCTCATGCTCTTCTAATTGTTAACAACACATATTATGGCTGAATTACCCAGGTCATTATTCTTTGTGATGGCAGCTGCCACCCTTGTTCGTGGCCCTTGCTTGGTAAACTGGTATCCAAACTTGAGGATCCTTGAATTCTCCTCCAGCATCTGGGCAATTTCCATCTCTACAGCTGTTCCCAACTGCTGCCTCTGGTTGCAGGTGCAGACACATGCACAGGATGACCAAGAAGGAAGAGGAAACCGTTACTTGTACAGGAAAAAGACAAGGCTACTTGCTGGACAAAAAGGCAAAGAGGCAAAGGTCTCAAACTGAAAGGGACAGCGTCACTTGAGATATTTTCTCTCATAGTCATTTGAGTCCTGCTCCTTGTCTAGAAGCAAAATCCAACAGACAGATAGCTGAGTTCGCTGGTGTCCTGCAGCTGAAAAAAACTAAGCAAATTGTTTATGAAGGAAAGGATAATTCCAGAATTAAAATGAAAGCAAAACTAATATTTGGTGTTTTGAATTCATCCCAGTATCTGTGGTTTAAACAAAGGGTGTTTTAAAAATAATGAAACTATTTTGTAGCAGCCAATCCAATTACTAAATTTTTATTTTATTTTTTACTTTTTACCTTGGGAATTCTTATTTACTTATTGTGGTAAAATATACATAAAATTTTGCCATTTTAAAGTGCACAATTCAGTGGCATATAGTACAGTCACAATATTGTACAACCATTACCTTTAGTCATTTCCAATACTTTTCCTTCTTTTTTATAAAATGTTTTTATTTTTGACTTTTGTGGATACATAGGTATATAATATTTATGGGGTACATGAGATATTATGACCCAGGCATACAATGCATCATAATCACATCAGGGTAAATGGGGTATCCATCACTTCAAGCATTTATCCTTTCTTTGTGTTACAATCAATCAAATTCTACTTTTTTATTTTAAAATACACAATAAGTTACTGTTGACTGTAGTCACTCTATTGTCACTGTGTTGTGCACACATTATATTTGTGCTATCAAATATAATTTTTTAATTCTGGGATCCATATCCAATGATAATTAAAGATCTCAACCTATGGGCTGTTGTCTCTCAGCAGAATCTTGCTAGGTGATTCTGAGCAGCTTTATTGTGGTTTGAACCATGTACACGTTTGGATGAAATCAGCAAACTCTGAAGGGGGTTACTAGACTACAAAAAAATCTCCAACTTGTTTAAGGTGGTGGGAAAAGGTTTTTTTGTTTGAGACATAAACTAATGAGAAAATAAAAAATAGAGGTGGTTTTTTTTTTTTTTTTTATAGGGAGGCCGGGCACCGTGGCTCCCGCCTATAATCCCAGCACTTTGGGAGGCCGAGGCAGATGAATCACTTGAGGTCAGGAGTTTGAGACCAGCCCGGGCAACATGGTGAGACCCCATTTCTACTAAAAATACAAAAAATTTGCTGGGCATGGTGGCATGCACCTGTACTCCCCAGCTACTCGGGAGGCTGAGGCAGGAGAATCACTAGAATCTAGGAGGCGGAGGTTGCAGTGGGCCAAGATCGCGCCACTGCACTCCAGCCTGGGTGACACAGTGAGACCCTGTCTCAAAACACAAAAACAAATAGGGGCGTGTAAATATGGGAATTTAAAATTTAATTTAAGGGACAAAGTATATTTTTTCATAACACAGTCATCACATTTTAAAAAATAAGGCTGGGCGCAGTGGCTCACATGCCTGTAATCCCAGCACTTTGGAAGGCTGAGACGGGCGGATCATGAGGTCAGTTGTTCGAAACCAGCCTGGCCAATATGGCAAAACCCTGTCTCTACTAAAAGTACAAAAACTAGCTGGGTGTGGTGGCAGGCACCTGTACTCCCAGCTACTCAGGAGGCTGAGGCAGGAGAATTGCTTGAACTGGGAGGCGGAGGTTGCAGTGAGCCGAGATTGGGCCACTGCACTCCAGCCTGGGTGACAGAGTAGACTCCATCTCAAAAAAAAAAAAAAAAAAGTACAGGCTTGTTTAGAAAATGCAAATTAAAATGTATATAAAATATACAAGTCTCCTTACTCCAACATTCCCATTCCCCACGGAGAAAGCCAGATTGGCATGCAGTACGTAGTGTTCTAAACATTTTCTATGCATTCACATTATCTACACGATCACTTGTATATCTATGCTTTTTTTCACATTAATGGATTATACTAGCATATTGTTTTGACGTGTGTTTTTATTTTTCATCTAACATTAAGGATATCTTTTCATGTTGGTAAATATATATTTACCTCATCCATATGAAGAACTGTGCCACATCCCATTGCAGTGATGGATCATAGTGTATTTAGCCAGGCCTTACTGACTTACTGTTACATCGCATTCTATTTCCACTATTCCAAACAAAACTGCAGTGAGCTTCCCTCCCCCCAGTGCATCTTGGGGCATTTCTGCAAGTATGCCTGTAGGACAAATTATAGCTGGGTCAGAGGGCAAGCATGTTTTGAATTCTGATATATTATTGACTTACTGTCAAAGTTATGACAGCTTTTATTCTTGCTAACTGTACGAGTGTTACTGCTTTCCCTACCCTAGCCAAATAAGATACTACTAACCTTTTTAATCTTTGTCTATACAGTTGGTGAAAATTTATATTTCTTTTATATTTATTTACTGCCTTAATTTGCATTTGTCAAATGATGAATAAGAACAATGAATTTTCTTATGGGTTTATATTTCTTTTTTCTCAGGAACTACCAATCCATGCCATTTGCCCATTTTTCTACCAGCTTACAGTTCCTGTATTTTGTGTTTTTTAACTTGATTTGTAGGTTTCCTGTATGTTAGGAAATTAGCCCTTTGTCAAATGTGCTGAAAACATTTTGCTCTGTTTGTCTTTTGACTTTCTTTTTGGTCACTATCAGGACTTTGCTTCATTTTCATATGGTCAAATTTATCAATCTTCTAGATATCATGTTTAGGAAGCCTCTCTACTCTTCCTGATTTCTTCCATTTGGTTTATGATTTAATATATTTTAATGTTTAAATCTTCATTTCATCTGGAATGAATTTTAACATAAGAATGAAGATAGGGCCAGGCATGGTGGCTCATGCCTATAATCCCAGCACTTTGGGAGGCAGAGGCAGGCGGATCACTTGAGGTCAGGAGTTCGAGACCAACCTGGTGAACATGGTGAAATTCTGTCTCTACTAAAAATACACAAATTAGCAGGGGATGGTGGCACGCGACTGTAATCCCAGCTGCTCAGGAGGCTGAGGCAGGAGAATCGCTTGAACCCAGGAGGCGGAGGTTGCAGTGAGCCGAGATGGCGCCATTGCACTCCAGCCTGGATAACAGGAGTGAAACTCCATCTCAAAAAGAAAAAACAAAAAAACAATGAAGATATAGAGACCCAATTTAATTTTGTTCCAAAATGCTAGCAAATTATCCTACCATCTTTTGTTTCATTCTTCCCTGATTTGAATCTGCTTTATTGCCCTGTTAGTATATTTTTGTGCCAGTACCATACAATTTTGATTGCTTTGTCATAAGTTAAAAACACATACCTTTTAAATTTGGAAAATTTAAGTATGGAGCGGATGAAGAAGAAAAGTTTATGGAGGAACTCTTGCGTCCCAAGCAAGTTTAAGGCTTATCTCTTTGCTTCTCTCTTTCTTGTCATCCAGCAACCCCTCAAACGAGTCTCTCCTCGAGAACTTAACACAATGTGATATTTCCAGTTAGACAACAATAATTATGGTAGAGATTAACGCTCTTAGCATTATAAGTAAATAGGAGGGAGTGGCAGCAAAAAAGAGATGCTGACCTCAGAGTTTCATGAGCAACTTTAGAAAATGACATAGTTTAGAAGAGTGGGACCATATCAAGGGATGAGCCCTGAGCTAAGGTTAGGGCTGCCACTACTATGGCTTGTGCCCCTGGAGCATTTGAGTCCTAGACTTGGGTAACTTGCAGTGTTAATGCAGTGGTCAAAAGTTACCCCAAATCACCTATATTCCCAAGTGTCTGAGTCCCTTCTCTCCAAGTAGCTGGCTATTTTCCTAGTAGTTTAAATTCTGCTCAGCATCCTTACAGCTGCTTTGTTTTGCAATAAAAGGCAAATCCACACTTACTCGTCCTTGATTTGCATGTTCTATTTATATAGACATCAACTGTAATTTCTTTAGGGTTTTCTCTATTTTGTAATGAATCTTGGATGACATTCTGGCAAAGTAGTGAAACAGAAACACCAACTCTGCTTTTATGTTAACTTAAACCATTAAATAATCTGGAATCAAAAATAGGAAATATAATAATAGAATAATAGCTTTATTTTTGTTTTTTGAGGGGGAGGAAGGAGATGCTAATAGCTACATAAAAGACTTAGAAGCTGAAGAAAATTATATTGGGGGCATATAAAAGAGGGGAGGAATTAATGTAACATACACCGGGTTTCTTCCTCAGCCTGCATCGTTTTTTGGATTTGATGTCTTACATAAACCCAGGACAATAGACGGGCATCAAAATTTCTTATAATTTGGATATACAGTCTTTATATATACTTAATTTATCTAAGTATGTAGTATATTAAATTATATAACTTTTATTATGTTATGTTATATATTATATATATATTTTAAAGATGAGGTCTTGCTATGTTGCCCAGGCTGGACTCGAACTCCTGGGCTCGAGGGATTCTCCTGCCTCAGCCTCCTAAGTAGCTGGGACTAGAGGCCCAGGCTCTTTTTATATTTTAAGGCACCAAACACAAAGGGGGAAAAATAGAAACAAATATTTAAGCATATCTTCAAATCGCCTTCTGTGTTTTTCTAAGTGACCTCTTTTATCTACTCAAATTTATTTAGCAGTTTCCCATCTGTTTCTTTAATATGCATCACTGGTTGTTCTTCCCATGGGGGCACCTGATTAAATCACTGCATATTGACCTGGAGCCTAGCCACAGCAGCCTCCCCCTAGTGGTGGATTCTCAGCAGGCCTTCATTTCGGTGCAGCTGCCCATTGCTGTGCTGTTAAATTGGTCTTGGCTTCTGGTTCTGCCTGAGGAAACTGTCTTACAGATTATTTTATTTCAAACCCCTCATTAGATAGTTAAGGAAACTGAAGTTACTTCTAACAGTCTATGAGTCAATGAACACAATTTGGATGTAAGACAAGTTTTGACCCCGAATTTCCTCATTTCTCAAGTAAAGCAAATAATTTTTTCTAATTCCTCTAGAAAATCTTTTCTTAGAGAAAGAGAGACAGGGTGTGTGTGTGTGTGTGTGTGTGTGTGTGTGTGTGTGTGTGTGTGGAGAGAGAGAGAGAGAGAGAGAGAGAATAAATAGACAGGGTCTAGCTCTGTTGTCCAAGATGGAATGCAGTGACACATCCATAACTGACTGCAACCTGGAACTCCTGGGCTCAGGTGATCCTCCTGTCTCATTCTCACAATGAATTGGGATTACAGGTGTGAGCCACCACACCCAGCCTCTCTAGAAAATCTTAATCCTCCTTGTCATATACAAATAAAGAGAAGCCAGGCTGGGCGTGGTGGGGCTCATGCCTGTAATCCCAGCACTTTGGGAGGCTGAGGTAGGAGGATGGCTTGAGCCCAGGAGTTTGAGACTAACCTGGGAAATATAGTGAGACCCTGTCTCTACAAAAAATTTAAAAATTAGCTGGGCATGGTAGTGTGTGCCTGTAGTTCCAGTTACTCAGAAGGCCGAAGTGGGAGGATCACTTGAGCCAGAGAGGTGGAGATTGCAGTGAGGCCAGATTGCGTCACTGTACTCTAGCCTGGGCCATAGAGTGAGACCTTGTCTCAAAACAAACAAACAAAAAACAAAAAAAGGAAATAAAGAGAAGCCATTTCAGAAGCAAAATGAAAGACTAAAGTTGAAAAACTACACAAATCCATTCCTAGATGGCTGAGGAGGGGTGATGAGGTTGATTTAGAGGGGATTTTAGGGAGCAAGTTCTTTGTACTTCAGGGTTTTTTTTTTTTTTTTTGAGACACAGTCTTGCTCTGTCACCCAGGCTGGAGTGCAGTGGCATGATCTTGGCTGACTGCAATCTCTGCCTCCTGGGTTCAAGTGATTCTCATGCCTCAGCCTCCCCAGTAGCTGGGATTATAGGCGTGTGCCACCAAACCTGGGTAATTTTTGGATTTTTTGGCAGAAATGGGGTTTCATCATTTTGGCCAGGCTGGTCTCAAATTCCTGACCTCAAGTGATCTGCCCGCCTCGGCCTCCCAACGTGCTGGGATTACAGGCTGTACTTCAGGGTCTTCTTTATATGCACTGTCAAAAGCTGCTCTATTCTAAATTTTCACAATTCTAGCTCATTCTAGGCTAATTCTAACTCAATAGTAGGCAGAGTTGCCAGGTTTAGCAAATAAAAATACAGGACACCCAGTTAAGTTTGACTTTCTGATAAACAACAAATAATTTTTTTAGTATAGTATAAGGTATCCCATATATTTGATGACACATGCTAAAATTTATACATCATTTATCTGAAAGCCAAATTTAACTGTATTTTATGTGGCAACCTTAGCTAGGTGGTATCTTGTAAGGAACTAGGGACAGAGTGTGTGATATTATTTCAGATATGGGGTTTCACAATGGCCTAAATCTGTAAAAAAAAGTTAAATATACTTTGGAACAGGGTATCCGCTTCTGTGTTAGTTTCCCTGGAAATATTTACTAAGTCCCCACTTAGCTTCTTCCTGATATGAGTCTATTCAACAAATATCCCTGAGTGATCACTTCTGTTCTCTCCCTTCACATTTCTCTCTGGCTTGTTTCCTTACACCCCCACACCCTGATGCCACTTTCTAATTTACTAGCAGCTGGACATATGCTAGGATACACAGCATCAAACTTCCTGAGTGTGCAGGGTCCTGTGTGGCACACCCCCTGGGGTGCTGCCTCCACATCTCTGTGTCTGGGAAAGCTGTTTTGGTGGCACATTCCTTCTGGCAGGATGAGAATATAAAAGCTCCTCTCTCCTAGTGGGCTTTCTGTGTTCCCCTGGCAAAAAACATCAGAAGTCCAGGGCCAGAGGGCCTGCACTGAAAAATAGTCTGCTTGTCCTGGTTAGTAAAGACAGAGAATAGAGCCTCGATGGGAACTGTTGGGGGTTTCCAGGGTTAGGCAACAGTCCTGGATGGCACTCTGCAGCTTTATCAGATCTCGGAGGGTCTGGACCAGGAAATTTCCCAGAGATGGCCCCCAGACATGCAAAGGATGCTCTGAGCAGTCACTTCCCCAACTGTCTCTCCCACCACCCCACAGGGGAACGAATGCCCATACCACAAGTCTCCCAGGTCTCTCCTTTCCAAGGCCCCTTCTGTTCAAGATATAGTGTCTGGAACCCCATCACAGACCCTTCCTTGTGGCCAGAGGAGCAAGGCTCTGCATCACGGCTGATCACTGAGAGTTGCTGTCTGTGGGCAGGAGTCAGCTGAAGCCAGCAGAGCAACTCGGAAGGCATTGCAGGCTGATGCTGGGAAAAAGAGGTCACCAGGCAGGAAGAGGTGGCTCTAGGGAAAAGCACCTTGCTTTGGCTGCAGATGGGAACCTGAGAAATGCTGCGGTCATGATCAATGAGATTGTGATCAGACCACAATCTTATGGGTGTGGCCTGCTACTCTAAGCCAGGCCATCTTCTAGAACGCTGATTCCTTTAAATAGGCTCTCTGCAGCCAGCATCAGACTGCAGGAGCCTGCATCTGCTCTTTTGGTTCTAGAAGTCTTCAGCCAAGGAAAAGAAATCTGAATCTTTGGCCACGGCCACCCTGCTTTCTCTGTTAGCAACAGTCCAAGTGAGAAGCAAAAGTAAGGCTGGGATAGGATGGGGAAGAGATACATGCCAAAAGGCAACAATGATGAGACTGAATAAAGCAGCTGTCAACACCTCTGCCACCACCTCCTCGCTTTCTCTTCTGGAGCCTGACTAGCCTAGGGTTATGGGGTAGATGGCTCCTTATGTCCCAGGCTGCCCCACTGTACATTGTTTGATTAGTAACATGCTCTTCTGCACATCCTCCATGGGCCAGAAATGGTTCTAAAACTTACAGGAAATCCAGTACATCAAATTGAGTCACACACAGAACTGTGTCTTTTGACTCATTCCTTGCGGCATTTCCCCCGCTCACTGCACACCCTGTGAGTTGGCTTTGCCTATTCTCTGGCCTTCCTTACCTGGTTGTCAATCTTGATCTCTGTCAAGGTGTCATTTTCTTTCAGTGCCTCTACCAGGGCCAGGATCCCAGTTCCAGTGATAAAATTGGATTCTATGTTTAGACTTGTCAAGGTCTTGTTTACTTTCAGCATGTCTGCAAAAGCCTTATGATGCAAAAAGAAAAAAACTTAGAATTAAGTTAGAATTTCTAAAGATTAATTTACTAAACCCCTCACTCCCAAATTAAATACAGATGTTTTCTAGCACTTAAAGAAAACCTTCATCAAATCATACTTTCACCTCCAAGTAACAAAGATACAATTTAAAACCACAATTAAAATATTTCAGTCCAGCAGTCCAGACATAAATTTCACATACTTGCAAAAACTTTTTTTAAAAAAGATACTGACATAGGATTACTGATTTTTTTTGTTAAGTAGAGACATTAAAAAAAAAAAAGCCATACTATCTGGTTTCTTTTTTTTTTGAGGAAACACATTTTAACATTAGAAAAAAGGTAGAAAGTACATAATCCCAGAAAACCCAGTTTTTTTCCTTTTACTATGAATTGATTAAAAAAAAAAACTTTCCCATTGACTAATACTTGGACACTAGTGATTTAGTTATATTATTTCAGATCATCTATAAATCAGAATTTTTAAAAGATATCTTTTGGAACAAAATCACCACTGAGGGTGGCAAACCCATGGGAGACTCCAGTTTGAGACAGCGGACTGCACATGTGCACCTGCCGGCTCTCTTTACTCCCAAAGTTTCCCACCACCAGGAAGAAATAATATAATTTTTAAGAGACTGGAGTTCTCACAGTGCAAGAAAACAAAACAAAACAAAAGGCCATTATCTTGAGAAATTGCTGAAATACAGAAAATAGAAAGATTGACAGATAAATTAGCACAAGCAAGTTGTTGCCTGAGCTGCTAGAGATAGGTCCCATTTGGGGCAATTCCTTAAAGAACCGCCTTAGGAACAGATGGAACAGCTAGGGCAGATGGAGAGTATACTATCCCTCCCAGCACCTTCCAGGAAAAAGAGCAGCTGCCAGCACAGCTATCAATGAAGTCTCCCAGGAAGAGCCTCTAGTGAAGTTGCTGCGACCTGTGAGAGAAGCAGTGCGGAAACGGAGGCGCCTCCAGACCTTCACACCAGTACACTGTGGGGGCAAAATGGGAAAGGCAGCTCTGCCAGGAATGAAGTACAGTATTCCCCGCAATCTGTGGTTTCAGTTACCTGCTGTCAACCGCAGTGGGAAAATGTTAAATGGACAGCCCCAGAAATAAACAATTCATAAGTTTTAAATTGCATGCTGTTCTGAGTGGTGTGATGAAATCTGGTGGTCTATGTCGCCCAGGAGGTGAATCATCTCTTTGTCCAGCATCTCCGTGCTGTCCCTGCCTATGAACCAATGACACTGTCTGCTTTTGACATCCAACCATTGACATCGTCATGGCTGGATGAGCCAGGATCACCGGAGGCAGATGATCCTCCTTCTGACAAATGGTCAGAAGGGCAACAGTAGCCTAACGCAGTCCCCTTGCCTATGTCATTCACCTCACTTCATCTCATCACACAGGCATTTTACCATCTCATGTCGTCACAAGAGGGAGGAGGATAGTACAGTAAGATATTTGAGAGAGACCATATTCACACAACTTCTATAACAGCATATTGTTATTATAATTGTTCTATTATTAGCTATTGTTGTTAATCTCTTACTCTGCCTAGTTTAAAAATTAAACATTATTAAGGTTTAGGTGTGTAGTATAGGAAAAGACATAGCACATACCGGGTTTGGTACTATCTGTGGTTTCAGGTATCCACTGGGGGTCTTGGAACATATCCTCTGCAGATAAGTGGACTACTACATATTGAAAGGTGCCCCTCCCAGAATGAAGTCCTCCTAACTGCAGCAATTGCAGGGGACTCTCAGGCTGCCTGTGAGCTCCTTATACACACACTGCAGAGAAGGTGGCAGGTCAGCACACCTGCTGCTGAAAAAAGCTCTCACTCATACATTCAAAAAAGACTATTTGTCAGGCTTCTACTGTGCTCTAGCAGTAAGAGAAAACAAAAATCCTTGTCCTCAGAGAAGCTTATATTTGAGCAAGAGGGCAGAGTCAATAAATTAATAAATAAAATATATAGCTTATCAGATGGTGACAGATGGAGAAAAATAAAGGGGCCTCCTTTTTAAGGGAGAGGTCTGTTGGTAAAACAGGTAGATACAACTGCAGGAGAAATGATCCTGGTTTATACAAACCAACTTTGCTCTCCATTCCAAAATATAAACAGGGAACTAATAATTGCCAGACATTTTAGGAAAACCAACATCATGAAAGAATAAAGTTTACCAAGCAGGTCAATATGCCATAGAAGAAACAGACACAAATTTAAAAATTCTAATTATGTATTATTTTCCTCCCTGCCCCATAAGAAAAAGAAAAGGAAAGAAAGAGAGAAAAAGTGTAGGGGGGTGGGAGGAGGAGAGAGAGAGAGAAAAGAAAACATTTTGAACATTTAAAAAAACTACATTGAAATAAAAGAAAATAATAGACATCTAGAATTATAAAATAAGCATGGCTGAAGACCAAGTTGGTGATCTAGAAGATAACATTGAGGATATTTCCAAGGATATACAGCAAAAAGATGAAGATAGAAACTATGAGAAAACCTTAAGAGATGTGAATGAAAGATGCAGAGATTCAACATTCATCTAAGAAGAGTTCCAGAAGGATAAGAAAGAAAGAAAGAAAGAAAGAAAGAAAGAAAGAAAGAAAGAAAGAAAGAAAGAAAGAAAGAAAGGAAAGAAAGAAAACAGAAGGGAAGAAGTTATCAAATAATTAAGGAGGAAAAATAAATTTCCCAGAGATGAAGAAAGTTATGGATCTTCATCTGAAAGAAATCACTAGACACTCAGCAGAATGAATAAAAAAAACCTTTTCTTTTTTTTTATTGAGACAAAGTCTCACTTGACATGCTGCCCAGGCTGGAGTGCAGTGGCACTGTGTCGGCTCACTGTAACCTCCATCTCCTGGTTCAAGCAATTCTCCTGCCCCAGCCTCCCGAGTTGCTGGGACTACACGCATGGGCAACCATGCCTGGCTAATTTATTTTATATACTTGTAGTAGAGATGGGGTTTCACCATATTGGCCAGGCTGATCTCGAACTCCTGACCTCAGGTGATCCACTCACCCTGGCCTCCCAAAGTGCTGGGATTACAGGCATGAGCCACCACGCCTGGCCCAAAATGACTCTTAACTGAACAGACAAGTGAAATTTCAGAATTCCAAAGGGAAAGAGAGTACTAAAACTTTCTAGCAAGGAAAAATAAGTTACCTACAAAGGATCAAAAATCAGGTCAGCACTAGTCACTAGATTGTAAGGCCAATGAGAATGGAGATTTATATTTATATAGTCATATAATTATAAATGCTGCTAATAGGTTTTTAGAATCAATCTATATACTAACACCGAATATAATTACATAAAATGCATAAAGCTTAAATGTGTGAAAATAATGGAATATCTACAATTTGGAAGTGGAAGAGAAAGGAGGAATGGAAAATAAAGTAAGTGTAGAACTACCATCATCTTTTATAATAGAGAATAAAAAATTTTCTAAGATGATAAATGAAAAATATAAATTTCTGTATATTAGTGGTTTTCTACATTGACCACACATTAGAATGGCCTGGGAGCTTTAAAAAATTTACCCCAGATGAATTAAATTGGAATCTCTGAAGCTGTGGAGTGGCCATCTGCATTTCTGAAGAGCTCTCCAGGTGAATAATGTGCCGTTAGGATTGACAACCACTTTTTTTTTTCTTTTTTGGTATAGAAACAGGGTCTCTCTGTGTTGCCCAGGCTGGTCTCGAACTCCTGGCTTTAAGTGATCCTCCTGCCTCGGCCTCCCAAAGTGCTGGGATTACAGGCATGAGCCAGTAGTCACTTTAATTAAAGTCATAAAGACAACAACTAGAAGAATGAAAAACTGCTAACAGTGATTGCTTCTGGGGAGTAGAACAAAAAAGTTCTGAACTATTTTAATTGTTTTTACGGTGGAAAAGACAGGAAGAAGGAAACGGTGGAAAAGACAGGAAGAAGGAAGACGAGAAGTCCCAACATTGGATGAGAACAGGGTTATTTAAACTCAGCATGACTGACACTTGGGGCCAAAGAATTCTTTGTTGTGGGAGGCTGTCCTGTGTATTGAAGGATATTTAGCAGTATCTCTGGCCTCTGAGACTCACTAGATGTCAATAGCACTCCTCCCCATCATGACAACCAGAAATATCTCCAGATGCTGCCTAATGTCCCCTGGAGGGCAAAATTGCCCTGGGTTGAGAACCACTGGACTAGAAGAATAATCCTGTATCTTGGTCAGGCAGTTGCTTGTACTGCAAAGAAAGCTCAAGAATTTGGATTCACACTATCGCATACCAGGTACATTAAAGTGCATTTATTCTGTGCTAGGTCCTTAATTAAAATTAAATCTATACATTTTAATCTGATCACCAGAGAGGAATGCATCAGGACTTTCCTTTTGGACTCTCCAAGCTTTGGGATTTACTCTCATTATTAGAATAACAAAATGTCAGAGCAATTAGGCCTTTACAGAAAGTTGCAGGACCTCCTGGCAAGTTGCCAGGATCTTGCCAATTTCTTTTAAACTTGAGAAAACACTTTCTTGTGCTGAACAAAACAGGGGCGAGCCAGCCAAACACAATACTGGGCTGTAGGCCCAGGTTCACTTCAGTTCAGCAAATATTTGAGCATATTACATGTGCTGGGAATAATAACATTAGTAAAACAAAGACTAGATCTTTTAAATGTCATTGAAATAGAGTAGAAATACATCTTTAAAGAGAAGGGTTTGCTGTCCGTACTTTATAGGATTGTATGGAAATGCAAATTTCTACACTGGCCAAATGGTAGCCATGAGAAATGTGGCTATTGAGCCCTTGAAAACTGGCTAGTCTGATTTGAAATGTGCTGCAAACATAAAACACACTGGATTTCAAAGATGTAGTATGAAAAAAAGAATGCAAAATATCTCATTATATTTTCAAATTACATTTTGGATATATTGGTTTAAATACAATACAGAGAGTCCCTGACTTACGATGGTTCCACTTTCCATTTTTGGGATTTACCACGATGTGAAAGTGATACTCATTCAGTATGCTCCTTGACTTATGATGAGGCTATGTTCAGATAAAGATTTTCAATTTACAATAGCTTTATCTGGACATAACCCCATTGTAAGTCAAGGAGCATCTATTTACTACTAAAACTAATTTTGTCTACTTTTTATTTTTTTTTAAATGTGGCTACTAAAAAATTTAAATTTATACATGGGGCTTCCATTTGTGGCTCACGTTTTATTTCCTTTTTTTTTTTTTATACTTTAAGTTCTGGGTTACATGTGCAGAATGTGCAGTTTTGTTACATAGGTATACACGTGCCATGGTGGTTTGCTGCACCCATCAACCCGTCACCTACATTAGGTATTTCTCCTAATGTTATCCCTCCCCTAGCCCCCCACCCTCCACAGGCCCCGGTGTGTGATGTTCCCCTCCCTGTGTCCATGTGTTCTCATTGTTCAACTCCCACTTATGAGTGAGAACATGCGGTGTTTGGTTTTCTGATCTTGTGATAGTTTGCCAAGAATGATGGTTTCCAGCTTCATTCATGTCCCTGCAAAGGATATGAACTCATCCTTTTTTATGGCTGCCTAGTATTCCATGGTGTATATGTGCTACATTTTCTTTATCCAGTCTATCATTGATGGGTATTAGGGTTGGTTCTAAGTCTTTACTATTGTGAATAGTGCCGCGATAAACATATGTGTACATGTGTCTTTATAGTAGAATGATTTATAATCCTTTGGGTATATGTCCAGTAATTAAATTGCTGGGTCAAATGGTATTTCTAGTTCTAGATCCTTGAGGAATCGCCACACTGTCTTCCACAATGGTTGAACTAATTTACACTCCCACCAACAGTGTAAAAGCATTCCTATTTTTCCACAACCTCTCCAGCATCTGTTATTTCCTGACTTTTTAATGATTGCCATTCTAACTGGTGTGAGATGGTATCTCATTGTGGTTTTGATTTGCATTTCTCTGATGACCAGTGATGATGAGAATTTTTTCATATGTCTGTTGGCTGCATAAATGTCTTCTTTTGAGAAGTGTCTGTTCATATCCTTTGCCCATTTTTTGATGGGGTTGTTTGCTTTTTTCTTGTAAATTTGTTTAAGTTCCTTGTTGATTCTGGATATTAGCCCTTTGTCAGATGGACAGATTGCACATTTTTTTCTCCCATTCTGTAGGCTGCCTGTTCACTCTGATGATAATTTCTTTTGCTGTGCAGAACCTCTTCAGTTTAATTAGATCCCACTTGTCAATTTTGGCTTTTGTTGCGTTGCCATTGCTTTTGGTGTTTTAGACATGAAGTCTTTGCCCATGCCTATGTCCTGAATGGTATTGCCCAGGTTTTCTTCTAGGATTTTTCTGGTCCTAGGTCTTACGTTTAAGTCTTTGATCCATCTTGAGTTTATTTTTGTATAAGCTGTAAGGAAGGGGTCCAGTTTCAGTTTTCTGCACATGGCTAGCCAGTTTTCCCAACAGCATTTATTAAATAGGGAATCTTTTCCCCATTGCTTGTGTGTGTCAGGTTTGTCAAAGATCAGATGGTTGTAGACGTGTGGTGTTATTTCTGAGGCATCTGTTCTGTTCTGTTGGTCTATGTATCTGTTTTGGTACCAGTACCATGCTGTTTTGGTTACTGTAGCCTTATAGTAAAGTTTGAAGCCAGGTAGTGTGATACCTCCAGCTTTGTTCTTCTTGCCCAGGATTGTCTTGGCTACGCGGGCTCTTTTTTGGTTCCATATGAAGTTTAAAGTAGTTTTTTCCAATTCTGTGAAGAAAGTCAGCGGTAGCTGGATGGGGATAGTGTTGAATCTACAAATTACTTTGGGCAGTATGGCCATTTTCATGATATTGATTCTTCCTATCCATGAGCATGGAATATTTTTTCATTTGTTTGTGTACTCTCTCTTATTTCCCTGAGCAGTGGTTTGTAGTTCTCCTTGAAGAGGTCCTTCACATCCCTTTTAAGTTCTATTCCTAGGTATTTTATTCTCTTTGTAGCAATTGTGAATGAGAGTTCACTCATGATTTGGCTCTCTGTTTGTTCTTGGTGTATAGGAATGTTTGTGATTTTTGCACATTGATTTTGTATCCTGAGACTTTGCTGAAGTTGCCTATCAGCTTAAGGAGATTTTGGGCTGAGATGATGGGGTTTTCTAAATATACAATCATGTTATCTGCAAACAGACAATTCAACTTCCTCTATTCCTATTTGATTATCCTTTATTGCTTTCTCTTGCCTGATTTCCCTGGCCAGAACTTCCAATACTATGTTGAACAGGAGTGGTGAGAGAGGGCATCCTTGTCTTGTGCCGGTTTTCAAAGGGAATGCTTCCAGTTTTTGCCCATTCAGTATAATATTGGCTGTGGGTCTGTCATAAATAGCTTATTATGTTGAGATATGTTCCATCAATACCTAGTTGATTGAGAGTTTTTAGCATGAAAGGCTGTCAAATTTTGTTGAAGGCCTTTTCTGCATCTATTGAGATAATTATGTGGTTTTTGTAGTTGGTTCTGTTTATGTGATGGATTATGTTTATTGATTTGCATATGTTGAACCAGCCTTGCATCCCAGGGATGAAGGCGACTTGATCATGGTGGATAAGCTTTTTGATGTGCTGCTGGATTCAGTTTGCCAGTATTTTATTGAGGATTTTCACATCAATGTTCATCATTACTGGCCTAAACATTCTCTTTTTTTGTTATGTCTCTGCCAGGCTTTGGTATCAGGATGATGCTGGCCTCATAAAACAAGTTAGTGGAAATTCCATCTTTTTCTATTGATTGGAATAGTTTCAGAAGGAATGATACTAGCTCCTCTTTGTACCTCTGGTAGAATTCGGCTGTAAATTGGTCAGATCCTGCACTCTTTTTGGTTGGTAGGCTATTAATTATTACCTCAATTTCAGGACCTGTTATTGGTTTATTCAGAGATTCAACTTCTTCCTGGTTTAGTCTTGGGAGGGTGTATGTGTCCAGGAATTTATCCATTTTGTCTAGATTTTCTAGTTTATTTGCGTAGAGGTGTTTATAGTATTCTCTGATGATTGTATTTCTGTGGGATCAGGGTGATATCCCGTTTATCATTTTTTATTGTGTCTATTTGATTCTTCTCTCTTTTCTTCTTTGTTAGTCTTGCTAGTGGTCTATTTTGTTGATCTTTCCAAAAAACCAGCTCCTGGATTCACTGATTTTTTGAAGGGTTTTTTGTGTCTCTATCTCCTTCAGTTCTTCTCCGATCTTAGTTATTTCTTGTTTTCTGCTAGCTTTTGAATATGTTTGCTCTCGCTTCTCTAGTTTTTTTAATTGTGATGTTGGGATGTCGATTTTACATTTCTCCTGCTTTCTCTTGTGGGCATTTAGTGCTATAAATTTCCCTCTACACACTGCTTTAAACGTGTCCCAGAGATTCTGGTACGTTGTGTCTTTGTTTGCATTGTTTCAAAGAATATCTTTATTTCTGCCTTCATTTTGTTATTTACCCAGTAGTCATTCAGGAGCAGGTTGTTCAGTTTCCATGTAGTTGTGCAGTTTTGAGTGAGTTCTTAATCCTGAGTTCTAATTTGGCTGCACCGTGGTCTGAGAGACAGTTTGTTGTGATTTCTGTTCTTTTACATTTGCTGAGGAGTGTTTTACTTCCAATTATGTGGTCAATTTTAGAATAAGTGCGATGTGGTGCTGAGAAGAATGTATATTCTGTTGATTTGGGGTGGAGAGTTCTGTAGATGTCTATTAGGTCCACTTGGTGCAGAGCTGAGTTCAAGTCCTGGATATCCTTGTTAATTTTCTGTCTCATTGATCTAATATTGACAGTGGGGTGTTAAAGTCTCCCATTATTATCGTGTGGGAGTCTAAGTCTCTTTGTAGGTCTCTAAGAACTTGCTTTATGAATCTGGGTGCTCCTGTATTGGGTGCATACATATTTAGGATAGTTAGCTCTTCTTGTTGAATTGATCTCTTTACCATTATGTAATGGCCTTCTTTGTCTCTTTTGATCTTTGTTGGTTTAAAGTCTGTTTTATCAGAGACCAGGATTGCAATCCTTGCTTTTTTTTACTTTCCATTTGCTTGGTAGATCTTCTTCCATCCCTTTATTTTGAGCCTATGTGTGTCTTTGTACATGAGATGGGTCTCCTGGATACAGCACACTGATGGGTCTTGACTCTTTATCCAATTTGACAGTCTGTGTCTTTTAATTGGGGCATTTAGCCCATTTACATTTAAGGTTAATATTGTTATATGTGAATTCGATCCTGTCATTATGATGCTAGCTGGTTATTTTGCCCGTTAATTGATGTAGTTTCTTCATAGTGTTGATGGTCTTTACAATTTGGCATGTTTTTGCAGTGGCTGGTACTGGTTGTTCCTATCCATGTTTAGTGCTTCCTTCAGGAGCTCTTGTAAGGCAGGCCTGGTGGTGACAAAATCTCTCAGCATTTGCTTGTCTGTAAAGGATTTTATTTCTCCTCCACTTATGAAGCTTAGTTTGGCTGGATATGAAATTCTGGGTTGAAAATTTTTTTCTTTAAGAATGTTGAATATTGGCCCCCACTCTCTTCTGGCTTGAGAGATCTGCTGTTAGTCTGATGGACTTCCCTTTGTGGGTAACCCAACCTTTCTCTCTAGCTGCCCTTAACATTTTTTCCTTCATTTCAACCTTGGTGAATCTGACAATTAGTGTCTTGGAGTTGCTCTTCTCGAGGAGTATCTTTGTGGTGTTCTCTGTATTTCCTGAATTTGAAAACTGGCCTGCCTTGCTAGGTTAGGGAAGTTCTCTCAGATAATATCCTGAAGAGTATTTTCTAACTAGGTTCCATTCTCCCTGTCACTTTCAGGTACACCAATCAAACATAGATTTGGTCTTTTCACATAGTCCCATATTTCTTGGAGGCTTTGTTTGTTTATTTTCACTTTTCTTTCTCTAATTTGTCTTCTCGCTTTACTTCATTAATTTGATCTTCAGTCACTGATATCCTTTCTTCCACTTGATCGAAATCAGCTATTGAAGCTTGTGTATGCTTTACGAAGTTCTTGTACTGTGGTTTTCAGTTACAAAGTTCTTGTACTGTGGTTTTCAGCTCCATCAGGTTATTTAAGCTCTTCTCTACACTGGTTATTCTATTTAGCCATTTATCTAACCTTTTTTCAATGTTTTTAGCTTCCTTGCAATGGGTTAGAACATGCTCCTTTAGCTTGGAGAAGTTTGTTATTAACGACCTTCTGAAGCCTACTTCTGTCAACTAGTCAAACTCATTCTCTGTCCAGTTTTGTTCCCTTGCTGGTGAGCAGTTGCGTTCCTTTGGAGAAGAGGCGTTCTGGTTTTGGGAATTTTCCGCCTTTCTGCTCTGGTTTCTCCTCATCTTTGTGGTTTTAGCTACCTTTGGTCTTTGATGTTGGTGACCTATGGATGGAGTTTTGGTGTGGACGTGCTTATTGTTGATGTTGATGCTATTCCGTTCTGTTAGTTTTCCTTCTAAAGACAGGCCTCTCAGCTGCAGGTATGTTGGATTTTGCTGGAGGTCCACTCCAGACCCTGTTTTCCTGGGTATCACCAGCAGAGGCTGCAGAAGCAAATATTGCTGTCTGATCCTTCCTCTGGAAGCTTTGTCCCAGAGGGACACCCACCTGCATGAGGTGTCTGTCGGCCCCTACTGGGAGGTGTCTCCCAGTCAGGCTACACGGGGGTCAGGGACCCAGTTGAGGAGGCAGTCTGTCCGTTATTGGAGCTCGAACGCCATGCTGGGAGAAGCACTGCTCTCTTCAGAGCTGTCAGGCAGGGACATTCAAGTCTGGAGAAGCTGTCTGCTGCCTTTTGTTCAGATATGCCCTGCCCCCAGAGGTGGAATCTAGAGAGGCAGTAGGCCTTCCTGAGCTGTGGTGGGCTCCGCCCAGTTCCAGCTTTCCTGCCGCTTTGTTTACACTGTAAGCATAGAACCGCCTACTCAGGCCTCAGCAATGGCAGATGCCCCTCCCCCCCGCTAAGCTCTAGCATCCCAGGTGGATCTCAGACTGCTGTGCTAGCAGTGAGCGAGGCTCTGTGGGTGTGGGACCTGCCAAGCCAGGCACGGGAGGGAATCTTCTGGTCCGCTGGTTGCGAAGACTGTGGGAAAAGCGCCGTATTTGGGCAGGAGTTTACTGCTCCTCCAGATACAGTCACTCATGGCTTCTCTTGGCTAGGAAAGGGAAATCCCCCAACCCCAACCCCTTCCCAGGTGAGGCGATGCCCTGCCCTGCTTCAGCTCACCCTCCATGGGCTGCACCCACTGTCCAACCAGTCCCAGTGAGATGAACCGGGTACCTCAGTTGGAAATGCAGAAATCACCCATCTTCTGAGTCAATCTCACTGGGAGCTGTGGACCGGAGCTGTTCCTATTCGGCCATCTTGGAAGTGACCTCTCATGTTTTATTTCCAATAAACAGTGCTGTCCTAAACTCTTGATTTTTATGTGGCCTCATTGTAAATAACAGTAGCATTTTAAATACATTTGGGCCTTCTCATTGGCATTCAGTGGGGACAAATTCCATTTGAATGCTCAGTTTCTATAGATGTGGTTATATAGAAGTGCTTGGGGCACGGTAAACTAAACTCAATCACAGGTGACTTACATTTGCATCCTGGCTTGGCCACATGCGGTGTAATCTTAGTTCAGTATTCAACTTCTTTGAGTCTCAGTTGCCTCATCTGTAAAATGGCTTGTGTTCACCACAAACCCCAAAATATGTTTTCTGATTGAATGCAAAACAGCCTTAAATGGGGACATGTCTAAACGGATGCCAGTCACACACGGCTTCACTGATTCTAACAATATATCAGAATAATAATTTATAATATGAAAGCAGAATAAGGTTTGAGGTCCACAAATGTCATCCACCAAGAAACGCCTTTTTGCCCCAGGTTTGAATGCTAAAAATGGAGACTTTCTGCCAGGACTTCCAATAAAATAGTCACCCAGGCACAGTAACAACGAAGAAAACCTTTCCTAAAATCATCACTTCTTTCCCTTGGTTCTGCCTCTCTCTTCTCTGCTTACCCTTGAGGAGGAGGGATTCGGGGAGTGAGGAGGGGAGGAGGGTGGTGTGCCACATCTTAGAATTGGAATGAAGAACAAGGGAAAAATTTCTATTAGGAGTGATGCTCTTCAGAAAACAGTAGCAAAATCATATTTTGAAAACTCTATCCATATAAATGAATATATATGTATATGTATATATATGTATATATATATATGTATATCTTCCTGTGGTCCCTCTATTTTTTATAGACTGTACTATGATATACCAAATAAATTAAAAGTGTTTAAATTAAATGTTAAATTAAAAATGTTTTATTAATAATAGTTGTACATATTTTTGGGGGTATATGTAATATTTTGATACCTTTATACAATGTGTTTGCAGTGATCAAACTGGAGTAATTGGAATAGCCATCACCTCAAAGGTTTATCTTTGTGTTGGGAACATTACAATTCTATTTTGAAATTTATAATAAATTATTGAATACAAGAACTTATTCCTTCTAACTAACTGTATTTTTGTACCTCTTAACCAACTTCCCTTTGTCCCTACTCCCTTCCCTTCCCAGGCTTTAGTAACCACCATTCTACTCTTTACCTCCATGAGAACCACTTTTTTTTAGCTCCCACATGTAAGTGAGAACATGCTATATTTATTTTTTTGGTGCTTGGCTTGTTTCACTTAACACAATGACCTCCAGTCCCATCCATGGTGCTGAAAATGACAGGATTTCATTCTTTTTTATGGCTGAATAATATTTCAGTGTGTATATATATACCACATTTTCCTCATCCATTCATCTTTTTTTTTTTTGTTTTTTGAGATAGTCTTGCTCTGTTGCCCAGGCTGGAGCGTAGTGGCGTGATCTCTGCTCACTGCAAGCTCTACCTCCTGGGTTCATGCCATTCTCCTGCCTCAGTCTCCCGAGTAGCTGGAACTACAGGTGCCTGCCACCACACCCGGCTAATTTTTTATATTTTTAGTAGAGACGGGGTTTCACTGTGTTAGCCAGGATGGTCTCGATCTCCTGACCTTGTGATCCACCCGCCTTGGCCTCCCAAAGTGCTGGGATTACAGGCGTGAGCCACCACGCCCAGCATCCATTCATCTGTTGATGAACATTTAGGTTGATTCCATATCTTGACTGTTGTCAACAGTGCTGCAGTAGACACGGGAGGGCAGATATCTCTCCAATATACTGGTTTCCTTTCTCTTGGATATATACCCAGCAGTGGGATTGCTGGATCATATGTAGTTCTAATTTTAGTTTTTTGAGGAACCTCCATACTGTTTCCTATAATGGCTGTACTACTCTACATTCCCACCACCAGTATACAAGTGTTCCCCTTTCTCCACACCTTTGCCAACATTAGTTACCAAATAAAGTATTCTTTAAAAAGCAAGTTACAAAAGGTCAAATTTGCCTGAAAAGTGTTACCAAAAAAATCCAGCTACTAGCGTAGTGCTTTTCATATGATAGGCATTCAACACATAGTTGTTGCATTAAAAACAGCATCAAAGTGATTATTATATATGGAATTTAATCCACTTAGTAAGTTATCTGTGTGGTCTAGAATAGGAATTAGATTATTTACCAGTAGTGTTGAGAGTTGATTGTGAACTAACCCCACCCCTGCAATTTTACTCAAAATAATATATTAAACAGAAGTGACAAGTCATTTCTTTATCCCTTTATTCATTTACATACAAAGTATATTGTGAATATTTTTGCTTTACTGAAACAAATCTACTAAAAGGCAGAAATAGTACAAAATCATACAGAGATAAGAATCCTTCAACTGTTCATTTCACCTTACCAATTATCTAGTTCTGCCATCTTTCTATTTTAATGATAGGTTTCAAATTCAAAACTGCTTTCAATCTACAAATTTAGATATGTAATAACTGCTGGTAAAAATATTGATTTTTGTAGCCTGGTTCCTCTTTTACATAAGTGCTTATTTCAAGTTTGCTGTGATCACCATAGAAACATTCTCTATTGCTAGAGGTTGGAGGTTATGATCATTCATTTATTTAACAAGTACTTTTCAAACATCTATTCTGTGCCAGGACCATGATAGGTAGTCATTACTTTCATGTCATCTGTTTTAAATGCTATTTTAGATCTTCCAAAATACACGTTACTTTAAATCAAACCATCAAGTCCAGACAACTTTTGTTTTTCTAACTTGATTCAAGGGCTGAGCATTAAATGCCATAGAACAACAGGCTGATGCCCAGGCTTCTGATAAGTGACATATTTTAGCAAATGTATGACAGCCAGGCATTGTGTGTAAATCTAGCATAGCTTGATGGTTAAGCTTCCTGGTTGTAGAACCAGAAAGACTTGGTAGTGAATTCTGGCTTTGCCATTTACTGGTTGTATTATCTTGGACAGCTTACTTAACCTCTCTGAGGCTGTTTTCTCATTTGTTAAAGTTGGAACTAATAATAGTATATACCTCATAGTATTACAGTGACAAATGGATGAGATGCTGCATGGAAAGCACAAAGATCAGTGCTGGCATTTACTAATTCCTCAATAAAGTAGCTATTAATAGGAGGAATTACTAATTGGCTATTGATAGGAAGAATAAAAATCATGATAGTGATGGTAAAAGTATTTACCTGGGTCAAGGGGCTTCCTTATTTGGCTAAATTATCTAAAATGCATAGGAAAAATAGAACTTTTAGTTGGCTATTTTTCTTTTATCTATCTATCTATCTATCTATCTATCTATCTATCTATCTATCAATCATCTCGTTCTGTTGCCCAGACTGGAGTGCAGAGGTGCAATCATAGCTCACTGCAGCCTAGAACTCCTGGGCTCAAGCAATTGTCTCACCTCAGCCTCCTAAGTAGCTGGGACCAGAGGTGTACGTTACCACACCTGGCTGGCTATTTTTTTCACATTCTGGTGTCAAACACAAAATGTTTCATGATTTGGTTGTCTAAGATATTTTAGACACATATTAATCCATTTCAAAGATTAAAATACACTTTAATATTTATTTTTTTTTTGATACGGGGTCTCCCTCTGTCGCCCAGGCTACAGTGCAGTGGCATGATCTCGGCTCACTGCAACCTCTGCCTCCCGGGTTCAAGTGATTCTTCTGCCTCAGTCTCCTGAGTAGCTGGGACTACAGGCATGTGACACCATGCCCAGCTAGTTCTCATATTTTTAGTAGAGATGGGGTTTCACCATATTGGCCAGGCTGGTCTTGAACTCCTGACCTCATAATCCACCCACCTCGGCCTCTCAAAGTGCTGGGATTACAGGCATGAGCCACCGCGCCCAGCTACTTCAATATTTCTATAGATGCCTAGTTCATGAAGGATTTTAGGGTCATAATATCCAATGACTGTAGATGCAAAAGTTTTAGAAAATGTATCCTAAGCACAGAACAAACTCTAAATGTTCAGTTAGTTAAATGCCAAACTTATCTTGTTTCTTTCTCTGAAAATTGTAATGCTGACAAAATTCCAGATAACTTAAAGCATCTGACAGTTCAGTTCTGAAGTTCTACTACTGCATTGTAACTATAATTTTGCTCATTAACTGTGTAGAATGTAAGTTTACCAGATCTAAAAAATTGTTAGCTAATGAAACAAAGTAAATAGAGCCTCCAGTGAATTAAATAACTTCACGTTATATTTCTAAGAATTTTACTCACAATGGCCACAGGGTCATTGCTGCGAGTTGCGGCCAGGCTGAACTTCTTCACGTGAGTGTTGGTCTCCAGAGCCTTTGCAAATTCCCTCAGGGTTGGAATTGGAATGTTCTAAGACAGAGAAGACATGGCTAGTTGATGAACCATTGTATGGCACACTCTTGCCAAGGTAAGAACCCACAACCTTTAAATACCATATATGTATAGATAAATACATGATATCCCTTCTAAATGAGGGTCATTACCTAGCCTTCAGCAACCAAGCTATCCTGAGCCAACAGCACCACTTAGTGTCCAATAGGGGAATCTAATCTACCACTATGGTATCTCTGAGTGTCGTCTTTCTGTTTTCCCTAACCAAGAAAGTATGCACATACTATACTTCCCTCTTTTTATTTTTCACTCTGTATTCTAGCCAGACTGACATATTTGCCACTGTTTTAATATACCAGTCTTTCTCTTTCTCAGACCTTTATATATGCTTTCCCCTTAGCCTGGAAATTCCTTTTGTCCTTTTCTCTTTCAAGACTCAGATGTAATATCATCTCCTTTGTTTACTGGATCTCGTAGGTAGCATTAAAATTTTTCTTTCTTGCAATTCAATGACATTTGGGGGCTCATCACATCATGTTATAATTATCTGTTTAGTGTTTTTCTCCTAGTACAATTGTTTTCAGAGTAAAGACTGAATAAATCTTATTCATCTTTGTAATCCTTTTTCTAGATCATTTAGCACAGTAATGACCACTGGGGAGGGAGACAATATGGGGTACAGTTAGAAGTGGAAAAGAGTCCTGGCTGCACTATAGCCTAACTCTATGACCTTAACAACTCTTTTAGTCCAACTAATAATTAAATGAGATAATAAATTCCAAGTATTTAGCAAAGCACATGGTGCATAGTAAGTACTCAATAAAAGTTGGTTATTATTAAATGCTAAGAATTGGCCCAAAAATAATAAACAAAAGAGACTTCAGGTAATGTTTACACACACACACACACACACACACACACTCTCTCTCTCTCTCTCTCTCTTTCTCTTCTACTCTTTCCCTTTGAGAGTGGCATGACTTATTATCAAATTGAATAAAGTGGAAGTGACAACATGTGACTTCAGAAAACAGGTCATAACAGGTATTGTGGCTTCCTGCTTTCTCATCTTTCTGTCTTGGATCACTCGCTCTGGGGAGCCACATGGTGAGAAATAGAGGCCTCTTGCCAACAGCCACACGAATCTGCCATCTTGGAATTGGATCCTCCTGCCCCAGGCAAGCCTAGTACTGCAGCCCTGGATGACAACTTCACTACCACCTCATTTGAGACCCTGAGCCACACTATCCAGCTAGCCACTACCAGATTCCTGATACTGAAAAATTGTGTGTGAAATAATAAATGTCTGTTGTTTGAAGCCTCTAAGTTTTGGAGTAATTTGTTACTCAGCAATAGATATAACTAATGTACTATGCTTAACTCAGATATGGTGATTCTTTTCAAATAATTATAGAAATCACTGTTTTCCAAAACCCACTTCTTTTGAATAGGATACCTTGACTCCAACTCAGTGACTACAAAGAACTGCAAACAGGTGTGAAAACAAGCAATCGGTCATCTCTGGTAAGTTTTCTGACCTCATGATAAATTAAGTGACTGATGATAATCACAATGAAATACCTTAATGTTGTTGAGGTTGACTTCTTGCAAGCTAGGATCATTGGCTTTCATCTGCTGCAGGCTTATTTCCACATTTGTGGGATTTGGTGGTTCCTCAAATACTGGCTTTACTTTTTCACCTTTGACAACATCTAAAACACAAGTTTTCATTTTAAAAAATGCAAAGTCTCTCCTATCAAAATCAGTGGCGACTTCCCCCAAAATGACATTTCTTTCATATGCTCTGATTCCAATAACACTTTAATAGCAATGACAGTAGGTTTATTCTCAGCTAAGCAAGCATGGGAGTGGTATAGCTCTGAGTCACAGTTTGGAAGGCTGGTGTTTCTCAACTGCAATGAGAATTCCCTGGGGCTAACACTGCATGGACCCAAAAGCTCAGGAAACCCTGCAGCAAACTCCAACTTTCAAAATATCCATGGGCAGTTATTGCTGCTCCATATGGACATCTGTCAGACTATACTAACTAGACTACAGGATCTGAGATACAAATCAGACACCACAATAAGTCTTCATTTCCCAAACTTTAATACCCCTCTGGCCTCTTGATTGTACCCTACCCTCCTCTGAGTTCTATTCTGGAGCTTTAGTTTTAAGGAAAGTATGGGAAGAGAAAGGGATAAAAAAGAAGAATGGAAGAATTCTCAAAAATAGTTAACAGAGATACAAAGGATTAATATCCCAATATACACAGAGCTCCTACAAATTAATAAGGTGACCCAATTAAAAATGAACCAATAATATGCTCAGAATAATCTGTTACTCAGCCAAAAAATATAAAAAGTAACTAAGCTCCAAAATAAAGAAATGAGATACCATTTCATTAGCAAACAAGTGTGCAACGAGGTAACATTTGGAGTTGGCAACAATGTGGAGAAAAAAGCATCTTCGTATTTCTCTATAAGTGGGAATGTGATCTGCTGCAAACGTTTTGGGAGAGTAATTTGGCATTATCTATCACAATTTAAGATGTGCATGTTCTATGACCCAGCAATTCTATATCTAGAAGTCTTACCTACAAAACTAAAAATAGCACAGATACATAAAGATATATATTCAAGGGTGTTCCCTGTTCCCTGATATACTTGTGATAGCAAAACATGATAAACAAAATGTCCATCAATATGAAAATGGGTAAATAGAGTATAGCATCATCACGTAACAACTCATTGTCTATTCATTAAAAGAATCTATTCAGGAGCCAGGCATGGTGGCTCACACCTATAATCCCAGCACTTTGGGGGACTGAAGCAGGAGAGTTTCTTGAGGCTGGGAGTTTGAGACCAGGCTGGGCAACATAGTGAGACCCAGCCTCTACAATAAAGTTTAAAAATTAGCCAGGTGTAATGGTGCATGCCTGTAGTCCTAGCTGTTCAGGGGACTGAGGTGGGAGAATCCCTTGATCCCAGGAGTTTGAGGCTGCAGTGAGCCTTGGTAGTGACACTGGAATTCAGCCTGGGCGACAGAATGAGACCCTGTCTCAAAAAAAAAAAGTATCTTCATTATCTATCCATTAAAAAAGTTATCTACTCATTTTGGGAGGCCGAGGCGAGTGGATCACAAGGTCAGGAGATCGAGACCATCCTGGCTAACACGATGAAATCCCGTCTCTACTAAAAATACAAAAAAAAATTTAGCTGGGCGTGGTGGCAGTTGCCTGTAGTCCCAGCTGCTGGGGAGGCTGAGGCAGAAGAATGGCATGAACCCGGGAGGCGGAGCTTGCAGTGAGCCGAGATCGTGCCACTGCACTCCAGCCTGGGCAACAGAGCAAGACTCCATCTCAAAAAAAAAAAAGTTGTCTACTCATTAAAAGAATGAAGGAAACCTATAAGTACTTGTAAGAGGCCACAATTAGAAGACAAGTTAATATTTGTATGTGTATGTATAAACGTCCAGAAGGTTATGCACCAGATTGTTAATAGCAAACATTGTCAGAATGTTACCCTTTGATGCTGAAGCTAAAAAGGATGAGCATGTTTTATCCATATGCATAAGAAACAAGAAAGCCCAGACTAAGCAACATAGCAAGATCCTGTCTCTACAAAAAAAATAATTAACTGAGTGTGGTGGCATGCACCTGTAGTCCCAGCTACTCAGAAGGCTGAGCGGAAGGATTGCTGGAGTCCAGGAGCTGGAGGCTGCAATAAGCTATGATTGCACCATTGCACTCCAGCCTGGGCAACAGAGCAAGCCTCTATCTCAAAAAATAAAAGGAATATTGCTCATGTGTGTCTAAATTACCACTATAAATAATATTTCATATATATGCTACTGAGATTAGAAAGCATCTCCCAAGTCTCTATTAAAGTGAATAAAATAAAATTAACCTAAGAAAAGCTGTAATCCTAAAAATTAGTTGGGTGTGGTGGCACACGCCTGTAGTCCCAGCTACTCAGGAGGCTGAGGCAGGAGAATCGCTTGAACCCAGGAGGTGGAGGTTGTAGTGAGCCGAGATTGTGCCACTGCACTCCAGCCTGGGTGACAGAGCAAGACTCCGTCTCAAGAAAAGAAAAAAAAAAAAAGCTGTAATTTTCTATGAGTTTTCAAAGCACATGGATCACACTGTACCGAAATGATCTGGTTATTGGTCCTTCCTTACCCCGGACAGATAAATTCCCTTGGGCAGGGACCATTTTCATCTTTGTACCTAAGCCTAGAACATTCCTGACACATAGTAGGTATTTAGTGGATGACTGATGAATGAATGAATAAAAAAGTCTAATTAATTGTACACGTCTACAGGAAATGATGACATAGAAGATGGTGGTGTGGAATGTCCTGTGCACGTAAGTCCATGCCAGCGTGTCTTTCATGCCCTCTGAGGGAAGTGGGCATTCAAATTCTAATGACAAGCATCTATTATTGAGACAAAAAGACACTCAAATAGAGAAGGGAACTTATTTAAGCTACCGTAGTTGATTAAAACATCCTTAGGAACATGAAATGCTGCATTTTGTGATGACCAAGCAATCTTATATCAGCATTTTTTTTTCATGAATATGGATTATACCATTTAATGCAGACCCATATATCAACAATTTCATCTTCTGACTAAACAGATCTACCAAGAAAATGTTCTGGGCAACACACACTGATTTGTACTAGTTTCACCGCCAGATGGAGCTCTCATTGTCAGCTGCTCTGTTCTGGTTTGATTGCTTAAAGCCCAGTGATCCTAGCGAAATGACAGTGTAAAGCCTGCAAGAGTCAACAGGCCTCTCTCCTACCAGCAACCCTGGAGGCTAGAAAGCTTTACAAAACCACAGATTGCACATCAACTTACTTCTGACAGGTCCTTTGCCACCTTTACTGTTGGCTGTTTCTTCATCGAACTTTGGATTGTTGAGCAAATTGTGTACTCCAAGGACAGCTAAAAACAGACAGTCAGCAAATGAGCATTAAGTTTGGAGAAGCACCTTAGGATGTCCACATTGTTAATTTGCCCCTTGAAGAACAATTCTTCACATCATAAAGATAAGTCCCTGAGTCCTCTTTCCTTGCACAGCGTATGGTACATGTATAGTGTTAAATACACTTACAAAAAACCTCCTTTCAAGACCACCAGTAATCTTCCTGTCTTTCTACATCTCCACATGTAGAATCATTTAGGATCTGAGGAACGGTGGCCTAGTTATGGCCACAATTTACTGAAAATCTGCCTAGACCTCATAGTTAAATAGACTCAACCTTTCAGTTTTCTCATCTGTAAAATGAGAAGGTGGGACTGAGACTAAGGGTTTTTAAGATCTAACATTACATAGATTACTGCATATATTTTTCCAGAGGCCTCTTTCAATGTCAGCCTCCTCATCTCTCAGTACCAAATATAATTGTCTCTAGAGCATTCCAGGGTGGGGGAAAAAAAGCAACATCAGCAAAGAAAAGGTCAGCTAAGCATACTGAGACTTTCAGCTTCCTGTATTACACAGAACTTGCACCAGGAGGCAGCATAGAATGCAGGAAACAACACTGGGGAAGAATGAATGTGGAGCAGACTAAACCTGCAACTGCTACGCAGACTTCCCTTTGCTAATGAAATTCCAGGTGATACTGGCCACCTGAAGAAGGATCCCAGAAGGGATAATAATCTGTTGACAGGTGGCAGAGGAGTGCCTCTGAGATGCTTATCAGCTCTACTGTAAGCTACATATTGAAGGAGGGAGGCAGCTGACACAGCACAAGGAAGGGCAAATGGTCAGAGCTAGCAAGGACCTGGTGAAGAGGGGGACTTGGGAGCAGTCAAGAATCCTGACTCTGACCACGTTAAACTGTGTGACTTGGGAAGTTGTTAAATGCCTGAGTCTCCGTTTCCTCATCTGTAAAACAGGGATAATAATTATACTTTATTACCAAGATCAAATGACTTTCTATGTGTCAGGCACTGTTCTAAGTGCTTTACAAATTCTTGTTAAATAAATAAGAATTTGTCACTGTGGGCCGGGCGCGATGACTCATGCCTGTAATCTCAGCACTTTGGGAGGCAGAGGTGGGCGGATCACAAGGTCAAGAAATCGAGACCATCCTGGCCAACATGGCGAAGCCCTGTCTCTACAAAAAATACAAAAATTAGCTGGGCGTGGTGGCGGGCGCCTGTAATCCCAGCTACTTGGGAGGCTGAGGCAGGAGAATCGCTTGAACTCGGGAGGCGGAGGTTGCAGTGAGCCGAGATTGCGCCACTGCACTCCAGCCTGGGTGACAGAGTGAGACTCCATCTCAAAAAAAAAAAAAGAAAAAGAATGTCACTGTATCTCTGTGAAGGGGACAGGAGAAGAAGAAGGTGTCCCATTTGATAAACACTGAGGCCACACAACAAACATATCTTCTTGCCCTATGCTCACCAAGTAACTTCTAATTTGGCTCCCATTGCCAGGTTTTCATTTTTATCTGTTATCTGTGAATTGGGCTAATGGATCAGTTCCCACCACTTTGCTCAAATCTGACTGCTTCTATATATACTGATAAGATCAAATTTCCAGTCCAGAGCTCCCACAGTTTAGGGCTGGGAACTAGACTCTGGATGGTGACCACACTGACACCCAGCCAGTCTAAGAGGTGCTGTTTTGCAGGTCAACTACCACTCCCTTGAAGAACTTTCTGTCTGCTTCCTATCTGCCACAATAACATGGGCAATATGCCGACACTCCTTCTTATCTAAAACTCAATGGCTGCCAGCCCATCCGCCCATGGGGCTGCCTTCAATTTTCCAGAAGGGCCCACCCTAGAGAAGATGCTGCCAACACCCCCAGCCAGGCTTCCTTCTGAATTCCTAGGGAACACAGGACGAGGGAGGGAAGCTGAGTAAGGATGAACAAGGACAGTTTTCTATTTGGATTCTCTCTCTGGTTTTACTGTATGAATTTCAGGATCTAATATCTTCCAAATAATTGGTGTTTTTCTCTTTTTCCTTTCTCAAGGCATTTCCTGGGAATTCAAGTTCAGCCCCGCATTGTCCCTCTGGGCAATTCTGGTAAAGACCATGAGGCAACCCCTGGGAGGAGCAGTAGCCATAACAGGATCCCTCCACAGCAACCCCAGGGCTAAGACCAGTGGGTGCAAAACACCTTCTTCACCAGGTGACGCCAGTGCCTCAACTCCTGCAGTGGTCAATACGGTCAATATTAAGTTCACAAACATGAGAACTTCCTGATATCATCACAGAAGGAATGAAAATGCAATTGGGGTGGCTGGTACATATTAGAATAAGGCTGGTTCTCCTGGGAGGAAAGAGGTGATTATTCTATGTCTTCCAATGGAATAAAAATTCTTGCCAAAGCTGTGGACTGGTTTTTAAAGCACCTCTATCCTGTGGTGATCTAATAACCCTGTGTACGTAGAAGGAAGATCTAATGTATAAATCTACGGGTAGATGCAGAAAATCTTTCTTGACGGCTATACAAGACATGGGAGTGGGCCTAGGTAATTAAGGTCGAGAGACTTACTTTTCATTACACATTCTTTTGTACTCTTTGACCTTTTTCTATCTGCATTTTAAATAATAATAATTATTATCATGTTGCTATTGTTAAGACTAGAAGGCTAACAGACCTCTTAGCGTTTTCTGAATCAAAGTGGAACAATGACTGTGGGAAGAACAAGAACTTCATAGAAATGTTGTGATGATAAAATGCCAAATGTGAAAGCTTCTTAGAAAGCAAAAGAGCTGTTGATTTATTTTTAAATTCTCAACACTCCTTCATATTTGTTTGCTTTAATTTCTCACAGTAACTTTTGAGTTTTGTGAGACGGGTATTATTTGCAGCTGAAATAGAGCAAAATAACATTTGCTCAGAGAGGTTAAGTCACCTGCATCAAGACTTACAGTTTCATAACGGCTGGTGTCAACCTGCCATTCTCCTACCTAAGAGAAGCTCAAAGGCTGCTGCCATGGGTGCCAGTGCATGCCAGGAGGTCACAGAGCCAGACAGGAAAGTTCCCAGAGTTCAGGACTAACCTGCAAGATCATAGAGTTCGGTGTCAGAGGCACTGGCCAAAGCTTCTTCCAGTTCTGGGTCAAGGGTCACTTTTTCTTCTTTACGAGTTTCTATAGGCTTTTCTTTAGGGATAAAGACTCTCCCTTTAAATCAGAAGAAAAACAAAAATATTGAGTACTACTGCCTTATTGGTAGAGTAAGTAGACTGAGCAGAGAATGCAGTTCTGGCCATTGAGACCCATATGATTATGCCAGTTCATATCCAACTGAGATTCCTGGATTGCCAGGATGGTGCCAACATCAGTAAGTCACTGTCAGAGGGAAGGAACACTGGAGGAGGAATGCTGCATTCTGCCACACAGAGATCTGAGACTATAGTCCTTAAACACAGAGGGAAATGGTGGCTTCTACCCCTCTCCTGTTGGCAGTACTGCCCTTGGGTCTGGGCAGGAGAGGCCCTGCCCTGAGTCGTGCACTTTAGAGGACCCCATACTAGTCTTCCTGTGGCTGCACCTCTCCCCTCCAGGGGAGAAACCATGAGGCCAAAGGGATATTCCCATCCAGCATATATGCCACTTTCTAGACCACACTTCAGGTACCTAGGACCCTGGAATGCCTTGCCCAAAGAGCCCTAAGCCTGCCTCTAGGGCCTCCATAAACCCCTTCCCATGTCTGTCCTCCAGAAGGCAGGTCACACTGCTGGGTGTGTACCCCCAGGTCAAGGGGAGGCTATTTGTGGGGGAGCCTGGATGAAGCTTGGATATGTGGGCTTGGGTGTCCAACATGTGTGTTTGAGGCCCTGGCAGTGTGGGACAGATCAATATCCTTGCATGGAACTCTGGGAAGTTCAAGAATACTGGCCTTCTAGGTATATCTAAAGGAGGATACAACATATTTTAATGGTTTGTTAGCTTTAAAATATTTGGAAAATGTATAATGTGGGCTTCTATTTGTATTCTTGCCTTGGACCCTGCAAATATTAGGGGCAGGTTCGTCTAAACAGCACCAGGAGCTCCTGAGTTACAAACTGGTGATCCCCTGGAGTGCTCCCTCTAAATTGGGAATGCAGACAACTAGCATGCCATATGTGGGGTCAGGTGGGCTAGTGTAGTGACCTGGGGACATAGCCACCTCTCTAGAGTCACCAAAGCAGGCATGATTGTAAGGAAAAATCAGGGTCACTATACTTGGAGATAGTGGGGGTCTGTGAGCAGCAAGACATTCTGTGTTTCCCACAGATGCATCCTCTGCCACCATCTCCCACTTCATCCTGTCAGTCAGATTCCATTTATTTTGTCCCCCACTCACTTCTGAAAATGCTGATATCTATTCCCTAACTCCCAGCTCAAACTTCTGGACTGATGAAATAACATTGCTGTACCCAGGAGGATGGCACAGTTACTGCTCCTAACTTTGAGCCAGGCCAACACATCCACATCCCACACGTGCACCATGGACATTCTAGAGCCATGATCAAAACATCCCAGAGCATTCATATTCCTTTCTAATTCTTCACAACTTTTGACTCTTGGTTTCTCTCTTTTTTGAAGCTGCTCTGACTTTTGGGGCATAATCTTTGAAATTGTTCTCTTCCATTTTGATCTACAGAGTTCCCTAAAGGCTCATCTCGCTCCAGTTTCAGCCCATTGGGACGCAAGTTCTCTCCAGGTCTCCTTGGCTAGCCTGGCTTATCCCACTCCTATGGGAAAGGAAAGGGTCCAACCCAAAGTCAATAACCCTCATGCATGAGAACTCTCCAGGAGACTTCCCTGATTACAAGGGCTGTGTATTTCCTGTTTTACCATATTGTTAAATGGCTGGATAAGCAAACAGGAGTGTGTCAGAGCTGGGCACTCCAAAGACAGGAAAGAAAGGCACTACTTGTGGTCAGTCTGGGGCATCCTGGCAACAAGGTCATTATCACTGACATGCACCCTACTTCCTGCCTTGGGATCACTTTAGCCATCACATTTCTCAGAAAGAAGGAAAATACACTGGGAAACAAATTAGGAGGATGGCCAGAAGATAGAAAATGGAAAAAGAAATCAACCAATCAATAACATCTCAAATACTGGGGCTCATCTCAGACTTAACATTCCTAGCGTCTATGGCCTGAAACATTTTCTTTCTGGCCAAGATGATCTTAGGTCTAGAGTCAAAATAGGATTTCTTTCTTTCTTTCTTTGTTTTTAAAGACAGGGTCTCACTCCGTCACCCAGGCTGGAGTGCAGTGGTGCAATCATAACTCACTGTAACCTTGACCTTCTGGGCTCAAGCAGTCCTCCTGCCTTGGCCTCCCAAAGTGCTGGGATTACAGGCATGCCCAAGCTAATATAGGATTTTCTAAGTTCCTCTTTCCTGGTACTAAACACGAGGTACACAGCTATTGGTATTCAGGAGAACTGCTGATGCAGATCCATTCCTGGAGGTCCAAACAAATAACAAGTTCTAAGCAAAGCTCTGCACCAGAGTAAAATGTAGCCCAGGAACCTGAGGTGAGCCAGTACACAGTATTCAGAACTGCGGTTGTGCAGCCTCTCTTGAGGACCCCATATCAGCCTCCCGCTGCTCCTGGATGGCTCACTGGTCCTTCTAGGGCCCCTGTATACTCTTCACTCTGCTCTGCTGCTCTGATTAGAAAACTTGCTCCCTGCTCACTTTATTCAGTTGTGCTACTTCTCAACCTTCTCCTAAGCTACACTATGCAACTGTATACCCCTTTTACATCTCTATTACTCAGACAGCTCCTAAGTTCCTAACTCCCCCACCAACCATCTGGAGATTAATCTTGATCATGAGATAATTTACCATAGCCACTCCTCAGACCTCTACACTAAGAACAAAAGATAACAGCTTTCCCCTTATTATGCTGTCACTACTTGATGCTAATTGGGACTTTATTGAAGATTTGACATTATAATTTTTTTCACAATTCAATTAGTCCAATAGCAACTATGCTGCTACAGAAACAGATCCATATTTTCACAGTAATCCTTGATTATTTGCCTGGTTTGTCACTGTTCACTATTACTCTATTTATTTATTATTTTTTTGGAGACAGAATCTCACTTTACCACCCAGGCTGGAGTGCAGTGGCAGGATCATAGCTCATGGCAATCCTGAACTCCTGGGTTCATGGGATCCTTCCACCTCAGCCTCCCAAAGTGCTGGGATTACAGGTGTGAGCCACTGCATGTGGCCCAATTTTACTTTCTTAATGACATTCTCAATGGTGCGTGATCCACTGAATGTGCACAATACAGAGGGTAGCCTCGGCATTATGTGAGACAAGGCAGTAGCACTCTGCCTCATGCCAACTAGGAGCTGGATGCTCCTGCTCCCACTGCTGCAGTACAGATTTCTGAGATGCCATTCACTTTAATCCATGTTTATCAAGTGCCTCCCATGCCAGTTTCTGTGCCAGGATAAAAAAAAGACCCTATCACATGAAAACATGCAAAAACCAAAGTAAGTAAAGTGATGAACATTGTTACAGTGCTGTGAAAGCAATAAGTAGCTGTCATGATAGAAAGAAGAGAGGTCAGAGAAAGCCTGAGTCCCTGAAATTTAAGCTGAGACCCTTAGGATGTAAAAAATGGCGACATGAGCCAGAAGGAAGAGTCCATGAGAAGACCAGCCTGAGAGAGGAAAAGAACTGAGCAGGTTCAGGGAAGTGAATGAAGACAGTGGGGGCTGAGGATTAGCAAGGGAAGGCCACCTGCAGGTAGAGAGCTGGATGGAGGCTATATCTACTTTAAAGACCACAGTAAGGATTTGAGACTTTAAGAAGGGAAATGCCAAGATTTGGTTTGTTTGTTCGTTTATTTATTTTGAGACAGGATTCCACTCTGTTGCCCAAGCTGTAGTGCAGTGGCATGATCATGGCTCACTGCAGCTTTGACCTCCTGGGTTCAAGCGATCCTCCCATATCAGCTCCTAAGTAACTGGGAACACGGGGGCGCCATCATGCTTGGCTAATTTTTGTATTTTTTGTAGAGGTGGGGTTTTGCCATGTTTCCCAGGCTGGTCTTGAACTCCTGGGCTCAAGTGATTCTCCTGCCTCAGCCTCCCAAAGTGCAGAAATTACAGGTGTGAGCCACTGCACCCAGCCGACATGATCTGATTTGTATTATAAAAAGATTGTAGTTGCTGTGAGGTTATCAATAATTCCATTCGAATCTTAGGGCTCAAGTCACTGTCTATAGCTGAGGAAGCTGGACAGGCTATTGATAGTCACTCTTCCTCCCAAGGGGAGCACAGGGTCAGGAGCTAAGGAGGAGGGTTTCCTATTCTTGGCTCAGAGCTCAATCCTGGCATGGAAAAACAACTCCTTGCTCCTCACAGCCTTCCTAGCTCTGTCATCCTGTTTCTCTCACTAGACTACAAGCTCCTTGAGGGCAGGGCAGGGTCTTATTTGCCTGTGGCTCTAGCATTTGGCCACAAGGCTCTGCACAGACGAGGCACTCAGTAGATGATGGATGCATGAATGACTGCACTAGACTTTAATGGTAGCCTCTAAGGTTAGGGGTGCAGTGCTAGAGCCATCCCGGACATGGAGCAGAAGGCCTTGAGGGACTTCTGAAGTTGGTAAAGCACCAGGCTAAGAGAAACACGCCAGTGCCTAGGAAACTCTCAGGCATGACACCGCCTCACATTTTCAAAACTTTCTTTGGGGTTCAAGATTTTTTCACTAAACTAATTTAAGAACTATCACACCATAAGTAGTTAGCCTACATATTTGATCATGTTTCTTTTTTCTTTCAATGTACTCTCCCCAACTCATCCTCCCCCGACTAATGGCATCCTATACCATAGCGATACATATATTACAACTGATGAACCGTCATGGACACATCACTATCACCCAATGTCCACAGTTTCCACTAGGGTTCACTCTTGGTGTTATACATCCTATGGGTTTAGCCCAATGTAGAATGACACATGTCTAGCAGCCATGATTCTTTTTAACACTGAATCCAGTTCATGGGCTTATTTTCCATTTCTGGGACAGTTCCCTTGCTTGACCCTCCACGACAATAAAATAAATACTGAATCCAGTTCATGGGCTTATTTCCCATTTCAGGGACAGTTCCCTTGCTTGACCCTCCATGACAATAAAATAAAAAGAGGTAATCTTAATTAAGAGTGCCTCTGTTCCAAGATGCTCTGCCTGTGGTCCTTACCTTTCTTTTCTCCAGTGAAGGGCACAAAGTCCTCTCTGTCTTTCTGTTCCAAAGCTTCCTTCTCCAGGTACATGAGGAGGTGCTCGCGGTCAAAGGGGCCAGTGGCTGCCTTCTGTGTCTGGTCTTTCTGTCGAAATCCAGCCGGTAGCATGGCACTCTGACAAGACAGAGGTGTGAGCAGGAAGGAAGACGTCTGCCGGCCTGTACTTTGCTACTTCCTCTTCCACCCCCACTCACTATGTGCTGGGGAAGCAGGAAGGATACCTACGCAGAATGTGTGTGTGAGCTGAGGGCTGGAGGCTCTGGGACGCCTCTGAGGCCCTACTTGTTATAATGTTCAGCGCTGAGAGGGGGTTCCCAATGAGCTCAAGCAGCGCATAAATGGCTAGAGCAGCCTCTGAGTCTTCTGAAGCTGCCTCCTAAAACATGGAGGCAAAAGACCTCTTTCCTTGTAGATCATGCTTAGGTTTGGCTAGGGCTGCACCCAAGGTGCTCCCAGGTAGAAACATGAGACTCTAACAAGGAGCCGACATGGGGAACCCCTCTCCTGCAGAAGCAGCCAAGCTGATAAGTAAATACTATGACGATGTTAATGCCTGCTTGATAAAGCTTTGAGATTCCTTCCTTAAGTTAAAAAACAACAACAACAGAATATCTGTATTTTTAAAAATAAATACCATATCCAAAGTATCTGACATATCAGAATACCATATATATAATTTTGTTTTAGTTACATTTTTATTTATGGTAAAATCACTATTTTGGATGGCTCCAATTCTTTTTTTTTTTTTTTTAACCATAATTGACTTTTTATTTAAAAAATTACACGGAGCAATTTCCAGCGTATCTTTTTTAATAAAAGTACTGCTAATTCTAAGTTTAAGATCATACCAGCAGGTCTGAAGAAAGTGCTTGCCAATCAAACAATATAACAAGTGACTTAGCTTTTCAAGAACTCATAAAAACATTAGAAGCTCCATCGAAATGAACTTGGTATCATGATTATAGTCAGTCTAATCTATTCATTGTTGTAAGTTCATAAAAGAGTTCACATTATTTGTGCATTTGAAAGAAATGAGATATTTTTAAAAATCTGCATTTGGGGCCGGGTGTGGTGGCTTAGGCCTATAATCCCAGTACTTTGGGAGGCTGAGGTGGGCAGATCACCTGAGATCAGGAATTCGAGACCAACATGGCCAACCTGGCGAAACACCGTCTCTACTAAAAATACAAAAATCAGCCAGGCATGGTGGCGTGTGTCTATAATCCCAGCTACTTGGGAGGCTGAGGCAGAAGAATCGCTTGAATCTGGGAGGCAGAGGTTGCAGTGAGCCGAGATATTGCCACTGCACTCCAGCCTGGGTGACAGAGTGAGACTGTCTCAAAAAAAAAAAAAATTCTGCATTTGGGACTAAAAACCTGGTTTAAATACCATCTCTGACACTTACCAGTGTGGAATCTTATATAAATTACCTCTCCATGTCTAGGGGTTAATAAAGTTTACCTCAAGGGCTTCTGTGCCCAGAGAAATATATGACTCAGAAAAAACTCAGTAAGATTTGCTCTCTTTTCCTCTTTCCTTCTTTTTCCCCTAAACCAGACTAGTCCTTTCTCAACCAATGGAAAATATTTCCCCCAATTTACATTGGGCTGGTTTTTGAGAAATACATTTGCTGTATCACACCGTAGTGGCTATGAGGTTCTCTATGAATTTGTAAACACAGGTGACCCAGAACCAATCAGAGGAAGAAAAGAAAATGTGCATTCAGAGCTAAGGGATTTCTACCATTGTTTAAGGACCAAGCCATGCCATTTATCCATACTATCATTAACCACTCTGCTTCAGTTCCATGTCACTAACCTCGGGATCTAGGTCATCTAGAACATTTTCCAACTGTTTCAGTTCCTCTTCTGAGAGTTTGCCAAGAAGCTCATCTTCATCAATGTTCTTGTATTTCTCCAGCTCTTTTTGAAAGGGGAGTGCCATGGCTTCTTATATGCCTTTCTCATGGGCCATGCACATTTAAATGGTCCAGTTTCCTGAGACTTCAGAATACTGTTAATAAAAAAGAAACACAATAAAAAATAATCTCCATTCTGTAAACAGGACTTATTAACAGGAGACAGAAGTATGCCTCCAATGGAGCCTACTGTATTGAACGAATAATTCAACAAAAAGGTAATATTCCCTTCATTTGCAGAGCAACCTGACAGCTTACAAAGTGTTTTCACATATTTTACTTATTTTGATCTTTACAACAATCCTGTGAGGAAGCCCATGCCGATATTATCATTCCCATTTTATAGATGACAGTTCTGAGGTGACAGTGGCCTACTGCCTTGCTCGAGGTCACAGAGCTGGGATGGGTGAGCCCCGCCTTCTGATTCCCAGCATAGTGGGTGCTTTTCCATTATACTACTCTGCCTTCCCTGGCTCTCCATAGAAAAACAGGGGAGAACAATGCACTAATTGTAAGGCAGTTGTAAGAAGCATACTTGTGTCTTTTCAGGGAGAGAGTGGTGTGAAGAATACAAAATGGGATTCATTCAGGAACGAGAGTTTGGAACGTCTATGTGAGAAAGCATTATCCAGTAACTCCACTGCAATTAAACTAAGTGCGATTCTAAAATCCTGGCCACATGATCACTCTCTCTATTTTTCTCCTTGCTTTGTTTTCCACTCTATTTCTAGTCCCATTTCCCTTTTGTTCTACCTATTCATTCTTTATACCCCCAGGCCGTTCTTCTCTCAACCTTTATTTTTTATACCATCTCACTTCTAAATTTTCACTCAAAATGCAATTTTTACTCAATCCCTTTCTCCTTGCAGAGGATTCTACAGATCTTCCTTTGAAAGATAATACTCATTCAGGAAACAGTAATGTACTTCACTGACTGTGTTTCTCCTTAGTATTACCACCAATCACATCTTTCAGGCCAATAAATATTTGTTATATACCTACTATTTGCCAGGCATAGTTCCAGCAAACAGAAATACAAAGATAAACAAGATATGCCCCCTTTCCCCAAGAAGATCACAGCTTAGTGAGACAGGCACACAAATAGCAATAATGGCATAAGTATTAGACGTAATGTATAAAGTAGGTTTAAAAACACATGAGGAGGCCGGGCACATTGGCTCATGCCTGTAATCCCAGCACTTTGGGAGGTCGAGGCAGGTGGATCGCCTGAGGTCAGGAGTTTGACACCAGCCTGACCAATATGGTGAAACCCCATCTCTACTAAAAATACAAAAATTAGCTGGGTGCGGTGGCATGTGCCTGTAGTCCCAGCTACTTGGGAGGCTGAGGCAGGAGAATTGCTTGAACCTGGGAGGCAGAGGTTGCAGTGCTGAGATGGCATCACTGCACTCTAGCCTGAGTGACAGAGTGAGACTCTGTCTCAAAAAAATATATATATATTTATCAAAGTGCCCCCTCTCCCCAAGATCACAGCTTAGTGAGACTCTCACACAAACAGCAATAATGCCATAAGTATTAGACATAATGTTTAAAGTAGGTTTGAAAACACATGGGAAACTAATCACTGAGTAAGTGGGGGAAGTTTGAGGGGAAACTGAAAAAGAGGCTGTGTTTGAGCATTGAAGGAAGAGGTCATAAGGTGGATATGAATGGGCAAGTGTCATTCTAGGAAAAGGGAACAGCACAAAGGGGTGCAGGATAAGACAGTAAATGATATGCTGGTAGAGCAGGTGGCATGGCTAGGGAGGGGGATTCATGGAGGAAAGGAGAGGAAGGAACTAAAGACGAGGATGGGACATCTGTGAAGGGCCTTCCTTCTGCGCCTTGCTAAGGGACCTGAACTTTATTCTGTTGGGAATGGCAAGCCACCGCAGCTTCTTAAAGTAGGGGAGTGATCTGAGCACGTCAATCTTTTTTTATGAGTTCAAATCATAAGAATGAAGAATGAGTTGGCATGGAACGAGACTGGCTGCAGGTGGGCCTCTTAATGGCTATTAGAATAGTGTTCCCTTTCCTTTGTGAATTCAACTGCTCACAATGTTCAGGTTTGTGGTTTCTGTGTCGATACCCCTTTGACATGCAATGCAATGCTCTTTTCCATTAGCTCACCTTCTTATTTATTAATTTAGAGGTAGGGTCTCCCTCTGTTGCCCAGGCTGGAATGCAGTGGTACCATCTCGGCTCACTGCAACCTCCACCTCCTGGGCTCAAGGGATCCTCCCACCTCAACCTCTGGAGTAGCTGGGATTACAAGTGTGCACCACCACGCCAGGGACTACAGGCATGTGCCACGATGCCTAGCTAATTTTTATTAATTTTTTTTTTTTGTAGAGATGAGGTCTCCCAGCTCTCCTTTTTTTTTTTTTTTTAAAGCTTTAATGACTATATTCTAGTAAACAAACAAACAAAAATCCTACTAAAGTCAGAGAAACCAATTGGATCCTATACACTTTGTTCCGGTGCCAGCTACCACTAACTTACTGCATCACACAGGACAAGGATGGCATCTTCCAGGCCCTTATCCATCAAATGAACTGGTTGAACCACCCTACTTAATGGATTCTAAAATGCACACTTTGCCACATTTAACATTCTGAAATTGAGATGTGTCTTAGAATTGATGGTGTCCTACAATTACTGTTGTCCCAGCAGTAGTAAAAATGTACTTGTCATCGCTTGTATATACCTAAATATCAAAAGCACCAGCTTCAAAACTAGCAGAGTGGATGTAAAGGACTTGGAAGGAAATCCCAGGGACCACTGTGGAATACTCTTTTAAAATTTAGAAAGCAGACAATCGCGGCGAGGTGACAATGCAGGTATGTTTAGCAGCACTCCCAAAGAGAGGTCCAGATTAGGATAGTTCCACATAATTACAGAGTGAGTTTAAGTGCCCAGTTCAATGGCTTTTAGTTTTAGTTTTGTTTTTTTACAGATTTTTTAAATTACCACTCGATGGCACAGAGGAAATTATTATGCGGAAAAGAACCAGATATGGATAAGTAAAATAGTGATCTAAAATGTTGGACTCTGAGTGTGAAGTTTTAAGAATATCAACTAATGAATGCATTTCACTTACATTTCCCCTTTTTATGTACGCACAGGAGAGATATATGATTTTAAAAATCCATGTATATTCATAGCACATTTATTTGTAATTGCCAAAAATTGAAAACAATCTGAATGATAGTAAATGAATAAAAAACAAATTGTGACCAGGTGCAGTGGCTCACGCCTGTAGCCCCAATGCCTTGGGAGGCTGAGGCAGGAGGATTTCTTGAGCCCAGGAATTTGAGACCAGCCTGGGCAACACAGTGAGACCCCATTTGTACAATTTTTTTTTTTAATTAGCTGGGCATGGTGGCACATGCCTGTAGTCCCAGTTATTCGGGAGGTTGGGGTGGGAGAATTGCTTGAGCCAGGAGGTCGAGGCTGCAGTGAGCTATGATTGCACCACTGCACTCCAGCCTGGGCAACAGAGTACGATCCTGTCCCTAAATAAATAAATAAAAATAAACAAATTGTCGTATATCCACATAATGGAATACTTCTCAGCAATAAAAGGGAATGAACTATTGATGTACATAAAAACATGGATGAACCTCAAAATAATTATAATGAGAGAAAGAAGACCAAAAAGAATGTATATTGCAGGATTCCATTTATCTAAAATTTTAGAACATGTAAACTAATTTATATGACAGAAAGAAATCAGAGTTGCTTAGGCATGGGAGAGGTGGGAGGGGCTGATGAGAGGAATGACATAGGGGCATGGGGAACCTTTTGGGGATGTTGCATATGTTTACTACCTTGATTGTGGTGATGGCTTCACACACACATGCATATGTCAAACCTTATCAAACTGTACACTTGAAATATGTGCACTTTATTGTATGCCATTTACACTTCAGTAAAAAAGATTTCAAAAAACCTATGTGGAAGTCGAAAACAGCTCTTTCAATAAAGTAAAAATTACTATTATTTTTTGAGACACGGTCTCACTCTGTTGCCCAGGCTTGAGTTCACTTGTGTATCATTACAACTCATTGCAGCCTTGACCTCTTGGGCTTAAGCGATTCTCCCACATCAGTCTCCTGAGTAGCTAGGACTACAGGTGTGCACCACCATGCCCGGCTATTTTTTTTTTTTTTTTTTTTTAAGATACAGGATCTCACTATGTTGTCCAGGCTGGTCTCCAACTCCTGTATTCAAACGATCCTCCCAGCTTGGCCTACTGAAGTGCCAGAATTACAGGTATGAGCCACTGTGCCCAGCCAAAAATTTGTATTTTTTTTTTTTTTTTTTTTGAGATGGAGTCACACTCTCACCCAGGCTGGAGTGCAGTGGTGCAATCTCGGCTCACTGCAAGCTCTGCCTCCCGGGTTCATGCCATTCTCCTGCCTCAGCCTCCCGAGTAGCTGGGACTACAGGTGCCTGCCACCACGCCCGGATAATTTTTTTTTGTATTTTTAGTACAGACGGGGTTTCACTGTGTTAGCCAGGATAGTCTCGATCTCCTGACCTCGTGATCTGCTCGTCTCGGCCTCCCAAAGTGCTGGGATTACAGGCATGAGCCACCATGCCTGGCCAAAAATTTGTATTTTTAAGAAAACGTGTTATATTTTGATTGCCAGCCTTTTTTTCTTAGTGATACATAAAATACTGGAGAGTTTTACAATCAATGGTATCTTAGAGTTTATAAGATTCTATTTGAATTTTTTTTTTTTTTTTTAAAGACAGGGTCTCACTCTGTTGCCCAGGCTGGCTTGATCATAGCTAACTGCAGCCTCCAATTCCTGGGCTCAAATGATCTTCCTGCTTCAGTCCCTCGAGTAGCTGGGTCTACAGGTGCATGTCACCACGCCCAGTTAATTAAATTTTTTTTTTCTTTTTTGCAGAGATGAGGTCTTACTATATTGCCCAGGCTGGTCTTGAATTCCTGGGCTCAAGCAATCCTCCTGCCTCAGCCTCCCAAAGTGCTGGAATTACAGGCATGAGCCACAGTGCCCAGCCTCTATTTGGATTTCTATTGCTGGATTCTGTAACTAAACCTAAACTCCCAATTTTTCTCTAAAACAGAGTTGTTGTCTAGATTAATCTACCAGTCGGACACTCCTAACACTCAGAACAGCTTCAGATTCTCCCACTTTTTTCTGAGTCCAGCCGGTCAGCACCTCCTGCAGGTCCTTATTGCACAACATTTTTCACACCACCCCTTCTTTCCACTCTTGCTTCAGCCTTTTGTTCCTTCATGCCTGGACTACTCTCATTGCATCTTGAAAGATTTCTGTTTTTCCCTGTAAGCTACCCAGAACACTATAATTGGATCATTTTTTCCAACACTGCTAACAAGCCACTTCCCTGGTTAAGAACTTACAATGGCTCCCTCTTGTCTACAGAATGAAATCCAGACAATCTAGCTCCAAAGCTCCCATGATTTGGCTTTAACCTGCACTTCCTGTTTTCTCTCTCATTACTTTCCTGGGGAGCCCACTTCAGCTAAAATGGCTTATTTGCTCTCTGTGGTGGGCAGAATCATGGCCACCTAAGTATGTCCTCCTCCTATTCCTCACATCTATATGTTACTTCACATGGCAAAACAAATGAGTTGTGATTAGATTAAGTATTAAGGATTTTTTTCTTTTTTTGAGACAGAGTTTTGCTCTTGTTGCCCAGGCTGGAGTGCAATGGCACGACCTCGGTTCACTGCAACCTCTGCCTCCCTGGTTCAAGCAATTCTCCTGCCTCAGCATCCAGAGTAGCTGTGATTACAGGCATGTACCACCACACCCAGCTAATTTTTTGTATTTTTAGTAGAGACGGGGTTTCACCATGTTGCCCAGGCTCATCTTGGGCACCTGATCTCAAGTGATCCACCCACCTCGGCCTCCCAAAGTGCTGGGATTACAGGCGTGAGCCACTACGCCCAGCCCAGATTAAAGATTTAAAAATAGAAAGACATTTTGGATGATCTGGGTGTGCCAATGTAAGCCAAAGGACTCTTAAAAGCTGGAAGAGGAAGGCAGAAGAGTCAGTGTCATGCAATTTTTTTGCTTTGAAGATGGTGGAAGGGGCCATGAGCCAAGGGATGTGGGCAGCCTCTGGAGGGTGGGAAGGGCAAGGACATGGATTCTCCCCTAGGGCCTTCAGAAAGGAATACAGTCCTGTGATACCTTGATTTTAGCCCAGTGACATGTGTTTCAGACTTCTAATTTCCACAACAATAAGAATAAATTTGTATTGTTTTAAGCCACTGGATTTATGCTAATTTGTTACAGCAGCAATAGGGAATGAACACACCCTCTTACCAAAATACTTCCATTTTCCAGGATGATTCTTCTGGCTATCTTCTGTTTGCCCCTCCACATCCACTCCCCTGCTGCTCTGTGCTCCAGGAAGACGATCTATTTAGACTGTATCAATGGGTTCCCTTCTTATCTGGCTTCTGTTTGGCCCACAGGGGGCACTAGCAGGAAACTGGAGAGCAGGGGAGGGGGAGGTTGGGTCCAGAAGGTCACATCTCCCAAGAGGCAGCCCTCTCCATACAGCTGCCTGCCCCTGGCTGGCCTCAGGCCTTGGGTGGTAAGGGGTCCTTGTGCAGCTGGTGCCAGAGTTCTGCCTTGTTGGATTCCCTAAATCCTCCCCCCATCTTTGTAAATAGCCTCTTTATTAAATTTTTCTCGAGTTACTCAGTTTGAGTGTATCCCCTGTTTCTTGTTGGGATGCTGGCTGATATAATAATATTACTTGGAATGCTGTTCTCTATTCTCATGGCCTATCTATGCGCTCTGCTCTTGAGACCTGGCTCAGATCCCAGTTCTGCAGGACCACAGAATGTCAGAGCTGAGAGAGGCCTTAAAGATTGCCCAATCCAGCAACATAGATGGTTTTTCTCCTATTTCTCTGACCATTTCTTTTTGGTCTCTTTTAGCAATTCTTCTTCCTCCACCTTAAATACTGGCATTCTTCAAGATCTCATCTTATAAATTCTTCTACTTCCATACTACATATTCTCTCTGAAGGAACTCATCTGCCTCCAAAATTTTAATTATAATATATATCCAGGAGACTCCAAAATCTGTATCTTCATCCTAGACTTTGTTCCTGAGGGTTAGGCCCCTATATTTCCATCTGCCTAATCCACATCTCTCCGTGGCTGCCTCAGACACCTCGAATATGTCAGAAGTGCTCTCATCATCTTTCCTCCTCCAGAATCCCCCATTTCAGGAAATTGGCCGAAAAACCAGGGAGCCATCCTTGACATCTTCTCTCCCTCATCTCTTTTCCAGCCATCAATCACCAAATCCTGTCCTTACCTAAACGTGTTGAGAATCCACCTACTTCACTCATCTGCATTGCCCACATTCAGCCTTATCCCCCTCTGATCCATTTGCCATACAAATGGCCAAAGTGAGCACAGAGTTAAACAACTCTTCTCTAGTTACTTAAAATCCTCCAGTGGCTTCTGCTGCCTTGAGGATAAGGTTCAAATTCAGTCTGTCTTCTGTCATCCTCATCAGCCTCATCCTGTGCTGCACTCCCCATCTCCTCCTGGCTCCAGCCTCCTGGCCCACTTCCAATGCCTGGATCATGCCTTATGTTGTTCTCTCCGCTCAGAACACTCTCACACCACTCCCCTCTGGCTGACTGCTATCCTACTCATCCCCTGGTCTCATGCAAGCTTCACTTCTTCAGGGAAGCCTTGTTTGGATCTGGAGACAAGGTCTGGGTCACTCCCCATCTCCATGCTACCCCTTTAATCATATCTGTTCTTGGCTTCATTACAACTACTTGCTTTATCTCTATTTTCCTTGCTAATCTCTGTGAGGGAGGGGGATTTTATTCACTGATAAAATCCTGACTCCCAGCACAGTTCTTGATCTGAAGTAGGTATCCAATAAATATTGTGTAACAAATGTCATGTGAAAGAAATGAGTTCAAATGAACCCGCAGGTCCAGAGCTCATTCCACTCTATCCACTGCTTCCTCTCCCTGTGATGGAGCTTTCTGAGATCATCTAAGCCCACAGAAGTTGCTCCTTCCTCTAAATTTGTATGCCTTCATCACCAATTTGATGTATCTTGCTATCTTTTCATGTATGTTGCATGTATGTTTCTCTCTCCAGCTACACTACGAACTCCCAGGAGACAAGTGCCATGTCATACTTCAGTAGGAAAATACATTAATTAATTAAAATAACATGTTAATACTATGTAACATAGCTGTTAAAACAAATTGCCTATGTTGTATCAATGTACCTGGGGGTCTCAAAGTCAGAGGAGAAAAAAAGAACTTGCATCCTCCTGGAGCACAACTTTGATTTGAAGATTTGGGGAAAAGCTAGTTATTATTATTATTAGAAATAGGGTCTCATTCTGTTCCCCAGGCTGGAGTGCAATGGTGTGATCATAGCTCACTGTAGCCTTGTACTCCTGAGCTTAAGTGAACCTCTTGCCTCAATATTCCCCCCACCTCCCTTGACCCCAGCTGAGACTACAGGTGTGTGCCACTATACTCAGCTAGTTTTTAAATATTTTGTAGAGATAGGGTCTCGCTACATTGCCCAGGCTGTATTTTTAAAAAACAAATATAGAAATACTGTGGAGGAGAATGCAGCATTCTCATAGCTTTTAAAGTCAAATCAAAGCTTTTCCAGCTCATGGCTGGTCTGCTTTTGCCTCCACCAAGGCTGCCCAAGGGCTCCCATTTGTCTTCCCTTCCTGTTAGCAATGCTGCAGTGGGAAGTTAGCAAAGCACTGCTACAGCCTCCCCTCCAGCGGTGTGTTTGTCCCATGGCAAGCATTTAACATGCAATACGATGCTAATGTACACGCTGGAGTGAAGCAAATGCCTAACAAGGCTTCCAGGAGTCCCGGTGGGCAAGTACAGGAGCCAGTTAGGAAAATGGAAAATAGGATTAAAGACTTGAGCAGATGGAAGCATGACTTGGGTCCTTAAATAACTCTTCCTATTATCCAAATATACAAGCCTTGGGAAGGAAAATAAGGAGTATGGCTTTTTTCGTTTTTTTTTTTTTGTTTTTGTTTTTGTTTTTTTGAGACGGAGTCTCCCTCTGTCGCCCAGGCTGGAATGCAGTGGTGCGATCTCCGCTCACTGCAAGCTCTGCCTCCCGGGTTCACGCCATTCTCCTGCCTCAGCCTCCCGAATAGAGTAGCTGGGACTACAGGTGCCCGCCACCACGCTCAGCTAATTTTTGTATTTTTAGTAGAGACAGGGTTTCACCATGTTGGCCAGGCTGGTCTCGAGCTCCTGATCACAGGTGATCCACCCGCCTTGGCCTCCCAAAGTGTGGGATTACAGGCGTGAGCCACCACGCTCAGCCCTCTTTATTCTTTTTAATATATCTTCAATATTTCATAATTTTAAACAATTAGTACACCGATTTTCACCAGGTCCAAATCCACATTTTCTAAAACTAGTAAATTAGAACAATCTGCATATCAATGTATCCTCCAACAAAACATGAATTGATCCTAGATATTTAATTCATTTCTGGCTGCTGGGCAAATATAACAGCAATGGCCTGTTTTGTAATGTAGCTATTTGAAGATGGGCCAGTTAAGTTTGTTTTATTTTAAAACAACTAAAAGGCTTCTACATATTCTGGGGAATACTTGCAGAGGATGAAGGACAGAATGAGGCGGGATAAGGAGAAGTCTCAGTTAGAAATATGGTACGGCAATGGGAAGGCACAAGCTGAAAGAGTAAAGAGGAACAGATCTTACTAGAATGCAGAGCTCGTATTTCCCAATCTTACAACACAAACTTGCCAAAGCATAAATCATACTTGAAAAACAAGGTGCCCACTAGTGACTGCTCCTGTCTAAGGTTAGAACAACACAGAAGACTAAAAGCACGGGCCTTGGAGTTAACCAACCCAAGGTCTGATGGTGCAGATATGTGTGCAGTGACAACCTCCCCAAACCTCTGTTCCTTCCTCAGTAAAACATGCAAAGAACAGTGCTTATCTCAGAAGGCTGAGGTGACACTTAAGGTGACCATGTACATATTAGGCACAGTGTCTAGCAAGCGCAAACCCTCAGTCAAATCTATTTTTCTTTCGTCCTTGGTTGTGGAATAATCTCGTTTTTTGGGTGTTCTTTCCCTCTGTTTTCTCCATCAAGATCTGCTGAATATAAAGAGGCAGAACCTGTAAGAGCTGTGGGCCAGCGTTGCCAGGTGTAGAAAGCCACCATAGTGTAAGCTGGCCAAGCTACGAGATAGATTTCCACCTGGGCAGGAAGTAGTCAAAAAGCCAAAAAGTCTTGCTGTCTGCCCAGCCTGCCTCTTGGTTTCTAATTCTCATGGCGGGTCCTATTTCCCGCTGTTGTCTTGTCCCTGTGTTTGGCCTTCTTTTCTGTTTTTAGAGGAGTTCCTGTTGCTTGACCTCTATTTGTCTCCTTGCCTTCCACTTGGAGATCTGTGCCTTTCTGGTTTTTAACTGCCTGTTGCTTTTAACCATGTCCTTCCTCTTGCCTTTGGGAACTTACGGGCTTCTTCTAACTTCCTGATTGGCACCGGGTTTCCTGCTTTTTGTCTTTTGATTCATATGCCCTCCTTTCTTCCGCTTGCTTATGTGGTCTTTGACTCACTCATCTTGTCTCTTTCTTTGGCATTTTATACCAGCTAGGTTTTGATCCAGACTTTGTAATGACTTATGGATGCTCTGTGCACCCTGACTTGTGAGTGCTTACCTAGATGATGCGCAAAACATTTAACAACTGGTATAGAATGGACACTGCCCAATCAGAATGGCTGTTTATCAACAATGAGGACAGTTGTCCCCATGCACACTGCTTGAATAGCAGCCCAGCTCACTGTACTCCACACTCCTCTAACCACTCTGACGAGGGACCTCCTGGTCCTTTCTTAGGGCTTGTGCCCCAGCTTGTCTCCTTTCTCCTCATGTCCAGGCTTGGCATGGCTGGCCTTGGGCCCTGTTTCGTGAGCTCCTGCCACTCACAGTCCTGGAGCTGACCTTCTCATCCCCATCCTACCTAGCTGTCACCAAGAGAACCCAGGAACACCGACACATGTGAAAGAGGTAATTAGCGGGGCAATCTTGATGCCAAAACAGGATGGCAAATCATAAAAGCAGAAATAGCAAGAAATCACAGCTTTAAGGAAGGCTGTGCTGAAACACGGGACCAAGGCCAAGGAACTCAAAAAGGCTTTGGGAGGAAAGGTGGCTATCTCAGTCCATGGAAGAGCCATAGAAGAAGAGCGCATCTCATTTTACACAACCATGAAGCCTTAAAGTTATGTAGAATTGACTTTTTGGTGTGCTGAAAATAAAAATGGTTCATAGTATACAACAAAGGACTAAGCAGGAGAATTTATAGGAAGAAAGTTGGGAAATTTAGGATGAAAAAGTAGACTGGGGTCAAATTGTTATGATCCATTAAAACCAGAAACTGAAATTTGAATTCTAATCTGTAGGTAATGTGAAACACAAATACTTACAACTTACACATTTAATCATATGTCCTGACCTCTCACTCAAAAATGCATTAAAGGCAGTTTCTCAAAGGTGGTTCCATGTAACGATAGCCCCTCAAGATATTTTTCATTTTTTATTTTTGCACACAGTTTGGGAAACATTACATATCACATCCTATGGACATTCCCACCCCATTTACATCCCCATATACAATGATCATTAACCCATGAAAGCTTCTGAAAAGTCAAGAATAAACCAACTTGTCCAGCTTTGTTTAGTGTTTTCCACATCTGGCTAGGCAATTTCTTTTTCTTGTAACCCATTAACATTCTATGTATTTTGGGGAATACTGACTGAGAGATTCACAGGTACACACAGACATTCATGCAAGTAAATATGTATACTTTAAATTAGTATTTTCATGTATACATAAACACATACAATCCAGGTAAAGCAAAAATATCTTTGCAGCAAGGGATTCCGTGTAAGAGATTAAGTGTTGTAAGAGTTGATTCTGTTTTCGTGGTCTGGTAACAGGAAGTCTCTTCTGCACATGCCTTCTATGAACCTCTTTGAACCACTTAAAGTCTATAAGGAAAACATTTGGTTGTATATGATTTACGCACAAGGGAATGAGAGGAAACCCCAAAACTTCTGTCCTATCACAAAGCTAAATCATTTTCCCCCCAACACTTCCCTAACCCAAAATAAAATGAACCACTGCCTATGTTCTCAAACTTCCTTACACACTGACACAGATCTCGGACATAGAGAGGAAAGGGACAGCACTTTCGGGATGGTTCTTGGGTAGGGCTAGCATTTCTTAGGTATGGGGAATTACTAATACTTTGAAGTTGAAGCTAGAGGATGGGGTATCTTAAGCATAAATGATTGACAGTAGCCAAGATAAACCAAAAATGGGAACACCACCGCCCCCCCCAACACTCACACCTCCAATAGGTGATTTCGATTTGGGAAGGTGAAGCCAAGAAATTCCCCACAGATTCACTGCAGCTGTTTGTCACGAACCACCCTGTCTTCTACAACACTTTCTCTTCATTTACTTATTTATTTTATTGACTTCCCCCATTTCTTAAAGTTCAAATCTATAGAAAAGTTAAAAGAATAGTACAATAAACATTTGTTTTCTTCTTGATTCACCAACCGTCATCATTCTGCCACATTTGCTATGTTCCTGAACTTGTTCTGCTACTCCTGTACTTTTTTTTTTTTCTGACACAGCTGAAAGTTGCAGATGTCATGACACTTCACCTCCAATATCCACATCTCCAAAGAATAAGGATTGTCTGGTCTATGTAACCACAAGAATGAACCATTATTGCACCTAAGAAAATTAACACCAATTCCATAATATCATGTAACATGCAATCCATATTCAAACATCCCCAACTATCTCCAAATTGTCTTTTATAGCTTTTTTTTTCTCGTCTAGGATTCAAAGTTCACACATCCCAATTCACTGTTGTATCACTTGAGTATTTTAACCTACAATAGTTGCTCCCATTTGCTCTGCCCCATCCCCAAGTCTTTTTGTAGGAACACTACAGAGGTGAAATTATGCCTCCTTATTGCTTCACAGCGGGAGACTCACAGTAGATGCTGCTAAACTTGGTCATTTGGTTCCAGTGGTGACCTCCTAATTTCTCCACTGTAAGGACAAATTTTCCCAGAGTAACCTGTGGTGAGATACTTCAAAATAATATGAAAATCCTATTCCCCAACCACCTTTCACTCAAAGGTTTTGGACCAGTTGGTAAGTCCTTGCCTTATTCAACTGTTATGTTAGGTTTGCAGAGCGCCGAGTTCCTGATTCTCTCATTCCTTCTGTTGTGTATTTCTTTTTCAAACAATGATCCATCAGTACGCATCTTCTCTTTTCTGTGTATATACATTCCGGTTACTTCTTGCTGGGGCTTCCTCCCCGACCTCCATGCTGACCACATTTGACTACTCATGCCCAGCCCTAGGGAGCCACTAATCCTTTATCTGCTGATCCTATCACTTCACCTTCAGCAAATTAAAGGCAAAAACAAACCCCATCATTTTGTTGCTCACCAATGTACAGTACCTTACAAAAATTAAAATGATTGCAATGCGTATTTATTGGGTTAGACTGAAGAGAGTAGATAGAGAAAATCAGTTTTATCTTTAAAAAAATCAGATTGCTGAAGCTCTGAAAATCTTTCCTCCTCACTAGGGCAGAGGCGCTTGTTGTCACAATTAGGCTTTTTGTAGTGGTGTTAAACAGAAACACTCTCATCTTTTCAGTTCCCTGAGAGGGGAGAATCTTGGAAGAACAGAGGTTTACAAATCATTTAGCCCAAACGCCCCTTTAAATGCAGAGGCCCAGAGAGGTGGAGGGACTTGCTCAGGTCCCTCAGCTCCTGAATGGTCGAGCTAAGAGGAGAACCTGGTTTTTAAAACACCTCCCCCGATCTTCTTTTCATTCCCGTCCTAAATGCCCCGTGATTCAGATATGTAATGGGCACAGACGAAGCTGCAGCAAGCACGGCCTCCTTCACTGCTATTTTGCATTGTGACGGCATCACCTTCCTACCTCTGAATACTCTAAAAATTCCCATTAGGAGCCTTTTATTACTGTTTTAAAAATCCACCCTCATTTCCGCAGGTCAACAGGGAAAATTTAGGAAGCCTCAAGGGAGCACATACTACCATTACTTTAACCAGAAAAGTAATAACAATAATAATAAGGTTCTCGAGGATCCGCACGAGGCCGCTTTCTGGGAGGCTGAAACGCCCTGCGAGTGACAGCTCCAGCGATCTCAGGAAAGACGCCGGCCAGTCCACCCCTCCCCATCGCCTGCGGAACGAAGCAGGGAGATGCATACCACTCCAGGAGCTCATCGAACATGCACAGGAAGGGGAAAAGTGGGGGAACAAAGCCCGGAGTGGAAGACCACAGCCCCGCAGCCCGGGAGGACAGGAGACCGCGCCCTCCCCGCTGCGGCCCAGCGGGCTGCAGAGGCTGCGGCACCGCAGTGCGGGGCGCAGGACCCACACCCCGGCGGGCGCCTCCCGCCCTGGCGCAGCGCCTGGTCTCTCCGCGCAGCCGACCGGGCCGGGAGGCGAGAGGCGGCCCGGCTCTGCGCGCCCGCCTGGCCGAGAGCCCATGTCGCGGAGCATCCTCCCGCGGGCAGGGAGGGCACGGCGGCCACCGCGCTGCGGGCCCGGGGGCTGCAGACACCGGCTGGCCAGAGCAGGCCCCACCCGCCCCCCGGCGCGCTCACCAGTCCGTGCGCTCATCCCGGAGCCGGCTGTGCTGGCCGTCAGTCCGTCAGCCCCGGTGGAGCGGGGCCGGGAGAGCAGGGGCGGCGCCGCGGCCGGGGCGAGCGCGGCGATCAACAGGCGGCTCCCGGCCGGGCGCGGCGCCGGGGCGCGCGGCTGCAGCGGAGCAGGCTGGGAAGCGTAGTTCCCGGCTGCGCCTCGCCGCGGCCCCGCAGTTCCCCAGCCCCGCCCTTCCCCGACAGGTGTCCCCTCCCGGAATCGGGGTCTGAACCCCGCCACAGCTCTGCAGGTGAGGAAGCACCTGGGTCGTGGGGACGCCTGGGCAGGCTGTTTGGAGACGCTCGGGGCTCCGGAGAGCGTGGGTGGCAAAGGCTTTCAAGCTTGTGATGAGCATTCCTGTGAGCGAGCATCCTGACACGGAAGCCGCGTTGAGAGCGGTCTCAAGTACAGACCCCGCCCGCCCCAGGTTTTCCTGGCTGGGCGCAGGCGTGGGAGGAGAGAGTAGTTGGGTTGGCAGCCTAGGGAGGGAGGGAGGTAAGCGAGGTGGAGGTTAGCAAGGCTCTAGGGTGGTGGCGTGAGGGGCTGGAGAGCCCAAGCGCAGTGGTGGCTTCACTGAGGTGAGACCGGACAACTTAGCCTGTCTGAGCCTTCGCGTCCTCATCTGTAAAACAGGCTTCAAGCTTGAAAAAGTGTTGTGAGGATTAAGCGACCCATAGCACTTAGGGTCTGGCACTTAGTGCATACTCAGTGTAAGTTCCTTCCTTGGGGGTTCCAAGGGAGTTCTTGGGCCGGGAAAGTCCTATATGTCGTGCTAACCTAAAGATAGTTGGACCTCGTTGGGCTGGGTAAATGTTAAAATCCACTGGGTTTGTTAGTCGTTGAGCCCGTTCACTTCATCCCTGAATATACCCTGAGATGTCCTCTCTGCCAGGTTCTTGAGAGCTCCAAAGATAGATAAAATAAAGTCAAGTTTCTGAAGCATGACAGTAGAATGGGGTGACATAGGACAAAGACCAACATTATGAAAATACATGGCATCTAGATTTACCTTCCAGAGGCCTTTTCTAATTAGATGTGATCTCTCTCTTCTTCTTGAACTTTTGCAGCATATTTTGAGCATGACCTTTGCTTATGGGACTTATCTTGACAGTCTAAGGTTCGTTGAGTTTTGCAAGTTGCTGCTATGCAGTGTTTCACGTGATGGTGGGATTTGCATTCAGAGATGTGGTGGAGGAAAATGAGCCAAAGGGATGGATGCAGCATGGCTGGTGTAATCTCTCTATGAAATTTTAGGCAAAATGTGAAAAGAGGTGAAACAGCTTTATAGTCTGTCTGGCATGAGGTGTGCAGTAATAGTATAGTCTGTCTGGCACGAGGTGTGGCCAAAAAAAAAGGGCTGGAGAGGAAATTCCATATCTGAAAATGATAACACTGGTTTGCATTTATGAAAATACTTTCCTGTTCATCTTCTCACTTGATTTTTACAAGAACCCTTGTGAGACAGGCAGAGTGAGGGTGTTTTTCCCCAATGATAGTTAATAAGAGGCACAGAGAGGTGATGTGACTTATTCAAGGTCATAGGGGTGGTCAGTAAGCCTGTCTTCTCTCCTTCCACTGTGGGCAACCCCAGCACTGTCTCCCCTTTGCACATTTCAAAATAGGGCCATACCTTCCCCAGCAGATGGGTTGAACCAGAAACTAAAGTTAATCCTCTAAAACTCTGGGAACTAGCATGATGAACACTGGCATGCAGTGGCTGCTGACTGAGAGACCAGTGTCGTTTCTATGATCAATTGTGGTAATGGACTATACCCTGGGCCTCCTGTCAGAATGACAAATCTGAGCCAGAAAGAGTTAAATGAAATAGGGGTGTGACCAAATTACTTTAAGTCATGTTCCCAAGTTTTCCTGTACATTTGTTATTCTGAATGTCCTGTGTAACCAACAGGATGCCTTTGACTTTTTTGTTGTACATTTGTTACAGTCATAGCCTTCTGTTAAATAAGAACAGGGCTGCTTACGGATCGAGCCAGCAGTTTTCCCAGAGAAAGCTGATAGTAGGCATATGTTGAAAATAATAAAGCAATTTCATTCATATTGGAAGAAAGAGTAGCAAAGGTGCTCAGTAGTGTACAGTATTTCTCTTTGGTTTCCTGTGATTCCTGATGAGGAAAATGGCTGCATGTGATAAAACAAATAGAGTATTCCTTCAGAAACCAGCCATGCAAGGAAGCAGACAGGGGAATGATTTAAGTTAAAGTCATATTTGGCAGTCGAAGCAGAGATACAAGAGCTATCCTACAGCCCCAGAGCCATGCTCCAGGAGGATGCTGACACCAAAATAAAGCAAGTTGTGAAAAGAAACTTCTGATCAGTCTCTGTCTGTATGATGAGTGTTGGAAGCTGGAAGGTGTTAATGGATGAGTGAGGGAAGTAGAACATTTAACCTAATGTTAAAACTTAACGGAAAGATATTACCAGTTCCAGTCTGTTTAGCTCTTTAAATCTAATGCCTATGTCTTATCTTAAGGGAGAAAGGATGTCAATATGCCTATGACTTATCAGTTGAAACCCATTATCATTTCTGGACCATATCTTGTAAGTTTAACTTTTCTACTTGCTTTTTAGACGATGAAAATGTAAAATTGAAACAGAACTCCTGGAGCTGGAAGGGACCTTATACATCATCTTGTGTAGCCATTTCTTCCTGTAAATGAGGAAGCTGATATATTGACTGTAATTGTCAAATGACAGAAACGAAAAAAGTTCAACGTGGCAGTTATAATGAAGTATTTTAATTATTCACAGTGGAATATGTAGCATACCTCATTAGGAACAGGTGGTAGATACTGTTGGTTGTCTATTCAACATTCAGTCCACCCTCTTCTTCTTCTCTATAGAAGCCTGTATGGGTGTTTACACATTAGGAAAGGTGACCCTATTAGCCTCTGAGAAGTACACTCTCAAATCTATCATAGACAAGAGGAATAGAATCCTCTTAACTGGCCTCTGAGAGTTTAGGAGTGGGCATGTGACCCAGTTCTGGCCATTGTAAAGAGATACAATGAATCTGGGTCGGCCATGTTGCTGTTGAGTCAGTCATCAAACAGCCCCAGTGCTGCCCTTCTTCTGGATTTCTTGTTATATGAGATAATAAATAACCTATTGTTGAGTCAATTTGAGATGGAGTTTTCTGTTACTTGAAGCTGAAAGCATCCTAAGTGTTAAAGATGAAATATGAAAGTACATTCTTTGGACTGCTTCCTAGAGTTGATTAAAAACAACCAGCACAAACCACAGGCAATGGGATGGGATATTATCATATAACAGATAACAACATGGGTTTTAACATCAGAGAGTTTGAACCCAGATATTTACTGGCACATTGACTATGGCCAAGTTTCTGTAACCTCTCTTAGAAAGCCTCATTTTCTTCATCTTTTTCTTTTTCTTTTTTTTTTTTTTTTTTTTTTTGAGACGGAGTCTTGTTCTGTCACCAGGCTGGAGTGCAGTGGTGCGATCTTGGCTCACTGCAACCTCTGCCTCCTGGGTTCAAGCGATTCCCCTGCCTCAGCCTCCTGAGAAGCTGGGACTACAGGTGCTGCCACCACACCCGGCTAATTCTTTGTATTTTAGTACAGACGGGGTTTCACCATGTTGACTAGGGTGGCCTCGATCTCCTGACCTTGTGATCCACCTGCCTCGGCCTCCCAAAGTGCTGGGATCACAGGCATGAGCCACCGTGCCCAGCCTTCTTCATCTCTTAAACTGAGGATAATAATACTTACCACACGGGGTTATTAGAAAGACTGAGATAATTTGTGTCAAGGATGCTTCAAAGGATATGGTGGATAGTAAGGACTAAAGGAGCAGCGACTGTGTTGATGAATTATAAATTAAATCGTATGTGTAGTATAATTGACAGCAAACATCTAAAAGCTAATTACTATGTGATCATGATCATGTTAAATGATACCACAGTGATGCAATCAGCAAAATCCAAAATATAGGAAGCTCTACATGACAAACAACTGATTCTTCAATAAATAAATTGCAAGAAAAATAAAAGGAGAGAAAGCTTATAGATACACAGAAATTCAAGAGACAAATAACAAAATGTAATGTGTGATCTTAATTTGAGAAAGCAGCTGTTAAAAATTCACATTAATGAGACAATTGGGGAAAATGTGAACACAGAATATTTGATTATATTAAGGTCTATTTTTTAAAATAATAATAATAATAATTATTATTATTATTATTTTGAGACAGAGTTTGCTCTTGTTGCCCAGGCTGGAGTGCAATGGCGCGATCTCGGCTCACTGCAGCCTCCACCCCCCGGGTTCAAGTGATTCTCCTGCCTTAGCCTCCCAAGTAGCTGGGATTACAGGCATGCGCCACCACGCCTGGCTAATTTTGTATTTTTAGTAGAGATGGGGTTTCCCCATGTTGGTCAGGCTGGTCTCAAACTCCTGACCTCAGGTGATCCACCCGCCTCAGCCTCCCAAAGTGCTGGGATTACAGTTTTGTTGTTGTTGTTTTGAGACAGAGTCTTACTCTGTTGCCCAGGCTGGAGTGCAGTGGTGTGATCTCAGCTCACTGCAACCTCCGCCTCCCGGGTTCAAGCAATTCTCATGTCTCAGCTTCCCGAGTAGCTGGGACTACAGGCGTGTGCCACCAAGCCCGGCTAATTTTCCTATATATATATATTTTTTAGTAGAGACAGGGTTTCACCATGTTGGCTAGGCTGGTCGCGAACACCTGACCTCAAGTGATCCGCCTGCCTTGGCTTCTCAAAGGGTCGGGATTACAGGCATGAGCCACCGTGCCCAGACTAAGGTGTTATTTAAAAAACTTTTTGGATGTGATAACAGTATCATGATTATTTTTTTGAAGTGTCCTTACTTTTTGGAGTGATAAACTGATTATTTACAGAGGAAATAATATCAGGAATTTACTTTAAAAATTATTCAGTGTGGGAGATGGGGTAGAGTGGTGGGGTGGGGTATAGATGAAATGATTGGCCACGAGTTGATAATGGTTGAAGCTGAGTGATGGAGCTTTATTAAACCATTCTCTCTCTTTCTCTCTCTCTCTAGAAAGACATATTTCACATATCATAAATTTCACCTTTTTAAAATGCACAGTTCAATGGTTTTTAGTATGTTCACAGAGTTGTGTAACTATCACCCAATCTATTATAACTTTAGAACGTTTTCAAAACTCCAGAAGAAACCTCATACATGTTAGCACTCATTCTTCATTCCGCCTACACACCCAGTCCCTGGCAATCACAAATTTATTTTTTGTCTTCTCTGGATTTGCTTATTCTGGACATTTCACGTAAATGGAATCATACAACATGTTGTCTTTTATGACTGGCTTCTTTCCCTAATTATAATATTTTTAGGGTTCATCCATGTTGTAATACATATTAGTACTTTATTCTTTTTTATGGCCAAATGGAATTCATTGTATGGATAGATCACATTTTGTTTATCTGTTCATCAGTTGATGGACATTTAGACTGCTTCCACATTTTGGCTGTTATGAATAATGTTGCTATGCACACTCATATACAAATGTTTGTACAGATATGTTTTTATTTCTCTTGGGTATATACCTAGGAGTGCAATTACTGTGTCATATGGTAACTTTATATGAAGCATTTTGAGGGACCACCAAACTGTTTTCCAAAGTAGCTGCACCATTTTACATTCTAACCAGCAATGGGTGACAATTCCAATTTCTCCACATCCTCTCTAACACTCGTTAATGTCTTTTTAAAATTATAGCCATCCTAGTGAGTATGCAGTGGTATCTCATTGTGATTTTAATGATTTCCCTAATGACTAATAATGTTGAACATTTTTTCATGTGCTTACTTGCCACTTTATATCTTCTTTGGAGAAATGTCTACTCAAGTCCTTTGCCTATTTTTTAGTTGGACTATTTGTCTTATTGCTATTGATTTATAAAAGTTCTTTATGTGTTCTAGACACAAGTCCCTTATCAGATGTGTGATTTGAAAATGTTTTCTCCCATTCTGTTTTTTTTTTTTTTAACTTTCTGGATGGTGTTCATTAGTAAACATCCTTTATTAGTTTGAGGGAGTTCCTGTTTATTCCCACTTTGTTGAATGTTCTTATAACAAAAGGGTGCTGGATTTCATCAAAGACTTTTTCTGTGTCTGTTGAGAGGGTCCTGTGGGTTGTTTTTCCCATTATTCTGTTAATATATTGTAATACATTGATTTTCAGGTGTTAAATTTACCATTAATTCCTGGGATAAATCCCAGTTGATCATGGTATATAATCCTTTTTACATGTTGCAAGATTTAGTTTGCTAGTATTTTGTTGAAAATTTTTGTGTCTACATTCATAAGAAATAGTCTGTAGTTTTTTTTTCTTGTTATGTCTTTGAATTAGAAAGTGCCCTTCTATTTTTTGGAAGTGGTTGCAAAAGATTAATATTAGTTCTTCTTTAAATGTTTGGTACAAATCACCAATGAAGCTATCTAGGTCTTGGCTTTTCTTTGTTGGAGGTTTAAAAATGACAAATTCAGTCTCTGCTTGTTCTACATCTATTCAGATTGTGTATTTATTCTTGGGTCAGTTTTGTTAATTCATGTCTTTCTAGGAGTTCATTCACTTTATCCAATTTGTTGTTATACAGTTGTTCATAACATTCCTTTATTATCATTTTTATTTCTCTAAGATCAATAGTAATATCCTCTTTTTTATTTCTGATTTTAGTAATTTGAATCTTCTCTTTTTTTTCTCGGTCAGTCTAGGTAAAGGTTTGTCAATTTTGTCAATCTTTTCAAAGAATACCCTTTTGGATTTGTTGACTTTCTTGATTGTTTTTCTAGTCTCTATTTCATTTATCATAACTCAGATGGCTTAGCTTGTGAATTCTACCAAACATTTAAGGAAGAATGATACCAGTTCTCCACAACCTCTTTCAGAAAATAGAAGCAGAGGGAACACTTCTTAACTAATTCTATAACGCCAGCATTGCTCCAATACCAAAACCAGACAAAAATATTACAAGAAAAGAAAATTACAGGTCAGTGTCTCTCATGAATATACATGTAAAAGTCCTCAACAAAATATTAAAAAATTGAATCCAACATTTTATAAAAAGAATTATACACCACAACCAAGTAGGATTAATTCCAGGTAAACAAGGCTGGTTCAACATTCAGAAATTAATGAATATACTCTATCACATCAACAGGCTAAAGAAGAAAAAAGTCATATGATTATATCAATAGATGCAGAAAAAACTTTTGACATAATTCAATATCGATTCATGCTAAAAAGTTATCAGTAAACTGAGAACAGAGGGGTACTTCCTCAATTTGATAAAGAATATCTGTAAAAAACTCTACAGCAAACATTATATTTAATGGTGAGAAGCTAGATGCTTTTCCCCCAAGATTGGAAACAAGGTAAGGATATCCCCTGCTACCCTCTATTCAATATTGTATTGGAAGTCCTAGCAGATGCAATAAAACAATAAGGGGGAAAAGGGATATACGGATTGAGAAGGAAGAAATAAAACTTTGTCTTTGTTCATAGATAACATGATTATCTATGTAGAAAATCCCAAAGAATTGTCCAAAAAATCCCAAAACCCCCCCAAAACAAAAAATCCAAACTTTGGAACAAATAACTGATTATAACAACATTGTAGGATACAAGGTTATTATAGAAAAAACAACTGCTTTCCTGTAATTGGAATTTGAAATTAAAAGCACAATGTCACTTACATTAGCACCAAAAAAAGAAAAAAGGAGACAGACAGAAACAAATAAATACTTAGGTATACATACAATATCTATATGAGGAGAACAACAAAACTGATGTGAGAAATAATAGAAAATTGGAATACATGGAGAAGTATTCCATGTTCATGGATAGGAAGGCTCAATATTGCTAGGATGTCAATTCTTCATAATTTGATCTATTGATTCAATGCAATCCCAGTCAAAATCACAAGTTATTTTGTGGATATTGACAAATTGATTCCAAAGTTTGTATGGAAAAGTAAAAGACTTAGAAATGCCAATGCAATCCTGAAGAACAACAAAGTCAGGGGAGTTACCCAACTTTAAGACTTACTATAAAGCTACAGTAATTAAGACACTGTGGTATTGGTGAAACAATAGGCAAATAGACCAATGGAACAGCATAGAATGTCCAGAAATAGACCCACACAAATGTAGTTAACTGATTCTTGACAAAAGAGCAAAGGCAACTTAATAGAGAAAAAATAGTCTTTTCAGCAAATGTTGCTGAAATAACTAGACATCCACATGTAAAACAATGAATCTAAACACAGACCTTATACTGTTCACAAAAATTAACTCAAGATGAATCAGCCTGCTGGGTGCAGTGGTGCTTGCTTGTACTCCCAGCTACTCAAAAGACTGAGGTGGGAAGATGGTTTGACCCCAGGAATTTGAGACCAGATTGGGCAATATAGTGAGACCCCATCTCAAAAAAAGGAGGGGGAAATGCATTGATCACAGAAGTAAATGTAAAACACAAAACTATAAAACTTCTGGAAAATAACATAGAATATCTAGGTTGTGCTTTTATACACAACACCAAAAGTATGATCCATGAAAGACAAAATAGAAGCCCTCAAGTTAGACATATGTATGTATGTATGCATTTTTGAGTCAGGGTCTCACTGTGTCCCCCAGGCTGGAGTGCAGTGGGGCAATCATGGCTCACTGCAGCCTCGAACTCCTGGTCTCAAGCAATCTTCCCATCTCTGCCTTGTGAGTAGTTGAGACTACAGGCATGTGCCACCACAACTGGCTAAGTCTTTCTATTTTTTGTAGAGACCAAAAAATATGACTATGTTGTCCAGGCTGGTCTCAAACTCCTGACCTCAAGGGATCCTCCTGCCTCAGCCTCTTAAAGTGCTGGGATTACAGGCATGAGCCACTGCACCCAGCAAGTTGGCCTTTACTGAAGTTAAAAACTCCTGCTCTGAGAAAGACCCTGTTAAAAGATTTAAAAGGCAAGCTGTGTCCAGAATTGGTGGGTTCTTCGTCTCATGACTTCAAGAATGATGCCGCTGATCTTCGAGGTGAGTGTTACAGTTCTTAAAGGCGGGTGTCCGGAGTTTGTTCCTTCTGATGTTCAGATGTGTTTGGAGTTTCTTCCTTCTGGTGGGTTCGTGGTCTCGCTGGCTCAGGAGTGAAGCTGCAGACCTTCGCAGTGAATGTTACAGCCCTTAAGGCCGGGCGTCTGGAGTTGTTCGTTCCTCCCGGTGAGCTCCTGGTCTCGCTGGCTTCAAGAGTGAACCTGCAGACCTTCGCGGTGAGTGTTACAGCTCATAAAAACAGTGTGGACCCAAAGAGTGAGCAGTAGCAAGATTTATTGCAAAGAGCGAAAGAACAAAGCTTCCACAGTGTGGAAGGGGACCCCAGCAGGTTGCCACTGCTGGCTTGGGCAACCTGCTTTTATTCTCTTATCTGGCCCCACCCACATCCTGCTGATTGGTAGAGCCCAGTGGTCTGTTTTGACAGGGCGCTGACTGGTGCGTTTACAATCCCTGAGCTGGACACAAAGGTTCTCCAGGTCCCCACCAGAGCAGCTAGATACAGAGTGTGGATTGGTGCATTCACAAACCCTGAGCTAGACACAGGGTGCTGATTGGTGTGTTTACAAACCTTGAGCTAGATACAGAGTGCCAATTGGTGTATTTACAATCCCTGAGCTAGACATAAAGGTTCTCCAAGGCCCCACCAGAGTAGCTAGATACAGAGTGTCGATTGGTGCATTCACAAACCCTGAGCTAGACACAGGGTGCTGATTGGTGTATTTACAATCCCTGAGCTAGACATAAAGGTTCTCCAAGGCCCCACCAGACTCAGGAGCCCAGCTGGCTTCACCCAGTGGATCCCACACTGGGGCTGCAGATGGAGCTGCCTGCCAGTCCTGCGTCGTGCGCCTGCACTCCTTAGCCCTTGGGTGGTCGATGGGACTGGGCGCCGTGGAGCAGGGGGTGGTGCTCGTCATGGAGGCTCTGGCTGCACAGGAGCCCACGGAGGGGGTGGGAGGCTCAGGCATGGCGGGCTGCAGGTCCCGAGCCCTGCCCCATGGGAAGGTAGCTAAGGCCTGGTGAGAAATCGAGCACAGCACCAGTGGGCTGGCACTGCTGGGGGACCCAGTACACTCTCCGCAGCCGCTGGCCCGGGTGCTAAGTCCCTCATTGCCCTGGGGCTGGCAGGGCCGGCCGGGCCGGCCGGCTGCTCCGAATGCGGGGCCTGCCAAGCCCACGCCCACCCGGAACTCCAGCTGGCCCGCAAGCTTTCCCCGCGCTCAGCCCCGGTTCCCGCTCGCGCCTATCCCTCCACACCTCCCTGCAAGCTGGGGGAGCTGGCTCTGGCCTTGGCCAGCCCAGAAAGGGGCTCTGACAGTGCAGCAGCGGGCTGAAGGGCTCCTCAAGTGCCGCCGAAGTGGGAGCCCAGGCAGAGCAGGCGCCCAGAGCGAGCGAGGGCTGTGAGGACTGCCAGCACACTGCCACCTCTCAAAGCCACAGACTGGGAAACAATTAGTTAAAAACTACATATCTGCTAAAGGACTTATATTCAAAATATACAAAGAGCTCCCAGAAACTCAACATGATACATGTTACAACATGGATGAACTTTGCAAACATTATGTTAAGTAAAATAAGCCAGACACAAAAGGAAAAATACTGTATGCTCCCACTTATGAACTATCTAGAAGAGTCCAATTAATAAGACCGAAAGTAGATTAGAAGTGACCAGGGACTGAGGAAAGCAGGAATGTAGTTATTGCTAAATGGTTAAAAATTTATTTTTGAATCCCAGCACTTTGGGAGGCCGAGGTGGGTAGATCACCTGAGGTCAGGAGTTCAAGACCAGCCTGGCCAACATGGCTAAACCCCGTCTCTACTACAAATACAAAAATTAGCTGGGCATGGTGGTGCACGCCTGTAATCCCAGCTACTTGGGAGGCTGAGGCATGAAAATCGATTGAACCTGGGAAGTGGAGGTTGCAGTGAGTGGAGATTGTGCTGTTGCACTCCAGCCAGGGCAACAGAGCGAGACTCTGTCTCAAAAAAAAAAAAAAAAATTCTTTTTGGAGTGATGACAAACTTTCAGAAATAGATAATGGTGATAGTTGCATAACATTGTGTGTGTGTGTGTGTGTATATATATATATATATATATTTAATTATTATTTTTTTGAGATAGAGTCCCCCTCTGTTGCCCAGGCTGGAGTGCAGTGTTGCAATCTCGGGTCACTGTAACCTCCGCCTCCCAAGTGCAAGCGGTTCTTGTGCCTCAGCCTCCCAAGTGGCTGGGATTACAGGCACCTGCCACCACACCAGGCTAATTTTTGTAGTTTTAGTAGAAATGGGGTTTCGCCATGTTGGCCAGGCTAGTCTTAAACTGCTGGCCTTAAGCAATCCACCTGCCTTGGCCTTCCAAAGTGCTGGAATAATAGGTGAGAACGACCACCCGGGCCATGAATATATTTAATGTTAGTGAATTGTAAGCTTAAAGTTAAAATGGTGAATTTTATGTTATGTACATTTGTCACAACTCAAGAAATTAGTAATGTAATATAAATATGCAGAAAAGCATTGAATTATACACTTTAAATGGATGAATTATGTGATGTGTGAATTATGATTTTGGTAGTTTGTTTAAAAAATCCTTTGCTATCCCAAGGTTATAAAAATATTGTTGCAAAAGCATTAAAGTTTGCTTTTCCCAATTATGTTTTTAATCAATCTATAATTGATTTTGATGTGTAGTATAAGACAGGGATCTAATTTCATCTTTTCTCACACAGAAAACTAGTTGTTCCAACAACATTTATTGAATATGTAACTTTATGTCTGTTATAGATTAAGTTCTCCAATATATGTGAATCTGTTTGCTGGCTTACTTCATTGTCCCTTTGTTATGTTTTCCTGTCTCAGCACCAGTTCCACATTGCTTTAGTTCTCATAGTTTTAAGTCTCGATGGCTATAAGGGTAAGCCTCCTTCCTAATTCTTCTGCAGGAATGCCTTGGCTCATTAGTGCTTTATCTTTCATATGAATTTCAGCATAACTCTGTCATGTCCTTTGAAGAATGCTATAGAGATTTTGTTTGGAATTTTAATGAATTTAACATTAGTTTGTAAAGAAAATGATATTTTCATTATTTTGCATTTCCCATTCACAAACATGGTATATCTCTGTTTTTATTTATATTTCTTTAATGTACTTCAAAAAAGTTTTATATTTTCCATACAAGACACACTTTTCTTTCTTTCATTTTTTATCTTTTTATTTATTACCTTAAATTTTTTTTCCTGCTCCTACTCCACGAGGAACAATTTTCTTTTGTTAAATTTATTCCTAGGTATTTTTGGTAGTATCGGGAATGTCATCTTTTTCACACTTATGTGATTGAGTGATGCAATTCATGTTTGTATATTGATCTTGTATCTCATAACTTTGGTGAACTCTCAATTGTTTGAACAGTTCCAATGTATTCATTATCTGTGTTCCTATAAACATTTTAGTATTGCCTACTATCTGTAAATAACAGTTTATTTCTTTTCAATCTTCATTTCCCTTTCTTCTTTTTAAAATTGCCTTGGCAAAGACCTTCAAAACAATGTTAAATAGAGGCAATAATAGGCTTCCTTTTCTTACCATTCCCTTCAAAGGAAATGCTTTTAATATTTCATCTTTAATTGTGATGAACTTCTATGTTGTAGGTAGATACATATTAAAACAATTTCAAAGTTCTGGTTTAAGAAGAAAACAATGAACATCTAATAACACCTCATGTAACCCAGTTCTTTCTAAAAAAAAAAAAAAAAAAAAACACAGGGCCAGGCATGGTGGCTCAGGCCTGTAATCCCAGCACTTTGGAAGGCTGAGGCTGATGGATGACTTGAGGTCAGAAGTTTGAGAAAAGCCTGGCCAGCATGATGAAGCCCCATCTCTACCAAAAATACAAAAAATTAGGCGGGCAGAGTGGCGCATGCCTGTAGTCCCAGCTACTCAGGAGGCTGAAGCAGGAGAATTGCTTGAACCTGGGAGGTGGAGCTTGCAGTGAACTGAGATCACACCACTGCACTCCAACCTAGGGAACAGAGCAAGACTCCATCTCAAAACGAACAAACAAACAAACAAACAAACCCCCAAGGCCAAACCAAAACAAAAAACCCCAGGATCTCACTGTGTTGCCTAGGCTGGAGTGCAGTGGCATGATCTCTGCTTACTGCAGAGATCACCTTCTGGGCTCAAGCGATCCTCCCACCTCAGTTTCCCAAGTAGCTGGGACTACGGGAGTATGCCACATGCCTGATTAAGTTTTGTAGTTTTTGTGGAGATGGGTCTCACTATGTTGCCCAGGCTGGTCTTGAACTCCTGGGCTCAAGCTATCCTCCTTCCTTAGACTCCCAAAGTGCTGGAATGGGCCACTGTGCCTGGCTCAGTTCTTTAATCTTCAGATTAAAACTTCCAGTCATGCAGTAAACTTTTTCTCTTAGTGGAAAACATTATATGCTGTCTCATTCCTAGATTGTAAACTTTTTGAAGGAAGATACTTCTTTCTTGAAACATTACCAGATCTCGTCTATATATTGAGACTCAGATTCTGCCTCTGTCTTGGGTCCTGAAAGGGACACACTGGATACCACCCAAAAGTTTATGCATGGCAGACTTATGCTAAACAATCTAAATTCGCATTCAGGATCTTTTTACTACACCTCAATTCAACCACTTGTAATTATGTTTTTTTTTTTTTAATTCCACTGAGCTAGGCACTGCTGGAGCTAAAAAGATGAGTAAGACCCAGTTATGCCTCCCAGGAGCATGTATCTGTTGGAGGAGATAAGACAAGCTCATGTATGTACATGCAAGTACAAACACAAAACACAGAGAGTTAAATACTAAACCAGAGGTATTAATACAAACTTCTCGGAGTTCAAAGAAGAAACAGTAACAGTTGGGCAGGTGGGAAAAAGGGACCACTGGGAAGAATTAGGAAAAATCTCATGGAGGATGTATCATTTGAGACAGACCTTAAAGCTTTAAACAATGTAATAGAGGGTACTGGAAGAGTGTTACCTTTGGAGGGAATAACATGCAAGGTATGAAAGTAGGAACAAGGAGGCCAGTTTCAGAGGCTCTGTTTGGCAGGAATAGATGGGGTATGGTCAGACCATGAATAATAAAAATAGAAATAATAGCTTGAATGCCAATGTAGGTTTTTAATAATGCTGTCGTCCCCAGAGAGCCATTGTAGGAGTTTTGAGTGGGATGGAGACGTGGAAGCTTGCTGCTCTCCCATCCTTTCTCTCCTGAGCAATATTAGCTTTGCCTCTGTCCAGCACAGCAACACACCAAAACTTCAGCCAACAAATCAAACCCCCAGGCTCCGGACCGTCCTACAAAGTACCTCTTCTTGGAGAGCTGTCCAAAATAAAACAGAAACCAGGCACTAGATGCTAGTAAATGTGTACCCACTCTGTGTATAATACAGTGTGTTGAAAGGGTGTTCAAGAGTAGACGGTGTTCAAATGAAGAGTACAGATAAGAGGTGTTTGGTGGTTATAATATTAATAGCAATACGGGGCAGGGAGGTGCGATTTCAGGGTGTCAAAGAATAAACTGACGAAAAGAAGATGAATGCAGATAGTAAATTCCAACTACTGAGCCTGGAGAATGAATTGTATGTGGCCAGCCTTTCGAGGCAGCCAGGACTTAAATTGGCACTAGTGTACAAAGTGTGAAACCCGAACAACTAGGGGGTTTATTTTGAGGCCACCCATTAGGCCTTAGAAGCACTATCCCTCCTAGTGCAATGTTGAAAGGACTGGACTCTGAGGCTGTTGAGATGGACCTGGAAAAGCTGTCTGTGTGTGTTTGATGATCTTGTTTTTCTGTGACGTGGACTTTGAGGTCACTGGGGTGGGGGGAGGGAAGTACCCTTGGCATTGGCAGAGCTGGAAGGTCTGAGCAAGCTGGCTCCTGCTGGAGAATCAATAAAGGAGGCAGAGCAACGCTTTTTTTTTTTTTTTTTTTTTCCGCCGTGGCCAGGGCAGGGTTCTGTTGGGGCTCTATCGCCATGGAGCAGGGGTCCACCTGGGGCCTAGGACGCCTGCAGATAACCCTCTCTTAGCCCCCACGGCCGCGGGCTTCAGCGCGCCCCGGCGCCCTCGCTCTGCAGGGTCTTCCCGGTACCGGCAGGCTGCGGCGGGAGCTGCTTTCGCTCTTACCCTTGCAGGTGCGTGTGCCGCGGACGCCCGGGGCAGGCAGGACGCAGAGGAGGAGGCGCCCGCCATGCCCGGCCTGCGGCTCCCGGCCTCGGCTTCTCGCCCGCCGCCCCCGCGGAACGGCCTGCTGCAGCCCCTGTGAGGAGGAAGAGGCTGCGGCGGCGGCGGCGGCGGCGGCGGCGGCGGCGGCGGCGGCGGAGGAGGAGGAGGAGGCGCCGCCCCCTTGGCGAGCTCCCCGACCCGGCGGCCTCGGAAGGACCCATGGCGGATTCCTCGCCTGCACTGTCCCTGCGGGAAGGCGGCCCGCGCGCGCCGCGGCCCTCGGCCCCCTCGCCGCCGCCGCGCTCGCGCTCCGGCTCTGAGTCCGAGGAGGCCGAGCTGTCGCTGAGCCTGGCCCGCACCAAGACCCGCTCGTACGGCAGCACCGCCAGCGTGCGGGCGCCGCTGGGCGCCGGCGTCATCGAGCGCCATGTGGAGCACCGGGTCCGCGCGGGCGACACGCTGCAGGGCATCGCGCTCAAGTACGGTGTCACGGTGAGCAGGGCGCGCCGCCGCGGCCCGGGCTGGCAGCTCCCGCGCAGGAGGCGGTGCGGCTCGGGGTGCGGGTGGGGGTGGGGGTGGGACTGCGGGTGGGGGTTTGGGGGATGGGGAGTCGCAGGGACGGCCGTGCGTCCCCGGCGGCTCGGCTCCCAGGGCTCGCTCAGCGCGCGCTGCTGGCCACCGCAGGGGTCGCCAAAGCTGGTCCTGCAGCGGGAGGGGCGGGCCGCCAGGGCTCCCTCCCTAGGTAGCTGCATCGAGTTCCCGGTGCCCCGCCCAGGCTCAGACTAGATCTGTCGCGTGAGGGAGGCCGAAGAGGACTAAGGCTTTAGCATCCCCGTGAACCACCTTCACCCGATTTGCAGGCCCCATCACACTACTCTATATTTACGCAAAGCCCAACTGAGGTGAATTTTGTTGTCTGTGAAAACAAGCTCCATGATGAGTCAGGAATGGTGCAGTTGTTCCTACTGGGTGGTTCTGGTTCTATCGATTATGCTTCTTTATGTAGAAGTGAAATTACACCCTCTGGGCTCACTGGCAACCGCGAATGTGACACCTGTCGCTAAGCAGCAGCCAAGAACTGTGGTGTAGGTGAGCTGGAGGACTGCGTTTATTACGAATTTATAAGTGTGTGTGTCTTGGGTGTATTGCATTATACCTTTGGGAAGAACACGGAAACCTGAGGGAACAAATTGTTTCATTAAAATTACTTATAATTAACTGTGAGCTATGTGATGGCCTTTTTACATTTGGGCTCTGTATCAGTTTTCAGTGTTCTTTCCTGAAGCACCTTAGACAGCAATGGGAAGAAAGAGGATCTTATCTATATCTTTCTCTTAAAGTGAAACTCTTTCTGGCCCTTTACCGAATGAAGGAGAATCAGTATGAAGGAGAATGTATTTTGCATATTTAAGCCGGTATATGTTTACCTATCAGGTCCTTCTATCTTTGAAATATTTTGAGAGGGACCTTGCTGTGCAGTCATGTATTGACTTTATCATGCCATGGAGAGCCCCGTTCTGCCCTCTTGGGAGTTCTATACATGTGAACATAGAGCTACAATTCTCCATATGCATTAATGGGGCCTGGTGTGGGTCAGAGGCAGAGGAAAGCAAAGTTGGGAAATACCAGTAGCTACCCTCTGCTGAATGCCTCCTGTGTGGCAGGCATTGCATTTGTCTTGTTTCATCTTTATCTTATTTAACTTTCACAATAAGCCTAGGAGGTAGGTGTAATTAATCTTTTTACAGATGAGAAGATGGATGAGAGGTAAGGATATTTGCCAAGTATGATCATTCATTGAGACCAGCTTGAATTAACAGTGATAAAGCATTTGCTTTTCTCTAGATATTACTTTTGATATCCATCCTTATTTTTATCTTAGTCTTATCAGGAGCTCTCTCAGCATCCTGGCTACTGAAGGAGGACAGTCTTTTCTGTCTGGTTTTCAGGCATCTTGCCTTACTAGGCTAGTGACAGCACCTAGGAATCTATGACACGCAGAAGAGTGTTATTTCCCATGCTCTCTTCCCGTGCAATCTCTCTGTGACCCACAGCCGTCTGTGGTTTCACTTGAGTTGATTATAGATAACTCCTATACATCTGTTTACTGCAGTTCTCCACCTTTGATCAAATGCTTTCTAATCCCTGTTACGTCTAATATAGATCCTATTACTCATAACCTCATTACCATTTACTTTTTAAAATTAAAGTGTAGATCAGATTTTTCATTGCTTTTATAAAGACTTTTGATTTTAAGATATTAAACACAAGTATAATGAATCAGAAACTATAATTGATAGTGACACATAGTTCATTTCAGGGTTTCCCAACCTCAGCACTGTTGATGTTATAGGCCAGATAACTCTTTGTTGTATGGGGTTGTACTGTGCAGTGTAGAACATTTAGCAGCTTCTCTGGCCTGTACCCACTAGATGCCAGTAGCACTCTCCCGCCCCTATTCAGGCATTGCCAGATGTTCTCTAGAAGGCAAATTTACCCCTGGTTGAGGACCACTGGTTTATTACATGTATTTCTCATTACTTCGGGCCCTGGCTTATAGTTGATAAAATTTTTAGAGACTCCTCCACTGGTAATATAGAATCAGTGAAAGAGTTAATACTTACCATAACAGCGAGGTGATATTCTTGTTTTAATATCTTCAGATTTTTTTTTTTTTTTGAGACAGGGTCGTCTCTCACTCTGTTACCCAGGCTGGAGTGCAGTGGCACTAACGTGGCTCACTGCAGCCTCAACTGCTGCTGCTCAAGTGATCTTCCCACCTCGGCCTCCTGAGGAGTTGGGACTACAGGCTCAAGCCACATGCCCAGCTAATTTTTGTATTTTTTGTAGAAATGGGGTCTCATTATGTTGCCCAGGCTGGTCTCAAGCTCCTGGGCTCAAGCAATCCACCCACCTCAGCCTCCCAAAGTGCTGGGCCTACAGGTGTGAGCCACTGCACTGGTCTAATATCTGCAGATATTAATTAGGTTTACTCATTGTGAGATTTTAAGGTGGAAGCTAAAAAGGCAGAAAAATATTTTTCTTCTGACTGAACAGAAAGAAGTTGAGCAAATTAGGTTTCTATTGTTGACTGGCAAGACCGTCTACAACATATTTAAATGATTGCTTTAAAAGGGCAAAAATGAGATATTGGGGGCTTAGAGACTCAAGGCAGTGCACCTAGAAATTAAGTCAGTCCAGCAAACAGTTGGCCTTAAGATACCATGTCTGGCAATCTTGCACAGATGAGCAGAAACTCTCAGGGAAGCCTGTCTCTCCATGGCAGCTCCTCAACCACCCAGCTGGGTGTCAGGCAGGACTTTAGTCCTTTGGTGGAAGACTGATTAAGAGCCAGTCGTAGTCTAGGTACGAGAAAGTTCCCAGAACAGAGACTCCAACAAGGGAGTGAAGATGGAGACCTGGTTGCCAGCCCTGGATTACAAGGGGAACAAGCTGGGAGCCATTTTCTGAGGTGGTGCTGAAGGGCTGGCAGCAGGGCATATCTCAGGATGTGAGAATAGATCCATGTTGCTCAAATTGGCCTGGGCAGGACAGGAATACTCTGGGGCAAACTAAAAATAAAGGATCCTAGCTGACATTGGATCTATGGGATTGGAATACCCAGAAAAGGAGTCTAGGAGTCTCTGTTTTGTTTGTTTGTTTTTGTTTTTGAGACAGAGGCTCACTTTGTCACCCTGGCTGGAGTGCAGTGGCGCAATCTTGGCTCACTGCAACCTCTGCCTCCCGGGTTCAAGCTATTCTCCTGCCTCAGCCTCTCGAGTAGCTGGGACTTTCAGCACACGCCACCACGCCCGGCTAATTTTTGTATTTTTAGTAGAGATAGGGTTTCACTATGTTGGCCAGGCTGGTGTTCAACTCCTGACCTCATGATCCGCCCACCTTGGCCTCCTAAAGTGTTGGGATTACAAGAGTGAGCCACCACATCTGGCCAGAGTCTCCATTTTTAACAAGCATGGCTGCTTTGCTTGTTCCCAAAGCACTGTTCTTCCTTGGGGTTCTTGCACTTGCCATTCTATCTGTCTTTCTCTAATAGCTGGATACAGGGCTAGTTTCATGGGCATGTGACCTGTGCAGTCACACAAGACCCCATTCTTAGAAGGGCCTCACAATTGGTTTAATACTCTACTGTCATCTCTTGAAATTTTTAATAGTTTGTGAACAAGGGCCTCATATTTTCATATTTTTTTACTGGCCCTGGGCGAATGATGGAGCTGATTCTGGCTGAGTGATTTGTTCCCTCATTGCCTTCAAGTCTTTGCTTAAATATCTCATTCTTAAGGCCTTCTCTGCACACTCTATGTCAGATTGTAGCCTTTCTCCCCAGTCCCCCAGCGCTCCTCCCCAACTTCCCTGCCATGTTTTCCTAACAGTATTTATCATTCATCCAGTTTTTTTCTTTCCCTCAGAGCTACCTTTCTGGTGATACATTAGTGAGTAAATAAAAATCCATGTCCTCATAGAGCTTATATTTTAGTTAATGGAGACAGTAAGTAGAAAAATAAAATGTCTCTTATGTCAGATATTGATAAGCATAATGAAAAAAAAAATCAAGCAGGAGAGGGAATTGGGGAGGGCTCATGGAGATGGCTGGAATTTAAAATGGTGTGGCCAGGGAAGGCCTTGCTGAGAAGGAGGTGAGGGAGGGAGCTGTGCAGATATCTGGTGAACATTCCAGGCAGAAGGAATAACCAGTGGTGCAAAGGCCTTGAGGTGAGAACATAATTGGCACCTTCCAGGAGTACTGTGGCTGGTGCTTAGAATGCATTGGGGTATAGTTGGACTAGATCACTTTGGACCTTGACCATTGTAAGGGCTTTATCTTTTTCTCTGAGTTGGGATGCATTTAAGGGGTTTGAGCTGAAGAGTGACATAATCTGACTTGTGCATTAAAAGGATCACTCTGGCTGCTGCTTTAAAAATAGTTTGTAGGGAAGCTAGTACCAAGCAAGGAAACCAGATAAGATGGTGGCTTTTGCAGTAATGCAGGTGGGAGAGGATAGCAGCTGGGACCAAAGCAGTAGAGAAGGAAGGAGGTGGTGAGATGTGGCTGGGGTCTGGATGATTTGCTGATACGCTGTAAATGTTCTGCTTGTTTGTTTACTGTTTAGTTTGAATATCTCTCCCCTAGAGATGGGCCTGGGCATCCTGGGGATGGGAAAGAAGAATCTGGAGTTTCAAGAAGCTGGCTAGGCCTGACACCTGATGGACCCAAGTTCTTCTGCTAGTGACTTAGGAAAGATCATCATGACTCTTTCCTACCATCACCTTTTTAGTCATTAATAGCCATTAAAAACTGGCATTCATTATTTTCTTAACCAACTTCTATTGAGCCTGGTTGGTTTGAGGCCTTGGGCTAGATGCTGGGGCTAGAAGATAATACATGTTGTTCTCTTTTTATTCATGGTGAGTTTTTCAGCTACTGCTTTCTAGTAGTTTTTAGCTACTTGAGAAGCCAGAGAATTTGTTTCATTGATGTTTGTATCTTCTGTGGCTAGCCTGGAGCCTGGCATGTTGTGAGTTCTCCACATACATGTGGACTTCAGCCACAAGAAAGCTTGACTGGTATGAAATAGCCAGCCATGGAGCTGAGCAGACCCAGGAAGTCAGGATCTGGGGCAGGGGCTGAGTGAAGAGGTGCGGCCTGCTGAAGACTTGAACTGCAAGATTTGGTTTGAGGCTCATTCTCAAATCTGTAAAAGACTGCTGCCCTTGCTGGTGCTCAGTGTTCATCTCCTCCCCTCCCCCAGCAGTGGGGCTTTACATGGAGTGATGTATAAGTTTAGGCTTGAGCAGCTCTACCAGAGGAAGAGGCATTTGAGGAAGTGGGTCTGGGAAACTGAAACTATTTGGGGTGGGTTGAGTAACCGTTAAATATAGTTCAAACCTCAGACGTAAACTTGCTTGGACTGGCATTCCCCTGGGTGTGTTTATCTCCACTGAGACATTAAGATTCCTTCCCTAACCCTGTATTCTAGATTTAGCTATTGCTTTTTCAGTGATCCTGGCTCCTCCCAGTTAGAGTCAAGCCTCTGGAGGAAATTGACCAACTCTAGGCTGCCACCATGAATTTTTGTGCAGAAACCCTGGAGAAACCTCCAGAGAGCTATATAGAAACTGAAAGTGGAAAGGAGGCAGCCACGTGGACCTATTATTTGCATAAAATTTTTCTTTTATCTCTTTGCTTCCTCCAGGCAGCTTGCCTGTCTTTTTCCCTCTCCAGAGGCCACCTCACCCCGCAGTACCCTCAGTTACTTCCTAGCCGGTTTTATTCCCAGGATTTTCTCTTCCTCTGCCAATTAGCTGCTAAGCCAAGTTGTTGCTTAACGTTTCCCCTAACGAAAGTTACCTTGCTGAGAAAAGGTGAAATGATTGTCATTTTTAGGGAGAATAAACATTGTGATTTAGAAACTTAGGTGCATGTAAATCTTTAGTGTTCATAACTTTAACCCCTGCTGCTGGTGGAGATTGCTGGCCCTTGCTAGTTAAAGAGAAGATAACTATAAATAGAGCCACCAAAGGTGAGAGATATGGCAAAGTAGCCTTTAGTCATTCGGGGTGTTTGTAGATTCTCATTATTTTTTTAAACACCTTTATTGAGGTTGTACACCACAAAATTCACCCATCTTAAGTGTACGATTCAATGACTTTAAATAAATTTACAGAGTTGTGAGGCCATTATTGGAATTCAGCAGTAGAACAGTTACATCACCCTGAAAAGATCCCCATGCCCATCCATTCCTCTCACTCTTTGTTTCCTTCTCCAGTCTCAGACTACCACCAATATGCTTTCTAATCTAGAGATTTGCCTTTTTTGGACATTTGCCATAAATAGAATCTCATGTACTTTTCTGACAGTGTGGGGAAGAAAAAAAGCCTTTTTCTCGTGAACACATAGCAATGGAGGGGTCTGATCTCATTGCCATCAACACCTAGAACGTAACAGGAGACAGATGTGGGGGTGAATCTTGGGAGAATCATTTAATATTTAAGTCTGTTTTCTGTAAACTAATAATCAAATGAGAGCTGTGTGCGTATATGAGAACATTCTGCAAGCCACACAGTGGCTTAATAATACATGTTATTATGTATCCTGAAACATTTTTGGATGAGCTTATATCTTTTAAGGAATGGAGAGGAAGAGAAAGAAGCTTTGAGAATTGCATTCACTATTAGTTAGGTGGACTGATGTTGCTGGCCCAAGATAGGAAGCGTTCTTGACCTTACTCAGCAGCCTGATCTTAAGGTATCTTCTGGAGGGATGCTTTGTGAATTCCCTTCACAGGGGAATCATTGTATTTTATTTTATTAAAAAAAATTTTTTTTTTGAGACAGGGTCTTGCTCTGTCACCTGACCCGGAGCGCAGTGGCGAGATCTTGGCTAACTACAGCCTTAACCTCTCAGGCTCAAGCGATTCTCCTGCCTCATCCTCCTGAGTAGCTGGAACTATGGGGGTGCACCACCACACCAAGCTAAATGTTTTGGGGGATACTTTTTGGTAGAGATGGAGTTTCATCATATTACCCAGGCTGGTTTCAAACTCTTGGGCTCAAGCAATCCATCTGCCTTGGCCTCCCAAAGTTTTGGGACTACAGGCATGAGCCACCACGCCTGGCTGGGGAGTCATTTTCAGTACATTGTTTTTAAGTTATTAATGGCACTTGTTCTACCTAATTTCACCATAATTGAACTTGTGACCACCCTTTGGCTATTACTTTCCTCATTTTATAAACTGTTTCTTAGTGACCAGACAGTAAATTTATATTTCATTGAGTTACACTATTCAATCTAGATTAAGGGAGACTTTTGAAATGAAAGCATTTGATCAATGTACCTCCCAACTCCCATTCATCCATCCCTAAGAAACAGAGGATAGTCCTGCATCAGTTTGAAAGGACACACTTTCTAGTCTCAGCATTAATTGGATCTTAGGAAATGTTGAACAGAGGGTAGGTAGGAAAGCTATAGAGTTTTCCAGCTCTTCCTTGGATTGGATCATGACTTTTCTTAGCTTTATGTGAAGTGAAATTGCCAGAACAGTAGACCTATCTACGTTCAGACGGAAGTATAAAACATACCAAAGGAGGCCAGGTGTGGTGGTTCACGCCTGTAATCCCAACACTTTGGGAGACCGAGGCAGGTAGATCACAAAGTCAGGAGATCAAGACCATCCTGGCTAACACGGCGAAAGCCCGTCTCTACTAAAAATACAAAAAATTAGCCAGGCATGGTGGCATGCACCTGTAATCCCAGCTACTCGGGAGGCTGAGGCAGGAGAATAGCTTAAACCCGGGAGGAAGAGGTTGCAGTGAGCCGAGATCATGCCACTGCACTCCAGCCTGGGTGACAGAGTGAGACTCCATCTCAAAAACAATAAAAATAAATAAATAAATAAAAAACATACCAAAGCAAAAGAAAACATCGTTTCACCATTTTGGATTTTTCAGTTTGTTGTCTGTGCTATGGCAGGTGCCTCTTTCTTGCTAATCCATTTTCTGCACCCAGCTGCTGAAGCAATCTTTAACTGTGATCAGATCATGTCACTCCCTGCCATCACCCTCCAGTGGCTTCTCATCACATTTAAAATAAATTCCAAATTCCTTAGCTTGGCACCCAAGGTCCTGCCTGGTTGGAAGTTTGCTTATTACTCCCTACACTTTAGCCATGTGATTTTTTTCCTGCTCTGGGGCATTTCCTACTCCTTTTTCTAGATGGAATGCTTTTATTCCTGGCTCTTTGCATGTCTGATTTCATATTTCATCATGGGTAACAGAGTTTAGAGCCTATGCATTTGGCCTAAGCCATAGCTTGTAAAGAACAGGTGAAGATTTTCATTACCTTTTGAAAAACCTATTCAAAGCCTTTTGTGACATCTCAAAGCAGTGACGATATATTATGGTATTCATCTGGGCTTATCCATGTGAGATTTTTCCTATATATTCTTACTTTGGGGGAGAAACAATTTTTTTTTTTTTTGAAACAGAGTCTCACTCTGTCACCCAGGGTGGAGTACAATGGCACAATCTCGGCTTACTGCAACCTCCGCCTCCCAGGTTCAAGTGATTCTTCTGCCTCAGCCTCCTTAGTAGCTGTGATTACAGGCACCTGCCATCATGCCTGGCTAATATTTGTATTTTTAGTAAAGATGGGGTTTCACCATGTTGGCTAGGCTGGTCTTGAACTCCTGACCTCAGGTGATCCACCTGCCTCGGCCTCCCAAAGTGCTGGGATTACAGGATTGAGCCACCATGCCCGGCTGAGAAACAGTATTTTATGGGAGAAAATTTCTACCTTCTTCCTTCTCATTTGCTGATTATATATTAGAATCTGCCCTTACCTGTTGCTTTCTTACTTTTAATTAAATTTAATGATAATAATTGCTGACGCCTTTGAGTACTTCTTGTGTGCCGTGTGTGTGTGTGTGTGTGTGTGTGTGTGTGTGTGTGTACTCCTGGAGTACAATGTTGTGATCTCAGCTCAGTGCAACCTCTGCCTCCCACATTCAAGCGATTCTCATGCCTTGGGCTCCCGAGTAGCTGAAATTACAGACATGCGCCACCACGCCTGGCTAATTTTTGTATCCTTTTTTTTAGTAGAAATGAGGTTTTGCTATGTTGATCAGGCTGGTCTCAAACTCCTGACCTTGGCCTCCCAAAGTGCTGGGATTACAGGCATGAGCCACTGCGCCCAGCCCGTATGTTGTTGTAAACACTTTACATGAATTAATTCATTATGATATATGGAGAGGAAGGAACTGTTACTATCCTTACTTTGCTGATAAGTAAACCGACAGGGAATGGTTAGAAAGTGGGAAAGCCAGGATGTGAACTCAGAAAGTATGGCCCCTGAACCCATGCTTCTGAGTACTATGCTGTATTAAACTCAAGACTCAAATCTGCCCCTGTCCTTAGATTGGTTCCCACCTTGTTGCTAACTGTGTCTGAATATCCCTGGTGTTCTTGACTCTGGCATCTCGTGTGTCATCTTATAGTCTAGACCATAAAGGTCCACATACATCTTAAATGCTTACTAATGACATTGAGATGAAGGCAGTGGAGCCCCTGACTTTAGGAAGCTTGTGGACCAGTTATAGTGAGTCACTTGTGCAGCAGTATGTACAGAAGCCAGGGGGAGCCTTGCCCTTCACTGCCTGTGGACTCCCTGACTGCACGCAGCCTCTGAGTCAGTCACCTTGTCTAGTCCTCTGTAGGCCCCTTGCCTGGCCTTGGTGGCCCGTTGTGCTCTGTATGATAGATGTATCTGTCAGCATCGCAGCAGAATACAGATAACACTCTCAGAGGATGTGGCCGAAGAGAGTTTAATAAAGGGACATTTACTGAATGTGAGCATGGTTGAGGGAACCAGCAAGGGAAGGTGAAGCACCCAGAGACTAGCAATAGCAGGGAGATGTTACCCCTAGGCCTGAAGGGCCAAGGGAACACTGGCAAGATCTGGAGACTTGGATCTGGGACTCCTGATAGGAACTCTCACCAGAGAGGAATGCAGCCACTGGTTATGGTAAGGTCATCCTGCTGCTGTTGCCAAACCAACTGGAATTCCAAGGGCAAGGGGACCTGGGTAATGCAGTTCTTAAAAAGTCAGCCTCCTAGGGTTTAGAATAAGCCCAAGAAGAGTGGGGGAATGGATTGGGAGGGGAGAGTGAGTTGGAAAGGAGAATAAACAGCACGACAGATAACTTAACTACCCATTTCTGATTACTTCATCTTCCATGCCCACTCCTCTGACCTGTGTTAATTCATCCATCCATCCATCCTTCCATCCATCTGTCCATCCATCCTAAGCACTTAGTGCATATGCGATCTTTGTCAGACCAGAAAGGCTATAGCAATAACCAGTTCTTGCCCTCAAAGAATTCATAGTGTACTCTTGCAGTTCCTAGCTCTGCCCAGCAGTTTGGATCCTGGTCCTGTCTGTTTCTGTCTTCCATCATTATTCCCAGGAAGCAATGACTATTAGCAATCGTAGTCCCCTTCCGATAAGCATTTCAAAGGGCACTATATCAGCAAGAGCTCTTTCAGCTACAAGTGACAGAAAACCTAACTCAAATTGGCCTAAACAAAAAACAAACTCCAAGTGGAGTTTAGTGGATCTTGGAACTGAGCATGTTCTGTCTTCAGGCTGTGATCCAGAAATTCAAATGCTCACCTCTAAGGTGGCTCCAGTATCAGATTCCACAAGGAGCCAGGATGACTGCCAGCATCTCCAGCCTATCTCCTTCCGGCAGAAAGCAGTAGAGAACTCTCCCCTCGACCGTCCTGCAGGAGTCTTTTTGCATGTCTGAATGATTCTGTCATGGGCCTGTGATCTATCACGAAAGCCTGTGATGCTCCCCAGGGCAGGAATGAGTCATATGCTCACTCTGGAGCCAGGGGAGGGCTTAGTGTCACTGGAAACCTATGCACTAAGAGAGATGGAGCAGCTGGATGCTTGGGGACAAGATCTAGGGGTCGGTCCTAAAGGCGAAATAGCGTATACCTGAACCTGCTATGGGCAAAGTGTCCAAGTTATTAACCCTTTCAAACCTGAACTAGACCAGAGATACTTGGGATTTTTAGATTTTAATTTTGTCTCTAAAAGGCACCTGCCCATGTTTATGTTCTCTTTCTCCCCTTAAACTAGAAATGAGAACACAAAAGACCATCCTTTTTAAAAATCTCATTCCTTTAATGGAGTATCTTTAGAAGAAAAAAGAAAGCTTTACATGTACTATTTGCATGGAATCAGCTTATAACAAAGCAGGATGAACAGGGTCCACTTAGTTGACTGTTGTTTTTGCAGGCTTTTTGAAGTAGAAATACAATTTTTTTGTTTTTACTCAGAATTCATTTGGCATTAAAGGCCCTCCATAATGTGATTTCATTAGTTGTGTACTTTAATTCAGATGTTGTACGGACTTTGGAGTCAGACAAAAATCCCAGTTTAAACATCTAAAGAGCCATATTGTACTTGGTCAAATCTACCATCTCTTTTGTGTTTTGATTTCTTCATTGGAAAGTGGAGAGTAGTAAGTACCATCCACTGCCAGACACTCTAATCACTACTTTCTCTCTCTCTTTCCATATACATATATATGGGAATATATGTATAGAATGTACATATATTTTTATATATTCTCTCTCATATATGTATTTCCTCGATGCAAGTGGGTATATAAGCTCTCATTTAATCCTTGCAACAACCCTGTGAAAGGTAGATGGTACCTGTTTTACACATGAGGAGAAAAGATCAATGAGATAAGTAACAAGCTCATGTTCATACAGTAACTGCATTTACTAAGCACAGTTCTAGAGACATGGGAAGCACTCCATAAGTAAAACAGCAGCAATGGTAAGTTTAAAAAAAAATCAGATAATAGAAATGTTAAAACAAGAATTGAATTTATTAAGTGCTAAAAATTTTACGTTTTTAAACTGATGTTAAAAGCAGCCTTGTAGTAGAAATAGTATAATGGGGAAAAATTAGTCTGTTCTTTTTTAAAATCGGGAAACAATTTTCCAACATCTCCTGAAATAACTGGAGATATCTGGGGAGGTTACCGAACCTGAATGAAGAGTCTCAAATCCCAAGAAAGCGTTGTGTACATTTTGCTTATGAATATTGGTAGTTCTGTATTGTATAATAAATCTTACTCCTTGACTTGGTTATATGTAACTCTGTGTTTCCTTTTTTATATTTTAGATGGAGCAGATTAAAAGGGCCAATAAACTGTTTACCAATGATTGTATATTTCTGAAGAAAACTTTGAACATCCCAGTTATATCAGAGAAGCCTTTGTTGTTTAATGGACTTAACTCCATTGATTCTCCAGAAAATGAAACTGTTGATAACAGTTTTTCTCAGGAAGAGGAGCCAGTGGTGGCCGGGGAAGACCTCCCTCCTCCCAGTCCTCAAGAATCTGATGTTCAGCCTGTGCAGCCTGAGGAAGTGTCAGCCAGAGATTTCCTGCAGAGACTTGACTTGCAGATTAAGTTATCAACACAGGCAGCCAAGAAGCTAAAAGAAGAGAGCAGGTAAGAATACCCTGGTACAAATGTCGAAGTCTAAATAAATTACTATTAAGATGTCCTTGCTGGGCCAAATCTTTCTTTTCTTTTCCTTTTCTTTTCTTTTCCTTTTTTCTTTTCTTTCTTTCTTTCTTTCTGATTTTCTTTTTCTTTCTTTCTTAATTTCTTTCTTTCTTTTTTGCTTTAAAAACTACATTTTATTTCTAGACAGGCATTTTTAGTATATAAACTCTAAACAGAGCTGCTGCCTGATGCACAAGGCTTTATCTGTTGCAGTGTTTTTATCTGTTATTTGCTATAAAAAGTTTGCTTCTTTGCTTTAATAGCATCACTGTTCAGCTAGCACTTCTGGATAGCAGCAAAGTAAAAGCGTCTCTCATTGACACTTTCAAGAGAAGCAGTGTCATAGAAAATACTTGTAAAATATTGATAGTTGCAAAACTTGTCAAAGACATTGTCTGTTATTTGTTTTTGTTTTTTTTTTTTTCCAGACGGAGTCTCGCTCTGTCGCCCAGGCTGGAGTGCAGTGGCGCAATCTTGGCTCACTGCAAGCTCCGCCTCCCGGGTTCAGGCCATTCTCCTGCCTCAGCCTGCCAAGTAGCTGGGACTACAGGCGCCCGCCACTGCTCCCGGCTAATTTTTTTTTTTGTATTTTTAGTAGAGATGGGGTTTCACCGCGGTCTCGATCTCCTGACCTCGTGATCCGCCCGCCTCGGCCTCCCAAAGTGCTGGGATTACAGGCATGAGCCACCGCGCCCGGCCTGTCTGTTATTTGTTACTGGGTGTTTCCTACATAAGATCTCATGTGAACTTTTTTCTTTGATTTTTAAATTTGATATTAGGGCAACCTTTCTCTCTTCTACAGAATTGGTTTCCTTTTTTCTTTATGATTAGATTTCAAAAAAGTACAATCTACTGTGTTTTCTTTTTTGCTCTGGCTATTGGGAAGCTTGCAACTAAAACTGATACCTGCATTCAACTCCTATAATATTTCTTATGATTAATACATTGGTTTCCTTCTCCTTTCCTTAGTCCTGATTTTTTTATTTCTATTTTATTAATCTTATTGTATATATGCCCTTTGTTGTTAGTACCTTAAATCCTTTTGAGAAAGAGGTAGAATATAGAAAACATAAACAAATATAAATATGAATATAATTTAGTATAGATTTAAAATATATGTAAATATAAGCAAATATAAATACATAAACGAATGACATTATTTATTCTAATAACTGAGATACGAATAAAATGGAGATAGTAAGGTATGTCTTAAGTATTGGCATTTCATACAATTTTCTAGGCATGCACAATATTCTAAGTTGATATATTCCTTCTTTGGCAAGTGGATATTAAATTGTATAATAAGTTGATGTTTTAGTTTTCTGCATACAGTTCTAAACACTGATTTATGCTGTATTTATTTTCTTTCAGAGATGAAGAAAGTCCCTATGCAACTTCCCTCTATCACAGTTAGGTGATTTGGGGGCATAACTCTAACCAAAATTAAGATATGTTTGGACCATAAGGAATCCAACAACTGAAGATTCAAAAACATCCCTTCTGGATTCCTATAGTGTCCATCTTAAAATCATAACTAGGTAGTTCTACCTGCTGCAATTGCACTGAAGTGATTAGTTCCCTCTGGCTTTCTATAATTTTAAGTCTTTATTATGGCATGATGGCAAGGTTGTATCCTAAAGCTCATCACTTTTGTAGGTGGTGTTAGTTTTTAGACTAGCTTTTATAAATACTAATTGACATAAAGCATCAAAGACTATTTATATATTTAGGCTAAAGATAATGTTTATCTCCTTATGCAATCCTGATTATGTGAAAATATGGTTGCTGTTTAAGTGATGCTGAATTTGCTGTGCGTTTATAACTTAAGTGCTATATATATATTTCGATATGTCTTACATATTCTCTATTAATATAAAGAACCAAATTTTGTCTGCTATTTTGTAAAAATAAGCTACAAAAGCCTGAATGAGAAAATAAACTATGTTTTCAAACTTGAGTCTCCTTTTTTTTAACAAATAAGAAAATAAAATTGACTTTTAAATTATACATTTAAATGGCGACAGCTCCTTCTTCACTTTAATGGTTTTTATTATTATAAATGCAATTTTGAAAAAAGTATTCATAATCTAAAAGCAAAACAATTATAATTACTAGTAATCTTGGCATTTTCATTGACCTGATGTGATTCAGATATGGTGAAAACATGGGATAAATCAAAAGAACAAATAAATAATACCATAATCTGACATTATATTGCAGAATTCTAGTGTGGATTTCATTGCTAAGTTACTTTATGAGTGTTTAGTAGTCCTGTACTTATTTGAATTGATTTTTATTCCCATAATTTAATTGGTCTTTATTATATGTATAGATTACAGTAGTACACTTTAAGCAATATATCATTTATAATTAAATATTGTTTTGGTCTCAATTTCTGCTCAACTGTTAGATTAAATAAATCTTTAGGCTTCCACAAAAATTCCTCATATCTACCCCATCCCAGCATAGCAAAAATACTTTCACTTTCTTCTTTTGTTATTTTTTTCTCCTCTCTCTTTCTTTTATCTTCCCTCATTTTCTTTCCCCCTGTCTTGCTTCTCCAGGTCATCCATTAAGCAAGAAACAAGTGCCCTTAGGTGTTAATGCGTCAGAGCTTGCAGAATTAGAACTGCACATATCCAAGCCCTGAGGCTGAGCAACTGCTGCATCAATGGGAAACAGTAGCTGTCAGCCCCTGTCTTGCTGATTTTCTTGTTTGTTCCTAATATATATAATCCCTGTGTCTTGTCTTTTTTTTCTCATGTTATAGCATCTTTGAAATAGGGTACTCTCTTGATCATGCTTTGCTGTTTTCTTCTATTCACTACCTGAACTGTGGGAGTTAGCTGGATGAAGAGAGACCTAAATGAAAAAAAATAAGGGAAGGAAAACAGGTATGTATATAAGAAAAGGTTCAAACAAACATCTGTGGTGGCCTAGGAACCATTAAAAATGTAGAGTTATCATGCTATTTAACATAAAATGTTCTCAAATTTGAGAGTAATCCAAAAGATGTAACATGAGCTCAAATTTGAAATTAAGACCACAATCTCAAAAACATTTTTTTCTGAGTATTTTATTTTTGCCTAAGGTCTCTCTTAGCATTCTCTAGCCAAAACGTTGGTCATCTTCAAGTTATTAGTAACTTGGAATTCTTTGTGGCCACAGTTAAACTATTCTGGACTGAGTACTTTAGTCCCTACCTTGCACATAGAATCACTGGAGTGGGCTGAGAGACAAGAAACTTACGTTCTATCCCAACTTTACCATTTCTTGGTTGCACGAGCTGGAGCGTATCCTGTGCTTTTGTTCCCTTTGGGAACCAGTTTCCTGTTTCATAAAACGGGACTGATGATGTTCCTTTTGTTTTGGTTATGGATAGGAGCTAATGAATGCCAATGTGCTTTGAGAACCACAATAAACTCCCTAAGTACATTTCTTATTTTTAAAAATACTGCATGTTTAGATACATTATAGAAAAGTGAATGGATAAAACGCTTTAGCCAGCGCCAGTTTATTGTCTGATGGACATGCAGCCTGTTTGGGTGTGGCTGAATTAGAGTCAGTCATGTTATCAAAGATGACTCATGGAAACAGTCTGGTTCACTGTGTTTTGGCAAGTGTTATTTGGGCAAAGGTGTTTTTAGTTCCCTCTCCCCACTCAACAGATGGGTACTGGCTTCTCTAGAACATACTGAGCTTAGTTCGTGTGTGTGTGTCAGGCTTTGGCTTTTGTTTGTTTTTTGCAACTCTGGAGAGGATGGGAGAAGAAACCAGCCTTTCCCCCACAGTCCCCACCAAAATGTGGGATACCAGGTAGGGGCATTCAGGACAGCAATGCAGGTGTCAAAGACCATTTGAAACAGTGACAGCCAATGTGTCCAGAGTTGGTTCCTGCCGGTGGGTCTGTGGTCTTGCTGACTTCAAGAATGGAGCCACAGACCTTTGCAGTGAGTGTTACAGTCTTAAAGATGGCACGGACCCAAAGAGTGAGCAGTAGCAAGGTTTATTGTGAAAAGCAAAAGGACAAAGCTTCCACAGCAGAAAGGGACCTGAACAGGTTGACGCTGCTGGCTGGGGTGGCCAGATTTTATTCCCTTATTTGCCCCCTCTCATGTTCCATTTTGCCCTATCAGAGTACCCTTTTTTCAATCCTCCCTGCGATTGTCTACTTTTAGAATCCTGCTGATTGGTGCTTTTACAGAGTGCTGATTGGTGCGTTTTACAGAGTGCTGATTGGTGCATTTTACAAACCTATTGCTAGCTACAGAGCGCTGATTGGTGTGTTTTACAGAGCGCTGGTTGGTGCGTTTTACAATCCTCTTATAAGAAAAGTTCTCCAAGGTCCCACTCGACCCAGGAAGTCCAGCTGGCTTCACCTCTCACTAATACACAAAGCATTATGTTATTTTTACAGTTTGAAACAAATATATAGAAAAATATGTATGTAATTAATTTACACTGAATAATACATTTTCAAAGCATTCTCTGGTTTGGGAACATTAACCATTAACATTTCAAGAGGACCTTGGGCCACTGTATGTTTCCAGGGCTGTGTTTGTGGTGGGGGCTGAGTTGCAGGGACCTGAAGTTCATTAACCTTTTCCTCCAGGAAAGCTGCTTTACTAGCTTTGGATCACAAGGAAGGAATGATTTTTATCTCTATTTCTACCCTACTGCCTGGCCCTTTGCTCTCTGTTGAGAAACCTTGGCTTGGATCTAATCTAGTTTAGATAACTGAGATGTGGCATACATTTTTACCTTGTTTTATGCAGTGCTTATGACCTCATTTGTCTTCTTAGAGAGTACATAAATATCTCTCTTTATAAGTAAACTTAATGTCTGAAAAGTCACTAATAGGAAGTGTTAAAGAACAGGGGGAAATTGTTAGTAAATCCAGCAAATCCTATACCCATTTACCTGGATCCTTTTTATGTCACTGGGCCTAATAAAAAGTCAGCTAAAAAGAGCAGCCAAAAAAGCAGATGGCTCCTCCAAAGCTATGAGACTTTGAGAAAATGTGAATTGATTTCAACTCCCCAAAGGGAACTGCTAGTGGAAACGACATCTTGTAACAGACACACTCTGCAAGTGCTTTAGTACCTGGCATGCCTTGAAAACAGAACCCCCTTAATTCTTCAGGGAGTGCTTATGTGGATGAGACAGCGAAAGAAGGGTGAGTTTTAAGGTCATTCCATTAGAGGCTTTTTCAAAGCAACATATTCTGATTATAAAATATAAGTCTATGAGGAAATAAGGATTCTGTATACAAAATCTCAGCTTACATACTTTACTTTCAGATAGTTTTTACAGGAAGAAAGCTATGTTTTAACCACTTGTAAAAGGTTAACTACTGTAAATTCAGCACTTTCTAATAACCCTTGGGTCAAAAAATTTTAATCACAGAATTAGAAGTGTTTTAAGCTATATTATGTTTTCTGAAACAGTTGAAAGACTCCTGGATCTTTTGCCATTTTTACAGGCTGCTATAAATGCGCTTGATGGCCTCGGCTTCTTCCTTGTCAAGGATGCCTTTCTCCACATAAGCATCAGCTTGTTTGTTGATGAAGTCTCTCATCTTCGAAAGGTCATAATCTGGAAAATATTATTAGAGAATAGTGAGCAAAGATCAGGAAAGGCCAATCCCATTGCAGTGATTACCATTAACTGAGAAGCATTTTATATAATAACACAATTACCATTCTCCATCTTTCACATCGGGAGGCATTTTAATTCTTGGCATTTGCGTAGTACTTTGCAGTATAAAATAATGTTTACATGTATTATCTCAGCTGCGCTTCATCACAACCCTGTGAGATGTTCAGGTGGGTCATATCATCCCCATTTGACCAAACAGGAAATAGGCTCATGACCAGGGCTTTGCAAACTTTAATGTTTATACCAAACACCTGGGGCTATTGGGAAGTGGCAGATTCATATTCAGTAGGTCTGGGGTGAGGATCCAGGTTATGCATTTTAAACGGCTGTCAGGTGATACCACCGATGCTATTGGTCTAGGAACCACGCTTGGGGGTTAAGTGCCTTGTTCAAGGTCACATAGGTAGTAAAAGTTATGATCAGAACTGGGTGTTCTGACTTCCTGGCATCCTGACTTATACTAGGTTTAAGTCCATGTTGATGTGACAACCCACTTTTTCAAATTAAGAGTTACTTTATTTCATGCTGTTTGAATTGTATGCAAGGAGCAAAAAGCCAAACTGTAAACTCTTTTTGGTTCCTCTGTCCTACTTAAACAAACAAACAAAATCTATATACATTGTCAAAACACCCACCAAAAATAAAGATTTCCAGGTAAGGAGGCTGCCTATGACACCTTTCTGAAGCCTTGAAAAACCCCCATTTTCCCTTGATCCTTTAAGTATTAAGCAATTATAGCTGTAAATGACTAGACAGAATGCTGCTTTCTGTTAGTAAGGAGGAAAGGAGAGAGTGGGTATAAAAAGGTGGTTTAGCAGCCACCCTTAGTGAGCCTGAATGTAATCTGAACCTGGGTCACCTGGGTATCCTTAAGCTCCTATGAGAAAGGAAAACGAACCATGAAGGACCTCTCTACAATCACTAAGTGAGTGAGGCTTAGACAGGGCTTATATCCTCTCTGGCAAGCAGGACATCTGCTCCCTGTTAGGGCACAGCCATGAGGATTGAAAGAGAAATCCCAGCACTGAACACTTTACAGCCATCACCTTAATTGCCCCCCACAAAACCCCACGAGGTTATACCCTATGACATCTATCTGTCTGTCTGTCTGTCTGTCTATCTATCTATCTATCTATCATCTATCTATCCATCATCTAACTATCTATATAGGTTTTCGTCCGTGATTCCTGGCTTATAACTCCCACAGCCCTTGTTTCAGCCTTTTGTCATAATGTTGGGGCACTTGGGGCCTCAGAAGAAGGCCTCAGGAAGCAGAATCTTTCTCTCTGACCTGCCCTCCTTTCACCCGGCCAAGGCAGGACTCTAATCTGATTGTGGGTCATAACACCCTTGATCCATAGAGGGTCCTGCCCTGTACCCTGGAGGAAGGAATGCTGCACAGAGAGGCCAAGAAGAATCTGAAGAGACAGGCCTTACTGGGTTTAGACCATGCCCTTTTTGTCCAATCACATTCCTACATGGTTGGCAATTATGCCTATCCAATGAAGTCTCCATGAAAGGCCCAAGAGGACAGGGTTCAGGAGCTTCCAGATAGGTGAACACGTGGAGGCTGACAGGAAGGTGAACAAAAACTCATTCACATGCTGGAAGGGTGTTGCACCCCACCTCCACAAGGATGGAAGCTCCTGCACTTCAGACTCTTCCAGACTTCACCCTATGTATCTCTTCATCTAGTTGTTTATTTGTATCCTTTAAAATATCTTTTTAATAAACCAGTAAATGAATTTCTCTGAATTCTAGCAATCCTTTTTTTTTTCTTTTTTTTTGACAGGGTCTCACTGTTTTACCCAGGCTGGATGCAGTCGTATGATCATGGCTCACTGCAGCCTTGGACTTCTGGGCTCAAGTGATCCTCCTGCCTCAGCCTCCTGAGTAGCTTGGGACTACAAGCGCGCACCACCACACCTGGCTAATTTTTTTTTTTTTTTTGAGACGGAGTCTTGCACTGTTGCCCAGGCTGGAGTGCAGTGGTGCCATCTCAGTTCACTGCAAGCTCTGCCTCGCAGGTTCACGCCATTCTTCTGCCTCAGCCTCCCGAGCAGCTGGGACTACAGGCATGTGCCACCACGCCCAGCTAATTTTTGTATTTTTAGTAGAGATGGAGGTTTACCACATTGGCCAGGATGGTCTCAAACTCCTGACCTTGTGATCCACCTGCCTCGGCCTCCCAAAGTGCTGGGATTGCAGGTGTGAACCACTGTGCCTGGCCCACCTGGCTAATTTTTAAATTTTCTGTGGAGATGGGGTCTCGCTATGTTGACGAGGCTGGTCTCAAACTCCTGGCCTCAAGTGATCCTCCCACCTTGGCCTCCCAAAGTGCTGGGATTACAGGTGTGAGCTACCACACCAGGCCCACTCTAGCAAATTAACTGAACCCTAAGAGGAGGCTGTGGAAACTGAAACTTGAAGCCAGTCAGCCAGCTGTTCCAGAGGCCTGGACATGCAACTGGTGCAAAGGAAGGGGCACTCTTTTGGGACTGCGCCCTCACCCTGTGGTGTCTGAGGCTGACTCTAAGTAGATAGTGTTGGAATTGAATTGAATCAGTGGACACCCAGCTAGTGTCGGCTGCAGAATTGATTGCTTGCTTGGTGGTGGGGAGAAACTCCCACACATTTGGTCACAGAAGTCTTCTGTGTTGATTGTTGTGTTGAGTGAGAGAACAGGAAAAAGCACGTTGTTGTTTTTTCCACACTCATTGGTAAGCATTAGTATCCTCATTTCAGAGACGAAGAAACAGAAAAGAGGGGGTAAGTCACTTGCTCAGGTAGTGGTACTGTCAGGTTCTGAATGCTGGTCATTGATTGACCATTCCATAGCCTTGCAGTACTGACTACAAAACATCTAACAGGTACAAAGCAAATGTTCAATAAATGCTCATTTTGTTTTTGTTTTTGTTTTTCACTTTTCCCATTCTCTCAGGCATGAAGTAGAGAACGAAGCTGAACATACATTTTGCAGGCCCGCACCTAAGGCGATGATTCCTTTATTCCTGACCCCTAAGGCACAAAGGGCACTTCTTGTTCATTACTGGTTCATTAATACTGGCTCTGCAGAATAGGCTGCAGTGTCAGCATCTTTAATAGAATAAAAGGCAGACTTCTGCTAAGTGATTTTAATGTGCATCAAAGTTTGAAAACCACTGCCTTGCCGGGCGCGGTGGCTCATACCTGTAATCCCAACACTTTGGGAGGCCGAGGCGGGCGGATCACGAGGTCAGGAGGTTGAGACCATCCAGGCTAACATGGTGAAACCCCGTCTCTACTAAATATACAAAAAATTAGCCGGGCGTGGTGGTGGGCGCCTGTAGTTCCAACTACTTGGGAGGCCGAGGCAGGAGAATGGCGTGACCCCGGAGGCGGAGCTTGCAGTGAGCCGAGACCGTACCACTGCACTCCAGCCTTGGGCGACAGAGCGAGACTCCATCTCAAAAAAAAAAAAAAAAAAAAAAGTGCAGACTCCCAGAGACAGATGTGAAGAGGTCCAGTGATTTGAATGGACAAGCAGGCAAATATTTTACTTTCTTTAGAAAAGGAAAAATTGTATCTTTATGACACGGCTATTACTGTGTGCAGTGGGAAAACCAGCATGGTGCAAAGGAAAGGCCTTTTGGTCTAATGCCAACTCTGCCCTAGCTGGGTGTTAGGAGACATAAGCCAGTAGCCATCTTGCTAACCTTAAAATAAGTTTTAAGGTTGTAAGGCTCAAAGGAGAGAAGGGCTGTGATTCACTTTTTAAAAGCATATTTTTTTAAGGCTGCATAAGATTTTTTCATTATCCTCACTATCACATCACATGGACCTCCCTTTCTTGGGTTTGGGAAGGGGATTCAGGTCACCCCGTCCCTTACCAAACAAAGGGTGGCAACGATGGTTAAGAAAGGTCAGAACTAATAGTAATTCTCCCTGCTTATATAGCTGCAGCCACTGCATGGCCCTAGGACCTAGATTCCCCACAGGCTTTGAGAGATGACCCTAAGTCAAGCAGAGCGCATATGAGAGCAGTGGAGAAAGAGCTCTCTGCTTCTGTCTTCAAGAGGGCATACTGCATAATTCCCAGAGACAAAAGGGAGCATCGAACCCAATGCTATTATTCTGACGTTTGCTAACAGAGCCTTCCATATGCAAGCACCAGAGTTCTATGCTTCACCAGGTTGGTCATTTCTGGAATGGGAACATTGAATTGCAAGATGTTGTTGATTATGACCAGGAGTCTGATTCATATGCTAATCAGTGGAAACAGTAACAAATACTCCAAATTGATGTACCATACAATTTACCATGGCTTTGGAATGTATTTTGGTACACAGTGTATTACAGTGATTCTTAGATGAACATTTTAATTTTAAAGCCTTTGCAGTCATCGATGGCATGTTGTAATTTAATGGCACATAAAACAATGGTACATTTTTAATCAATGACAGATTTGATGAAATATGGTTCATGTAAATTTTAATGTAACTGACAGCCTGGAAATTCAAATCATTTTGAACCAAATAAAGTATGCGTGAATATCGATAATTATTGCCATCATCACTCAACTTAGAAGACCCAAGCTATGAGGGTGCTGAAAATACCTCTTTCTCCCTCTGTATCTCAGAGGTTTGCAAACTTGGCTGCATGCTGGAATAACCTGGGGAGTTGAAAAAATACTGATGCCAGACCTGTGTCCCCAGAATTTCTGATTTAGTGGTGCTGCAGTGCAGCCTGGGCAGTGGGATATTTAAGAAGTTCCCCAGGTGATTTGGATGCACTTTAAAGTTTGAGAAGCAATACTTGTTTCTTTGGAAGGCATCACTTTGCAACTGCTCTGGCCAGATACCTGGGAATCATATCAGAATCCTCCTTCTCCACATGGCTCTTGAGTTCCTCCCTTCCTTTTTATTTCCTCTGTTGTCCCCTGGTTTACAGCACCATATTTCTGCTCCAGATCTCTCTGTCTTGCCTCCTTATCTCTCTCCTGCCTTCTGGGGTCTTATTTTTTCAATCTGTAGTCACACTGCTGCCAGATGGATTTCTCAGTTCTTAACCTAATTAGGCCCCAATTTAGGCTCCCTTGGCTAAAACCAACCTTCTCTGAAGGGTGCACAAATGTCTTCCTGGCATGACTACTGCCCACTTCCCAACCCTGTCTGCTGCTCTTCTCCACAAACATCCAGTGTTCCTGGAACCACCCCTCTCTTTTGTCCCTTTATGTCTTGGTACCTAGTGTTCCCTCTGCCTCCATCTCTCCTCACTCAGGAGATTCATCCTTAACTTTCTAGGGAAGGCTTTCTTGTGGCCCTTCTCTCAACTGTCTCTGTCCTAGTACGAAGATCCACCCCATTTCCTCGCCTCCTTGGCAGTAACACACCTATCCATGACATCACTGAGCAGGGCCAACCATAGCTCTAATGACGCTGTGCACTCCTTGGGTGGGGCATCTCTGGCCTGGATCTGTGTTTTGCTTTATGTAAGTGAGTGACTGCTTTTGTGACTGCAGGGTGCACGAAATATGTGCTCAGGAAATGTCTTTGTTTAAAATACTCCAAGAAAGGGGGGCTAGATAAAACAAGACTGGCAACATTTGATAATTATTGAAGATGGGTGGCTGGAGACACAGGGATCCTTTATACTATTTATTCTACGTTTGATTGACATTTTTCTTAATAAAACGTAAAAGAAAAGAAAACGCCTTTGCTTGAAAGGCTAATTTGAATAATAAGAGAAATGGAGATTCTGTTCCCCTCTGCATCTGAGAGGTGACTTCAGTCTTTTTTGGGCTCTGCGGGGAGACTTTAGCACAGTCAATTTGATTGTGGGAATTTTTATATAACAAGAGCCCATGACAAATGGGTGAAGTTTGCCATGTACAACCACACTTGGTCCTACCTTCTTTATTTCCTTTTTTGTCATGTTTCTTCAACCATTCAATATTTTTTCTGATGGCTTCCAAATAGGCTTCTGTTTTTCCTGGAAGAGGTAAGAGAACTATATCAAACACTCAGAAAATATCACTACCTCTCATTTTAAAGACCACACGTATGTTCAAAACCACAAATATTAGACTCATGCAGCACTTGCAAGGTTGTCTCCCTAACTAGGTAATGTACCTATTTGTATGTGTCTATGTGTGTTTTTATGTTGAGGGGTTTAGGTCAAGGAGAGCAGGTGGGGATGAGGTTCCAGGAGGAAGAATTAAGTTGGTAAGTGTCAAGGGGCATGATTCCCACACACAAATAAATCCACCTTGATGTCCTGGCAGAGAAGAGTTTTGATTCAGTTTACTAGATAGATGGGTCCCTAGATTAGTTCATTTCTGGTTAGGGATGGTTCTTCCAAACTGAGGAGCATCATCAGGCCAAGGACTTGAATGAGAGTGGCAGATACTTAAAGATTCCATCACTTCAGTTAAAAGTCCAAATGTGTGGCTTTGTGTCAGCAGCTCTAAGTCTTCTGCCCAATTCTGGCAGGGGGCGGGCAAAAACTTAGATGAAGAGGCGACCAGTGCCTCACTTCAAGGTTTGGATGGCAAACCTTAGAACTGGTTCTAATAAAACTCCCCAGGATGTAAACACTGTTCGATGGGCCTCAAGTGTGGCATGCGAATACCAGGCATCACTCATGCACCTACTCTCTGATGCCCTTTACCTGCACTGATGTCTGCAAGCGGTTATTACCACCCACCGAGAGATGAGGAATCTGGGGCTCAGAGAGGCGAACTGAGTAAGCTAAGGCTACACAGGAAATAACAGCTGGCATTTGGACTCTGATCTGCTTAGCTTCCTCTACCTGTATTCTCTGCAGGATAAGACCTCACCTTCAGACACGGACAGTAATGTTGCTTTGTTCTGTATCAAAGAAATCAGCCATTCTCTTAACCAGGTGAGGCCCTAAAGCTTAGGGAGTCAGCACCAAGAAACCAGGTGCTCTAGCAAGTACCAGATGGCCTACAAAAAGAGGCTTTCAAAGTCCAGGGCCTCTGCAGAAGCAATGGCTGCAGAGCTCAGTGTGGTGACCACCCCATTCTGAGCCCCATCTGAGCCCTGTTACCTCTACTGTACCGCACAGCCCTCTTGGTTTAGCTACCTGTACTGTGTGCTTATCATGTACTGGGGACTGCTTTATGCTCCAAAATGCATTGTCTCATTTATTCTTCATGACAACTTTTCGAGGCAGTCCTATTATCATCCCCATTTTACAGATGAAGAAACTGAAGCACACAGACATAAAGTCATAATCACATGGCTAATAAGTAGCAGAGCCAGGCTTGAACCTGGGTACCTCCAACTACTGTCCATGTGCAATAACACTGCCCTAAGAGTTGCCCATGTTCCAATTGCCCACACTGTATTCACCTAAGTGACTCTCTGAGCATCTTTCTTCCTGATCTTGAAGGCCACTCTTGCCTTACCACTGAAAATCTGTGTCATCTGGTCCCCAAAGGAGCGCAGAGACTCCTACACCAAAAGGGGTAAATGGACACCAGAAGAGATCCACAATTTTTAGTCCTTATTTACTTCAATAGTTGGTGTAGAAACTGCCTTGATTTTAGCAGTCTGGGAGGCTGAAGAGGGAGGATTGTTTGAGGCCAGGATTTCAAGAGCAGCCTGCACAACACTGTGAGACCCTATCTCTTCTAATAAACAGATACATAAATAATAATTTAAAAAATGCAGTGTTTTCTATTTCAAATTATTTCAGTTAGATAAGGCATTTTGAACAAAGAGGGAAATCTTAGTGCAGACCATTTCTAAGTAATGCAACTTCATTATTTTAAAGTGTTTAAATCAAATTACTGATCCCCATAGGGCTCGCTTTAATGAATAATGATTTGTCATTCGCTCATTAGGTAGTTAGGGCTTCTGAAACTTTTGAGTATGTCTGAAAATACTCTTGTTATTGACATAATTTTAAGCATTTTTTCTACTATCTTCTCTGATATCGTATCATGATGTTAGAGCTTATTTGGGATAAGGAAAACCACAGCTTAGTCTGTTTAAACACTGCATTAAAAATTCCAAATTAGGAGAGTAAAAACAAATGAAGTTTTTGCCATAGTGGGGCAGACATTACCCATTCTCATGCCTCCCTCTTCATAGCTAGCTACTAGAGCAGCCCTCAACTGATGACAGATGAAATGGGTAGATCAATGCATCAGCTTCCTTGTTCCTCAGGCATGTTCTACTATTTCCCAGAAGTCTTCAATAGGATTGAGCTCTAGTTGCTGATGCTGAAGCTTGCTCATTATCACATCTTATATTGGCTTTTTTCCCTTCCTGCTCATGTACTGACCCTGCAGTGGTGCTTCCGGGGGTCACTTCCCAATGAAGCTACTTCACCTCAAATCCTTCTCTTAGTGCATGCCTTGGAGGGAACTCAACATAAGACAATTTGAAATAGAGGCCTTGACCAGGCTCTGTGTCTCACACCTGTGATCCTAGCATTTTGGGAGGCCGGGGTGGACGGATTGCTTGAACCCAAGAGTTTGAGACCAGCCTGGGCAACATGGAAAAACCCCATGTCTACCAAAAAAAAAAAAAAAAATTAGCCAGGCGTGGTGGTGTGCATCTGTAGTCCCAGCTATTAGGAGGCTGAGGTGGGAGGACTGCTTGAGCCCAGGAGGTGGAGGTTGCAATGAGCCAAGATTGCACCACTGCACTCCAGCTTGGGCAACACAGCCAGATTCTGTCTCAAAAGAAAAATAAAGTAGAGGTCTCAGCATTATTGTATTAGGCTGCTTTATGTTCAGGAACCAATTACCTATAAAAATGCTATGGAATTTAAAAAGTATGTAATGTATGAAAAGCTATTTTATTCACTATATTGACATCATCAACTCATAACAGAGAATGAGTTTGCTATAGCTGAAAGAAAATTGGACCACAACTCATTGAGAGACTAGTATCTTATGGGTTATAACATACATGATTAGGACAGTCTCCCTAATTTATAACAGAACACCTGGTCATTCTCATCCTCTTTCATGCTTTATTTTTATCCATCAGAAGGTGACTACTTATCACCTTCTACTGTAGCATATAATTTGTTAAGTTTATTGTCTTCCTCCCTTAGAAATAAGTTGTTTGCTGATGTACCCTCTTGCCTAGAACAAGACTGACAGAGAGTAAGCTCTCAAGAAATATTTGTCAATGAGTAAATGGATGAAAGCCTTCTATACAGAAGCCAAATTGCAATTAGAAGATTGCACAGTCAGCATGGAATCCAAACTAGGAAACTACATCTTAAAAAAATATATAAGCCGGCCGGGCGCTGTGGCTCACGCCTGTAATCCCAGCACTTTGGGAGGCCGAGGCGGGCGGATCACAAGGTCAGGAGATCCAGACCATCCTGGCTAACATGGTGAAACCACGTCTCTACTAAAAATACAAAAAAAAAAAAAAAAAAAAAAATTAGCTGGGCATGATGGCGGGCGCCTGTAGTCCCAGCTGCTGGGGAGGGTGAGGCATGAGAATGGCATGAACCTGGGAGGCGGAGCTTGCAGTGAGCCGAGATCACACCACTGCACTCCAGCATGGGCGACAGAGCGAGACTTGTCTCAAAAAAAAAAAAAAAAAAAAAAAACACACATATAAATGGCATAGATTTATTTCTGCCTTTTTTTTTTTTTAGTGAAAATGAATGATTTATTTGAAAGACTTGAAATTTAATGGATTCTAAACCTAAATGACAGCTATATCAGAAACTATTTTTTCTGAAACAATTTAAAACACAAATGTGATAGATATACTATATCCATATGTCATTTATTCTTCATAGAATTCTATTAATTAAATACCATTGTTCCCATTTTATTCATGAAGAAACTAAGGCTCACGTGAAACCATCACGTGAAGGAGGACTTGTTTGTTTCCTCTTCCGCCATGATTATTTCCTGAGGCCTCCTCAGCCCTGTGGAACCGTGAGTCAATTAAACCGTTTTCCTTTATAAATTACCCAGTCTCGGTTATGTATTTATTAGCAGCGTGAGAGAGAACTAATACAGGGTCAGAGCCTGGTTTTGAACCAAAATAAATATGGAGCCTTTAATGACTGGGGCTGGGTCAAATTCACCTTTTAGACTAGAGAAATTGAGTGCCTGCTCTTGTTGGTAAACTGGCTGACAAGGCAGTGGTTTTCTTTTTTTTTTTTTCATTTCATTTTTTTTTTTTTTAGATGGAGTCTCGTTCTGTCACCCAGGCTGGAGTGCAGTGGTGCAATCTCGGCTCACCGCAAACTCCGCCTCCCAGATTCACGCCATTCTCCTGCCTCAAACCTCCCGAGTAGCTGGGACTGCTGGCACCCGCCACCTTGTCCGGCTAATTTTTTTGTATTTTGTAGTAGCGACGGGGTTTCACCATGTTAGCCAGGATGGTCTCAATCTCCTGACCTCGTGATCTGCCCGCCTCGGCCACCCAAAGTGCTGGGATTACAGGTGTGAGCCTCCGCACCCGGCAAGGCAGTGGTTTTCAAACTTTGATGCACATTAAAATCACTTAGCGAAAACTTTTAAAGGCCCAATGTCCAAATTGCTCCTCAGACCAATTAAATCAGAATCTGGGACTAGGGACCAAACATTTGTACTTTTGAATGATCTTGAGGTGGCTCCAATGTGCAGCAAAGTTTGGGAACCGCTGCCACCGGTTTTAAGACGTCCATACGCTTACGAGAGCCTTGGCAACAATGGGAATCACATCAGGTGCTCTTCTGCTCTAGGAGCAAAGCAGCTGGCTCATATTGACTTTTCTCTTTGCAGGAGCTGTAAAGCAAATCTTTTATTTACACAGTGTGCATTGAAAGCCTTATGAGAGTCGACTTTGGAAAGCTGGACTATTTTTTCCCTCAATTTATTTCAGCTTCCTTTGGAAAAAAAAATAGCTCATGGCTGAGGTAATAGAGCACAAGCCTTAAAACTTATGCTGAAGCAGATGGGAAGAGGGCCAGAGTCAAGATGCAGCCTTGATTTTCTGGCTGTTCTGGTTTTTAACACTGTGAGAAAAATATCTTTTCTAAACGTGAATTTGTCCTTACTCTACTGTGCTGTCCTGACTCTCTCCCTCTGGGGAAAGTGTATAAATCAATAGGGTTGGCCTATGGCATACTGGATTACTAAAGACATTAGTCTTTGTAAAAAGAGTGTTTATAAAAACTAAGTTTGATATAATACTTAAAATTATGTCAAGATTACATGATTGCACTTTTGAACTGGATGAAGCAAAGCAACCAATACTGGCGCATGGGTGCTGACACAGGCCACAGAGCTGTGAGATTCAAGATTCTGCATAATGATGACATTTTACATGCCCATTAGATGCAGCATGGAAGACTGGAAGGGAACTGGATGAAGAGTCAGAAAACATAGGTTCAAGGCCAGCTCCACCACTCTGGCCATGAGATCTTGAGCAAGTTGCTCATCTTCTGGGCCTTGTTTTACTGATTTGTAAATCAAGGGGTGAATTCTAAAAAGGAGATTCGTGATTTGTACATAAGAAAGAAATCCCCCTTTGCTGTCCTTGAAAAATCCATGTTGATATATAGTTCTCCCAAGCCTACTTGGGTCTTCCTGACCCACTTGCTGACTCCCAGGGGAGAATATTGGACTCATTGTTTTTGGACATTTCTAGCAGAATCTCTGGAGACTTGAAGGGAGGCGTGAATTCTCTTATGTTATTTAAAAAATAAGTGTATCCACACGAATTAGGCAATTTATTATCAACTTATTAAATAGGCTAACTTTTCTGGCTCCTGTAAAAAAGATATGAGGATGATAGGATATTTAAGTGAAAGTTATCTTAGAGATCACCTGTTCCAACCTAATTTTATTATCCAGCCATAAACTTAAATGATAGCACTGGAATGAGTTTATGAGTGTTAGAATGCTTATCTCATCCCTTGGATGATTAAAAAAAAAGACTTTCAGTGACTCACAGAACAGATGTGAATGAGTAAACATCCAACTGGCAAAAAGAACCACACTTAGATAATGAAATAAAGTTTGAAAGTAGTTTTCAGAGAGCAATTTACCTGAAAAGTTAAGCAACTTTATAGATTTGGTTGAAGTTAGAATAAATTATAATTTATTAGCATATCCATAAACTTAGGAATAATTATTGAATCAGTCAAACAACTAGACCAACATTTAAAAATATTATTCTTAATGTTGGTCCCTGTGGAAACCATAGTTTAAATAGTTTAAACTATTTTCAAAGGTGAATGTATCATTTTTCATCATTGGTAATGAAGTTGGATTTTTTTACATTAAGCTTGAAATGAGATTCATAGAAACATGCTTTGTAAACTGAAGCATGATATAAATGTAGAGTATTATTATTATTACTTATATTCCTCGCAGGACCCAGTTCATGCTAGGAATGGTTAATAAACAGTTGCTGTGGTTAGATGGGGCTATCACCTCACACACTGCAAGGCCAAAACAGACTCCCCACAGATATTCCTGCCAATGTGTTCTGCTTATAGTTATTTCCTTAAGTGGTTTTAGCTGGACCATTACCTCATCCCTTATTCTGCTCTGTAACATCCTCCAACTTTCTGTCCTGAAGGGATCCTGTTCTATATATGTCTGGCTCATCAATAAGTGGGATATGTGTGCATGTATGTGGCCTGTGTTGCACTTGCCAGCATATGGGTTAAGGACTATTCTTGGGCCATTTCAAAGCTTGCTTGAGTCCTCAAAGGCAGGAATTGGTTCTTATATTCCTTCTGTAGCTGCTTCCTAAGCACAGTGCTAGGCATGCCATTGGAATAAGTGTTTATTTCTTGCTGAATAACCGTCCCGGAAAACCCAGTCAACCCTGCCTCCACTCACATGGATGCTTTTCTTTTTCTACCTAGAGACAATGGGTGTTTCCTCACTGGGTTTTATAACTGAGAAGCAAAATAGCCCTTGAGAAAAGTGCAATGAAACAACTGTGAACACAAAGATATATGTCGGTATGTCCTTTTGGGGATTAATACATTTTTTTTCTTCCTAGGAATTGCTGGTCCTTGGCTTACACTTAGTTGGTGTTTTCTAAACTGTATTAGAGTCAGTTGTCCTTATCCCAGAGTAATGGTGTCAGGGGTAACATTAATAAATTACATCTCTGAACAATAGCAGAGGGACTAATTTTAACCCCAAATTCCTGCTTTCTTTTTAATATTAGTTTTAGGAGAGCCATTGCAAAGAATAACACTAGGCTGGGCATGGTGGCTCACACCTGCAATCCCAGTACTTTGGTCGGCTGGATGGATTGGGTGGATCACCTGATGTTGGGAGTTTGAGACCAGCCTGGCCAACATGGTGAAACCCCATGTCTACTAAAAATACAAAAATTAGCTGAGTGTGGTGGCACATGACTGTAATCTCAGCTACTTGGGAGGCTGAGGCAGGAGAATCGCTTGAACCTGGACGGCGGGGGTTGCAGTGAGCAGATATCGCACCATTGCACTCCCGCCTGGGTGACAGAGAGAGACTCTGTCTCGGGAGAAAAAAAAAAAAAGAATAACACTAAATGGATAGAGTTTTAGTCTATGCTCTTCCTCTCTCCCCATTACTATCTGACGGAAATCCTAATGAAGAGGGAAATCCATTCTCATCATTGGTCTCCAAACACTCACATCCTAAATAGGCAATAGTGGACTACTGAGAATCATCTCTTTTATATTCATTTTTTACATGGTTTTCTTAAAAACAAACCAAACAGAAATGTCAGCACCCATTCCTACAGCCCTGTGCACAGCGATAGAAGGTGGTGTTTAAAGCACTGAGCATGTTACCCCAGGAAGTCAAAGGATACAGCCTATGGCTCACTGGGTTCTAGGGAAACATGATTGCTATACATGGGTCACTTCCAGAGGGGATGATTGAGGCACGCTGGGTTTCTGTTGAGGTGAGCCGTAATGCTCTATGCTGCCCAATTCCTGGTTCTCTGTCTCAGATCACAGGCCACTCTTTTCCTGGTTAGCTATTTTTAAAAATTTACCATTCATCCTCCACCTCACATCTGTTAAGATAAAAAAAAATCCAGAAATAAAAAGTCTAGGCAAGGATGTAGAGAAACTGGAATTCTTGCACACGATTGGTAGAAATTTAAAATGGTGCAGCTGCTACAGAAAACAGTATGGTGGTTCCTCAAAAAATTAAAAATAGAATTAGCATATGATCCAGCAATTCCATTTCTGGATATATACCCAAAAGAACTGAAAGAAGGAGCTCAAAGAGAGATTTGTATATATATATATATATATATATATATATATATATATATAATCAGTATTACTCACAACAGCCAAAAGGTAGAAGCAACCCAAGTGTCCACAGACAAATAAATAGATAAAATGTGGCTTATACATACAATGGAGTATTTCTTCAGCCTTAAAAAAGGAAGAAAATTCTGACACTTGCTGCAACATGGATGAACATTGAGGACATGATGCTAAGTTACATAAGCCAGTCACAAAAGGAAAAATGCTATATGATTCCGCTTATATGAGGTCACTATATAAGTCAAATCCATAAAGACAGAAAATAGAACGGTTATTGCCATGGAGTGGGGACAGCGGGAATGGAAAAGTGTTGTTTAACTGGTACAGAGTTTCGGTTTTACAAGATGAAAAGAACTCTGGAGGTGGATGGTGGTGACGGTACGGAAACAATGTGAATGTACTTAGTGCCTCAAAAACTGTACGGTTAAAAATAGTTAAGATGGTAAATTTTATGTTATGTACATTTTATCACAATTTCAAAAAATAGCTATTATATATATATATATATATATTTTTTTAAAAAGAGTTTACCACCCATCCAGAGTGACCTAGGGTTGAATGGAAGTGTCAAAGCAGCCTGATTGGTCTACAGGGTCCCCAAACATGGCACACATATCACCAGTTCTGCCTACTCTTGTTCAGGACAAACATTATTAATTGATCATTACTGCTTTCTTTCTTCCTGAACCCAGATGCAATATCATAAACTTTCACAGCACGGGCCACTACCAAACAATTGGAGTTGACACATCAGCTATGTCAATGTAGGAAATGTAAAATGTAGGAAAATATAAAATGTTGGAAAAAATTGTGATGGTCTATGAAATCCATGCTAGAGAAAAGGAGGGCACAAAAATATACAAATGTGTAAGATAGGAAAAATCAACACAAACTTGATACATTAAGAAAAATTATATTTTTCAGCCCTGTCTCAAAAAAGTCCCAATAGCTGAAATAGAAGCAGCATCTTTCGCCACTATCACCACTCATTTGAACTCATATAACCCAGGTTTGGGTGTCTAATTCTACGAGTCTTTTCTACAAAAAGGAACCAGAACTCCTTGAAGGAGAAATGATTTCAAATCTTGGGAAAGGAAAATTCAGAGTGGGTGTAGAATATCCCATTGTTGCTAGAAAGCAAAGATGATGTGCTAAAAAGACTAAAGAGAAATTTAGGGAGCTCCCACTGCCCAAGCTACACCAATTTAGGCATAAAGTCATCATCATCACCAACAACGACAACTGAAATAACACACAAATGGAAAAAGTTGGTATAAAGTGTTAGCAAAGGTAATAGTAATATAAAAAGGAAATAGTTTGTAATTTTATTGGTATTATTGAGTTTCAAGGTATTAAATACATAGCTAGTTTGTTTCTCTTCTATTTCATACACAGACATTAAGCATGGGTCTATTATGTGTGAATAGGAACCTGCTTCTATTTGTGTGAGCAGGAGATACCAGGTGGGGAACCTTTAAGTGGGCGAGTCTCTTCAAAATTAAGAGCTATACCATGAGCAAGATTGGTTCTTGTGATCTCATATCATATCATAACAAGGAATAAGAAAAAGTCTACCTATTAATTGCCACTGATGGTTATACATAACCAATGAAAATCTCTTTTCAGAGAGTCCAATGGTGTGTTTTCAGATGATAAATTAGCTGGGTTCCTCCACCACCTCCCCCAAGAGAGCACTGACCCACTCCCTCAGCTCCTAAAGAATAAACTCTGTAGGTGAACCTACTAATGAGACATTAATCTCGCTGTGTCACCCAGGCTGAAGTACAGTGGTGCAGCCTCCACCTCCCGAGCTCAAGTGATAAGACATAAATAAGGTTCCAATTATATCAAAGATGCCCATGTATCATAATGACAGAAAAATAAGGTAGGTTCAAACCATTTGTTCACAACTTCTGGTAAAGACATTGAGTTTCAGAAAAATAATATCTATCTGAGACATAGAGATGTAAATTTCCATGATGTAACTAGCACAACTTTGTAATAAGGGGACTTGAACCACTGAACTATACAACTAGATCCCACATTCGGACCTGAAATCAAAGGGATAACAATTTAGAACTTATAACCTCATTGAGTCTTTTTCTTTGGGGGTATGGTAAAGTTTCTAAAATCCTAGGAAGATGGCCGAGCACGGTGGCTCACACCTGTAATCCCAGCAATTTGGGAGGCCAAGGCGTGGGGATCACTTGAGGTCAAGAGTTCAAGACCAGCCTGGCCAACTTGATGAAACCCCATCTCTATGAAAGATACAAAAAATTAGAGGGCAGGGTGGCACGTGCCTGTAGTCCCAGCTACTTGGGAGGCTGAGGCAGAAGAATCACTTGAACCCAGGAGGTGGAGGTTGCAGTGAGCTGAGATCATGCCACTGTACTCTAGCCTAGGCAACAGAGGGAGACTCCACTGCAAAAAATAAAATAAAATCCTAAAAAGATGTAAATTGTGTTATATATTGCATAGATATATTTATGCTATTTAAGGAAATTTGATATATTGAATTTGTCATTTTTATCAAGTCCTTAAAAGTGTTAAAAGTTACAATCACTGGTTAAATAATTTTAAAATTTTGCTTTGTTAAATTCAAATTTTTTTTTATTATACTTTAAGTTCTAGGGTACATGTGCACAAAGTGCAGGTTTGTTACATATGTATACATGTGCCATGTTGGTGTGCTGCACCCATTAACTCATCATTTACATTAGGTGTATCTCCTAATGCTATCCCTCCCCCCTCCCCCCACCCCACGACAGGCCCCGGTGTGTGATGTTCCCCTTCCTATGTCCAAGTGTTCTCATTGCCCTTGCTGTGTCACCTAGGCTGGAGTATAGTGGTGCAGCCTCCACGTCCTGAACTCAAGAGATCCTCCCACCTCAGCCTCCTGAGCAGCTAAAACTACAGGCATGTGCCACCATGCCTGGCTAATTTTTGCATTTTTTGTAGAAATGAGGTTTTTCCATGTCGCCCAGCCTGGTCTCAAACCCTCAGCTCAAGCAATCCAAACTGCTGGGACTGCAGGCATGAGCTACTGCACCTGATCAAATCATAAATTTTGATGATCTTGTTGAATAAGCAGTATGTGATTATTTAGAGGAATATTCAGTAAGTTTAAAAATATTGCTCAGTAAATTCATAAGATTATAAATTATACATTAAACAATGCACCAATGGTCATACATTTTCCTCTCCAAACACAAAAGTCCATTGAACACTAAAGACTATCAAAAGATGAAATCAGTTTGCCATCCCAGGAGACTCAAGACCATTAAAAAAGATTGCTATTCAAATAAAGATACCACATGCCAAGTCTGTTCTATACAGATTGTGTCAATTTCTCAGATGTGATGGAGTTTGCTCTTTGGATCACCCTACCTTGTGTGGTGAAAGCTTTTGCTTTTCCAGTTTCATTGCTAACCTAGAGCTGTCAATCCCATACCTTTGGGCTCATCTATCTTTCCTCCCGGGTTGGAGTTATCATCTTTTGTGGAATCCTTCAAGCTTCCATATTCCTTTTCCATCTTAGCTGCTTCTTCCTTGGTACTGTCTGTTTCTTCATGACTCTTCTCTGATGGTGCTGTAATCAGATTGAGCATTATTGTCATAGCCCTGTTTCCTATCTATTAATTGGTTCCTAAAGTAGAAATCAACTTTATTGACAAGGTACAGTTTGAGGTCAGATCATATTTTGAGTTGAAAGGGATCTTAATGCTTATCAAATCCAACCCTCTAACCCCATGTCACAGAAGAGGAAATTGAGGCCCAGAAAGGGGAGAGATATGTCTAAAGTCATCCCATGAGTTGACTTTAGATATATCCCCCCCACCCCACTCCAGCTTTCTGAATTCTGATTTGGTATTTTTTCCATTCTGCCACACCGTGCCATTAGAGGGCATATTCTTTGTCTTACTTTAATCAGTGTAGGTGATCAAGCCAGGATATGTCAGGTTCTGAAGTACATTTGGTGGGTCTTGATTCCAAATGATAATAACTCTATAGCTGCCCAATCTCTCCTTGACATTGCATTTTTGAAGGACAGTCTATTACTCAGTCACACCTAAGGATCTGGGGCTATGGCAGGACTTCTCTCCTTCTGCTCCTTTCTTCGCACTCCTTTACCCCTAGGAACCCTAAATTCGAAGAAGAGACTTGAACTCTTGCTGTCAAAAGAGAATAACTTTTGCTCCCTTCTCACTTTAAAATAACCATATTTCCATGTAGTAATCCTTTGTTGAATTAAAAATCATAAACCTTAAAGTAGGTAACCACTTGAAAACAAGTGCAATACATTTCTGTAGCCAATAAAATATTTGGAACCTCAAGCAGTCTAACAGTAAACTTTTAAAATAAAGTGTTTTTTTATTGTAGAAAAATAGGAGGAAAAGAAAGAAATCAGTTGTTGTCTGATATAAAACATTCACTAGTGTGATGCGGTATATAGAGAGATGCATATTTTTTTCACAGTTGTGGTACAATTTTGTTCTTTGCTTGTGTCATTAACATTATTATGGAAGGATGTTTCCAGGTAATTAAAAACTGCTTGAAAACATATTTTAAAGGGCTGTATACTATGCCATCAAGAATATGTACATAATTTCTGTGACAGGGACAAAGAGTCAAAGTATAACAATTTGCAATTTTTGGTTGTCATTAATAGCTAAACAAATTTAAAAAAGAATCTGCCATTTGCAAACTTTTCTCTTTTTGTTCCACCTTCCTCCTTGAAAGGAGGCTTCTTTCCATAGCTCAGTTCCCTGGGGTTTGATGGGCTGAGTAGGTGGAGGTATGGAACTGACGAAACCAAGAGCGGGGGTAAAGCACACTACCTAGGGGCACAGACCATCCCAGGGGAGAGAGAAGACCTGGGAGGGGAAAGCAGGAGGTGGGGCAGTGGGGAGTGAACAGATGACCAGGGACAGTAGTCTGCAGAAGTGATTATCTAGGGAGAGAAGATACCTGAAGGAGAATTTTAGGATGGATTGCTCAGTTTTGTGATGTCGCCTTTTCCTTTCCACCTAAGATTCCTAGCCACCTCCAAGAATCTTCAGTGAAGATCTACATTATTTTTCAATGTTTTTTGAGGTCAGATTTATGGGCTGTGATTGGCCACGAAATAGCCAAAGTCACATCTAATTAATCCTATGGCTGCGTTTCAGATTTTAACACTTTTCAAAATCTGTAATTTTTCAATTAATATTTATTAAAGTTCATTATTTACCACTCAAAAGGGTTATTATTCTAAAGATTAAAAAAATAGTTACATAATCATACCTGGGAAAAGCTTGCTTATATTGTCAGTAGCATTTTTTTCTAGCTTGTTTTTGGTCTGAAGAGCAATCATTTCATCCAAGTTTTCTGGAGGGAGGAAGGAAAGAAATATAATTTTATTCCCTGAGAGATGACATCAAATTTTTACTAAAAATGTTTAAATCTCACCAGAAATATCACAATAGCAGCTCCAAAATATTAACACTCTTGGTAAGATGTTTTGACCTGGATTTTATTTCTAAGAATCATAGACTCTCTGGATGGAAAGACATATAATTTGAGATCCTCAAGTTCAGCCTCCTACTCAGCTAATTGCAGAAGTTGCTTCTGCATCTCTGTGGTCACTGCTAGAACACTTCCAGGATTGGGAATTAGAATGGATAATTGGGGTTTGACCTATTCAACACCTTGTGGTAACTGCACCTTGATTTTTCCATGGGGAACCTAACCCTGGCTTACTCTCAGAACATTTGACTCCACTGGTGGTAGAATAGCTCAAGAATGACTAAACAGTGTCTTCCATGATCTGGGCTATAATTCAAGGAGGAGCCTAAGACCTATCCAGGTCAGTGAGACTCAAGGGTAGGACCACTGGTAGAAAGAGGCTCTCTTTCCACTGGGATTGATGTGCTGTGAGGAGGTGAGATTGGGACTGTCCCAGCTATCTTGTTCCCACAGGGAGCAGTCTGCCTGGAATAAATCAAGACACAAAAAGTCAGAGCTGTGAGATGGGATGAGGTCAATTCCTCACACTGTTGGTGGAATTCACAAACCCAAAGCCAGACTATCCCATCCCTCCATGGACTTCTCCAGTTATATGCGGCAATAAATTCCTTTCTTGCTTAAGCCAAACAGTTTGATTTCTGTCTTTCAGGGCTTTCACTAATTCATGAGGAAGCCAGTTCTACTGTTAGGTAGTCTTAGGGCTCATTTCCCTACTTACATTAAGGAGCATTTCCCTACTTATATTAAGCTGCACTCTGTATCCTTGTCTTTGTCCTAATTCTGCTCTTTGGAGTAGCATCATATTAAGTGTTACTAGACAGGAGTCTAGACTGTGACTTCCTCAAGGTAGACGATGAATTAGAAACCACACTCTTTGTACTCAGCTATTCAACCAGCCACATAGCTATCTCACTACACTATTTTAGGAAGAGCCTTTTCTGCCACTGGCAAACAAGCATGTCTTTGCAGTTAGTTTGTAAGGATCTTATTATTACTTTGTATATTTTCTCCCCAGGTAAACTCCTCTTGCCCTACCCCTATTTTAAGAAGATAATTAATATACTCTAATGTGTAATGCATTTCTTTCTTCTTGGAAATAGTGGCCATACCTGGCAACATTTATAATCATGATACACTGTCGAGGCCAGAATAGAAAGGCAGATCACTGCTTGTCACTAGCTCAGATGGGAGGAGAGGAGGCTGGTCAATTGTCTTCTACCTACGCTGCCCTTAGTCCCTGGGGATCTAAGGGTGGCTCTCCATGGCAGCAGAAGTCAAAAGCCAATGTGCTTATGCAGAAAAATTCTTAAAGACATAACTCAAACTCTAATTGTAAAAGTTACACATACACACATAATACATATATTTGTATAAACATGTACATATACATTAATATGTATGTAATATGTTGCATATGTAAGGAGCAGATATAATTATTTAAAAACACAAATACTTAGAATAAAATTTAAATAGTCTATCATAAAAATAAATAAATAATTTACTTTAGATAGTCTCCTCTTGTGGAGTATCTAGCCTATTTTCACTGCTTTGCTCCTACAAGCCAATGCTGTCCAACAGAACTTTCTGCAATGATGAGTGTACTCATTTCTGCACCGTTGATAAGGTAGCTACTAGTTACATGTGGCAACTGGGCACTTGAAATGTGCCTAGTGCAACTGAGAAACTAGATTTTAAATTCTGTTTAAGTTACTCTTAATTTAAATACGAACTTGTGGTTAGTGGTTACCATATTGGGCAGCACTGCTATCAGTGATAGTGGGAATATCTGCCTTGCACATAAGCCTTTGAGGCATTTCTAATTTATTTCCATAGGATAACTGACTAAGTGTGGAATTTCTGACCCACAGGGTGTTGATATGAAACAGTTATTGATATGAAAACAATGTCTTTCATCTACTGTTAAAAAAATAAAGTAGACTCCAAAGCACTATGTGTAATATGAGCTTATTTTTTGTTATATAAGAGAAATGACATAGGTACACACACACACACACACACACACACACACACAGAGAATAACATCTGGAAGAATATAAACCAAAATGTTACCAGAGTGTTGATGTTGTGAGTGATTTTCACTTTCTTTTTAGGATTTTTTGCATTGAATGACTTTTAAAAACAAATATGCTCTTTTACAGTCAAGGAAAAACCAGTAAAACTACTTTCATTTAGAAAAAAAATGAGGTTCATCCACAGTAATTCTGGATAACCCTATCTGATATAGTTTTGATATTTGTTCCCCCAACACTAATGTTGAAATGCAGTCCCCAATGCTGGAGGTGGGGCCTGGTGGGAGGTGATTGGATCATGGGGGCGATTTCTCACGAATGGTTTAGCACCATCTCCTTGGTGCTGTCCTCCGATAGTGAGTGAATTCTCACGAGATCTGATTGTTTAAAAACGTGTGGCACCTCCCCCACCCTTGCCTTTGCTTTCACGCTGTGACATGCCTGCTCCCACTTCACCTTCTGCCATGAGTAGTTGCTTCACCAAGCAGATGCTGGTGCCATGCTTTCTGTACAGCCTGCAGAACCATGAGCCAATTAAACCTCTTTTCTTTCCTTTTTATTGTATTTACTTCCTATTTATTTATCTGAGACAGGGTCTTGCTCTGTGGCCCAGGCTGGAGTGCCATGGCGCTATCTTGGCTCACTGCAACCTCGGCCTCCTGGGCCCAAAGTGATTCTCATGCCTCAGCTTCCTGAGTAGCTGGAACTACAGGGATGCACCACCATACCCAGCTAATTTCTGTATTTTTTGTAGAGATAGCATTTCACCATGTTGGCCAAGCTGGTCTCGAACTCTTGGCCTCAGGCGATCCGCCTGCCTCAGCCTCCCAAAGTGCTGGGATTACAGGTGTGAGCCACTGCGCCTGGCCTAGAGTCAATTTTTTATAAAATTGTCTCTGTAAGATTATTAGAAAATGCTAATGAGACAATTAATAAATGTGAAATATTTGTACTCAAGCTGGTTCTATAAAGATAAAAAGTTGAAAACGTTAATTTTATTTGTATATGTTATCAAACTGGTCGATTCTTGGTGATTTGGAAAGCTTTGGCATAAATTATCAAATTAATGAGGTCATTATTGCCAAGTCCCTAATTTACTTTGAACAATGAAAACCACCACAGTAGAAACAAAACACATAGGATCTCACCAAGGTAGGAAACACCTTCTTCTGGAGATATTGTTCCATATTTCACCATCATCTTCACAAAGTCAATCAATGTTTTCATGATAGTAATCAGTGTTTCTTTCTCTTTTGCTTCTTTTTCTATATGAAAGAACAAAATAACTTAAAACTAGTGGGGGATAGCTTCCTCTTTCAATGTCAATTTATAAAGTACAGCATCTTTTTGTTTGTTTGTTTGGGTTTGTTTTTTTTTTTTCAAAGATGAGGTCTCACTGTGTGGCCCAGGCTGGAATGCAGTGGCTATTCTCAGGTCTTATCATGGATCACTACAGTCTCAGACTAAACTCCTGGACTCAAGAGATCCTTCCATGAAGTTGGAACTATAGGTGAACACCACCACGCCCAGCACTAATTACAGTATTTTACTGAAATATTTTTCTCTATATTTATAGCTAAAACCATATATATTTAACTTACAAAAAATCTAAGCTTGATTGGAAATATAGGGTTAGATACAGCTATACTGAACTTTTTTAAAAATGGGCAATGATAACTTCTCCAAAAGAGTTTAATTTCACTTAAAATATTTTGCTAACAGAGTAGATGATGAAGACACAGTTTTCAGCCTGAGATAACATGAATTCAAAAGGAAGGGTAGAAGACTGGCAAGCCAACAACTTTTCTCCACTCAGGTGGTAAGTCTTTGAGGGCAAGAACAATCTTTATTCATTAATTAAGCTTCATTTTCTTAATTGAAAATAAGAACATACAGAGTTCTAGTTTATAAATGCAAAATTGATTTTTGAACAAGATGTTACTTTTTAATCTTTATTTCATTTGAAAGAATATATGCATATGGTAAAAATACTCCAACTGCTCAAAAGTAAATAAAAATGGAAAGTAATATTCTCTTCCTCATCCCCTCTAACTCCCTTTAAGTAATGATTACTCGCAGTTTCTTGGGAACCTTTTTGCTTTTTTCCTTTTTTTTGAGATGGAGTCTCACTCTGTCACCCAGGCTGCAGTGCAGTGGCACCGTCTCGGCTCACTGCAACCTCTGCCTCCTGGGTTCAGGAGATTCTCCTACCTCAGCCTCCCGAGTAGCTGGGATTATAGGCGCACGCTACCACGCCTGGCTAATTTTTGTATTTTTAGTAGAGACAGGGTTTCACCATGTTGGCCAGGATGGTCTCGATCTCCTGACCTCAGGCTATCCGCCTACCTCGGCCTCCCAAAGTGTGGGGATTACAGGCGTGAGCCACCGCGCCCGGCCTCTTAGGAACTTTTTGTATTTGACATTCTGTTCTGCATCTTGATGGAACAAAATGGATAATGATGCCATAATAGCTCAGAAAAAACATTAATTCTAAAATCAGAAAAAAAAATCTGTTTCCATTTTTCAAGAAAAGAAAAACTAAGATGCTAGAGCGGGAACCCAGTTTCCCTATTCTTTGAGCTGCCACTGAAAGATTTTCTCTAAATACTCCTAGCCTTTCCCCCTCCCTCTTCATCCTCCCCCACAGATATGGTTGGTAAGCAACAGCCATTAGCCTATGTTTCTCAACTGGTGGGGATTTGGAATCTTTCTTTTTTTCCACTTGCCTGGAACAGTGCAAGGCAAGAACCTGAGAAACGAGCCTGTTCTGCAGACCTAAACCATCCCTGGGACTGGCTGTTCCAAGATCTAGACGGAGGAGTAGGGAGCAAAGAAGGCCACTGTTGGCTCTCACATGAAGCTGTGTTCTGCAGCACTGTGTTTATCAGCAACAGAGATGATATTTTGGTGTCCTACATGCTTTATTCATTCTCAATTGGTTGAGACCCTGGGCAAGAAAGACAGATGCTAACAAAGAACTCAGTATAAATATTTAAATTAAAATTATGGAAAAATAAAGACAATAAGAAACGAGGTGAGGGAAATGGAAAGATAAGAACAAGTAAGGAACATTTTATACAGTAGATAAAAAATGCCACAAAAGTCATGGGTTGGGAGGGAGGAAAAATGGGAGAAGAGTCAGGGGAAGAGATCTTGGAAAAGAACTGATAAATAGCAACTTCAGCTATCACATTATTTGCTCAAGGACACATCCGTAGAAGTATTTGGCATCACGCTGGTGCTCTTCACTGATGAGAAGTGACTCACCAGGATGACAGAGGTTCTGAGTTGGGCATCTGCCAACCAATGGGGCAAGATAGCTCAGAATGGACCCTTAAGATGTACAAGCCCTGCAGAGCCAGCAGAGTGGCCGGTGCCATCTGGCCGATGTCTGGAATTGAAGCACAAAGGATGTTCTCCAGAAATGAAAGCTTATTTTAAGGTCACTTCTTGGGAGAAATAGATTACAATTATAGAAGTCTTTATATAAATGTTCAATCTGGGGCTGAATCCTTGAACAGGGAAAGAAAAAGCCATGAAGGCAGTCCAGAGCATCTGTTTGAACAATAACAAAAGAAACATTGCACATTATTATCCTCCTTGCAGATTAACCAAAATAAACATGGACTGAATCCTCAGTTAACTCAGTGCACATATGAGCAAAGAGATAAGGATGCATGAAATACTTAGCTTTAAAAAAACAAAAACAAAAACAAATAATTTCCCAAGTGTGTTTGAGGCTCCCGGATTCCATCAGTCTAATGTTCTCCATTTTAACTCTGAAGTTAAAATGTTCATAAAGGCTGAAGCTGAAACTGTTCATAAAGATGTCTTGAATAATCTAAAAAGGATAAATTAGGTTTCATACACTGTTTCCATTAAGGAAAGTGAGTAAAGCCTTTTAAAGAAAGATTTGTTACAAATGTCAGGATTTCCTTCCTACTTTTGTGTGTGTGTATGACAACATGTATGCTAATAAAAAAAGGCAGGCAAAGAAAGACAAATACTGTATGATCTCACTTATATGTAGAATCTCAAATAGTCAAACTCATCGAAGAAGAGAGTAGAATGGTAGTTGCCAAGGGCTAAGGGGAGGGAAAAATGGGGAGGTGTTGGTCAAAGGGTACAAAGTTTCAGTTATGCAAGATGAATACATTCTGGAGAATGTACAGCATGGTGGTGATAGTTAACAGTACTGTACTGTGTACTTGAAATTAGCTAAGAGGGTAGGTCTTAAGTGTTCTCATCACACACACGAAAAGAATAAAAGAAAAAAGAAAAAATGTTAACTGTGAGGTGGTAGATACACTAGTTAGATTCATCATGATAATCATTTCACAATGTATAAATGTACCAAAACTTCAAATTGTACACCTTAAATATATACAATGTTTGTTTGCCAATTATACCTCAATCAAGCTGAGAAAAAAAGAGTTGCAATAAGAGTTGAGGTTGAACTGGGTCAGAGCAAGGACACTGCCTGGTTCATATCCATCTTTGTGCTAGGTCTTTTCCAGCACCTTGTACGTAGCACATGTTCAGTATTTGTTTGCTGAACAAATAAATGAAACTTCTGTTAACAAGAAGATTAAATTATCCAGAAACATCACCTTTCCTGATGATCCTTTCCTAAATATTTTCATCATAACTGACATGCTCCTTTGGAAAAAAAAAAATCAATGTGAACCCTCTTCCCCAAGCCCACAGTGTATGTCATTGGAGATTACATTTGGAAACTGAAAACAGGAAGAAAAGAACACACCCACACATTTCCTGGAATCACTCTTTCTGTTCCACGTAATCACAACCACACAGTGGTTACCTGAATCAATACTTTTCAGTAGTGCATAGAAATTTGGGAAATATTGGAGTTCCTCAAAGTTGTCTTCACTGTAGATTTTAGTTCTCCTTTCCAAGCCATTTGTCAAGGTTAATGTGTTAGATACTGTTTCATCGTTTTCTCCCTTAGTAAGACCATCTTGAATTGCTGCCATTGGAGTCTCCAGTGGGGAAAAATCAATAAAAAATGAACATTTTGTTAGAACTAGTGAAACTCCAGCTTGATTCCTTCCTTTGTGATGCCCTTAAATGTGAAGTGCAAGAATTCCCCCTCCTTTGCAAGCTCCTGCAGGTTCAAACCCATTTCTAGATACGTGTGCTCTTGTCATTTGAAAAGGTTATTGAAGCTTAGGGAAATGTGCTCTACCTCAAGGAAAACCCCCTGAAGACCCCAGCTCCTGCTCAGGGGAAAAATGGGAATTTCTGGGCTCTTTCTCTGGCCGTGTTTACCTCCATAAATTCTCATGAGTCCCTCCTGGAAAAACTGCTTTTTAATGAAGAGGGAAGCTTTGAGTTCACAGAATCCACCAAGAAGGCTGGTGCCAGGATACAGGAAAGCCTGTTAGAATGTCTATCCCTAGCAGAGCAGTCACGCCTGGGAATTTTTGGGTAAAATTTAAGTGCCGTCTGGATGAGTGTACAAAATCCTTTCTCTTAGACCTGGTTTTTGTTCAGTGACTCCCATCTTAGTAAATGGTTCATTCTCCATTCAGTGAACTAGATAGAAATTTAAGAGCCTTTCTTGCCTCTTCTTCCTTTTCCCCCATCCAATCCATCAGTAGCCTTGTTGGCCCCACTTTCAAAATTTATCCCAAATTGGCACATTTCTCTCTCCACTGTGCCACTCTAGTCCAAGCAGCCTTCATTTCTCACCTGCTAACTGCAACATCACCCTCCCCAAATCTATGCCCAACACTGCGTTTCCACATTATAGCCAGTTATCTTTTTAACAATCTGATCATGTAACTCCTTTGCTTAAAATTCTTCAGGGGACCAGAAAATTCTCATGGTTCTTACAATAAAGATCAGAGTCCATCCATGGCTCATAAGGCGCTGCATGGTCTGGCCTGGGTCCACCTCCCCAGTCTCTTCTCTTTTTGCGCTTTCTTTCTGTGCCAGCAACACTGTGCTTGTTTCAGTTGCTTGGATACTCCACTTATCCTTCTCTATGTGCTGCCTCTCACGTTCACAAGTTAACTCCTATTTGACCTTCGGTTCTCAGCTCAAGTTACTTCCTTAGGGAAGCATTTCTGAGCCTAAGTGCAGGTCAGATTCCTTTTTTGAGGTCTCATAGAACGATGTTTCTCTCCTCAGAGCACTTAAAGCAATTGTAATGAAAATACATGACGATTTAAACACGATCTACCTCTTCCACTAGACTTTGAGCTTCATGAGTCAGGGATTATGTCTTTTTAAATAGGCATGGTATTTCCAGTGCTTGGTACAGAGTTAGTATTCAATAAATATTTGTTGAAATAACATTTCATTTGTGTTTTATTTGCATTGATGCATTCAGGTAACATGAGTAAACAGGTCAAGCATATGAACATTTTAGAGATGGGTGAATAGGAGTATGTAATGGGAATGAAGAATTATGGAAATAGCTATGTCCATTTTAGCTCAGACTGGTAAGCTTGAGTGAAAGTCGTAAGGATTTTTTTTTTTTTATAAATCTAGAACTTTTTTTTTTGAGTGGGTGAATCTTCAAAAGCTGCTTTAAAAGATGGCAGCTGGTGAGGATTGGAAGTAAGGAGAGCAGAGGAAAGTTTTTAGGCTATCCAGTAAAAAAAGAAAAAAAAAATCCAGACCCAATTTCTGTTTTCTAGCCTCTCTAAAACAGAACCATCAGCCTCTATAGTCTTTGTATTTGAGATAAGATGCTGGAGGAGATGAGTAGCCATGGGTCTGGGTGCTTTACAGAAGAAAATCAAAGGACAGATGAGGAATTTGATATCCCCTTATGGTCAGTTTCATTTAAAGTTTTAAAGAGAATTCAAGGTGGGGAGAAAGATCTCAACAGCTTGGGTGCCAAGGAAAAAATGAAGAGGCAAGGAATCCAACAAAGGGAAGGAAGGATGAAATTAGCCTGGGTAAATAGGCATCTAAACCGATGAAAAGGGGAAGGAGCAGGTGGAAGAGCATTGCCAAGAACAGAGAGGCAGCATTAGGCAGCTAGCTCTGGGGAACACAAAAGCTGGTGGAGCAAAAGATCTAGTCAACCCACTTCTTTGTGGGGGGATTGGGCACAGATGATGACATCTGCTGTGAACAGATGTTGGATACCAAAAGAACTGTGAGATGTTTGGTTGCAGTTCACTGGGACTGTACACATAGTTGTTATTATGTGATATTGTTACTTCACATATTATTATGTATTATTTTACTGTGAGGTATAAGATATAATCTTTACCAAATAATAGAATATAACATAATCTTTACATTATTTTCAGAGTAGAGATCATTTATATCTTTTAACTTTTTGATATTTTATGTATATGCATATTTTAAAATTAATTAATTTATTGAGACAGGGTCTCATTCTGTCACCCAGACTGGTATGCAGTGGTGCAATCGTAGTTCACCACAACCTCAAACACCTGGCCTCAGGCGATCTTCCTCTCTCAGCCTCCTGAGTAGCTGAGACTATAAGCTTGTGCCACCACACCCAGCTAATTATTTTTATTTGTAGAGATGTGGGTCTCACTATGTTGTCAGGTCTAGTCTTGAATTCCTGGTCTCAACTCCAGCCTCAGCCTCCCAAAGTGCTGGGATTACAGGTTTGAGCCAACATGCCTGGCCTGAATATAAATGGGCTAAAAATGCCACATACCTCAAATCTTCTTTGGTATCAAGTAAGGCACTAATTATTATACAGATAGAAGTACACACACACACACACACATCCATGCATATACATATATACACATACATACCACTTTCTCTGGTATTTTTCCAGCCTGATTCTCAGTCCAGCTTGTGGGCTTATTGGGATCCTCCTCATAATTGTTGGCTTCCTTCGAGATTAATTTTTGTAAAACCTCCGCTACTTCATCTTCCAGTGTATGTGCTTGGCTTTCTGTGATCTATCATAAAAAGGCAAAACATATATAACTGCTATATTCCCAGTCTTGTTATTAAAAAATAATGTGGACTAAACTGTAGTCAAACATGTATTTTTTAAAGAGGTATCTTCTGAACCATCTTTCAGACAGCCCTCACTTATGCCTGCACCACATGCTGGCTGTTACAGGGATTGCTCAGCACTCCTGGAAGAAGTATCTTCGGGCCCACCATGCAAGCTGTTAGTCCTATCTGTTGAAATCCACGGACCACATATTTTGAGAAACACCCTGAGCATTGCTCCTCCATAGCTTTGGGTCATAGTCAGATAAACTTTGACATCCTACAACATTAGCATCTTAATAAAGCCTGTCAGGGCCAGGGCAGGGCAGGGGAGCCAAGCTGAGGTGAATTCAAATTAGATCACCTGGAGTTTCAAAAATACACATCACATGCTTTTGCTCATGTTATTTCTTTTTTTGTCAAATACATGTCTTTTACCTCTGCTGGTTATATCCTAACCATCCCTCTAAGCTTCCTTCGTACGCCTCTTCCTCTGAAGCCTTTCCTTACTGCCAGTTGGATATAAGCTATTCTCTGGCTCCTATGGTTTTTAAGCAGCTGGCATTTTGGGCGTGTGTCTACTTGCCTAGTTCTTCTGATGGATGATAAACTCCTAGAAAAAAAAGAATGGTGCTTTACTTGTCCTTAAAACCTACGAGTCCTAGTAGAAGGAAGACACATTATAAACACTTGGCTACTTGAGGCAAGTGACTTGGCGTCTTGGCATACTCTAAACTGCACTAGGAATTTGGTTTATTTCCATGCACATGACTTACAAGGCCAAGATTCAGTAGTTTAGAAACAATCTTGTCAAACACGGCTCTGTCATTTTCTTCATAAATCCTGGCAGCGATTTTATGAACAATGTCTTCGGCGGTTAAAGGAGTCCCGTCTAGTTGATGAAGACCATCTGGATCATCTAGACAGAACGACCACAACTTCACACCATAGTGATCATAGATCTATTTCATGCATCATATTATACTTATAATCTGTACTTCGCTTTTGTATACTCAGATATGTTTGAAATGTATTTATGGTGGTTCTTGGTCCACAGAAACCCTTGGTTCAAAATAAAATTGGTCTTCATGTTAAAAACTTAGTATGATAATGGACATTCTGAAACTTTCTTAGGTGACTATAAGGGGAAGGAAAAGCTAAAGGCAACAGAAAAGTCCTCTCCATTTATTGTTATCACCAATAATACAAACCATATTATACTTTTTATTAACATAGTATGCCATATTTACATAGTATGTCATATTATTCAGTGTACCCTTCTATATATTGTATGATTTGATATTCCAGTTCCATACAGGGAATAGATAGTTTGGAAATATCCCCACATGTACTACCTTTGCAGGCAAATTCCTGGGGTAGGGCCAGGGACTTCTACCTCACACCCAGAATCAGACAATGTGTACTGAAGATTTTATGACTCACCTAAAATAAATATTTACTTCTAATTGAACTTGTATTAGAGTGTCTTTATGTAAAAAAGGCAGCTTAAGGTGACAAGACTCATCCTTAGAGAACAGAACTTACTTAATTTTATGTGCCTGGAATTTAAACTTTTAAAATGTGGCAACGGATCTGCACAAAGCAATATGTAAATCTTTGCAGAGAAGCATGCTAATATGTTCCCTTGGCTTTCCTAGGAATACATTTGGCAATACAACTTCAGACTAAAGTAAGGGTCCATCCTGAGGGAAAGGGCTAGTGGCAATGAAGCATTGTAGCACATCCATGGAGATCTCCCAGGAATCAATTATTAGTCATCTTCAATCTATACTACATTGAATGGATCAAATTTACAATGCACTTAATTCTCCCTGTTTCCTCTGGAAAGATTGGAAGGATCAGAATTTTAGCCCCAGTGATATCTCTGGTTAGCTATATCCTTGGATCACTGTAAACGAGTCTAACAAGGTATCTATTTCATGGGGTTGTTGTGCCATTAAAAGTAATGGCAAAAACCGCGATTACTTCTGCACCAACCTAACATATGAAAGCTAATGTATTATTGTTATTATGCACAGTGGATTTGTATTTTGAAATAAAGGAACGGCAATTAGCTTCTAGAGAAAATGGAAATTGAATCTCTGGCCAGATTCTGCCCAGATAATCCTCATCATATTCACTCAAAGAAAGAAGAGCCTAATATTTCTATTCTGATTCTGCCCTTTTCTTCCATGGGTTTTGGGGATTTGGACAGGGAATTTATCCCGTGCTTTTCTTTCAGACTCTATGAAAATAGAGGTACATGCAGCCTCAGGCAGAATATCTTCTTCTTGTTTGGAAAGAAGCTTAGGAAAATGAGTGGGGGTAATTGTACGTGGAGGACTGGAAGTTCTCTGTCAGTACAAAATTGCTGAGCTGTTGGCCAGCCCATGAGCCATGAGCCCTTTGAGCTGAGTACCAGAGAGACAAAAAAGCAGAAAAGCCCCTAAGAAAAACAAACAAACAAAAAACGACAAACGTAAAATCAGTTCTCGTCCTGGCTGGCTGAAAATTTGACTCTTCATCTATTTTTCAGGAGCAGAGACTCACTGTTATGTGTCTGATTTTTCCATTTGTGGGTTGCAAGTCAGGCTCTTGAGAATACATAGAGCAGAAACTGCCCCAGTCTATGCAGAGGTGGAAGAATTTATTTCCCTTCCCACTTATCTATCCCTCAGGATCCGTAAGAGGAATAGTTGTTGCCTCCTAGACCTGGAAAATAACTGAGATGACTGTTTTTCAGTCCATTTACTTCACAACGGGGAGGATGTTAGTAACCCACTGAAGAGCCTTTGCTCTGCTGCACTGCTGTACTGTCTTGAGCCAGGAACTTAGGTCTCCCCTAGCAGTGCTTTGCTGGATGGGGTAAACAGTGGAACGTGTGACCATTGCTCCTCACCTTTCCCTGATTTCCTTCACTATTCTAAAATGGATAGTATGACTCAGAATGGCTTCCCTCCTGCTCATGAAGGGGTATTTCACCCTCCATGTATAGACTCCCAGAGGGGAGCCAAACATGGGTTTAACACATAACTTTTGTTAAGTAGCCACAACATTCTAAGTGAATGTCAAAGGGTCATGTCACGAGTCATTATCTGCCCAGTTATGTTTTGAATCCCTAGCATCTAATATAGCACTTGACATTCATTTGTTCAATATATTTTAAAGTCTTACTATGTGCCAGACACTGGAAATAGAGTGACGTAAAGGAAATAGAGTGATGTAAAGTTAGGCATGCTCCCTGACTACACAGGGTTTATTGTCTAGCTCATAGTCCAATACATAGCAATTGCTCAATAGGTATTTGAATGCACACAGGAGCCCCAAAGCACTAGTTTATAAGAGAAATTTGGAAAGATCCTAACTTGTGCATACTATAGAAAACACTGAAAAGGAGAATTGATGGATCCTATAGTACAAGCCTGTTTGGAAGCTTCCTAAAGGCGAGAGTAGGTCTGGGAACACATCTGGCAGAAGTTAGCTTCCTTTACCTTCCCCTCTGGGATGAAGTCTACATGCATCTGAGGTTCTATTCAACTTAGTGGCCAAAAACCCTCTGGTTTCAGGATTTCCAGAGCACAAGGGGAGACCAGAAGCTTACTCACAAATCATTTTCTCCAAGAACCTTGGCCTGTCTTCTCTGTGATCTCAAGTGGAGTTAATACCTCCTACGGTAAACCTGAAGTCATTAGGACTAGCACTTGGTAGTTCCAAACATACTTGGGATGGTAATAAAATGTTGAACAGTTAAAAAATTAGTTGCTCAAGTTAGCAGCCAGATCAAAAACAGATCTATGTCTCTACCTGCATATACAACCAGTTTGACCAATTCAGCCAACTCAATATTAGGCTATTTTATTAAACCAAATGATCACTTCAGTTGAAGTGGTTGAATCTGTTTTGTATGCAGTTATAATCAGTGTCTATTTGTAGTCCCAATATTTTAGGTAAAAAAGTCAAATTCAAGATTTTAAAAAGTAAATTTCCCTGAGTAGCATGGCATATGATATATGTCAAAATATAAACCCATTGCCTCCATCCCACTTCATAGGTACACATGACACTTTGGAACACTCCTAGGTTATTATGTCCTATGAAAGTCCAATTTAATAGTCAGTTGTTTTCTGGCAGAGATAATCAACACAAATCTCCTGTAGCCATGGAACAGAATAACGACAGGGAAGAAAACCTGTACTTACTCCTAAGCACTGGTTCTCAAAATGAAAAACACACTTTCCTCTTTAATGCCTAGGTATGGCAGTTCATTTATTCCCTCATATATTATTTCATTTGTTCATTCATTCATTCATAAATTTATTCAATGAATTCATGGGCTTCCAGGCACTGGGGTTACAATGTCTCTATTCTTATGAAGTTTTCAGTTTAGTTTTGGAGAAAGGCATTAATCATAAATAATCACATGTATGAAGGTAAAATTACAAACTGCCTGAAGTGCCATGAAGGGCAAGAACAAGGTTTCTATCAGATTATGTGTGCTGGATGAACCTAGAAATGTAGTCAGGAAGCAGTCCATGCAGGACTGTGCAAGCTTCATTAAGGACTTTGGTTTTCCTGTTTTGTTTGTTTGAGATGGAGTCTGGCTCTGTCGCCCAGGCTGGAGTGCAGTGGCGTGGTCTTGGCTCACTGCAGCCCTTGTCTCCTGGGTTCAAGTGATTCTCCTGCCTCAGCCTCCCGAGTAGCTGGGACTACAGGCACCCACCACCACTCCTGGCTAATTTTTGTATTTTTAGTAGAGACGGGGTTTCACCATGTTGGCCAGGTTGGTCTCGAACTCCTGACTTCGGGTCAGAAAACTACCACATTGGCTGACAAATGAAGAATGAGTTGGGGAGAGGCGGAGTGGTTGCTGGGAGAACTGTAGATTTTGCTATAGTTTACATGAGACATAATTGGAGCTTGGACAAGGATTGGAGTTTGGACAAGTACAGAGAAAAACAATTGAGAGATACATAGACATAAAATTAGTAAGGTTTGGCAGATTAGAATTTGAGAGCTGGGGGAAAAGATAAATAGTTTGATCCTAGATTTCTGTCTTTTAAAAACTGGGTGGATAGTAGTGCCTTTCCTAAAGAAACAGTACTCTAAGAGGTCTAGGTTGTGAGGTGGACAAAGATTATGAGTTTAATCATGAGCATGCTAAATTTGAGGTGCTTCTGAGACTGCCAAGGGAAAATGTCAAATAGGTAAACAGATAAATAGGTCTATAGCTAAGAAAAGTCTGGCCTAGTGATATGGGATGTTAGGATATAGATGTAACTGAAGCATGTAAAGGTTAGGATGACCTAAGGAGAACGGATATGGCTAGGAGGAAACACCAAAAAGGAAATAGTGGATATTTCACCTTTTTTGTGCAGGGTGGGAGGGTACTTTATTGATCTAATTATTTGAAAATTATGATACTTTGTGTGTACTACTTGTTAAATCTGAATGTTCAAGTGAATTTAATACCATAAAATATAAATACTAGATTAAAAAATGTTTTCAGAGCATCACTAAAGGAATTTTTAAAGGGAAAATAAAATTTGGCATTCTGTGGAGCTGGGGCTCTACACGTTATCAGTAAATATATGCTTTATCTCAATTTTGGACTTGACTAATAAAGGATTATGAATGTTTAAAAGATATTTTTAAAATATTGGACTTTCTCTTAACACATTATAGGAAACTCCACGTTAACAAAAAGTTCTTTTTTCTCATTTACCTTGAAATTTATGATCCAATCCACTCTTAGTAGAATCATAATCATCTATCAGTTTTCGATTCTTGGTTGAATCAACATCTTCCACATTCAACTTATTATCAAGTGGGGAGCTTCTTATAGATTGTCTTTCTTTCTCAATTTTTTCCTTTTCTGTTATTGCCTTTAGCAGGTTCAAGTTATCAACAAAAGAATAGTTGCTCTGACCTGGCTTGTTTTCTGGAAGAATATCCCCAAACCCAACACAGCCATTTTAGTTCAGATTCTCATAGCCTGCATTATTTAAATTAAGATCAATATGATTTCTTTTTACCTGGAGGATATGTTTTTTTAATCTTGTCTTCTTCTGCTTCAGCAATCTGTGAAGCAAACAGGAGATAGACCTGGTTTAAAATCATTGCTCCACTACGTACCAACTATGAGAGCCAAATGATTTAATCTCCATGGGATTTAATTTTCTTGTTTGTAAAATGTGGATAATTCCTATTTCAGAGCACTGTTACAATAATTAAATGAGATAAAATTAAGGGCATATGCTCAATAAATGTTAATTTCTTTCTTCTATAATACTGGTGAAAGAGAAATCTCTGGTAAATTAGGCAGTCTTACAACAGAGTGGATGTGATGCTGAGCTTACTGGGTTATTATATAGTTACTCTATGTATTCATTATACAGAACTCAATGTAAATAACTGCTAGGTCATAGAATTTACCAAAACTAGATTTCCCATCCTAATTTCTGTCAATTAACTATTAAGTTCCTGATGTTCATAAATTCAAAATGACCAAAATGTCACAGCATAATTACATTAAATAATAATAACAAAATCAAAATGAAATAGCATTCATAATGTTACTTTTGACCTACCTGTTCATTCAAAGGTCTTTCTGCACTTAATTCTCTATTATGTAGAGATTTGTCTAGAATAAACACACGTGAATATAAATTTAATTGTGCGTTGAAGGACAAAATATGCCTCTTATTAAATAAAATTTTTATAAAAAGGAAAATATTAGGCGAAATAATTTTGGATGACTATGAAACAAATACATATTAACAAAGATTATCAAGATTATACAATAATAGTAATTATCAATATTGCCTTGTTTATTATCTTGGTGTATTTCCTGAGCTGACAGAATCACACTTTTTTTTTTTTCTGACCAGAAATTTAACATATAGTTCTAACACTAGGGTTACCAGCTATTCTCAACTACAGAGAGCATAATTTGGGTTGATATTATTGGCACACTAAAAGCTCTTTCATCATATACTGCATATGTAATGAATAGACTATCTGAGAAAGGTTGTAAGGCAACTAGAAAACAATCCAAGCCACTTTAGGTGAAAAAGATTCCCTTCCCTTTTCAAAATAAGATCTTTAAAAACAACCCATATTATTGCTCTATCATTTTAAAAGTGAAGAAAAAAAATCTGTCTTCTGTCTCTAAATTCGAACTGATTTCTCTGTCCGTATTCATGGATATGATTTGATCAGAAAACGAGGCAGGGTGATTTACAGCTCACGTATTATGCCAAACTTTACCTTTTCGTGGCGAAATAAAAGGAAAGTAGGAAGAAGAAAAGTGTTCACATACCTTGGCTGCCTCCAGGTTTGGGGAAAGCTTGAATCGGGAGCACTAACACCAGAATCCAAGTGCCGGTCCCGAGGAACCCCATTCTTCCACGCTCGGCTTGGGTCACAGCCCGGCGCTGGGCTCCTGGAGCTGTAGCTTTTGTTATGAATGAAAAGGAGGAGTAAAAACAGGAAGAGCCAGGAGGGCGGGTGTGGGGCGGGAGAGGGGCCGGGACTGGGCGGCCGCGGGATCTCTGACACCCGAGGGTCAAGGGATTAGCAGGGTTGGGGCGCGCGGGAGTCACGTCTCCAGGTAGAGGGGAGCGCTGTCCGCCCAGTGGGTGCTGAAGTTCCTGTGACGCGGAGACTGCCGCGCCAGGGCGTAGCTTTACTCTCGCTCCCTCCTGGAGAGGAAGTGAGGAAGGAAGCGCATGCTCCATGAACGCCAGAGGCGGGAGGGGATGGCGTCAGTGACTCCAACGGTACTCCAATCCCCCGGGAATGGAACAAAGGAGGGGCGACCGGCCTGCTGGTGTATTTTCTGTGCTGCAGTCCTAGGGTGCTCCTGGGCTCAGAGTCAGCTGGCTTGTCCTAAGCGTGACAGAATTGTCCCAACCTCCCAAGTAAATGTTACCTCAAGGGCCAAATGCTTTCTCTGCCTGTGCACCTGTCAAGGAGATTTAGATAACCTTGTGCAAGGAGTTCTGCTTTGGGATTCTTCTTTTGGGATATCTGCTCCAGAATCCCTTCCTTCCATTCACCTCCAGTACCCAAAAGGTAGATATAATTATAATCTCTTTAGAAAAGCCCTGCCTTTTGTGGTCTGTGTTGACGTATCAAGCATCCCTCAGCTCTACCGAGGCTTTTGAATTGGGAAATTCAAGAAACAGTCTTCCAAATAGTCAGATTGCTGCAACACACTCTCACTCTCTGATGCTGAAACACAACAACGACAAAAACAAATCATTGCCTATTCCCCTAAGAGTGAGTGTCTCCATCAGTCCTGAGTAGATGAGCAGTAATGGCAAATTCTTCTTTCCCCACCAAGTGGAACCTCCCCCATTTTACACACACACCACAAAACTAAATTAGAAAAAAAGAAGATGTATTTCTGTAAAATCTTGCCCAGAATTTAATTATGCCCAAAGACCTGGCTGTTCCAGGGGTCCTTCAAGAGAGGGGATAGTCATGAAAAGCATTTTTCATCTTTACTAAGTCAGGGAGGTGCTTCCTATGTTCTGAGAATATTCCCAGAAGCCTAAGGTTTTTGCATACAAGGAGCTATCAAAAGACTTTAAATGATGAAAACAAGCAACATTAATGTGAGCAGGGTGCTGAGTAAGCTCTTTAGTCTCTGATTTTTAAACAGAACTTGGACCTTTTCCTCTGGACTGCGGCATGCTGGGAACCAGTCTGAATAATGACCAAAGAGAAGGATTCAGCACAATCAGGCCTTTGATTTCTGCACCCTCCTTTTCAAGGAGGAAGTTATTCAAGTACCTAAAAACAAACAAACAACCAAGCTGACAAACAAATCTCCCTCGCTCTGGAGGTTTTTGAGTTTGGAAGTCACTCAAATACTTCCTTTGAGGATCTAAAGAGTACTTCTAAATCTAACAGCTCTTTCAAAACAAAAAACTCTTTATTGGCCGTGATAACATAGCATTATTATCCCAGTATACTGCATTAAAAAATTAAGTCATATTTTAAAATCTCAGCTGAATGAAGTGTACATTTCTTTAGTTTCCTTTTCTTTACGAGGGAAATGACAGGCTCTGTTTACCTCACACTGTTATTATGAAGATAAAATGGGTACATGTTTTGAACTAGTCATTTTGATACCAAGAATATTTTGATACAGCCTAAGAAAATAAGTCATGAAATGTTTTCAGCTTTTACGAAACATTACCCAATGTTATCTGAAATAGCCATTCACTGATCCTGAGACTCACTGACCTAATCCCTCAGCTTCACTTTGTCCTTTGTCCCATTCCTGACTCACTTGTCTCCTCAATACATGTTTGCAATTGGGAGAGACTCAGGATGGAATGAAGGTCAGGGATGCCTGTTGAGCACATTGCATTGCTTGCCCAAAAGAAAAAGGGTATTTTGTCTCTCTCTGCCATTTGGACTTAAAGTGATTATGTTAAATGGACACTAAATCTAGGATCATGTTATGTTTCTGATCAAATGAGCGGTGGGGCATAGAGTAAACCATAGGCATGAATTAGTTTACATTATTCAGCCTTATGGATGATCCCACTGGACTTAGTATAGGTCTGTGAATGGAGTAATCCTAAATTGTATTTATTCATCCATTCACTTAACAGGTGTTTATTGAGCATTTGAAATGTACTGGGTATTGAGATAATTGCTGGGTGTACAAAGACAAGACACTAGTCACTGCTAGTCCTATAGCCTAGTAGAGAGAAAAGATTATGACTATAACAACAACTATTTGGTGAACAGGTTTCACATGCAACACACTATTCTTATTTAAATATAAGTGAATGAATAAGTACAAGAGAGTGTTATGTGTCCTTTTTGTATGTGCAAAGTTCAAGTAGCGTCTGTCCAAATAATGGAATGAATGGTCAGGAAAGATTTCAAAGATAAGACAGCCCTTTTATTAATAATAAAAAGATTAAAATATTTGATTCTTATGTGTGAGAACACTATAAACATGGAATAATATGAAAATATATGTTGAAATTACAAGACAAATAACATTGACACAGATCAGATAATTATTAAATTGACAATGTACAATGCACAGTGAGTTTGTCAGTGCTGCTTGTTCAGTTTGTCAACACAAATGAAACAATTGTGGTGTGCTCATTCACTAGTGGAGAATATTATTTTTAAGCTGAATCTTGAAGATAGAGACATTTGTAGGATGCTTTCATTTATTACAGAAAAAATATATTATTATTGTATTTTTATAGAAAATTTCAAGCACAAAAGTAGAGGAAATATTGAAATAAGCATGCATGTATCCACTACCCAACCTCAATTATCATTAACTCATGACCATTCTTTTTATTCTATATTCCCATCCACTTCATACCCCTAATGAGTTATTTACCCATTAAAAACCCCAGACTTCATCATGAGGTTAAGAGATCGAGACTGTCCTGGCCAACATGGTGAAACCCCATCTCTACTACAAATGCAAAAATTAGCTGGGCGTGGTGGCACGCACCTGTAGTCCCAGCTACTTGGGAAGCTGAGGCAGGAGAATCACTTGAACCCAGGAGGTGGAGGTTGCAATGAGCCAAGATCGTACCACTGCACTCCAGCCTGGCAACAAAGAGAGACTCTGTCAAGAAAACAAACACACAAACAACAACAAAAAAAAACCCCAGACTTCATATCATTTCATCCATAAGTATGTCAAAATATGTCAGTATATTTATGTAAAAGATAAGGATTATTTTTTCTAATGTTACTGCAATGCTTTTAACATACCTCCTCCTCATTATAATAATACCATAGTACCATCAAATATCCAGTCAGATTCAAATTTCCCCCACTTGCCTCATACTGTAAATATTTTTACAGTTGGTGTACTTGGACCAGGATCCAAATGTCGTGCATTGCATTTGGTTGACACGTGAGAGACACATATGAGTAAGAATGGAAAGACAGACATTGCAAGGTTTTCTTTGACTTCCTAGATGAGATCATTGCTTCCTCAGGATACCATGCACACTCCCAGTTGGGCATATATCCCATTATGCTGCTTTGTGTAGATGCTTTCTTTCTCCTTATTTCCAAAATAATAAATACATATGGAAGGAAAAACTTCTGAAAATACAGATAAGGAAAAAGGGGAAATATCTGATAGTGATAACCAATGCAAACTTTAGGGGTATGTCCTGTTGTTGCACATTTTTTCTAAGAAAACACTTTACACATATATTTATAAAATTATCTTTCACTGTAATTACATGCTTACATATCTGGCTTTCTACCACACTAGACTGTGAATTTTTCAAGGAAAGGATCTTGTTTCACTCATCTTTGATTTCTCGGCCCTTCTTACAGTGTCTAGAAATCCATCTGCTTAAGTAAATGAAGGGATGGGAGGTTTCCTGTTATCTTTGGTCTTCAAATGCTGAGGCTATGATGGCTATCCCACATTGGAGGATCTTGACACTGTCAGGACAATTCTTCACTCAGCACTTTCATTACAAAGGCGTGGTCTCACAGAAGAGATGTTCATGAAAGGGCTAAGAATAGAGAGCCTGAGCTGGCAAGGCCCTCGCAGTTACAGAGTTATAGGAATGGATCTGTTGCTGTGAAAGAGACCGACACAGGATGCCAGCACTAGAGGTGGCTGCTGATATAGACGAAAGGAGAAATAAATGTGAAAAATTCACCATCAGAGGAAAGTTGAAATAACAAAGAATAATGGAAATGAGCAAATAACAAGACTTAAGGAAAGTGAAGGCATGGAAATGAAAAGAAAAGGGCACATGAATAAGGAAAGTGGGCCCAAATGACAAGATCATATAGGCCACCTACAGAGTGAAAAGTGCCAGAAATGAATCTGAGAGTGGGTAGGAGGAGAAAGTAGTAAATTTTTCTTGTTCACTTATCTTGCTTGTACCATAGTTGAACCAGATTGGGTCAGTCACCTACCCTGGGGGCCATAGGAGGAAGATGCAAGAACTATGATTGAGGGTTCACTCCAAAACCACAAGGGTAGAATGGCTTCCCAGAAGGAATCAGGGTGAGGCTATAAAGTAAACAAAAGACAACAGATGCTCACGGCACCATTAAATACAGTATTTAAAATGAATTAGCATTATTGAGTGAAAATATCAGGTTGCCTATCAGCAATGTGATTCCTATTATAAAAAGTGTGTGTGGCTGGGCACAGTGGCTCAGGCCTGCAATCCCAACAGTTAAGGAGGCTGAGGCAGGAGAATCTCTTGAGTTCAGGAGTTTGAGACTGGCCTGGGCAACATAGGGAGACCCCATCTCTCCCACCCCCACAAAATAAATAAATAAATAGATAAATAAATAAGCTGGGCATGGTGGTGCATGCCAGTAGTCCCAGCTACTTGGGAGGCTGAGGTGAGAGTGTCGCTTGACCCCCGAGGCTGTAGTGAGCCATTATTGCAACACTGCACTCCAGCCTGGTTGATGGAGTGAGTCCCTGCCTCAAAAACAAAAAAACAACAAAAAAGTTTGTGTGTGTGTGTGTGTGTGTGTGCACATGCTCATACCTAGAAATTTATCTGGAAGTCTATTTCCCATAATATTTACAATGGTTACCTGGTTAGGATTTTTCTTTGTTCATTACGCAATTCTGAGCTCCTTATATTTTCAACATGAGTATGTATTATGCTGTTTTATAATCAGAAAAGAACAATAAAACAACATAGTCTATGTACATAATTTTATATACTGCAATGTTTCATATTCCATTATGTTTCAGACAGTTGTAATAAACTGTTTTCATTTGGGATGTGAGAACACATTGTGATAAGGTCAGTGGAAGGGAAATTAAAATTTGGTGGGAGGGTTTTTTTGTCTTCTCTGACACTCTGCTACTACTTGAGTGCCATTCTAACAGTGTTTCACAGTGTACTGTCATTACTTTTATGTCCTTTTCATCGTAACCTCCTAGAGGGGAGGGACTTGTCAGTACTCATCTATTTACCTCAGTGCCTAGCATATGTAGTAAAGAGGTCATAAATGTTTGTTGAATGGAATCTTATCATCTTATGAATCTATCTATAGCAATTCTCTTCCATGAGACTTGGGACCTTTTTTCCAAGTGTATTCCATGAGTGTATTTCAAATGGCCAAACTGCACAAATTCCTCATTAGCCCTGCCCATTCCCTCATTTTTCAGGGACAATGCCGCCAGGTAGACATGGGCATGCTTGAGGTGGGCTAAGACTTCCCAAATGCTCCTCAGGTTAGCACCCACCCTCTGCCCTGTGAGGCTCTGGATCTGGGATTTGTGGCACTAGGAATTTGGAATAGGAAACTATTCTAGTTCTTCCCCCTGTTCAGTGATGCAGGTATGGGGGTTAGCAGGGAGGGAGATAAAAGGTACAAAGTGGCGTTTCTTTCTATAGGGTTCAGCCTTGGGGAATCTGCTAAAATACAGAAGGGATGTGCTCCCTTTTGAATCTTCACAAGGTACTAGCCATCCAACGTGTGTTCAGCTTGCATGAAGTTAAGGCCATTCTTGACTGCCTTCATTAGTGTGGTGGTCACGCTGGCCCTGAGTGAGCTGCTTCAAACTCTTAGAAGTGTTGGTCAAGATCATCTGGATTTCTGAGGAGGAGAGAGTAAGCATCAGAAGCTTGGCCTCTGGCTGCTGGAAGGCACCTTTCTCTGGGTTGTGCAGAGGTGACAGAGCAGTAGGTGCACCAGAGTCATCCTTCCTGGGCCTCTGAGGTCAGGTAGAGGACAAGGTGGAGATAGGCACCCACCCTGACTCACCCCTGTCCTGGAGGTCATGCAGTTGCTGATTAGTAGCACAGGAATGTGGCACAGCTAAAGGAGTTAGAGACTTTGCTCACAGTAAGGGGCTCCATGAAATCACTGCCCTCTGGGCCTACTGTGGCTATTACAGGGTGGCAGGAATTGGGATTCCTCTGTCATTAGGTGTGGTGGGCTTGGAGCATGAGTTGTTTCCGCTCCATGGTTATAATGAGTGAAGATGATGAACAAGTGCCAAGAATCATGTCTTAAAGGAAGGCATGATTGGAGTTGTGACCGATAGCATAAACTGGGTCACCAAGGTAAGAGATCCAAAAGCAAGAACCAGAGCTTACTGCTTAAAGGGGCAGGAAAACTCAGTGAATTGATGAACCAGAGTACTAGAAAGAAGGCTGGTCTGGAAGAATTTTTGACTTGGTGTTTAGGCACCTACCGTGGCTTTTTATGCAGGTCGTTTTCTGCTTTGCCTGGTTGTGCCAGATCCATTAAAGGAACTGAAATGGACCGGCTGGGGATATGTAGAAATGGGTACAGTCTAAGCGTCACCCCAGCACTCATGGCAGACCTTAGCTCTCCATTTCTCTTCTTTATGAATGCAGTGAGAGGGCTCCACAGGGCAGAAGGATTCCCATTTTAAGTTCTGGGTTTTTTTTTAATGTTGTAAAAAGTATTTGTTTGTTTGTTTGTTTGCTTATTTGTTTGTTTGTTTGCTTTTTTGAGACTGAGTCTCACTCCATCACCCAGGCTGGAGTACAGTGGCATGATCTTGGCTCACTTGAGTCTCAACTTCCTGGGCTCAAGCGATCCTCCTGCCTCAGCCTCCTAAGTAGCTGGGACTACAGGCGTGCACCACCAAACTTGGCTAATTTTTTTTTGTAGAGATGGAGTTTTGCCATGTTGTTTGGGCTCGTCTCAAACTCCTGGGCTCAAGCAATCCACTTGCCTCAGCCCAAAGTGCTGGGAATACAGGTGTGAGCCACCACACCTGGCCCCTTTTTAAGTTCTTATCTATAGATTCTAAGAGAGTCTAAGTTTCTAAATTTCAGATTCCATGAAGTAGTATTTCCTCTACATCAGTATCTGGGGCCTGGATGTGATAACTCAAAGAGAATTTCTCCCTAGAGGTCAACCCAATCATAGACAGTGGGAAGCAGCTTCTATCTAGTTGTACCAGATCCTGTTTGATAAAAAATGATACCAAGGGACTGAGGAATCAATGTCCAGATGCAGGCAGTCTCCAGTGGACCAAGGTGACAGTTCTTGTTCCTTGCCTTGGCTCCATGTTAGATTCCCTGGAGGGAGCTTCTAAAATCTTCCCGAAGAAAAACAATGACCTAGAGACTGATGAAACTCTGGCCCGGTAGCACTAGAGCATTATCCAAAGCTGGGCTCTTAAGTGAGTGATAATGGTGGCTTAGGAGCCCCTCTTATGTGTGGCATGAGGGCTTCCATGCGCCATGTGGGTTTAATCCACTTACCTGACTCATGGTTCTGGAAGATTAAAAATATCTGGAAATCTTGCCAAGAAAGTTGAAGCAGCTCTGAGAAAAAACCAAGTCCTTAAATGGTGTGTATGTCTCTACACTTTTTGGTTCCCTGCTTTAACCCTGATTTCATCTTTTATTGCTGTCTCCCTGCTTTCTTTAATCCAGCCATGTTAGGTTCCTTGCTTTTGCTCACACACAGCAGGCCTGCTTCTTCTACCTCAGAACCTTTGCAGTTGTTGTTTTCCTGGAATGCTCTTCTCCTAGATATTTCCATGACTCAGTCCCCTACATACATCATCTTTCTGCTCAAAAGTCAGGTTCTTAGGAAGTCCTACTCTCTCAAGTTGGGTTTCCTGGAAAGCCAACTTTGAAGTGGAAATTAGTATGCAGGATGTTTGTTAGGGAGTGCTCTTGAACCAACTCCTATGGAAGAGAAGGAATGGGAAGGAAGTAGGATTTGGCAGAGGGACAAATCGAGCTGCAATGCAGTCTCGATAGAAGAACTTGCCAAACCTACAAGGAATTCTAAAGATGAGAGGACTCTTCAGAGCTGTCCTGAGCTGGGGTGGGAGGGCTCAGCTTTTATATTTCTGTGTAGATCAGTCACTGGGTGTGAGCCTTTCCAGCATGACCTTGGATGAAGGTCATGCTGGAGGAATAAGTCTTTTCAGCAGCTGGAGGAATAAGTCTTTGTGTCCTGAAGGCGGATCTGAGGAGTATATCTCAATGCTCACCACACATACTCTGGCCCCCTATTTAAAATTGTAACCCCTTCCCCTGCAATCCCCCTTCCTATCTGTTGTTTGCTATTTCTCCATTGCACTTATCACCATCCAGTGTATTGCACCTTCACTTATTGATTTTATTTGTTATCTCTCCCCCACATCTAGAATGTGAGATTTATGTGGACTGGGATTTTTGTCTGTATACTATTTTTCATTGCTGTATTCCTAGCATCTGACTTATAGTAAGTGCTCAATAGATATTGATGCCTGGAATTTGCTTTAAAATACCCAAGAAAAAATATACGGTAGATAAATAGATAAAGAGAAAAAATAAGAGTGGCTATTAGTTGATAATTATTGTTTCTTGGCAATGAATACACAGGGGTTCAATATACTATCCTCTCAAAATTTTTCACAATAAAAAGCTTTGTACAAAAGGTTTATTTTAAATTCACTCCTCACTGAGGGAGGGAGTAGTAAGACAGACTATTTTTCTTTCCTCTTCCTTCTCCCAGTGGTATTCTGAAAATACAATTTAACATCTTCCTCAGTGGAGCAGAAAATCAATAGCGTTGCTCTGGTGCTGTAAAGCCCATCCTCCAGCCAGTCGTCCTCTGGTGACCCAAAGTGACTTAGCTGCCAACTCCTCTGCAAGATTAGTAGTGCAATTAACAATCCTTGAAGAATTAGGCCAGCATTTCTTGTCAGACACTACATAGGTATACTTCGAATGAATGTATTCTGAGAAACTAAGAGTGACTAGTGATTCCTCCCCGCCCCACCTCCCGCCCCACTTTCAATAAGGCATGAAACAGTGGCCAGGAGGAGCCTGTGTGAAAGTCCTCAGCTCTTCCCAAAAGAGAGGGTGGGTTGTTGACTCATGGGGGGTGGTGTGGGGGCAGGGAAGAGAAACCGGCAGTTCCTTTTTCTCTGCTGCTCCTGTGGCCTGTCTGACCTTCTTTCTTCCCACTCTCCTTAGCTCCCTGAGCTCCAGGCACACTGGCCTCTGCTGCTGCTCACATGGCCAGACACACCCTTACGTTGGAGCCTTGACTGTGACCCCCTTGTCTACATGGTTTATTTCCTCACCTTCCCCAAGCCTTAGCTCAAATGTCACTTTCTCGGTGATGGGCTATTTAAAATTGCACCCTCTTTCTCCATTCCTGTACTCCCAACCCCATGACCTTGTTCTACTTTTTCATTATTCCTTGCCACTTGTCTCTTTCAAGCATGCTATATAATTTATTTATCCATCTATTTATTAGTATATAATTTATTTAATCATATAATGTATTGATCCATCTATTCTGAGTGCCTATAGCAGTGCCTCGCATGTAAATAGTCATGGAAAAAGTTGAAAGAATAAATGGAGTTGAGTCCTGTGTTTCTCAGTATCTGCACATTCAAGATTTCTTTCAGGTCAGTCCTGGTTTTAATTACATTACTATCAGACTCCCTCTGCTTCCCTTCCTCTTGCCCTATACCTCCATCACTGCAGTTCATACTTTAAAGCAACCAGGGCGATCTTTAAAAAATGAGTCTGATCAAAGATAAGTGTGGAGTTTAGGCAAAGCAACATGGGAAGTTTTATCCCCCTATGCCCAGTCACAGCAGGGAGCCATTACCACCCAAAGCCTGGGCCTGGTGTGAGAACTGACAGGACCTGCAGCCTTCAGTAGAGGATGCAGCCAGCAGGAGACAACCCATCAGAAAGGCAGCCAAGGAAATAAATCTCCTGACTCCACTCTCCTCCCTTCCTCTCATCTCCTACAAGTGCCCCCCAGTGACTGAACTCAACCAGAAGCTAGAGGACGTGGGTGCCATTGAGGCAATCCTTAGAAGTCAGCCTTCTTGGGCACAGGGCAAGGTGGACAGTGGAAGTTAGGAGAGGGAGAACATGGAAGATACCCACTTTTTCTCTTCTATCATGTTGCTCCAGTCCCAAGGCCGCCCTTCATATCACTACCAAAATATGACAAGCTTTGTCCCAACTCAGGACTTTCGCACCTGCTCTTCTTTCTGCTTGTAGCTTGCCTTTACAAAGTTAGCTCCTTCTCATCCTGTCCTTTCTCAATTATCTTCTATTACATCATCCTATTTCTTTCTTTCTTGGTATTTATGACAACATTTAATAAATTTGCTTCGTGGTCCATCTCCTCCTCTAGACTATGCAAGCTCTTTGAGGCCAGGAACCTTGTCTATCTCATATTCCAACACGTGGAACAGAGTCTGGCATGGAGTAGGTGCTCAATAAACATTTTTTTGAGTGAATGAACACATAAATGAATAAGCAAGAAAGTTTTAAAAGAAAATGAAGGTGAGCTGGCTGGCCAGATATTAAATTATAAAGCTACAGTAACTAAAACAATTTGGCCCCAGCACAGGGATAGAAAAAAATAGTCCAGAAATAGAACCACTGTCATAGCTTTCTAACTAGTTTCCCTGCAATATGGTGGTTTAGTACACGATACAAGTGGCATTTAAAACCAATCTGTTTTGTGCTGCTGTAACAGAATACCTGAGACTGGATAAGTTAGAAACAATAGGAGTTTATTTGCCTCATGGTTCTGGAGCTGGGAAGTCCAAGATCAAGGGGTCACATCTAGTGAGGGCCTTCTTGTTGCGTCATAACATGGTGGAAGGCGTCACATGCAAGAGAGTGTGCAAGAGAGCTGAACTCATTTTTACAACAAACCCACTCCCACGATAAGGACATTAGTCCATTAATCCCATTAATCCCAGGGTTAGGCTCTGCCTCATGACATAATCACTTCTTAAAGGTCCTACTTCACAACACTGTTGCACTGGTGATTAAGTTTTCAACACATGAACATTGGAGGGCACATTTAAATGATGTTTGTATGATTAGCTAACAATTTTTTATTAAAATTTTTGGGAGGCTAAGGTGGGTGGATTGCTTGAGCCCAGGATTTTGACACCAGCCTGGACAACACAGTGAAACCCCATCTCTACAAAAAATACAAACATTAGCCAGATGTGGTGGCATGCATCTGTAATCTCAGCTACTTGGGAGGCTGAGGTGATAGGATCACCTGAGCCTAGGGAGATCAAGGTTGCAGTGAGCCATGATTGTGTCACTGCATTCCAGCCTGGGCGGCAGAGTGAGACCCTGTCTAAAAGAAAACAAAAAAGGAAAAGAAAAATGAATGTATTCCTCACACCTTCATTGAAATAAATTGTATACAGATCAAACATGTAAAGTGAAAACATGAAAAAAAGTGTGAATACTTTTACAATCTTTTTGTTTGTGTGTTTTTTGAGACAGGGTCTCACCCTGTTGCCCAGGCTGGAGTTGAGTGACACAATTATGGCTCACTGTAGCCTTGATGTCTCAGGCTCAAGCAATCCTCCCACCTTAGCCTCTTGAGTAGCTGGGACTACAGATATGAGCCAACATGCCCAGCTAATTTTTTAATTTTTTGCAGAGACAGGGCATCCCTACATTAACCAGGCTTGTCTCAAACTCCTGGGCTCAAGAGATCTTCCTGCCTTGGTCTCCCAAGGTGCTGGGATTACAGGCATAAGCCACTATGCTCAGCCTACTTTCATAATCTTGAGAAGAAAAACACTATCCTAAACATTACAGATAGAAAACATAAAGGGCTGGGTGCTGTGACTCATACCTGTTATCCCAGAACTTTGGAAGCCAAGGTGGGAGGATCACTCGAGGCCAGGACAATATAGCCTGGACAATATAGCCAGACCCTGTCTCTACAAAAAATAAATATATTAACAGGGCATGGTAGTGCCTGCCTGTAGTCCTAGCTACTCCACAGAGGGTAAGGAGGGAGGATCCCTTGAGCTCAGAAGTTTGAAACTGCAGTGAACTGTGATTATGCCACTGCACTCCTGTCTGGGTGATACAGTAAGACCTTGTCTTAAAAAAAAAAAAAAGAAAGAAAGAAAAGTAAACATAAAGAAAAACAATGATAAGATATCTAAAATTCATGTTTTAAAAAATTACAAAAGTGTTATAAGAAGTTTGAAAAACTAGGAAAATACCTGCAAAACTTAATTTCCATAATATATAAAAAGCTCGTATAAATCAATGATAAGATGGAAACACTCTAAAAGAAAAATAAGAAAAGGACACAAACAGAAATTCAAAAATAGGAAGAAAATTCATTAAGTATATAAAATGTTCATTTTACAATGAATATAAAATGTCATTTTTGAATTTTCAAATTAGCAACAATTGAAAATATTGACAATACTAAATGTTGGCCAGTATGTTAGTTTCTTACTGCTTCTGAAACAAACTACCCCAAATTTAGTGGCTTAAGATGACACAAATTTATTACCTTATGGTTTTGTAGGTCAGAATTCCAATACTTGTTTCACTGGGCTGAGATCAAGGTGTCGGAAAGTTTGCCTTCCTTCTGGAGACAGTAGGGGAGACTCTCTAAAGAAACTCCGTTTCCTTGCTTTTCCCAGCTCCCAGCAGCTGCCGCATTCATTGGCTCACGGCCCCTTCTTCCATCTTCAAGGCCAGTGAGTTTGCTTCTCCCTCTGACCTTTCTTCAGTGGTCACATCTCCCTCTGACAACAGCCTGAAAAAGTTCTCTCGTTTAAGGACCCATGTGATTAGGCTGGGCCTACCCAGATAATCCAGGATAATCTCCCCATCATGAGGTCCTTGACTTAATCACATCTGTAGAGTCTGTTTTGCCATAGAAGGTAACATACAGGTTCCATATATTAAGACAAGAACATCTTTGGGGGTGGGATGAGGTCGAAGAAGACGTATAATTTGGTTTACCACAGCCAAGGTGAGGAAAAAAAAGGACACTTCATTTAGTTTTCCTGATAAATCTTACTTTAATAATGTGCTCTATGGCAGAATAACCCAAATTGTGTTCTTTAGAACTTCATATAAATTTTCCTCTTAAGAAGACAGGAATATTAGGAGATTCACATTACACATTAGCATCATAAAGTTTATGAGGTCCACAATTTAAAAAACAAAAACAAAAATAGTTTTTAACATTTCCTAAACTTCTTTAGCCATGGAATCTACTTTCTTGCATAACATTGGTTAACATTCAATTACTAAAAGTTATAATATAATTGAACTTTATATTCATATGTATAAATACAATACATACTATACATATATAATTATAACAAAGGGTTGTGTTCCTATTTTGTCTCCACAACTAGCTCAGTCTTTAAAAAGAATGCTCAGAAAGAAATATTGCAAATAATAAATATGTGAGTGGTCAAAAACTTATGAAAAATAACACCCAATGAGTAATAAGAGAGGTACAATGTTTCAAAGGAAGAAACCATTAGTTTTCTTTCAAATTTAGGAAAGATTTTTGTAAAGATAAATGCTAGAGTTGGCAAGGATATGGAAGAACGTGTCCTTAAGTATATCGTTCTGGTGAGAGAGCAATTGGCATAAGCCTTTTGGAAAGCAGGTGGGTTATATAAATCAAAAGCCTAAAAATACATATGCCAGATGCCTGAGATGAAAAGATACGTACCCCTTGGTTTAGCAATTTCATTTCTGAAGTGATCAGTGGTAGAAAAGAATGAGCTACTGCTACATGCAACAGGAATACATCTCGCCCACATAATGGAGAGTGAAAGAAGCCAGACACAAAAGAACACATGTTTTTGTTTATATGAAGTTCAAGAATGGGCTAATTTATCTATGGTGGTAGAAGTCAGAATGGGATTATTCTGGGTCTGGGGGTAAGTATTGGTAGCGAAGGGACATGAAGGAGCCTTCTAGGGTACTGGAAATACTAAATATCTTGATCTGAGTGTGGTTACATGGCTGTATATGTATTTAAAAATTCCTCAAGCTGTAATTAGGTCCTTTATTGTGTGTATATTATACCTGAATTTAAAAAAACTAACATATATATATACAAAAGGCCATGTTTAAAGTGATCCTCGATTAGCAAAGTCAAGACAATTTTAGCATTAAAATAATGACTGTAGTGACTGAGGATACCTGAGAGTAATACTTTGGACAAATAAAAATCCATGAATCCATAATGGATACTCAAAAAAAAAAACGGTAGGGGCTGGGGAGTAATCCTTCTTCTTTACAGAAGAATGCAAGCTAACAAATCAGAAAAGAATTCTAGAACTAGAAAATCATCACTTTACAACCTCATATTACAAGAAATATCAATGACCGCTTAAACCATTAGGTGAAAAATGGTTGGGGAACAGAGTAGTCACAAGATTCCAAAATATCACCCCACAGATTACTTGCTAATTGCAAACAGAAAATACGCCTTTACAATGGACTTAGTAGGCATCATTTTAATTTGGTGACCAAATTCAGCATCAGTCACTGGCATCAACTCAACATTATGTGCCTCTTGATGTGTTGTGAGGTTAAGTACACAAGCATCACTATCAGCTGTTACATGCTGCCAAAGATGCTAATTTCTCTGGTATGGAATAGAACCTGGACACTGACGTTGGAAGTCTTCACAAGCTCCCCAGAAGATCTTAGTATGCAGTTAAATTAGAGACAGAATCATTAATTTAAATATTTGCGAGGTACATATCGAGTACCTCTATAAATTATTTTCTAATTGCATACTAGAGTCCTACTGAAATGACCTGAGGGAAAAAACACAAGTGCAATGGAAAACTACCTTCCTGATTTTGGTAAGCAGCCAAGTAATCTTTATCAAAGACCTTTCCCTTCTTTTTGCACTATCATAAATTTTTAAAGAATATGTGTCTTTAAAATATGGCATAGTAAGAAATTACAAGTCAATGGGGCAAGAGGTTTCTACAGATCAAAGATAGTTAAGTGCTACTTAAGGATATTTTGGCTGAGCACAGTGGCTCGCGCCTGTAATCCCAGCATTTTGGGAGCCCAAGGTGGGCGGATCACTTGAGGCCAGGAGTTCAAGACCAGCCTGGCTAACATGGCGAAATCCCCTCTCTACTAAAAATACAAAAAATTAGCTGGGCGTGGTGGCGGGCCCCTGTAATCCCAGCTACTCAGTAGGCTGAGGCAGGAGAATCACTTAAACTCAGGAGCCAGAGGTTGCAGTGAGCAGAGATCGCGCCACTGCACTCCAGCCTGGGCAACAGAGTACAACTCTATCTCAAAAGAAAAAAAAAAAGACATTTGATATAATATTTTAATTTTAAAACTGTGTATTTTGAAAGTAGAATGGTGTTTGCCAGAGGATGATGGGAGGAGAAAATGGGGAGTTATTGTTTAATGGGTATGGAGTTTGAGTTTTACAAGATGAAAACAGTTATGGAGATGGTTGGTGGTTATGGCTGCACAACATTATGAATGTATTTAATGCCACTGACCGGTGCACTTAAAAATTGGTTAAGATGATAAATTTTATGTTATGTGTACTTTACCACAATTTTTAAAATTGGAAAAAAATATGTATTTTTCCTCTCACTGCCCAATATGAACACTATCAGAAAAGAAGGTTTTCACTATTTAAATAATATTTGCCCTGACAGATTACTGCCAGTCGTGAAGCAATGAATGGCAGGGTGCAATTTTACAATGCAAAAGTCAGGCTGTTACCACATATTGTATAATTCTATTTATATAAAATGTCCAGAATGGATAAATCTTATAGTGACCAAGAGTAGATTAGTGGTTGCTCAAGGCTGGGGGTGGTGGTGGTGGTAGTTGGGAAGTGGGGGTGATGCCTGCTAATGAGTATGGGGTTTCTTTCTGGGGTGTTGAAGATGTTCTGAAAATATTCACAGTGATGGTTACGCAGCTCTGTGAATAGACTAGAAATCACCGAGCTATACACTTTAAATAGGTGAATTGCATGGTATATGAATTATATTTGAATAAGGCTGTCATTTTTTTAAAAAATCATCCTGTCACTCCCTGAATCTAGGGATCAATCTTAACATCACAAATAGCAGAACAACCAGACATATGGGCATCCTGCTATAATGCAATTTAAAGTACTACTAAAATAGTCTTGCCAAAAAAAGTTTACTTGAATCTAATAAATCCTTTAGATCTAAATTCCAGGGGCTAGAGGAATAAATCCTGCCTCCGTGAGGAAGCAATGAGACAACTCCAGAAGGTGGAAAATTCTACCAGATTGTTAATAGAAGAGACTACTTTTCTAGCCTCCTCAACAAGTCACTGTCATGGGAGGATAAGTGTGGACTGAAACTGTTCCGGATTGCACAAGACTTAAGAGATGTAACAAATGCAAATTGTGGGCTTTGACTGGATGCCATTTTGAACAAACTTCTAGAAAGAATATTTTTGTACAATTGGAAAATTCAGATATAGAATGGGTATTTTATGATATAAAAGGAATTATTGTTAATTTCATTAGGGATTGTTGTTATATGTTCTTAATTTTTAGAGATGCCTACTAAAATCTTTAGAGGGTGAAAAAACATGATGTTTATGATTTACCTTAAGAAACATCAGAAAAAATATAGAGGAAGCAATTATGGCAAAATGTTAATCATTGTCAAGTTTAGGTGAGTATATGGGGGTTAATTTTACTATTTCCTCTCCTTTCCATAGGAAAATTCTCATTAAAAGAAAAACCTGTAAGGCCAGGAAATTGTAAAATCTGTAATAATTATCCAAAAGAATTATTCAAAGATTTCTCTAAGAGATGTTTGATTAAATACAGGAGTATAAGCACTTTTTAACAAAAATGAGGTCTATATAAAAGTACAAGTCGACCAGGCGTGGTGGCTCATGCCTGTAATCCCAGCACTTTGGGAGGCCAAGGAAGGCAGATCACTTGAGGCCAGGAGTCTAAGACCAGCATGGCCAACATGGGGAAACCCTGTCTCTTCTAAAAACACAAAAATTTGCTGGGTGTGGTGGCACATGCCTGTAATCCCAGCTACTCAGGAGGCTGAGGCACAAGAATCACTTGAATCTGGGAGGCGAAGGTTGTGGTGAGCAGAGATTGTGCCACTGTACTCCAGCCTGGGTGACAGAGCAAAACTCTAAAAAAAAAAAAAAAAAAAAAAGAAAAGAAAAGACAACTCAAATATTATAGAATTTTGTATTGCATTTCATTTCATCAAACATTATTCTTTCTAAAATGAAGGGAATTTAAAATATATATAACTAAATAATTTTTATACCAATACCAATGTATGTAAAACTTTTCATGCACATAAATTAACAAATCAGGAAAAACCTGTTATTACATTGTTATTTTTACATTGAGATTAGAAAATAAGGCAATTTTAGCCATATATAAAATTTAGAAGTATTATATTCATAAAATCCCAACACAGGTCAACAGACAACAGTAGGGAAAAAGGAACTTGTTCTAAATTTTCTGATATACTAATCTAGGGTTCCACAGTCCAGTTGCCTCTCTTGCCCTGTCCACTCAAAGATCTCTGTCTTATTTATAATATTGATTATCATTCAGATAATCTGGGGAAGCAGAGGTCCATAGTCAGATTCTCTCAACAGGGTCAGCGACAAATCATAATTGAATGGCTATTTTACCCTACTTCTGCTCAAGTCATTATTAGCTACACTCAAAAGAGGTTTACTGTGAAGCTAGTGAAGCTTACTTAAGTTTGTACAAGCCCCTTCCAAGGCCCAGGGTAAAGCCCTAGCTAGTTCACATAGCCATATACTTTCACAAAATTTTAAAAAGTAAATCTTTAAAACTCAATTAGTTCAGAACTCTGTACTCTAACTTCCCAACAAATTTCTCCCCATGTTGGATGTTGGATGGATAGCCATAAGCATTTCTGGAAGTTAGATAAAGGAAAGTTAAGTTGGGATATAATGAGTTTAGTAGGATAATTTAAGTGTCTCATAGTCACTTCCATGTAGAGTTAGAATATTGCTAGTCTGGCTGATATAACAATGGATTCCTGGAACACGCCTACTGCCAACTGTGCCAACTCATCTGGTATCCAGGCACAAAAGTGCTTGGCTAGAGGTCCCGTCACAATGTGAATGTGTCCTATAGCTTCTGGCACCAAAGTAGTATGTCAACAATGGAGGAGAAACAACACCCAAAGTGCGATGGCGTAACTGGGATGATCAACATTGCTGCAGAGAACAATATGAGGAGCATGCAAGTGGACTAAATACTCCAACCTGAAAACAAAGAGTCAGACCAGTAAAACAATAACCCAACAGTATGCTGTTCATCAGATACATACTTTAAAAATAAGGACATGGAAAGGTTGAAAGTAAAAAGAGAACCATATTTAGCCCAAGCTACCATGTGGAAAATTCTTCTAATCATCAGAAGTGTAAAATTATAAATAGCAGATTTAGTTCCTTTTTTTTTCAAGTATATACTTGATAATGCTGGGTAAACAGCTTTAAATACACGGTTTTTTTCTGATAGGGATCTCACATTATAGACTTGATCATAATTCCTGTGTTTGTGGACCATAAATCGTAGCAGTATTACAAACAGAGAGTATGTTCTTGTGTAACATTATATGTTTTAAGCATCTCAACAAACAAAAATTTAAAAACCAAATTTTGATCAACATGCTATAGGAAAGATTGAACTTTTTTCTATTCTCTCCATATAAATTGATACTATAAAATCAATGTCATATGAAAAAATTTGCAGCCAAAAATGGGGAAGAAGGGTGGTATAAAGATGTATTAGGCAGTTAATGAAAATTTTATGCTTTTTAAGGATTTTGTGATGTTTTGCTGTTTGTCAGCTTTTCAAAATCTGTATTTTGTTATCATTTCTTTTCTTATCAAACTAAATACTCAACTTTTCCAAAGAAGACATACATGGCCGGGTATGGTGGCTCACGCTTGTAATCCCAGCCCTTTCGGAGGCCGAAACGGCAGATCACTTGAGGTCAGGAGTTCAAGACCAGCCTGGCCAACGTGGTGAAAGCCTGTCTCTACTAAAAATACAAAAATTAGCCGGGCGTGATGGCGCGTGCGTGTAATCCCAGCTACTGGGGAGGCTGAGGCAGGAAAATTGCTTGAACCCAGGAGGAGGAGGTTGCAGTGAGCCGTGATTGTGCCATTGTGCTCCAGTCTGGGCGAAGAAGCAAGACTCTTCACACACAGACACATACACACAAAGAAGACATACAAATGGCCAACAGGTATATGAAAAGGTGCTCAACATCACTAATTATCAAGGAAGCCAAATCAAAACCACAATGAGATATCACCTCATACCTTTTAGGATGGCTATTATTAAAAAATCAAAAGATAACAAGTGTTGTTGTAGATATGGAGAAAAGGGAACCCTGATACATTGTTGATAGGGATGTAAATTGCCACAACCACTATGGAAAACAGTATGAAGCTTCCTAAAAAAATTAAAAATAGAACTGCTGTACAATCCAGGAATCCCATTCTAGGGATATGCCCAAAGAAAATAAAACTACTGTATCAGGCTGGGCATGGTGGCTCACACTTGTCACACTTGTAATTCCAGCACTTTGGGAGGCCGAGGCAGGCGGATCACCTGAGGTCAGGAGTTTGAGATCAGCCTGGCCAACATGGTGAAACCCTGTCTACTAAAAATACAGGACTGGGTGTGGTGGCTCACAACCTGCAATCCCAGCTTGGGAGGCCGAGGTGGGCGGATCATGAGGTCAGGAATTCGAGACCAGTCTGACCAACATAGTGAAACCCCATCTCTACTAAAAATACAAAAAATTATCTGGGCATGGTGGTGGGTACCTGTAATCCCAGCTACTTCGGAGGCTGAAGCAGGGGAATCGCTTGAACCCAAGGAGCAGAGGTTGCAGTGAGCTGAGATCGCGCCACTGCACTCCAGCCTGGGTGACAGTGTGAGATTCCGTCTCAAAAAAGAAAAAAATATTAGCTAGGCATGGTGGTGCATGCCTGTAATCTCAGCTACTTGGGAGGCTGAGGCAGGGGAATTGCTTGAACCTGGGAGGCTGAGATTGCGGGGAGCCGAGATTGTGCCACTGTACTCCAGCCTGGGCAACAGAGTGTGACTCTGTCTCAAAAAAAACAAACCATGATATCAAAGAGATATCTGCCCTCCAACATTCATTGCAGTACTATTCATAATTGCCAATATATGGAAACAACCTAAGTGTCCATCAACGGATGAACGGATAGATAAAGGAAATGTGGCATATATACACAATGGAATACTATTCACTCTTAAAAAAGCAAAAAATTCTGTCATTTATGACAACACAGATGAACCTAGAGGATGTTGTGTTTCCCACCTTGGGAGCCTTTGCACAAGCTCTTCCCTCTGACTGGAAATCTCTTTCGTAGGCTCCTTGCCCAACTGGCATCTCTACCTTCAGGTCTCAGCTAAAATGACATCTCTAAAAAAGACCTTCCCTAATCCCACCTTAAAGTCATTTTTCTCTAGTCTCTATCACATCACCCTATTTTCTTCACTTATCATGATCTATAGCTATATTTTATATCTAAGCACTTCAGTAAGCATCTCTAAGGTATAAAGACATTTTCTTATGTCCTGTCAAAGAACAAGACCACTATTCAACATCTGAAACACAAAGCACAAAGCTGTATTTATCACTTACTTAAGTAAATGAGTGGGATGCTGGTCAGGGACAATCTATCTGTGTAGAACTGACTGACGACCTTGTATTGGGTTTTTAAAAAGAGTATAGTTCAGAGATTGGTGCATTTTTAGAAGTGGGATTAGGTTTTCATCAGCTGTAGACGCAAGGTTACTCAGATGAGCCTGTTTCTGATGGCTTGGCATTCAGAAACATGTTCATTGGAATAAGTCTCAATGGACTGACTTTCAGAAGCAGGAGATTCACAAATGGATTAAATTGCAAATTGGACCAAGGCAAATTGTCATTGATTGATTAAATGGATTTAAAACCAATTCTGGGTAAATTAGTACAACCACCATGGAAAACGGTATGGAGATTTCTCAAAGAACTAAAAACAGAGCCACCATTTGACCCAGCAATCTCACTGTTGGGTATCTATCCAAAGGAAAATATCATTATATCAAAAAGATACCTGCACTCGTATATTTATCACAGCACTATTCACAATAGCAAAGACATGGAATCAACCTAGGTGCCCATCACTAGAGGACTGGATAAAGAAAATGTGGTATACATACACAATGGAATACTACTCCGTCATAAAAAAGAATGAAATTCTGTCATTTGCAGCAATGTGGATGGAACTGGAGGGCATTATCTTAAGTGAAACAACTCAGACACAGAAAGACAAATATCACGTGTTCTCACCTATAAGTCGGAGCTAAGCAATGTGTACATATAAAAGCAGAATGTGGAATGATGGACAATGGGGATTTGAGGGCTGGGAAGATGGGAAGATGGGTGGGAGGTTGCTTGGTAGGTACAATGTGTGTTGCTCCAGTGATGGATGCACTGAAGGCCTTGACTTCACTACAATGCAATATATCAATGTAGCAAAATTGCACATATACTTCATGAATATATACTATATATAGGCCGGGCGCGGTGGCTCACACTTGTAATCCCAGCACTTTGGGAGGCCGAGGCGGGCGGATCACGAGGTCAGGAGATCGAGACCACGGTGAAACCCCGTCTCTACTAAAAATACAAAAAAATTAGCCGGGCGTGGTGGCGGGCACCTGTAGTCCCATCTACTCGGAGAGGCTGAAGCAGGAGAATGGTGTGAACCCGGGAGGCGGAGCTTGCAGTGAGCCGAGATTGCGCCACTGCACTCCAGCCTGGGTGACAGAGCGAGACTCCGTCTCAAAAAAAAAAAAAAAAAAAAAAAAAAGAATATATACTATATATATATGCACACACACAGACACACAAATACATATATATGCTTATATATGTGTATACGTATATATAAATAGTGCTGGTAGTTATTTGTTACCATGATTACAGAACTATAATTTATTTATTAAGCAGGTTAAAAACCAGTTGTAGTGGCTACTTGTTACAATAGCTTTGGTACAATCAGTCTTTTCCTAGAAATGTCAGGACTTTTTCTATTCTCTACCATTATCATATAACACAATTAATAATTTCTTCATATCATCTAATACAGTACTATATAAAATGTAATCTATTCAGTGGTTCTGGTCACAAACCATTGTCTGTCTGTGAAGAAATGTGTAAAGAAACTGAGAATAGCCATTTAGAAGTAAGTACAACAATTTCACAGGATAATTTTATGTCTATTGACTCCACCAATAGTAAAAACAATGACTCTTGTTTGTTGTGCATCTTTTATTTACTTCATTTTTCTACTAATTAATTTTTATTTTATTTCACAACTGTAACTTTCTGCAATGGATTGGGGAAAAAAAACTGCTCCTTCACCACAGGTGGAGAAACACTGACCTAATGCCCACTCCATATTGAAATTTTCCCAATTATTCCCAATAATGTTATTTTTAGTTGGTTTGCTCAAACCATTTGATTATTATATCTCTTAAATTCTTATACTCTAGAACAGTCTTCCCTTCCCTGCTTCTTTTTCTCATGCCATTGACTTGTAAAGAAACCAGGCCAAGAAGGAGGATATTGAATGTTTCCAACATAAAGAAAGGATAAATATTTGAGATGATGGATATGCTAATTACCATAATCTGATTGCTATGAATTATTTTTATCAAAATATCACTATATACCCCATGAATATGCACAATTATTATTTTCTAATAATTTTTTTTAAAAGACACCAGGTCAATTGTCTTGTAAAGTTACCTTCTCCTTAACAACCCCATTCTGGTTTGTTTGATTGCTTTCTCAATATTTTTTCCCAGTCTGTGGCTTGCTTTTTTATTTTCTTTTCTCTTGAAAAACAGATTTTAATTTTGATAAAGTCCAGTTTATTGATTTTTGTCTTTTATAGTTTGTGACTTTTGAGTTTTATTTAAGATAGCCATAGGCCAAAAAAAATCCTCCAACCTCACACCATATGCTAAAACTAATTCAAAATGAATAACAGACCTAAATGTAAAAGCTAAAACTATAAAAAATCCAGAAGAAAACATAAGAAAAAATCTTGGCCTTGTATTTGGCAAAGATTTCCCCAGGTTATTTGGATGAGCTGCCAGGATTGAGAACAACTAATTCATTTCTGATAGCTACCCAGGTCAATGTGACTTAAGAGGAAGTTTCTTAAGTTTCAGCGTTTCTTAAATGTTAATGTATATGTTACTGGTGGAGGGTCTTGACGAGTCATCCAAGCTCTTGGTGTTTTGAACAAGGAATTGGACAAAACACACAAACAAAGCAACAAAAAACCAGATGAACGAAAGAAGCAACGAAAGCACAGATGTATTGAAAGGGAAGTACACTCCACAGAGTGGGAGTGGCTTAAGCAAGCAGCTCAAGGGCACCTGTTGCAAAATCTTCTGGGGTTTAATTACTCTTTAGAGGTTTCCTATTGGTTACACCCTATGTAAATGAAGACATGGCCCACAAGCAATCAGAGGCTGAAGTGGAGTTACGCCCTATGAAAGTGAAGACTTGGCCTGCGACCAATCAGAGGCTGAAGTGAAGGTTCCCTGTCTGCAGACCCTATTCTCTTGCCTCATATATACATATCACCTGTTTTTCTAAAAAAATGAAACAAAACAATTTAGTAAGTCTTGGAATTGCCTTACTGCTGGTCTTTATTTTTATTTATTTATTTATTTTTGAGACAGAGTCTTCCTCTGTTGTCCAGGCTGGAGTGCAGTGGTACAATCTCAGCTCATGGCAACCTCCACCTCCCCACTCAAGTGATTCTCATGCCTAAGCCTCCCGAGTGGCTGGGAGTGTAGATGCGTGCCACCATGCCCAGCTAATTTTTATATTTTTTTGTAGAGATAGGGTTTTGCCATGTTTCCCAGGCTGGTTTTGAACTCCTGGCCTTAAGTGATCTGCCTGCCTCAGCCTCTCAAAGTGCTGAGATTAGAGGGGTGAGCCACCCCACCCAGACTCCTCTGGTCTTTTTGTTATGTGAAGACATTATTTAAACTTTAAGCCACTTTTAGTTGGGTGTACAACACTCATCTGTAAGCATCTTAATAGTCATGTTTTTATAATCTCATTTTTAATGTCTACAAATAGCTCACTGAGTGGGCGTATCACACTTGTTTTTAAGAAAAGAATCATTTTCCTTCATAGACTTCTAGGAGGGAATTTACTGAATCAAAGACTATAATAATTTTATGATTTCTTGTTTATATTGCCGAATTTCTTTCCAAAGAGTTTGTATTAAAAACTGTCCACTCTCTTGATATGAAATACAAATTAATTTAGGCTAAAATATCAATTAAAAGGGAAAATAAATAAAACCATTTATTCATAAATAACATGTGTGGGAGACCAGAATACACCACCACAAATATGCCTCTGGCATAAGGATTGTTGAGCTAAAGGTAATTAAGAAACAGCAGGTGCAGGAAAGCTTTCTATCATCCCTGTATTTCCATGGAAGCAGAACATACATTGATAAAGACAAAAAGGTATCACCCCATGCTCCACACACATACACTTTCTACCAGAGAGAACAAAAGTTAACCATTGAAAACAACTGTAGACCCTTATGGGTCTGGAGACGGCATCAGAGAGCTCTACATTAACAAGCATTACTGGCTGGGCCCAGTGGCTCACGCCTATAATCCCAGCACTTTGGGAGGCCGAGGCAGGTGGATCACGAGGTCAGGAGATAGAGGCTCAGCCTGGCTAACACGGTGAAACCCCGTCTCTACTAAAAATACAAAAAATTAGCCGGGCGCGGTGGCGGGCACCTGTAGTTCCAGCTACTCGGGAGGCTGAGGCAGGAGAATGGCGTGAACCCGGGAGGCAGAGTTTGCAGTGAGCCAAGGTCACGCCACTGCACTCCAGCCTGAGTGATAGAGCGACACTCTGTCAAAAAAAAAAAAAAAAAAAAGAAAAAGAAAAAAAGCATTGCTAACTGGCCTTTTTATTTGCCTTCCCACAAGTTGCCTCCCCTAGAGACTCAAAGTCCTTTTCCTATGTCTTGTCATTTCTCCAAAAATTTGCCATTCTTTGTTGAAAATAGTATATAGGCTGGAATTCAAAGCTAGTTCTTTGAGAACCACTCATTCCCTGGGTCTCTCCCATGTATATATGAAATGTACATGTTAATAAACATCTGTTTGCTTTTCTCTTGTTAATCTTTTATTTATTTATTTACTTACTTTGACACGAAGTCTTGCTCTTTTGCCCAGGCAGGCTGGATGGAGTGCACTGGCGTGATCTGGGCTCACTGCAACCTCCGCCTCCTGGGTTCAAGCAGTTCTCCTGCCTCAGCTTCCCAAGTGGCTGGGATTACAGGCACACGCCACCACATCTGGCTAATTTTTGTATTTTGGGTAGAGATGGGGTTTCACTATATTGGCCAGGCTGGTCTCGAACTCCTGATCTCAGGTGATCCACCCGCCTCAGCCTCCCGAAGTACTAGGATTACAGGCGTGATCCACTACGTCTGGCCGTTGGTAATCTGTCTTTTGTTACAGGGGTCCATTCCAACTAAGAATTTATGAGAGTTGAGTAAAAAATTATTTTTCTTCTCCTACACATGATTGTGTATGTAGAAAAGCCAACAGAGTCTAGTTTTTCTTTTTTTTTTTTTTTTGAGATGGAGTCTCACTCTGTCTCCCAGGCTCCAGGCTGGAATGCTGTGGCGTGATCTCAGCTCACTGCAAGCTCTGCCTCCCAGGTTCAAGCAATTCTCCTGCCTCAGCCTCCCAAGTAGCTGGGACTACAGGTGCCCGTCACCATGCCTGGATAATTTTTTGTATTTTTAGTAGAGACAGGGTTTCAACATGTTGGCCAGGATGGTCTTGAGCTCCTGGCCTCGTGATCCACCCGCCTCGATCTCCCAAAGTGCTGCCATTACAGGTGTGAGCCACCGTGCCTGGCCTAGAGTGAAGTTTTTTAATGGAATAAGTGAATTTAGCAAAATTGCAGAATACCAAATAAATACCTAAAACTTTCCTATATTTCTATAGACAGCCATTCGTATCCATGGGATCTGCATGCACAGGTTAAACCACTCAAAGATTGAAAATCTTCAGAAACAAAATTCTACAACGTTCCAAAAGCAAAACTGGAATTTGCCATGTGCTGAGTACTATGCTGAATCACGCAAATGAAGTGATTTATAGGCATTGTATTCTGTATTATAAGTAACCTAGAGATGATTTAAAGTATACAGGAGGATGTGAGTAGGTTATATTCAAATACTATGTCATTTTGAGAGACAGGACTAGCTGGATTTCCTGGGCCGACTAAGAATCCCTAAGCCTAGCTGGGAAGGTGATGGCTTCCACCTTTAAACACGGGGCTTGCAACTTAGCTCACACCCGACCAATCAGGTAGGAAAGAGAGCTCACTAAAATGCAAATTAGGCTAAAACAGCAGGTAAAGAAATAGCCAATCATCTATCACCTGAGAACACAGTGGGAAGGACAATGATCGGGATATAAACCCAGGCATTCCAGCCAGCAACAGCTACCCTCTTTGGGTCCCCTCCCTGTGTATGGGAGCTGTGTTTTCACTCTATTAAATCTCGCAACTGCACTCTTCTGGTCTGTGTTTGTTACGGCTCGAGCTGAGCTTTCGCTCGCCGTCCACTATTGCTGTTTGCCGCCGTCACACACCTGCCGCTGACTTCCACCCCTCCGGATCTGGCAGGGTGTCTGCTGTGCTCCTGATCCAGTGAGGCGCCCGTTGCAGCTCCCGATTGGGCTAAAGGCTTGCCATTGTTCCTGCACAGCTAAGTGCCCAGGTTCGTCCTAATCGAGCTGAACACTAGTCACTGGGTTCCATGGTTCTCTTCCGTGACCCACGGCTTCTAATAGAGCTATAACACTCACCGCATGGCTCAAGATTCCATTCCTTGGAATCTGTGAGGCCAAGAACCCCAGGGCAGAGAACATGAGGCTTGCCACCATCTTGGAAGTGGCCCACCGCCATTTTGGAAGCGGCCCACCACCATCTTGGGAGCTCTGAGAGCAAGGACCCCCCCGGTAACGGTTTTATATAAAGGACTTTAACATCCATGAATTTCGGTTACTGTAGGGGATGGGGGTGGTCTGGAACCAATCTCAAATGGATACTGAAGTATGACTATACTTGTAACAATTAGAAAATAAATAATTTTAAAAATACAGAATTTTAAAAATACAATTTATAAGAGCTTTAAAAAACATCAAATGGGCCGGGCACAGTGGTTTGTGCCTGTAATCCCAGCACTTTGGGAGGCTAAGGCGGGTGGATCACTTGAGGTCAGGAGTTTGAGACCAGCCTGGCCAACATGGTGAAAACCCATCTCTACTAAAAATAGAAAAATTAGCCAGGTGTGGTGGTGCATGCCTGTAATCCCAGCTATTTGGGAGGCTGAGGCAGGGGAATCACTTGAACCCAGGAGGCTGAGGTTGCAGTGAACCGAGAGAGTGCCAGGGCATTCCAGCCTGGGCGATAGAGTGACGCTCTGTCTCAAAACAAAACAAAAACCCAAAAACCAACCAACCAAACAAAAAAAATTCAAATGTCCAGGGATATATCTAACAAAATGTGCAAGATCCTTATGCTGAAACTGTAACGTATTGCTGAAATTTTTTTTTTTTAATATGAATAGTATGAAAGTATTAATGTTCAGGGTCAAGTTTAAAGGTAGTACATTTTTGTGATGGGTATCATTAATTTTTTTCCTTTTAAAAATTGTGAAATATACAAAACACAATTATTTATTTTTACCATTTTAAGTGTACAATTCAGTGGTGTTAAATACATTTACAGTGTTTGATATTATTAAATTTTGAAAATGAAAGCTTTGTAATCATTGCCTCCAAATCAAAATCTCATGTCCCTATCTATTGGCAAGAGGAAAAGACAGAAACAACATTAAAAAACTAAACAAAACAAAACTGGATGAAAGACTGAAGGATAGACAAAGTTGATGAAAATGCAGGTGATTTTTTTCTTTTACTGACACTGTAATTTTTTTGTTTTTCTATTGATTTCATAAAGTCATAGAGCACTGTCCTAAAATGAGATGGAATGAAAAGCAATTACATTATATGTATATAAAATGCTTTTTGAAATATATATTTCTTCACTTTTATGGCTAAGCTCTTGGTTAGAAAAATGTTCCAATAACACATCGGAAATATGATATGTTTAAGAGGAGATTTCATTGCTGAACCAAAACTTACGATGGAATTTTAGGCTTTAGACCTAGAAGATACATTAGTGTATTGCTGAAATTTTAAGAGACTTTAATAAATGGAGAGAAAGGGCATGTTCATATATTGGAAGACTCAACATTGTTAAGATTTCCATTCTCCCCACATTGACCTATGGATTCCACACAGCCCTAATCAAAATCCCCGAAGGTCTTTTGAAGAAATTGACAAGCTGATTCTTAAATTTGCATACGAAAATGCAAAGGAATTGAAGAGCCAAAACCATTTTGAAAAAGAATAGAGTTAGATTTCTTATACCACTTGAGTCTGAAAGTTACTGTGAAGTTATGTAAAGTTATGTAATCAACTAGATGAATATCAATGGAGCAGAATAAAGAATCTAGCAATAGGCCCAAGGTGCCAAGTCCATTCAATAGAGAAGGAAAGTCATTTTTGTTTGTTTGTTTGTTCGAGACGGAGTCTCACTCCGTCACCCAGGCTGGAGGGCAATGGTGCAATCTCAGCTCACTGCATCCTCCACCTCCTGGGTTCAAGTGATTCTCCTGCCTCAGCCTCCCAAGTAGCTGGGACTACAGGCTTTCGCCCTTACATCCGGCTGATTTTTTGTATTTTAGTAGAGACAGGGTTTCACTGTGTTGCCCAGGCTGTTGGCAAACTCCTGACCTCAGGCAATCCACCCCCCTCGGCCTCCCGAAGTGCTGGAATTACAGGTGTGAGCCACTGCACCTGTTCAGGAAAGTCATTTTAACAAATGACACTGAAGATTTAATTTTTTGATACTGAATATAAACAAATTTTGATAGTCACTCATTCCATATACAAAAAAATAGTTCAAGATGGATAATAGGCCACATAGCAAAAGCTGAAACCATAAAGCTTTTAGAATTTCACTATTCCTATAGTAGCTGCTAGCCACATGTGGGCTATGGAGCACTTGAAATGTGGTTAATCCAAATTGAGATGGGCTGAATTTTAAAGACTCGGTGTGAAAGAAAAATTATGCAAAAATCTGATTAATCATTTTTTGTATTGATTACGTATTGAAATGATAATATGTTGGAAACGCTTGGTTTAATTAAAGTCAATTTCAGTCTTTTTTTTTTTGCTTTTTTTAAATAATGGGGCTACTAGAACATTTTAAATTATGTATGTTGAATCTATAGGCAATGACACTCCAACAGCAATGAGCATGTCTAATGCAGAAATCTTGGTTTCTAAAACTATCCTTCAATAAAAGGAATCAAGGCTCCTTGGAGAAGCAGGTAATTGTAAGATGGGCAGAAGATATACAAGATGACCCTGCAGCACCTTGTAGTGCCTGAAAGTAAGAAAGTGTTCAAAACAAATCTACATTGATGGAGGCATGAAAGCCAACTGAAAGAGCTCCCAATGGTCAAAACTGGAAAGATTCGAGGGAGAAATGAGTGCCATAAGATAACCAGCAGTGTTTGCCACACTGGATAATAACGTGGATTATGTTTCAGATAGAACTTCTCCTTTCACCTGCCCTCGCCTGGCCACTTGCTATCTGAACATTTATTGAGCACCCATTATGTGTTAGTGCTGAGAATATGATTGTGAACAAAATGTGGTCCTTGACCTCAGGAGTCATGGTGCTCTCATTAGATGCTCTGGTGGAGAGAGGTGTTGCTAATGTAAGGAGGCAGGAAAAATTCAAGAAGTGAGGGAATTAGGGGTAAGTATGTCCAAGGCAGTGAAAAAGGGATTATTTAGGTATTAATGAGGCTTTAGGGCCTTCAAAATCAGGAACCAAACCACCTTTCCCCAGCATGCATATATATATATGTGTGTGTGTGTGTATATATATATATATATATATATATATATATATGATAGTCCTGAGGTGGTAATGATACTGATGGGCTGGGGTAGGTCCACAAACACTAGTGGGACCTTGACCTCAACCGGTATCCAGGCTCTTGACACCATCGCAAGAAGAAATTCAGGGATGAGTCAGAAAATAGTGAAAGGATGAAGATTTATTGCAAAGTGAAAAGTACACACTCAAGAAAGTGGAGTGCAGGTGTACTCAAGAGAGAGTTGCACACAAGGTTTTCGGGTACTATCTTTATGGGTTTCTGTAACCAAGGGGTGAAATATTCATGAAGATTCCTGGAAAAAGGTGAAGATTTCTCAAAACTGTGGTGCCACCCACTTTTGCACTAAATAATGGGTGTTCCCAGAACTGTCATGGTGCTGGTGGGCATGTGATTATGTTAATGAGCGTATAATGAGGTTCTAGGAGAAACCTACGTCAAATCCAGTGACATGTTGGGTTCAGTCAGTCTTAGCCATCTTGGTTCACACCCTGTTTCTCAGGGTCTTATCAGCCCATAGCCTCTGCGGCTATTTCAACAGTTTCCTTTTGCTAGTCATGTGAAATTGTTGCCTGGAATTTTCTAATCTCCTACGGCCACCTTATATTATTTCTCTCTCAGTAGTATAACTCTGACTATAAAATTAAGATCTAATCATCTACAGTACTCATAGACATTATCTTTAAACTAATTCCACAGGCAAAAGGCTAATTACAGGAGTTTTGTAGCCTTTTGTTGCTATACAGAACTCTATATGCTGTATGTTTTTATGGAGCCTGCCTGGAATTCTTCAAAAATTTATTATGACCATTTATATCAAGATTAAGGAAGTCAAGGTAATGGAAATAGGCCAACACTTGGTGAATTATTGGAAAGTTTATATAGGCAGATACATACAGAAGATTAGCCATCCTTGGAAGACTGAACTCATTTCATTTACTCTCTCCCCAATAATAATGAAGATTCTACAATGGAAACAGGAGTAAATATGTATTTTTTATTGATATTAAAATGCATGAGATAATATTATTTGTATTTCCAGACTTAAGGCCATCCTCTGTATCTCCACCCCTGACCACTCCCTTGACCACATACATATCCAGTTACCTAGTGCACTGGATGACGGGCAAGCATCTCAAGTCTCAAATGCAACTACTCAAGCTCCACCCTCCCTCGATCATGCTGCATCTCAAGAAGATGTAAGCCAATTATCCATGAGGCACTGAGGGTCCTATGTGACTGCACCATCATATCCCACAACCTGCTATTCACTGTTATTCTGCTTGTCCAATCCATCTCCCTCCTCTCAATCTCCCCTCTGCTCTAGTTCAGGCTGCCATTTATTCGTTCAGTAAGTATTTCTTGAGCACATACCATGTGCCATTCATATTCTATGCTTCAAATAGAATAAGCAGCGAACAAAATACTCAGTGAACATCACTGAAGAGGACTGACACAAAACTTGCCTTCACAGAGTTTGCATTCAGGTGGAAAGGGAAATAAAACAGATAAGCAAAATATATATTGCTAGAAAGTTATGGGTGTATAGGAGAAAAAATAAAGCAGAGAAGAAGGACATGACATTTAGAGGTGGGGTTGAAAGGTCTCAATAAGGAGGCGACTTTTGTGTAGACTTGAGAAGGAAATGAGGGGGCTAGCATTGTGGATATCTGGGGGAAAGCCTCCAAAGGAAAGAGTATGGTAAAAGTCCCTGGAGTGAGATTGTGCCTGGCCTGTTCTAAGCATGGCAAAGGGGCCAGTGGGAATGGAGTAAAGTGAGCAAGGAGGAAAGGAGTAGAGAGGGATGGAGTGAAGTCAGAGAGCTAATAAAGACAAGATGCCCTAGGTCATGTTCTCAGTGAATGGGAAGCAAAGCCATCAACTGAGAATTGAAGTGATGTTCCTGTGAACAATTTAGTACCTTTGCCTTTTTTGTTTTGTTTTTCTTAGTACCTTTGTGTTTTGAGGCACATTTTTATACCTATTTGTTGGAGATTCACCTAGGGATAGAAATGTTGGGTTGTATAGGATGTCAATGGAATCAAATAGATTTTTTAGGATTAAATTTTTTCTGATTTTAAAAGTAGGAAATACAAAAACGTTTAAAGAAGTAAACATCACCTGTAAGTACCTCTCCCAGAAATAAGTATATTTTATAATTATACTTTAATATATTTTATTTAAGCATATTAATTTTTCAATGTGATTAATGCCAAGAGGTGAGTATAAGCCAGTTTTATGTATCGCTTGATTACAATTATAAAAATGTGCTTAGAGAAAAAAGGATCAGAAAGGAGCATAACAATATGCTAACGGGTTATGCTAGTAAAAATATATGTGACTTCTTTTCTTTATTTCTAAAAATGTCTGCAATCTTATAATATTCTTAATGAGAAAAGTTAATTTTACAAGCTTTTTAAAAATAGCTTTGTTTTTTGTTTTTAAACAAAGATATTTGTTTTGGCAATCCTCAAAGGAAACTTCTAGAATTACCATACAACTGTATTGACCTAGCATTTGCCAGAATAATTCTTTTTTTCATTCATTGTGACATGGTACACCACTTTACAGGACTGGATTTGCATAGAAAATACTATTGAAATAACATGAGATACCTATTACTGCCCGGATATTCTGCCAACATTTAGGAAATACTGCCACCAGGTGGATGGTAGGAATTTAACTTTCGTACTTTGATTTCATGTATCCTTCCTGTTGCCTTAATTCTGTAAACAAAGTCAGAACAGACAAAATCGACTCGTGTGTGTGTGTGTGTGTGTGTGTGTGTGTGTGTGTGTGTGTGTGTGTTTAAACACTGGGGGCTTTGGTTGAACCAGGAGGGTAAGCTCAGACAGTTGCTTATGTATGTGTGAACCAAGAAGGAAAGATGAAATCCCCACTAAGAGGACAGTTGAACTGGAAATCTTGGACAGACTGGATTTCACATCCAGCACACTAAGTAATGCATCCTGATTCTAATTTTAGGGTCTATCCTAAAGAAATAATTACGGATACCCTAAGATTTAACACTGATGCTGCAAAGACTTAACATTGGTGTTTGTTGCAGTGTTTATTTTTACTAAGTAAAACAAGAATCTAAATATCTTGCGATTGAGGATTAATTGAATAAATAACAATACATCTCTGCAATTAACCACTCTTTGACCATTAAAATGAGGTTTAAAAGTATGCAATGACAATGAATGATGTTTATGATATACTTTTGAGTGAAAAATGGAGATAACAAAGTAGTATATGCCACACACAGCTAAAAAACTACAAGAGTATACATAAAAATATTAGCAATAGCAATAGTAATTAACATATATTCAGTGCTTACTATGTGCCAGAGAAATTAAAATACCTATCTTGGACCTGCCTTGTCCTCCCTTCTCTAATTTAGTCCTTCTAGTGCTTCTCACTGCTTTTACATCAGTTTCTATTGGGCTCTAGACCCTTTGGAAAATCTTGTTGAGCATATGGGCCCCAGAGGGACATTTAAAAACACATAATATGAAATACAAAGCATTAAACAGGAAACCAATTACATTGGAATACAGTTATTAAAATATCAAAAAATCAAATTTGTGATATAGTTTTATATATACACATACATCTTTTTTTATTATTATACTTTAAGTTCTAGGGTAGATGTGCACAATGTGCAGGTTTGTTTACATGTGCCATGTTGGTTTGCTGCACCCATCAACTCATCATTTACATTAGGTGTTTCTCCTAATGCTGCCCCTCCCCCAGCCCCCCAGCCCCCAACAGGCCCCGGTGTGTGATGTTCCCCACCCTGTGTCCAAATGTTCTCATTGTTCAGTTCCCACCTATGGGTGAGAACACGCGGTGTTTGGTTTCCTGTCTTTGTGATAGTTTGCTGAGAATGATGGTTTCCAGCTTCATCCATGTCCCTGCAAAGGACATGAACTCGTCCTTTTTTATAGCTGCATAGTATTCCATGGTGTATATGTGCCACATGTTTCTTAATCCAGTCTATCATTGATGGACATTTGGGTTAGTTCCAAGTTTTTGCTATTGTGAATAGTGCCGCAATAAACATACGTGTGCATGTGTCTTTATAGTAGCATGATTTATAATCCTATAGGTATATACCCAGTAATGGGATGGCTGGGTCAAATGGTATTTCTAGTTCTAGATCCTTCAGGAATTGCCACACTGTCTTCCACAATGGTTGAACTAATTTATAGTCCCACCAACAGTGTAAAAGTGTTCCTATTTCTCCACATCCTCTCCAGCATCTGTTGTTTCCTGACTTTTTAATGATGGCCATTCTAACTGGTGTGAGATGGTATCTCGTTGTGGTTTTGATTTGCATTTCTCTGATGGCCAGTGATGATGAGCATTTTTCCATGTGTCTGTTGGCTGCATAAATGTTTTCTTTTGAGAAGTGTTTGTTCATACCCTTTGCCCACTTTTTGATGGGGTTGTTTTCTTCTTGTAAATTTGTTTAAGTTCTTTGTAGATTCTGGATATTAGCTCTTTGTCAGATGGTAGATTGCAAAAATTTTCTCCCATTCTGTAGGTTGCCTGTTCACTCTGAATACACATACATACTTCTTTATTAATTCATTTAATAACAAGCTATAGTACAAGGTGTAATAATTTCTGAATAGATATATTCAGAAATGATATTTTAAGATAATTGCAATAATCATTATCTATAAAAAAGTGTGCAGAGGCTCACACCTGTAATCCCAACACTTTGGGAGGCTGAAGCAGGCGGTTCACTTAAGGTCAGGAGTTTGAGACCAGCCTGTCCAACATGGTAAAACCCCGTCTCTACTAAAAATACAAAAAAATTAGGCGACTGTGGTGGCGGGCGCCTGTAATCCCAGCTATTCTGGAGGCTGAGGCATGAGAATTGCTTGAACCCAGGAGGCAGAGGTTGCAGTGAGCCGAGATCATGCCACTGCACTCCAGCCTGGGCGACAGAGCAAGACTCCATCTCAAAAAAAAAAAAAGTGATATTCATTGGTGACAAAGTCCCAGGTACTGCTAAATACTATGGTGTTTTGTTGTCTATATTCATGACTGAAATGTTAAATTGCAGCTGATGCTTAGAGAAAATAGATGTATTTTTTCCCCATCCAGCCATGTTCCAGCCAGCTGTCACACTATGTCATTCCTTTTTCAAATCCCTTAAATGGCTTTCTGTGTCACTTAAGTCAAAATCCTTACCCCAAGCAGATCTGGTCTGAAGTTCCCTTTCTGATTTCACTTCCTGCCGTTTCCCACTAGTCTCGCCCTCTCTCCCTGCTATCCAGCCACACTGGCTTCCTTCCAGTTTGTTGATCACAAGCCAACCACAGGCCTGACTCAGGGCCTTTACTCTTGCCATTATCTATGCCAGGGCATTTTCCCCTAAGATGTTGGTAGGGCTTGCTCCCTTATAACAGGGGTCAACAATCATTTTGCATAAAGAGCCAGATGGTAAATATTTTAGGCTTTGTGGGCCATCTGGTCTCAAATCTGCTGTGATAATGCAAGGGCAGCCATGGAGAATAAATAAATAAATGAGTGCGGATGTGTCCCAATAAAACTTTATTTTTGGATGCTGAAATTTGAATTGCATATAATTTTCACATGTCAAAAGTATTATTCTCTAAAAAATTTTTTTGTTAACTATTTTAAAAATATAAAAACCATTCTTAACTCTCAAGCCATACAAAAACAGGTGTGCAGTCAAATTTGGCCCACTGTTCATAGTTTGCTGAACCCTGCCTTACATCGTTCAGGTCTTTGTTCAAATGTCATCTGTTTGGAGAGGTCTGCTTTGGCCACTTCCTCCCAAAAGCGCTTCCCTTCTCTTCTATTACTTTACCTGGCTTTATTTTTCTTCATTGAACTTCCTGGGCCCTAGCATATTATATTTTTATTTGTTCATTTTCTGTATTCCTTCTAGAATATAAGTACCATGAGGCAGGGCCTTAGTCATTTTCCTTGCTGCTTTCCCCCCATCAGCATGACAGTGCCCAGCAGAAAGTAAATGCTCAAATACGCGTTGAATGAATGAATTAGTACTGGTCATCTCTCTGTGAATATACTTACCAGAATTATAATTTTTCTTAAACTGTGGTGGCCAGAATTGAAAATTATTTCCCAGTTAGAGTCTGAATCAATGCAGAGTAGGATTTAAAAATGCTTATTTTAATGCAGTCATTTTTATAAACCTGTGTATTCAAATTGAAATTTTGGCAAACCAGATTACTCCAAAACTGTACTTGCGAGTGATGTTTTCTGAACCTATATCTAATTCTCAATATCTATATTGTTGGTTTGATTTTGTGCTTCAGTCTTCTTTAAATTCTTATAAATTTTGATTCTGTTAGCTTTCACATCAGCTATTCTGGCCATCTATAGATTTGACAATTATACTGTTAGTGTCTTCAGCCACACCTTTCAGACTAAGGCAGAGAGGAGGACTGACTCTTGTGACTCCTCCAGGTGGCCAGAGCATCATTAATCCAGACGTCTGGGATAAATCCTGTAGGTCACCCATTAGGCCAGGGTAGCATCGAAGTCGTTCGTGCAAGAACTGGAAATGGAGGTACAGGGGGATTTCAGATAATTCAACTAAATCCCAAAAGCTTTGATATGCAAGCATATCCTTCAAAAGGGAAATGCCTAAGATTAACATTATCATGTCTAAATGGAGAATGTGTTGATCACAAGTGTGTGGGATCCGCTGTGGAGAAACAAAGTTAAGAGAGAATCCCTGAGGCAAATGTTAGCCTTATTCATCTAACCTTATGTCAAGCCCCTTGATGGACTCTGTTGAGAGTTGAATATTTGAATCATCTAGCAAACTCCTGTTGTTCTATCTGATTCTAAACATATAGAGACACTTTCTGAAGATTCAGCTTCCCATATAATGAACCAACAGGGACCATTGTTGGGGCCACCAACCTGTTACATTTCTCATTGAAAATAAAGAAAATGGTGCTTTGTTCCAATGTCTATCACCCAAATTCAGAAACTATATTCATATAATGGAGTACTGCTTAGCAGTAAAAAAAAAAAAAAAGAAAAAAACTGCTGATACACGTAACAATGTAAATGAATTTCAAAAATATAGTGTAGAGTATAAGAAACTAGACACAAAAGAATGCATAGTGTAAAATCCCCTGTATGTAAAGCTCAAGATCAGGTAAAACTAATCCCTGGTGGTAGAAACGAGAAAGCTATTGAGGTGGAGGTATTGGCCGGAAAGGAGGATGAGGAACTTTTCTGGAATGATAGAAATAATCTATATCTTAATTTGATTGATGGTTATACCAGTATATATATATTTATTTGTGATAATTCTCCAAGTTGTTCACTGAAGATTTGTGTTTCTTTCTATATGTAAAATACATTTCAATATAGTATGACTTTTCAATAAAAAATGGCTGGTTTTAGTCATTAGTTTCTTGTGGGCTTTGTAAGCATGAGGAAATTAAATTTCTGAGTTGGCCAGGCTGAAGTCAGAGCCTCATCAATGGTAAATTTACCAAGGGATCTGCCATTTTATGGAGGCCTGTGGGGATCTTGGTCAGCATAATATTTTGGTGTGATAATCAGTAGGGATTTTGTCAAATTTTTCACGGAAAGAAAATAAAAGATGTCTATGGCATTACTTTTGCTGTTGAAAACTAGACTTTAAATAAATTTGACATGACTTGCTCTTGGTGAATCCTTGTTGGCTCCTGATAAATATATTCCTTTTTTAAATTGCCACAAATTGTGTTTCATTCTCTATTAAAGATTTTTCCAGGTTTACTAGTTTGTAGTTTTTGGTACCCACAACATTCTCTTTAGAAAATTAATATATTATTTGCCTGAATTAAACCTTCTGGCATTTCTCACTAAGAGGCAAGTTGGAGTCATAAAATGTATTTACTTTTTCATGGAATTGAAAGGAAACGTCCTAGGGAAGTTCATTAAGAATCCAAAGAAGATCTCTTCTTTTGAGGTAAGCAATCAAGAACAGTGATCAAGTAGTTTTGCTTCCCATTTAGATCTGGTTTGAATCTTAGCTCACAGATGTGTCACCTTAGGCAAGTTTCTTAACCTTTCTAAACCCCATTTTTTCTAATCTGTAAAAGGGATTGCTGTGGCAATTACACAGGGAAATTTTTGTAAAGCACTTAACACAGCACCCGACACATAGTAGCTATCATCATCAACATTGTCAGCAGCCTCATCCTCCTCATCTTCATTCACAGAGCCAGCCCCTCTTGGATTGATTTTCCAGGGCAGTATTTTGTGAACCTCAATAGAGTGCTCCATGGGCCAAAAGCTTGATTTCTTTCTGCCGACTGACTGACTGAGTTCAGAAGGATCAATTCACACATCAAATTCCCAAGAAACTGCTTATTTATTCATTTATAATGACAAGAGACAGCTGCATGGATATATTCTTTCCTTACACATATAATAGGGAAGCCAAATTATCTATGAAGGTGGTTTGATTAGTACAGGCTCATTGTTCCTTCCATTGGAAACACCCCTTTCCTCTTAGGCAGCAAACTAGGTTAGTTATAGACATGCCAATAGAATGGCACTCACTGGAGATGACACACAGGCACCCATTTAGACCTCACTGCTGACTGTAAATGATCTTTGTGGGTAGATAATTGATCTTACCCATTACATGTTCATTTTTATCATTTCATTTTTGGAACCTTTATCTTGTGGGCTTTCGGGGGTACATCATTGTCTTTAATTGTTCATACTTCATCTTTGACTAACTTCAACAATTTCTTCCTTAAAGACTAGCTCTGAAATACCATGCTTTATAGTTGGATAAGAAGGTAGTGAAAGGTGAGAAGTGGGGGTGTTGAAGGATATAACTGTACTGTCTTTCTGTTCAAAATATCTTTCTGTGGCTGGGCATGGTGGCTCACACCTGTAATCCCAGCACTTTGGGAGGCCAAGGCAGGTGGATCACCTGACGTAAGGAGGTTGAGACCAGCCTGGCCAAAGTGGCGAAACCCCCTCTCTACTAAAAATACAAAAATTAGCTGGTCATGGTGGTGCATACCTGTAACGCCACCTCTTCGGGAGGCTGAGGCAGGAGGATCACTTGAACCCAGGATGCTGAGGTTGCAGTGAGCCGAGATCGTGCCACTGCACGGTAACAGAGCAAGACTCCGTCTAAAAAAAAAAAAGCCCCAAAACCAAAAACAAACCCAAAATGTTTTTGTGTGTTTATATTATTTAAAAAGTCATCAAAAATGTTCCAACTACTTTATAGAGGTAATGTTAGTAAATAGGTAACAGCCGGGTGCAGTGGCTCATGCCTGTAATCCCAGCACTTTGGGAGACCGAGGCAGGTGGATCACCTGAGATCAGGAGTTCGAGACCATCCTGAACAACATGGCGAAACCCCATCTCTACTAAAAATACAAAAATTAGCTGGGCATGGTGGAATGCACCTGTAATTCCAGCTACTGGGGAGGCTGAGGCAGGAGAATCGCTTGAGCCCAGGAGGCAAAGGTTGCAGTGAGCTGAGATTATACCATTGCTCTCCAGCCTGGGCAACAAGAGCAAGACTCTGTCTCAAAAAAAAAAAAAAAAAAAGTAAATAGGTAATAATGGCTACTTTTTTTTTCTTTTTGACATGGAGTCTCACTCTGTCACCCAGGCTGGAGTGATGCGATCTTGGCTCACTGCAAGCTCCACCTCCCAGGTTCACACCATTCTCCTGCCTCAGCCTCCTGAGTAGCTGGGACCACAGGTGCATTCCACCATGCCCGGCTAACTTTTGTATTTTTAGTAGAGATGGGGTTTCACCGTGTTGGTCAGGCTGGTCTCGAACTCCTGACCTCAGGTGATCCACCTGCCCCTATCTCCCAAAGCGCTGGGATTACAGGCATGAGCCACTGTGCCCGGTTATAATGGCTACTTTTATTGAGCAACCATTGTGTGCCAGATCTTAAGAATAGCCATATATTATTACATTTAGTCCTTACACTTAGAAATGTAGTTTTATTCTCATCATTCAGATGAAAACACTGAAGATCAGAGAAATAAACTGCCTAAGGTTACACAGTGAGTAGCGGGTAGAAGCACCATCTGAACCGCCCTCTGATTCTACAGGCTGTGCTCTTTCTTCCACATTACATGCAGGAAACAAGTCCTGTCCTGTTTTTAAGATCATTGGTTCTTCAACATCTTAGTTTTGAATCACAGAAAAGTAGAGCATTAGGTAGACAGGATTTCATAAGAAAAACAATTTAATAGGATAAACAAATTATTGGACAAGATCATAGTACAGGATAAGATCTGATCTTGCTTTGGGAAGTTTGAGAACAGTCATTACACTACTTATGGTGACTGGGTTCAAGCCCAGAGATGTCTTAAATAAGTAAGTCGACGTCATCGATGTCCCAAATGCCTATGGATCTCACTCTCTGATAACAGTTTCCAGACTTTTGAATTTCAGAAATATAAATAAATAACAAAGTGGGAAAAGGAATAAAAATAGCCTTGCAAACTTTTTTATTTTGCCCAGTAAGGGCAAAATAAAGTACGCTACTCTGTACTGTGACCTTTGTTTCCATAAAGATTAAACATTTTAATACTCGTCTCCTCCCAAACTGGAAAAATATAATTTGAAAACAAAGGATTGTTCCTCCAAAGAAAGAATAATTGGTAACCTTACTCTCCATATATATTCCCCATTGTCATTATTTTTGTCATATTTGCAGTAAAGGGGAGAACTCTGTCTTTTAGTGGCTCTGGTATTGGATAAATGGCTGAACTTACTTCATAGTGCCCAGAAATGATCTTTCGGTAAATTACAACTAAATTAGGAAAATGGAACAAGATAAAGATAATATAGAAAGCTAATTGATCTTGCTTTGCATATAGACCTTCAAGTTTAATTTTTAAAAGTTGTTGAGTGACATTTCCATTTCTGGTATTTATTAAAAATTTGCAGGGTAAAGCATAAAGTTTTAATCTGTTAATCATTTGTTTAAGGTGGTAACTAATCTTTGAGATCTTGAGGCCCAATGTATTTGTATTTCGACATTAGCCTGAGCCAGGGGTAAGTCAAGAACTAGCAGGAACTTCTCAATTTACAAATCCTAAGAGAAGAAAACAAGGAAGTTTCATTCAACCAAAAATGTTTCCTAAGTGCTTATTTTAGTTTTGGGCATAGGCACTAATAATATAGTTTATGGAGCCACTAAACCCCGAGCTCTTTAAGAGCAGGCTCTGTGTAGTCCCAGCTGCTAACAGGTCCCAAGCCAAGTGAGGAGCACAAATACAGTTTGTTGAATGAATGTGAGAATAAATGCCAAGCACTTCTAAAAATCACAACAAAGACAGGATGAAAGGAAGCTTGTTTACTTAAACATGACTAACTAGAATCAAGGGATATGCCTTGACATTTATGAGGTAAATTTAGGAGAAATAGAGGAAACACAGGATAAAGTAAAAATAAAGTAAAAGTGGGCAAAACCGAAATAATCCTAAACCAAAGCCAAAAACAAAGTCTTTCCCTTGCAGCAGCTTGGATCCAATATTGGAGAAAACTGGAATTAGGCATTCTCATCATAAAATATATTAAGTGAAATGCTGTTATTATAAAAAAGATATATAGTGTTTGCCAGAGAGGGCTCAGTGAGGGGGCACTTTTTCTACTTCTACTGATTTTACTAGAAGATAGGACCTGGATTTATATATATCTATATTTATTTATTTTCTTTTTTTCTTATTTATTTTTTTTTAGACAGAGTCTTGCTCTGTTGCCCAGGCTGGAGTGCAGTGACGTGATCTCGGCTCACTGCAAGCTCCACCTCCTGTGTTCATGCCATTGTCCCGCCTCAGCCTCCTGAGTAGCTGGGACTACAGGCACCCGCCACCTCACCTGGCTAATTTTATGTATTTTTAGTAGAGACGGGGTTTCACCATGTTAGCCAGGATGGTCTTGATCTCCTGACCTTGTGATCCACCTCCCTCAGCCTCCCAAAGTCCTGGGATTACAGGCTCGAGCCACCGTGCCTGGCCTAGTTTGTTTTCTTTTCACTTTTTTTTTTTTGAGAGGGAGTTTCGCTCTGTCGCCCAGGCTGGAGTGCAGTGGCGCAGTCTCGGCACACTGCAACCTCTGCCTCCCAGGTTCAAGCAATTCTCCTGCCTCAGCCTCCCGAGTAGCTGGGATTACAGGCACTCACCACCAGGCCTGGCTAATGTTTTTGTATTTTTAGTAGAGACAGGGTTTCACCATGTTGGTCAGGCTGATCTTGATCTCCTGACCTCATGATCCACCCGCCTCGGCCTCCCAAAGTGCTGGGATTACAGTCATGAGCCACTGCGCCCAGCCCTTTTTTTTTTTTTTTTTTTTTTAAGACAGGGTCTTGCTCTGTCTCCCAGGCTGGAGTGCACTGGCACCACCTCGGCTCACTGCAACCTCTGCCTCCCGGGTTCAAGTGATTCTCTCATGCCTCAGCCTCCCCAGTAGCTGGGATTACAGGCATGTGCCACCACACCCAGCTAATTTTTGTATTTTTAGTAGAGATTGGGTTTCACCACGTTGGCTAGGCTGGTCTTGAACTCCCGGCCTCAAATGATCCATCTGCCTTGGTCTCCCAAAGTGTTGGAATTACAGGCATGAGTCACTGCACCTGGCTGGATTATAGCTTTATTATAAACTTCTATTGAATTCTCCAAATATATAAGGCAAAAGAAAGGTGCTATTTTTTGAGCAGTTGGTTCACAGTATATGTTAAATAATTGGTCTTTTGATTATTTCCACCAGCACTCTCCGTAGGCTTCATAGTGTCTCCACTATGCTAGGTAAAATTTAATAATAATAATAACTTTTATTATTAAATTTGACCTGAAACACTTGTATAGCATTTATTCTGTGCTAGGCAGTGTCCTAACTGCTTTATACGTGTTAATTTATTTAATTTTTATAACAGTCAATGAGGTAAGTGGTATTATCACTCCCATTTTACAGATTAGAAAGCTAGAGTATGGCATGGTTAATTTGCCCAACGTCACATAATTAGCAAGTGATAGATCTAGGATTTGAACTTAGCACGTTTCTCGAATCTTTGTGCTAGATTGCCTCCCACTTAGGATTTTGTTCATTTGAAATACCAAAGGAATCCTACACAAGCCTACAAAATCAGAATCTCTGGGAGTAGGAGTCCACCATCTTGAATTTTTTTTTTTTTTTTTTGAGATGGAGTCTCCTTCTGTCTCCAGGCTGGAGTACAGTGGTGCGATCTTGCCTCACTGCAACCTCTGCCTCCAGGGTCGAGCAATACTCCTGCCTCAGCCTCCCGAGTAGCTGGGACTACAGGTGCTCACCACCACACCCAGCTAATTTTTGTATTTTTAGTAGAGATGGGGTTTCACCATGTTGGACAGGATGGTCTCGATCTCTTGACCTCCTGATCCGCCCACCTCGGGCTCCCAAAATGCTGGGATTACAGGCTTGAGCCACTGCGCCCGGCCCACCATCTTGAATTTCAACAGGCTTTCCAGGTGGTATTTGGGAACCAAAACCCTAGGTTCCTCTTCCTTTGTCTTGCCACTGTTAGTCAAGCAATCACCATGACATAGTGGTTGTTGTCTGTGCATCTGCATCAACTCTTTAGAACAGGTGTCAACAGCTTATTGAAAATCTCAGAAATAATAATGAAACACTCGCAGAAATTCTGCAACACTAATGCTTTTGATGGCACAGAGAATGATGTGTGGAAAAACCTGACATTGACAATTTTGAGTTGAAAAGTAATTCAGTAGAGTTGAAGTCTGAGTGAGAGAGAGTTTTGGGAAGTTTTGACCAATTCATTTTGCTTATCTATATATATATATATTTTGGTGTAGGCTCAAGAGAGCTAAATATGATAAAAAAAATCAAGAGATTTTTTGATAAGTTTGAAATAAATATCTCAAGTAATAAGAAAGCAATGTGTCACAGTTTAATTGGCTGTTTTTGTTCTTTTTTTTTTAATAACATAATGGTTTGTCTTAGAATCAGTGATTAGACAAAATACAAGAGATGAGGCCAGGTGCAGTGGCTCACGTCTGTAATCCCAGCATTTTGGGAGGTCGAGGTGGGTGGATCACCTGAGGTCAGGAGTTCGAGACCAGCCTGGCAAACATGGTGAAACCCTATCTCTACTAAAAATACAAAAAATTAGCTGGGCATGGTGGTGGGTGCCTGTAATGCCAGCTACTCGGGAGGCTGAGGCAGGAGAATCACTTGAATCTGGGAGGCGGAGGTTGCAGTGAGCCCAGATCACGCCACTGCACTCCAGCCTGGGCAACAGAGCAAGACTCTGTCTCAAAAAAAAAAAAAAAAGGAAAGAAAAGAAAAATACAAGACACATTATCTTAGTCTTTAAGAATTACCCTTTGGGGCTGGGTGTGGTGGTTCATACCTGTAATCCTAGCACTTTGGGAGGTTGAGGTGGGAGGATTGCTAGAAGTCAAGAGTTCAAGACCAACCTGGTAAACATAGTAAGACTCCATATCTTAAAAAAGAAAAAAGTACCCTTTGGTTCCTGATACATGAATGTGATATCAAAATTCCTTGTCAGTAAACCTGGATTCTTATTTAGAAAGAAACCAGAACAGCAAATTAAAAGGTGAAAAAAAATCTTGTGAACCCAAAGGACTAGATGGTAGAGTCTAGAATGCTCCTTCCAACCTGGGCAACAAAGTGAAACCCTATCTCTACAAAAAATAAAAAAAATTAGCTGGTCATGGTGGTTTGCACCTGTAGTTTCAGCCACTCAGGAGGCTGAGGTTGGAGGATCGCTTGAGCCTGGGAAGTAGAGGCTACAGTGAGCTGTGATCACATCACTGCACTCCAACCTGGTGAGAACCTGTCACAAATAAAAAGAAAAAAGAAAAAAAGAATGCTCTCCAATCTCCACACCTTTCTTTCACATTATTTCAACCTGGTCGAGATGTTTGAGGTGGGCGTGTGGTGGGGGAAGTCAAGGACAGAATAATAACTGGCTGATCTGAAAGGTTTTGAGCTAAAGGTGTAAATAATTTATCATAAAGATGGTGTAATTATCCCAGAGTGTTTAGCTTGTCATGCTGGCTCCTCTTAGGGTTCAAGCAGGAGCCTATTATATTGTTATCATATAATGAGATAATCTCCAAATAACATTACTTTGCTCCTATATGTACAATTAATTTGTAAGCCACTGCCAATTTATTAACCAAACTCTAAGAGAAAGCTATTAAAAAACAAGACAAAACAAAAGCAAGACGAAACAAAAGCAAGGGTTCTAAAGCTAGCCCGTAATCAATTATTACACAGGGTGATTCAAAATATTTTTTTAAAAAGTGAAAAATTATGGCTGCTCTGCCTATGAAGTAGCCATTCTTTATTCCTTTACATTTTTTTTTTTTTTAGATGGAATCTTGCTCTGTTGCCCAGGCTGGAGTGCAGTGGCGTGATCTTGGCTCACCGCAACCTCTGCTTCCTCAGTTCACGCCGTTCTCCTGCCTCAGCCTCCCTTGAGTAGCTGGGACTACAGGTACCCGCCACCACGCCTGGCAAATTTTTTGTATTTTTAGTAGAGACGGGGTTTCACCGTGTTAGCCAGGATGGTCTCAATCTCCTGACCTCGTGATCCACCCGCCTCGGCCTCCCAAAGTGCTGGGATTACAGGCTTGCGTCACTGCGCGTGGCCTATTCCTTTACTTTTTAAGTAAACTTGCTCTCACTTTATAGGTTTGCCACAAATTCTTTCTTGTGTGAGATCCAAGAACCCTCTCTTTGGATGTGGATCCAGACCCCTTTCCAGTAACATCTTCCTGGTGAACCATGAAGGGATGATACTGAGGAGGCCACGACCTGAAGAAAATAGACTGCAACACTAATTGGCTGACTTTGGGTAAGTGGTGGGGTACTCAGGTAAAGGATGGGATTGGGTTAGAGGCCCAACTTAGGGGAGTTAGAGTCCCTCCTAAGACAGAGAGGGTTAAAGGCCCCTCTTAATAAAAGGCAAGAATGCTTGACCAAACTTGGGTTTGAAGCCCAACTTAGGAAGGTTAGAGTCCTTCCTAAGATTTATGGGGTTAGAGGCCCCTCTCAGTAAAGTCCCTCTTGGTTAAAAATGGATTTGGCCCTATGGGATGTTAACTGCTATTCTCTTTGAATTAATCTGCCTTGCACTCTTTGCTGAAGGTTGTGGGTGACAGGATTAGGTATGTACAGGATCATGGGACATAGGGAGCTTTTTTTTTTCTCCCCAAAAGGGGAAACTAGAGAGCTGATGGAACTGCTGGAAAAAAAATCCCTTCACTACCGACAAGCAGCTGCCTGAACTTTTGATTCAGTGTTGCTGCAATGGGCGGGTCTCTCTCTGGCCTCTCTGAGCTCCTCATCTTCCCTACGCTGCCACAGACAATGGTTTTCTCCTTTTTCTCCTTTCCCTTTCCTATCTTTCCTGTTATGCAGGGCGATCATCTTGCCCAGAGACCACATTTTGAAACTTCTGGTCTGAAGTTGGATTAAAGATGACAGGGCTCATCCGGGGGCAAGCTTGACCCTTGCCAGTTCAGTATTGGATGCTAAGGGGAGTGGCTAATGTCTGTTTTGTCACACTTATTTTACCCTGGCTAGAGCAAAATGGAATAGAAAATGTTAATTCAGGTTCCCCATGCAGCTGGTTGGGTGGCATCTTACAATATTGAGAGGGTTTTGCCTATGATTCCATGAAACGAAAAACGATGATTTTCCTTTGAGTTGCAGCTTGGCCCCCAGGGCTTTCATGCAGTGAGCAAGGTCGTGAGGGCTGCTCAGGGAAAGAAAACCCAGAAACCTGGCATGCTTGCCAAAGGGTAAGGAGTTCTTACCAGTCAGACTTCTCGTCTCTCTGCCTGTGCAAACTGGTTGAGTGAATGGTAAAAATCAATGTTTATCTTCTCTGCAAAGTTTTGATTAATGGAAAAAAGGATGTGTGAGGCCAGTCTTAAGATATAGTGAATCTGGTGTACTTTGTGCTATAAATTTGTCTTTCTGCATTGTTCTGTCATAAAGAGGAGTACCTTAGGATAGAATATTGGCTTAGGACCCCCATAAGCCTGCTGTTCAAGACACTCCAGGAAACTGGTCAGTTACAAACTTTGCTGCAGGTCTCTGAAACAAAAAAAATTAGATGAAGTTTCCCTCTCATCATGTTTTATGTCCTTGGGAGCTTGACCTTGTAACCATGTGGCATTACTTTCTCTTGGTCTCCACCATCCAGGGAACAGGAATTTTGGGGTTCATGTTATACTTAGCCCTAAAAATTATCTTGAGCAGTTAAAAGCCTTTGCAAGCTCAAAATTGGCTGCTCTAGGCTCCTTCTGGGAAGGGCAATGGAAACTGCCCAATGCTATAGCTTAGTTGCAATTTAGATTAACCCTGCTTATTCCTGTGAACCAATCAGTGATCTCTGACTGCAGTTCAGAAGAAACAAGAGGGATGGGTAGTGTAAAAATCTGGTTCAGTATTCTAATTCTGGACATTTATTGGAATCAGCTAGCAACCCCATAACAGCTTGGTTCCAACAGTTGCCAGTTCATGAAAAGCCTTCTAATTTAGTTTATTTGGGAAAATTTTATTTATTTTGCTTTACTGTTGTGGAATATACTGCTGTTGTACTCTTTGTGTAGGAATGCAGGATAAGCTTACTGAATGTTTTCTTAAATTGAACACTTACTAATCTTCCAGAAACTCAAGATTTTTGAATGGCCCTTGCCATACCAATACTTTCTGACTGAGCTCCTCTTTGCCCTGGATGCAAAAGACCCTAATAGTTAGGTACGAATATCACTGCCCCTATTCAGCCTGATCCATCTCTTACAGAAGATAGATCTTCATCCCTTTATAACCCTTAGAATTAAGGGTTCCCTTGTAAAAGAAAGGGGGGAAATACCTAGAGGCGTTTGATCCAGAGCAACTCCGTCTTGAATAGGGGCTGGTAAATTGGCCTCATGCATAGGAAGTTAGGGATTCTGAGTTACAGGATGAGACAGGAGGTCAGCACAAGATGCGGGTCATAAAGACCTTGCTGATAAAACTGGTTGTGGTTAAGAAGCTGGCCAAAACACACCAAAACCAATATGGTGATGAAAGTGACCTCTGGTTGTCCTCACTGCTCATTATATGCTAATTATAATGCATTAGCATGCTAAAAGACACTCCCACCAGTGCCATGACAGTTTACAAATGCCATGGCAACATCAGAAAGTTACTTCATGTGGTCTAAAAAGGGGAAGAACCCTCAGTTCTGGGAATTGCTCACCCCTTTCCTGGAAAACTCGTGAATAATTCACCCCTTGTTTAGCATATAATCAAGAAGTAACAATAAGTATAAGCAGCTGAGAAGCCCATGCGGCTCCTCTGTCTATGAAGTAGCCGTTCTTTACTCCCTTACTTTCTTAATAAACTTGCTTTGACTTAAAAAAAATTAGAGGCTGATAAGGCAGAAAAAGCATCTCACTGGGGGTGTGAAGCGAAGAGAATCTGAAACCCGGCTTGATTTTGTAGCGTGAGAATAGGCAGAGAGTGTCCTATAGGAATCACTGGTCACAGATCAATAGCCAAAACTCTAATAATTATTTTAGTTCCATAAAAGAAAATATGACTTTTTTTCTTTAACTCTGAAAGAGTTTTAGGGAATTACGGTTTTCTTAAGTTAGACTTCTTTCTGTAAGTAGCCAGTGTTTTTTAAAAACTATCCAACTTTTGGCCAGGCGCTGTGGCTCACAGATATAGTCTTAGCATTTTGGGTGGTTGAGGTGGAAGGATCGCTTGAGCCCAGGAGTTTGAGACCAACAACATAGGGAGACCCTGTCTCTACAAAACATTTAAAAATTATCCAGGTGTAGGCCGGGCATGGTGGCTCACGCCTGTAATCCCAGAACTTTGGCAGGCCGAGGCGGGAGGAGCACCTGAGGTCGGGAGTTCGAGACCAGCCTGACAAATGTGGAGAAACCCCGTCTCTACTAAAAATATAAAACTAGCTGGGCATGGTGGCACATGCCTCTAATTCCAGCTATTCGGGAGGCTGAGGCAGGAGAATCGCTTGAACCTAGGAGGTAGAGGTTGCGGTGAGCCGAGATCGCACCATTGCACTCCAGCCTGGGCAATAAGAGTGAGAACTCCATCTCAAAAAGATAAAATAAAATAAAACAAAACAAAACAAAACAAAATAAAAATTATCCAGGTGTAATGGCAGATGTCTGTAGTCCCAGCTACTCAGGACGCTGAGGTGAGAGGATCACTCAAGTCCTGGAGGTTGCGGTTGCAGTGATCTGTGATGAAGCCACTATATTAGAGTCTGGGTGACAGAGCAAGACCTTGTCTCAAAAACAGGCAAAAAACTATCCAACTTTTGTTAGAAAAAATAGTTAGAAAAATTATAATTCATAAGAAGTCTAAACAAAAATTAAGATTGGTCTGCTAGCTTTGGACTTGGTACTCATCATGACTCCAACTCAAATAAATGAGAAAGTCACTCATCCAACTTGACATAAAGGAATATAAGAGTGCAGAGGCACACTCATACTGCAGTAGATGAAGAGATAGGAAGAAAAGCTGCCATGTGAGAAGCAGTACAGGGAGCAGGCTTGGGAGGAAGGAGTCAATTCAGGTAAATGAATACTAATTGATCAGAGCATCAGTCTGGATGCCTACAGAAATCACAACGTAAGGTGCTGTTCGGTCGCTATAAGGTAATTAGCTGTCTCTGAGCACACCGCATAACTTGTTGCCTCTATTTTCGCATATGCTTTTCATACCTCTTTGCCTGGTGAATGCTTCAGGACCTGGGCAAGTTAGGACTGATCAAGAAAAAGGAAGGGCAACAAAAGAGTTTAATAAAAAGGATGCAGCAGGCATTTCATGGACTTCAGAAAAGAAAAGGCAATTGGACCACTGAGGATGTGCAGTTGGAAAGCCAGGATCAGAGTCTGTAATTCCATTGCTGCAGCCTCTGATCTCCACTTCCTGCTGTGCTCTACCTTGTGTCCTGCTTCTCTCTGCAACACAGCCTTTTCTGCTCATTTAGGGTTCCTCAGCTCCACACTTTGGCCTGTCCTTGTGCTCCCTTCAATCCCACCTTTGCAAGTTCTTTAAAGTCCTACATCTGCTATTGTTCAAGTAAGGATCTCTGTGTCCCACATTCACATCCGAGCTCAGAAAATCTGGTTGGTTCAGCCCAGCCTGTAAGTTAGTTTTCACTTGAATAGATGTAGAGCCCCAATTCAATCAGCTGATCCAGGACTTTGTGGAGATCAGATGGGACAAACATAGTCAGTTAGGATGCCCCTTTTAGCAGAGATGATAGATGGAGGAAATTTCAAAGGGGGCATGATTTGGATTGGCATCTTAAAACGTGTCCACTATATTTGGCATAATTATTACCCTGTACTCTTAATACCATTATTACATTGTATGGGATTGTATCATTTTTATATTTTTCCTACTTCATTAGACTTTCAGTTCTTAGAGGGTCCTTCACCGAAGGTACATCTGACAATTTATTTTGCCTATTCCCATGAATTTCTTGACAATTCATAGCTTAGATTTCTGTCTACAGAGTCTTGCATTGTATGACCTCAGTGTGCTTCTGTTTCCTTATCTATAAAAAGGGGTTCATAAAAGTGCCTATGTTATTAGGTAGTCATAAGCATTAAAGATAATGTGCTCCATAAATATTGCCTATCATATTATCTTTTTTTCTTTATAGCCTCTTTCCTCACACGCCAAAATTTTTGTGTGTGCTTGAACTGAATTTTCTGTAGGGAAGTCATGAATGAGTTTTTGCATTAGGAATATGTGTCTCGATTCCCTAAAAATAATCCTAATTGTGCTCTCTTACAATTCCATTTTGTACATGCCACAGATTTATCTTAAGGTATAGCACTTTCATATTGTACATAAATTATTTGTTTATATGCTTTAATATGTACTAAATAAGTCCCTGAAGTCAGGGGAAGAAGTTTTTCTGCCTTTGCCTCATCTTTGTATCCCTAGAGTATTTGTTGCTGCCTGGAATGAAGACATTCTCAGTATATAATTTAACCAATCTCTGAAGATATACTTTTGAGCTCATACTCTAGCAGACAGACTCTGTAGACAGAGATCTAAGCTATGAATTGTCAAGAACAATTATTCAAGACTTGGAAATAGGCAAAATAAATTGCCAAATATACCTTCAGTGAAGAGCTGGGCATTGCCTAGGAGAATTTTAAGGATTGTCTGATGTTATTTGATTGATTTGCTATTAACTAGGCTATTTAAAAACACTGAGAATAAAAGGTAAATTTTTGGAAAACTGACAGCAATATAACTAACTCATTTTCATAAGCAATGCAAATGAACTGTGAGGTAGAAAATATAAATCTCTGTAAGTCAAATTCTTATTTGGACTGTTTTAACATCTTACTGGTTTCTTAATCAAGGAATGAGTTGAATAAAATCTTTGGCATAATTTCATTTTATATTTGCATGGGAGTTGTGCTGCTAACTCACTGAAAAAGTATATTGTAATAGAAGTAATATGATCAATCTTATAGTGAAGACACAAAGATTTAGGGGAACAGACGGTGGAATAAGTTTACTTAACATCATTGCGAGGAAAGATTTTACCTAGGTGATTTTAAAGCTGGGCTTTGAAAACAATGTTGAATTGGGGTGGAGCTGTGTTTGGAGAGGGGAAGGGAGAAAGACCTCTAGGCAAAAGAAACTGTTGATACGGTGGGTTTCATGGAGTCTGTTTACCAGAAAGACTACTGGCTCTTTACCAACTGCTTTTCAAAGGTGGTGAGATTTTGGGGTTGTAGGTCCACTGACACTGTTGTAGAGCTATGGAAGTCATCATCCACTCCAAGATCAAAGCCCCAGGAGGCCCATAGACTTGTTCAGGAACCCTCTGCAATGCCTGTCTTTTAAACAAATTTAAACATGTCTTTTGCATTCACATTTGAAATTTTACATATAAATGTGGACAAATTATTGTGTTTTAAAAATAATGAAATATACTCCATACAACTTTATATCTTCATTTAAAATTTAATTTTGCAACTGATATGGAATACATAATGTTAATCTGAGCATGATTTCCTAGTTTCTTAAACTTCTTCATAGACATAAAGAAAGGCCATCTTTTGTTTAAAAATTTAAAATCATTGTTTTCCCAATATAAAAGCAACTCATATATATTCATTGTAGAAAAATTGGAAACAAATATGGAAAAAGATTGAAATTAAACTTGTTTATAATTCTATCAATTAGACATGAGTGCTGTTAACGTATTTTCTAGAACTTTTTCTTTGTACTCACACGGAGTTTGTTAATGAACAAAAAATGACTGTTTCTTTTTATTGAGGTAAAATTCATATAACATAAAATTAACCATTTGAAAGTGAACAATTCAGGGGCACTTAATAGATTCACAATGTTGTGCAACCATCAACTATATCTATTTCCAAAACATTTTTATCACTACACAAGGAGACCCTGTACCCCTATTCATTTCTTCCCCCAGGCCCTGGCAATGCCAATGTGCTTTCTAAGATCTCTATGGATTTACCTATTCTGGAAATTTCATATAAATGTGTAGCCAATGGGACCTTTGTGTCTGGCGTCCTTTATTGAGCATAATGTTTTCAAGGTCATCCACATTATAGCATATGTCAGTACTTCATTCCTCATTATGGCTGAATAATATTCTATTGTATGTAGATAGCACAATTTATCCATTCATATGTTGGTGGTCAGCTTTTTCTTTTTACATCCTCTTTTTGAAAAATGCAATAAAAACCTTAATCTATCCTGAACATTTTTCATAATCTTGCTTCATATGTAGAAGGGTTAATGGTCACAGGAATATGCCTATACAAATATGCTTGCAGTATATAGAACTAGATTAAAAGGAGAGTCAGTTGATAACTTCAGATTTTTTTGGTTAGCACCTGATGCGTGTAGGTACACCCACATGCAGGGAAATACAAACCACCACCACCACCACACAACAACAAAAAACAAACACTGGACCCAGACCCTTTGGCATATGCTTGTTTCTGTTGCCCCCAGATACAAATTTTTCCCTGCAGGCAGGGATGCCATCTCTTCACCATGAGGAACTGCTGATTCCTCTCCCCTCTCACTTCCCTTTAGGAGTGTGACCATCCTGGCCCACCCCTAAGAGTACTGTGCAATACTTGGTGATTTCAACACCACAATGCCTGACTGTTAGCTTGACTGATTTTTCTCTCAGCAACCAGAACAACACAAGTTCATTTTGCTCTCTAAGTCTAGCACCAAATGAACTTGTTTCTCTCTCTTTAAAATTGTATTTTGCTTAAGTACCATGCCAGCAAAATTAATTCATTTCTTCAGATGCACAAAATGGTCTGTTGACTACCCAGCAGGCCATGCCTGATTTAGTAACTAACTTCAACTTTTGTTCAGTCCTTATCCTTTATCTCAATACTACTGGCTTTCTATCCCCACAACTACCATCTGCCCTCCCGGCAGGATGTAGTATTTTGTTTTCTGAGGCCTTGGAAAAGTATGTAAGTCCTAAAATATTTGTGACATTTTCACTAAATTTACATAATGTACCCTGATACAGTTAATAACTACTTGGCTTAATTAACATTTCTTGAGTTCCTACTGTGTTCCAGGTACTTTGCCAGGCTTTAGCAATTACACACACACACACGCGCACACACACACACACACACACAGCTAAGAGTATGAGTTAGAATTAGCAACATCTCTAACAGAGACACAAAACATAGTGGCTTAAATAATATAGAAGTTTATTTCTCTCTGATGTAAAAATCCAGATGGAGAAGCCCAAGGCTGGTGGGAACGCTCCATAGTTGCCTGGAATTCAGTGACAAGTGACAAGCTTCCAGTTTTTTTTTTTTCTCTTTCTTTTCTTTTCTTCTTTCTTTCTTTCTTTCTTTTTTTTTTTTTTTAACAGCATCTCATTCTATTGCCCAGGCTGGATGTAGTGCAGTGGTGCAATTTCGGCTCACTGCAACCTCCACCTCTGGGGTTCCAGCAAATCTCCCACCTTGGCCTCCAGAGTAGCTGGGACTACAGGCATGCACCACCATGCCCAGCTAATTTTTATATTTTTTGTAGAGATGGGGTTTCACCAGGCTGGTCTGGAACTCCTGAGCTCAATGATCCACCCACCTCAGCTTCCCAAAGTGCTGGGATTACAGGTGTGATCAACCGAACCCGGCAGCTTCCAGTTTTCTACTCCACCATCCCTAGGGTTAAACCCTCATCCTCATGCTCCAAAATGGAGCTTCAGCAATCTCATCTATATTCTAGGGAAACAGGATGGAGGAAGGAAGGATGAAGGCATAAAAGGTATGATAGCTACCTTTTAAGGAAAATTTCCAGAAACTACTATACTTCTGCTTTGATCAACATCTAATTGATTACAACTTAGATGTAACCAAGTGGCAACAAGGTAGGCTGGGAAATGTATTCTTTATTCCAGGCATCTATTTCCCAGCTAAAAACTGAGGGTCCTGATGAGGAGAAAACAGATAATAGATAAGGCAATCAGAAATTGTCAACATCAAAACACAGTCCCTGCCCTCTAGGCAGAAAAGGTAAGAGAATACTGTGAGTATATAACAAAGGAATCTAATGCACACTGTGCAAAGTTTTCCAGAAATGGGGGTGCCTGAACTGAATTTTTAGGGAAGAGTAGGAGTGAAAGAGTGAAATAGGCAAAGAGTATGGTGGAGTAATGGTTTTTTTTTTTTTTTTTGGACAGAGTTTTCACTCTTGTTGCTCAGGCTGGAGTGCAGTGGTGCGATCTCAGCTCACTGCAACCTCCACCTCCCAAGTTCAAGCAAAGTCTCCCAAGTAGCTGGGACTACAGGTGCATGCCACCACGCCTATTTTTTTTTTTTTTTTTGGTATTTTTAGTAGAGATGGGGTTTCATCATGTTGGCCAGGCTGGTCTCGAACTCCTGACCTCAGGTGATCTGCCCACCTCGGCCTCTCAAAGTGCTGGGATTACAGGCGTGAGCCACCACGCCTGACCAAGTGGTGGTAATGATAATAGTGAGGGAGTTTCTGGAAAGGGAAATCAACCAGTGGCCAGAGGCTTGAAAAGAATTGCTGTATATTAGTGTGGTTGTACCCTACATTTAGAGGTCAGGAATGTTGAAAGATGAAGTTGAAAAGATAAGCAAGGGTGAATACTTTTTGTGTCTGGTCTACTCTGTATAATTATTCATATGATAAAATATTTAAAAAATTAGTTGCCACTTAAGCTCTTGCTTAAATGAGTTTATAAAAGTGCTAATCAGTGATCATTAAGGAAATAAATTGTATACGTAGAGCATATTACTTTTCACAGTACAATCATAAATAGGTACCTGCAAAAATATGAACCAATCTTCTCCATACTCCTTCTAAATGGTCAGTGTTCTCAGAGCCTAGCAACAAAATAATCTAACTAGATGAAAACTTACCGTATTCACCTGCTTATAAGATGCATAAAGATTCACCTTTACAACAGAGAAAGGTATTTAAAAACTGCCCCATGTCCAATGCACTTACATTAGAGATAAAAAGCCAAATGCATAATGAATGAGAAATAGCTAAGAGTCTGAGTTACAGTCACCAAGAAGACAAATGCTACCTCTAGCAGAGAAAGAGAGCAGATACATAAGTTTTTTTTTCATCCTATAAGTGGCATTCTTACCTAAAGCAAAAGCAAATATAACAAATCGGAGGCCACAGAGATGGTCAAAGCTAGAGTTTGAGGCTGTGATACAGATTTTTTTGCAAAGATGGCCGATAACTTCTTCTATACCCATTTTCAATGTGACTTTTCTGTTCTTCCCATTGAAAGGTGGATTTGTTTTCCTAGTTCTTGAATCTGTGCTGGCTCTGTGACTTGTTTTGACCAAGGAATATGATAGAAGTGACTCTGACCTTCAAGGCCATGTACCTTGAGTCTCATGTGACCATGAGACTGCCATGTACAAAAGTTGGTCTAGTCTGTGGAGGACAAGATGCCACATAAAAGGGAACTGAGGCACCCCAGACAACAACTAGTATCAACTGCTAGACATGAGGCCATCTTGGACCTTCTACCACAGTTCACTGCAGTTGTATGCGTGAAACCAGCAGAAGAACTTCCCAACCAATTCACAGAACATACGAAATACTAATAATTGTTGTTTTAAGCCACTATGTTTCAGAGTGGTTTGTTAAACTGATAACTGATATAGGTTCGCACCTATGATATTTTAGATTAAAATGCATCATTGCTATAGTTTATGACTGAAAAGCAATACAGGTATTGCTACAACATCAATTTCAGACTTTAACACAATAGACTGCAAAATGAACTGGTAGCAGAAAGTCAGGGCTTCCATTGCTATACAACTGAAGAAACCAGAAGCTTAAAGTGTTAGACATCCCTAGGAAAACCGTAAGGTCCCCACAACTAGAAGAAATATTTTTTAAAAATAGGTATTAGATCCTCAAACAAATGGAATCACTTGAGAAATTTAATATTTAAATTATATAGATAGCTCAACAAGAACTAATAACAGATATATCAAAGATCAACATTATGATACTGTAGATTTATGAGTAAAAATTCCAGTTACCTCTGTAGGTAAGAGTAATAATGACACAAGTCATGCCCCTTGACTCTCTTTTTTTTTTTTTTTTTTTTTTTGAGACAGAGTTTCACTTTTTGTTGCCCAGGCTGGAGTGCAATGGTGCAATCTTGGCTTACAGCAACCTCCGCCTCCCGGGTTCAAATGATTCTCTTGCCTCAGCCCCCTGAGTAGCTGGGATTACAGGCATGCGCCACCACGCCCGGCTAATTTTGTATTTTTAGTAGAGACGAGTTTCTCCATGTTGGTCAGGCTGGTCTCGAACTCCCAACCTCAGGTGATCCACCTGCCTTGGCCTCCCAAAGCTCTGGGATTACAGGCGTGAGCCACTGTGCCCAGCTGCCCCTTGACTCTTGAAGATAAAGTCCTTGAGTTCCGTGGTGTAGTAGACAACCTCCAAAATGGCTGCTCACGACCCTCCCTTCCTGGCACTCACTTTCTTGGGAAATAGTTTCCCACACTAAGTTATAGCTGACCTGTGCACCCAATAAAATATGGTGGAAATGATGGTGTGTGACTTCTAAGGCTAGGTTATAAAAGACATTGCAGTTTCTACCTTGGTCTCTCTCTTGGATCACTTGCTGTTGGAGAAGCCAGCTGCCGTGTCTTGAGGACACTCGCACAGCACTATGGAGAGGAACACACAGGAGCTGAGGCCTCCATCTATCTGTTAGGCTCAGCTTGCTAGCCATGAGAGCCTGCCATCTTGGAAGCAGGGCCTTTGACTTCAGTCAAGACTTCAGATGACTGTATCCCTGGCTATTTCTTTTTTAGATAGCTTTATTGAAAGTATAATTTAATTACCATAAAATTCACTAATTTCAAGTATACAATTCAATGATTTCTAGTAATTTTACAGAACTGCCCAACCATGACCACAATCTAATTTTAGAATATTTATATCATGCCAAAAAGAAACCTCATACCCATTAGCAGTCACTCTCAGTTCCACCTTCAGCCCCAGGCAACCACTAACGTATTTTCTGTGACTGTAGATTTGTCTTTTCAGAAAATTTCATACAAATGATTTCATATAAACGAATTATGTGGTCTTTTGTGTCCAGCTTCTTTTATTTAGCATATAGCTGACATTTTGATTGCCATCTCATGAAAGACTCTGAACCAGAACTTTCCTGCTGAGCTACTACTAAATTATTGATTCACAGAAACTGTGAGATAATGAATCTCTACTGTTATTTTTGGCTGATAAATTTTGGGGTAATTTATTGCACAGTAATTGATAACTAGTACACATAGGTATGTGATACTGCTGGGAAACTAAGTCCCACATTTAATGGCACACATTCAATGGGCCATTAAACCCAATCCCAAAGGTACTATTAAGAGTTGTGTTGGGATCTCAAATCCAAGCAAAAAGAAAAAAAAAAAAAGAGTTGTGGACATGATAAATTATATCTTACAATTCGATTAGCATATTTTGTTAATGATACAAAACTGCTACTTTTTCTAATTTTTAAAAGAAAGCCATTTCCAAAATTAGAAGAAAGAATTTCCAATTTGTTTTTAGGTCCATGAAAAAATTTGGATGAACAAGAAAGAGATGAAATTGTGGACAGTCAAAAGTGTGGTCTAGTTGCCCTGGTGGGCTACCAAGGAAACTTGCCATATTAGTCTGGAGTGAGTTTTGACTCATCAGATTGGACAATAAAAGGCTCAGCTGTAATTCCAGGAGACTTAGTCATTTGCAACCTTGAGATGCAGCTATCAAGAAGCCATTTAAAGGATTCATGAGGGAAGAGAACAGGTGGATACAGGCTTCAGATTTTGAGTTTGATACCAAGAGGAAGAAAGAGGCTCACAACTTCACAACTGTGTGAATGGGCCAAAACTTCATGGAATGCTGTAAAACAAGAGCCAAATGTGAAATGGTTTAAATAATGTGAATTAGTAACACTCTTGGAAACCTGAGTACAATTTGTTGTTTGATGATAGTTTTGACTTGGTTTCTAATACAGTGAAGGTCAAAGATTGAGAGACTCATCTAGAATCCAGTAGTAACAAAAAGGAACCCTTGGATATGGCGCGGAGGAAGGGAGGAAGAGGGAGAGAGGAGGGAGAGGGAGGGAGGGGAGAGGGAGGGGGGGAGGGTGGGGGAGGGAGGGGGGAGAGAGAGAGAGAAAGAGAGAGAGAGAGAGAATGCCGCAGGTCATTAGGAATTATTTTTCATTCTTCCTGCAACTTTCTACTGAAAAGATTACCAAAGACTGACAGATCTTTGCCTCCAATCTTCCCCACCCTTCCCTTTATGCTTCAAAATGCTACAAAGTCATCTTCCCAAAGCAGCTCTGATTATATAAATTTTTGCCCAGAAACATCTGATATACCCCCACTGCATGCAGAGTGAAATCTGGGCTTCTTGGAGCATTGAAGACTCTCCATAATAGGTTTTGGTAGGCCAAGAGATAGACCACTTGGATACCTTGATCTCTTGCTAAGTATTATTTACTTTCCCTACCCTATAAATCATCTGCCTCAAACATTAATCTTTGTACCTTCAACACCCCTCTATTTTCTGTACTGTATTTGCAGCATTTCTTATCTCAGCCTGTCAAAATTAAACTCAGCGTTTATGTCAGGCTATGTCTCCATAATGCCTTATCCACGCCCTTAGTCAACATTCTTCCTCCTCTTCTGTGGTGCATAGATTTTTATATCTCAATCACACCACCTTTGGCGTTCTGCCTGGTTTTACAGATAGTTGTGTCTTGGTGTCCCCTACTTCCTTACCCTGTGATTCAAGCATAGTATGGGTTAAAAAATTTGCCATGAATTGGCCTGTGGCAGGGATCTGATGATCCTTGTTATCAACCACTCAAAGTTTAGCAGATAGTATGGAAAATCAGGCGATTCTGCTAATTCATGAAATTACTCATGAAAAAAAGTCTAAAGGAGTCACCCATCTCTAAGGCGGCTTTTTGCTGTCTAGAATAACCGTGACAAAAGGTGGGAGCAAAATAATTAGCTTTCAGGGGAGTACGGCTTCTCTAAATAGTTGCAAGATGCCTACATTGTTTATGTAAAATAAAATAAAATATCTTATGTACTGCACTTTGGAAAAGACTGAAGAGATCTAAGATAGCTCCAGGTGGAAATTCCCGGTGACGGGTGTCCTTCTTCTGAGGTCAACTGCACTGACCATTGCACACTGTATTCTGGAATAGGTTCAACACAGCAAAACGGGCTCGTAGCGCGTCCCCGGCGTCCGACTGCTGCGTGGCACCGAGCGACCTACACCCCACTCCGCCTCCGCCCCCACCTCCGCAGCGGCCGCAGCCCGGGGGGCTCCAAGGGAACTCCCGCACGTCTGCGCGCGCAATCCCGGGACGGCGGGTCGGCGCGGCGCGCGCAATTGCCCTGGAAACCACGGCGCGCGCACGCGCAAACGCGGGTGATTGTGGGGGAAGAAAGACTGAGCTGAGAGCTTTGACGCGGGAGGAGGGCTCTACCTCCCGTCGACCGTCGCTCCCCCGCGGTGGGCGCGCGCGCTGGCCCGCTCCCTTGCTGCACGCTCCCGGCTCGCGCGTTCCCCCCGGTGCCCTCCCCCGCCTCACACGCACCCTTGCCCTCCCGCATTTGTGCGCCGGTGCAGCAGGCAGTGGGAACATCCGGGCATTTCCGCAGCTGAGCGGCGACCCGGGCGGCGGCGGCGGTCGAGGAGCTCCCATGGCAGGGAGGAGGCGGAGAGAAGGCGAAAGGGGGGCGAGGAGTTAAGCCAGAGCCTCCGCGGGGCGGGTTTCCGAGGGAGGCACAGAGGGAAACGGCTCTCGCAGCCGGAGGAGGGCCGGGCGCGGGGCTCGTCGCCCCTCTCGCGCATTCTGTCCAGCCCGGGCTCCGGAGATGCATCTGCATCAGGTCCTCACCGGGGCTGTCAACCCTGGAGACAACTGCTACTCCGTGGGCAGCGTCGGGGATGTCCCCTTCACGGTGAGCGGCGGCCGGGAGCCCTAGGGGAAGATACCAGGGGCCAGACGCGGGGGCAGGGACCTCCTGTCCAGGGCGCACGCCTCCTCAGGAGGCTGTGAGATGTTGGTGGGCCCCACCCGTGGCCCCTTTGCAGCCTTGGGGTTTAGTTCCCCCTGGGACCCGTGGGACCGTGGGTCCTGCGTCTGGTGTAGGAAATCACCCGTTAGGGGAAAGGCTTAGGAATCCACCGCACTCTCCACCCCCAGCAAACGGGCCTGAGGTGACTGGACTAGAAGAAGTCTCCTCCTAGGGCGGCCCTTCGGTCTGCGGTGGAGGAAAGTGGTGGTGCCGCTGAAACCCCAGAGCGTCCGTTTCGCACCTGCTCTCGGTGTGGAGGCGAAGAGACTTGGTGTTGGTCTCGGAGCGTGGAGGTGAAGAGACTTGGTCTCGGAGCGTGGAGGCGATGCTGCGCCTTGGCTCCCCCTGCCCGCTGTGCTAGGGCAGCAAGGAGCTGCTGGAGTCTGTGGCTTTAAGCCTGACTCTGTGTATCTCCTGATAATGCAGGATCTTAATTCCAACCAGAAGATAGAAAAATTCATCCTCTGCGCCCGAAAGATTTAGAATGGAAGGGTTAGAGTCACAGTGGCTTGGAGAGCTGTCTCATTTATCAGGAGGTCGTAGTTTGGTAATCCTCTTAGATAATATTTTAATCTGTAAGGTAGCCTTTTTTTTAATATAGTAAGGCAATGTGAAAAATTTACGACAGTGCTTGTTTGAGAAAAGTGTATGTATACATAACGTTTTAGAATCTCCTTAAAAGCTGGATGAAATAGACATGTTTCTCAGGGAGATTGGACTCATCAGTCCTTTTTGAGAATGGAACATGTTCAAACCAAGCCTTGGAGCTTCGTTTACTCATAGATAGACTCTCATAGATTAATGAGTTCTTTTTTAAAGAATGAAATTTATACATGGTCTTCCTTAAAAGGAACTGTAGGCAGCCAGACCTTTATTAAATACATTTTGTAAACTGTTCTTCTTGATAAAATTGGAAATAGCGTAATGGTATGCTTTTTAGACAAGGAAAACCCTTTGATGTCTGCTTTCCAACGGTGTTTTTAAAACTGCGGAAAATAAAGCTTCAGCAAAACTGCAGAATCATTATGTAGCAGTGCATTCTGGAACAGAATTTATTTTTTGACGTTTTGTGATACATTAACCCCAGAAGATTGCTTTTTAGCCATTTTAATTTTTTAGTGTAATCCACTTGGCCTAGCTCCAGTTTAGAACGACCCCTTTGGTCATCTGTGTTTTATGTACATGTGACTTAAAATATTCATATAGAGCTGAGCTTGGTCTTAAGTGTGTGGAGAATCTTTTGGGGATAGAGAGAAGAAATTTCCCTGTTCCCAGTAGTGCAGATAGGAAGTTCCTCAGGGTTAGAAGAGTGGGCATCTTTAATCAAGAAACAAAGCTGGAATCTTTGGTTATAGATATTTTCCTGCTAGAATGGTGGTGGTAGTTTTCTGCTTCCATCTAAAGTGGAGTGCTGTCTCACTGCAGGTCTGGTATGTAGAACTAAATAAACGGGTTCAGATGCAGCCTGGAAAAGCCTGTGTTAAGAACTGTTAGTGCTGTGCAGGTGTGGTTATGCTGTAGGCCACTTGTGACCAGATGCTTAGAGTCATTTTCAAATCTTCTTGCACCTCCCTAATTCAGCGTTTCACAAAGTCTAGTTGACTCTGCACTGTCTACCAGATTTACTCCTTTTCATATCCTTAACCACCACCTTATTTTACAATCTTATTGGTATTAGTATAAAAGCTTTCAAAACTGTCATGTTTGATAACTTCTTCATCCTCCACACCGCCGCTAGGATAATTTTCTTCAAGTATCATTTTACTATATCACTCTTGGCTTAAGAATATGTAATTGTTTCTAATAGCTGTGTTAGGAAATGTAAACTTGTCAAGTATTCTCCATCTTTGACTTTAATTATACGTATTCCTCACTTTGGCCCCTCTGTTACATACTGATCTTCTTACTCTAACCTGCATTTTTATGTTGCAACAAGACAGTCCTTTTGGTCTTCCAAATTCGACTCAAAATTTACCTGGTTTAGGATGCTTCCCTGTGACACTGTTATTTTGGTCTTTTGACAAATGTAAATACAAACCCATTTTGCACACCATCTCATTTTACTACCTTAGTTTTGAGCGCACTGATCCAGTTATAATTTTGCCATAAACTAGAAATGACCTCTTGGGCTTTGTGAAAAACAAATTGAAAAAAAAAAAAACAAACCAAAAAAAAAAAAAAGTTGCTTTCAAGCAGTCTATCTATAATCAACTAACAAATACCTGAATTCCTATGTTTGTAAATATAGGAATAATAAATAGTAATAATAGTAAAATAAAATAAAGTAAAATAATAATAAAAATAAAAAGCAAGCTCCTCTTCATGGAGCCTGTCATTTGATTTTAGAGCAATCAGGTGAAGAAGCTTTAGTTCTGGATCAGATGATTAAAAGGGGGACCAGCCAGGACTTGGAATGAAGGTCTTGTGACTTCTCATCGTGTGGGCTTTTCTTGGTAGTATTTCCTTCTTAATATGAGTGCCTGCTCTGGAGAGGGTGTGTGGGTGCGTAGGTGGGTTAGTGGATAGATGGAAGGCCTCCCAGACACAGTGTAGAAGGAACTACTGTCTTGCAACTCACTCATGATTCTTAGCTGATGTTGTGTTTCATGGTAACCTGAGAACCTTTTCAAAATACAATACATACTTTATTTCAGAGTCTAAAATTGATACATCTTTGAAGAACAGAATTGTTCTAAAAGGATTTTGAGTTTATGACATTGTAATAATTGAACGAAATGTGTGTTGTATATTTTGCTGTGCATGGTGGGTGGCGTGATTGGCTGTGAATGACTACTTGATGTCGTGTTGTCCCAGTTTGTGCAATATTGACATGGTAGTGCAGTCTGTAGTGGACAATCTCAGCTGATGTCTGTAGTTTTAGTGGTATCACATAAGCTAAGATGCTTTTCACTTGTGTTTAGGCAGTATACAGCTGTTTTCTTAAACATTCAATTGTGATTTCGTAAATGTAGCTGTAGATATCACATTTTAAAACATCACCTTTTGAACAATTTTGTTCTTTTCAGTGTAAGATCTAGGTTTTGGAAATGTTATCCTGCAATAAGTCAAATCTCTGGTAGTTCAAAGAGATGATCTTCTCCCGTGTATGAGCTTTATTATACTTTATTTTGCCTTTAAGACATTTCTAACTACCCTTGAGTGAATGTTTTGAGGGTTTATGCAACAGATATTGTAAATTTCTCATTATTTATGTTATTACTTTTCTGAAAGACAGTCCTTGGCTATTTCTTAAACTTTACTGCACATATTAAAATATTAATTGAAATAATGATCATACATGATGATTTTTTAAATTAAAAATTCATTTGGCCTTAAGGCTTGCAGACTATTTTGAGATGTATAGGGGCAGTTACTATTATTCCAGTCTGACATGATTTCAACACATTGATCAAAGTTTACAAAAATTAGTAAGTCATTTGCACTCTTAGGGAATTTATAATATACTGGCAGAGATTAAAATGATTTATATAATTATAACATAAGGCAGATGGAAGAGATTGTAGTTGGGAAAACAAGAAGAGGTTTTATGGAAGATTAAGGTTTGGAAAGATAAGAACAACAGAAGCAAAGGAATGGCATAATACGAAGGATAAATTATTGAGTGACTGTTTTCTTTGCAAAAGTTACTTTTTAACCACAGGACTTCTTCATTAAATAACAGACACTCTTAGAATGTTGAAAAAATATAATTTGCAAACATTACCTGTAGCTTTTCAGGAAAACATACTTGGTATTCTGACATTCGATTTTTTTTTTTATTAAAATACCAACAAAAGGTTGGAAATAAATGGAAAACCATTCATTTAAAAATTAGAAGATAATGTTGTATAACCTCTTTTATGGCATTTAGATATGTCTTAACTCTATTGTAGAATAAAATTTCAGTCCTAGAGTTATGACAACACCAAACCTTGAAAATGATCAACCAGTTTATACATTTAGCAAATGTTGAACACATAGCTATGCTAAGCTTTGTGGGTGTTAAAAAAAAAAGAATTACAAGACATAGTCTTGATTTCAGGGAGTTTATTGAAGAAGTGTAGGAACCTGGTAATCTAATAGGAGAGTAAAAGACACGTACCTAACCACAGTAGGCCAGCTGTGCAATATTACCAGTATTTAAGTGGGAATTCAGGAAGACTAAGAGATAACTTTTGGCCAGGGGAATCAAGGGGTTGATTAGAAACATGCTTCTGTACTGGCTGGTTATTAATGTGTCAACCTGTGCTGAGAGGAAAGGGAAAGACAGAAGTCAAGAATTTAGAATGGACTTGTTTTCTAAGAGAAATTGGCCTTTTTGTTCTTGGAGTGTAGCTTCTTGTTTGTTTAAACGGATGCATTTAAAACCTTGTGGGCTTGGGCTTAGTGTCAGCCAGTATGTGAATATAGGGTTTATAAGTCCTATGTCCTTGTGTAGATTGTTAATTAGCCTTCTTGCTTGTAGCAAGAAGACTCCTAGCAACTACTCAGAAACTCTGGTAAGGTTCTGAATAATGTCTTCCCCAAAAATGGGAGGTCAGAGACCAACTACTTGTATGGTGTTGGCTAAGTCACTTAAACATGTTTAGGTCTTTGATCTGTAAAAGAAGTTCTTAAAGATATTCTTTAAGTATTTAGACCACGAATGAAAATTATATGGACTTCTCTAGAGATTTTCAGGGGCCAAAAGAGAAAATGGACTAGAAACATAAAGTGGTTGTGTTGAAGTTGTAGGTCTGGAGTCTTTATCGTATATTGCTTCTCACTTGTATTTACAAGACTTGATCAGACCTCACTTGTATTTACAAGACTTGATTAGACCTCACAGTCAGGGAGTCTAACCTCCTTTCTGGCTCAGTAGATAGGCCATTCAGAGCGTTTATGAAGTAGTGGGTCTAGGAATGAGTCTTTGGGCTTACAGCTGAGGAGGAGCCTCTTGATTAGGTTTTGGTTCTTGGCACCTGGCAGATAATAGTTGCCTGCGACTGCCGTAGTACAGTATTGGATGGGAGATGGGACCAGTGTGATGGTATTTAGGTTCTCCTTTCGCAGCTTTCCTTTTCCTGTGCAATGCCTTTATTTTAGTTTCTGTTCTTAGGATTTGGGGTATTTAAAATATTACTTTAGAAATTATAATCAGATTATCTTAACCTGGATCTTGGTAAATTTTTAGAACAAATCAGAGTCTCAGTATTTAATTATCTGAAAGAGCACAGGATGTTGGGTAACAACCATAATGGCACAGTGGAAAAACAAGTCATGCCTGACCAATTAAATTTCCTTCTATGAAAGCAAGGCAGTACTTAAAATGGGATATAATATAGAATATCTAAAATTTGGATTTAGTCAGACTTATCTAGCTTGTCAGGTTTTTTTTTTTTTTTTTTTTTTTTTTTTTTTGAAATGGAGTCTCTGTCACCCAGGCTGGAGTGCGGTGGTGCAACCTTTGCTCACCACAACCTCCGTCTCCTAGGTTCAAGCGATTCTCCTGCCTCAGCCTCCTGCGTAGCTGGAATTACAGGTGTGTGCCACCATGCCAGGCTAATTTTTGCGTTTTTAGTAGAGACAGGATTTCACGATGTTGACCAGGCTGGCTTGAACTCTTGACCTCAAGTGATCCTCCTGCCTCAGCCTCCCAACGTGTTGGGATTATAGGCGTGAGCCATTGCACCCGGCCATTTGTCAGTAATTTTTTAAAACGCATTTGGAAGCCAAATATTTTAGTAGAAGTTTTAGGGTTTTCAATCTTTTCGAGTTTGTAGAATCCTTTTGCATTATGTTAGTGGTCTGAAACCCTGATCCATGATGTAACTTGGTATTGAGGGACCACGTACAACTTAACAAAGGTGACATGACTATATTCACTCTCTCTTAAAGATAGCTCATGTAATCCTGGAATTTGATGTAAATATGAAACTAGTTGCCTGCATTTCTTATTTTTTTGTATGTGGGTTTTTGTTTTCTTAAATTTCTTTTTTTTTTTGTTTGCCTGCAAGTTTTATTCTCCAATCTTCTCATTTCATGATTCCTGAGGCTTCCTTTAATGCTGTCTACCCCTAGTCCTGAACACCTAAAAAATGTAATGGTTATCTTATCTCTTTCAGATACAGAAAATAGAGTTAGGCCCCTCTAAATATTATACATGGTAATTTGGTGGGAGTGATTTTAGGGGAATAAACAATACCCTCTTAGATGGATTATCACTGGAGAGATGTTCCTTTAGGTCCATTTTCTTCTAAAAACTGAGCCTTGGGAGTAATAACATTTAATTTAATTCATACTAAATAATTGTTGTTTTCTTCCTGTGATTTTAGGAGAAACCCATTGGTTCATACTAAATCAGTAGTGTTTTCTTCTTGTGATTTTAGGAGAAACTCAAAAAGTCGTAAGTGTGTTTTGCAAGTGAGCGTAGATGGACACAAAAAACACATAAACATTCTAGCTTAGACTCATTTCACAGATATATGTAGTTCATATGTTAGCTGTAGTTCAAAAACAAAATTCCATACATTTTCTTAGGAGTAATGATTTTGGTTTGGTTTTGTGCTAGCAACTTCTTCATATCATCTCCGGCCTTGACTGCATCCACACTTAAGAGGATCTAATCAGCAGGAGGTAATCATATTATCATCATGTACCTTTCCCGTAATAACTCCCATCATTCCTTTTATGTGGATGAATAACCAGTGTTTTCAGCAAAGACCACTTCCTCCATTTATGTTCTAAATTGGGTGTGATTTTGTCCCCCAGGAGACATTTGGCAGTGTCTGGAGACATTTTTGATTGCTGTAACTGGAGGTGGGGAATTGGTACTGCCATCTAGTGAGGAGAGGCCAGAGATTTTGATAAAACGTCCTACAGTGCACGGGATAGCCCTCCACAATGAAGAGTTACCAAGCCCAAAATGTCAGTAGTACTGAAGTTGTGAGAAACCCAGATTTGTACCTTACGGTTTGCATCTCTCTTTCCTACTCAAGTGCATGATTCTAGCAGTTTCTCCCTTCTCTCTTATAAAAATGCCTTTTCTGCTCTACTGAAACATTGTCTTCATTTAGCCTTCTTAGTTTTCTCCTACCATGCTTAATTGCTTCTTCTCAGCCTGATTCCAGATTTGTATACTCAGCTGTTTCTTCGACATCTCCTCCTTGAAGGTCTAATAGCTATCACAAAGACCTCATAACATTTTCCTCTTCCAGTCTTCCCTAAATCAATAAATGGCAACTCCACTTTTCTTTACTTCGCTTGTAATCTACCTTTTCTCTTCCATTTATGTCCCATACCTAATGTTAGCAAATTCTAATGGTTATACCTTCAAAATGCTTCCAGAATCTGATTACTTCTTATCTCTACTGCTGCCACCTTGGTGCAAGACAGCATCATTTTTTTTCCCCTGGATTATGGCAGTTGAATCTTAAATGGTCTTCCTGCCTGTTCTGACTCTAGCCTATCCTCCTTCAGTTTATTTTCAACATAGTAGCTAGAATGCTCCTGTTAAAATACAAATAAAATCTTTTTAGTCCCTTATTCCAGACTTTCACGTGGCTTTTTTTTCCACTCAGAATAAAAACCTGAGTGCCTGCAATGCCCTCTATTGCTATTTCTTTAGCACCTAAAACAGAAGGTGGTACAAAAAAGTACTCAATAAATTAGTAAATGGAAAGGATACTTAGTGTAATCCACACATTCTTATAGCAAAAACAGTGATTTTTCATAAGGCTGTTTTTTATAATACTTGTTGATATAGGTCAGTGGCATTAAGTCATATTTAGAAAAATCAATTTTATATGATGAAGGCAGGGAGCTTTGATATAATACAGGTGTAAAGCTGTGCTGCCCTGGTTTACTCCAAGGATATATATATATATTAATGTATCAAGAGGAATTGACAGGCGGTTCTCAAATTTCCCTCAATGATGCTTTTGAAAGACTTAAGTATATAATGAATTAGAGGTTAGCCTGACAAATACCTGGAGTGTAGAGATTCTGTATTTTAGGAGTTTAATATGTTGTATTAATTTGCTGGGGCTGCCATAACAAAATAATGCAGACTGGGTAGCTTAAACAACAGAATTTTTTCCTCACAGTTCTGGAGTTTGGAAGTCCAAGATCTATGTGTCAGCAGATTTGGTTTATCTGGAGGACTTTCTCCTTGTCTTGTACATTGCCCCCTTCTTGTTATGTCCTCATATGGCCTTTCCTCTGTGCACATGCACTTGTGGTGTCTTTCTGTCTTCTTAGGGATACTAGTCTTATAGGGCCCCACCCTTAAGACCTCTTTTAACCTTATATTACCTCTTGAAAGGCCTTACCTCCAAATACAGTTACGTTGGTAGTTAGAGTTTCAAGCTATGAATTTTGGGGGCACACAATATAGTCCACAACATGTGTTAACAATCAGCTGAGCTGGTCCTGGAATTGAAAATTGAGGAGCCTAACAAAGACATGATTGAGGTGGCTGCCGTACTTGGTGGTAATCTCAACTCAACCAAAGGAGTACTCTTGGATAGAAGCAAGATTCTGTTAAAGAAATTTTAAGAATATGCTAATATGTGGACAAGTGGAAAATTCAAACATGGCCGTGATAATTTTATGCTGGACAAATTTTAGATAGACATAATTACAAGCACAGTTTGGCCATTAAAAGCAAAAAGCAAATAAAAACCACAAAGAAGTCAGTTTTTTTTGGTTTAAAAAATTAATATAATATCTGCATTGTAAAAAAGTTATAATTCCAACAGTGTTGAAATATAGAAAGTAAAACTGAAAGTTTCCAATCCCCAGAAGAATTCGTATAACTTACTGGTTATCCTTTATTCAAAAAATATTTAGGTGCCTAGGCATTGTGCATACAAGATAAACTAGCTATTAAAGTGCAGTGTTGTACAAGAGGACTTGGTGTATGTTGTTATGTTGCAGGAAGTCAGGGACCCTAAACGGAGGGACCCGCTGAAGCCATGGCAGAAGAACATAAATTGTGAAGATTTCATGGACATTTATTAGTTCCCCAAATTAATACTTTCATAATTTCTTACACCTGTCTTTACTGCAATCTCTGAACATAAATTGTGAAGATTTCATGGACATTTATCACTTCCCCAATCAATACTCTTGTGATTTTCTATGACTGTCTTTAATCTCTTAATCTCATCATCTTCGTAAGCTGAGGATGAATATTGCCTCAGGACCCTGTGATGATTGCATTAACTACACAAATTGTTTAAACAATATGAAATCTGGGCACCTTGAAAAAAGAACAGGATAACAGCAATATTCAGGGAACAAGGGAGATAAAGTCTGGCTGCCTGTGGGCCAGGTAGTACAGAGCCATATTTCTCTTCTTTCAAAAGCAAATAGGAGAAATAACGCTGAATTCTTTTTCTCAGCAAGGAACATCCCTGAGAAGGAGAAGGCGTCCCTAAGGGGAAGCTTCTAAAATGGCTGCTTTGGGGATGGCTGTCTTTTACGGTCGTAGATAGGGGATGAAATAAGCCCCGGTCTCCCTTAGCACTCCCAGGCTTATTAGGACGAGGAAATTCCCGCCTAATAAATTTTGGTCAGACCGGTTGTCTGCTCTCCCTGTGTCCTGATAAGATGTTGTCAATTACAGTGCGTGCCCAAAACTTCATCAGCAATTTTAATTTCGCCCCGGTTCTGTGATCTCGCCCTGCCTCCATTTGCCTTGTGATATTTTATTACCTTGTGAAGCATATGAAATCAAATCTGCTTTACAAATTAAATCTAGTCTAGTATCTTCATTTTGTGTCTGGAATTGGTTCCTGCCAGTGGGTTCGTGGTCTTGCTGACTTCAAGAATGGAGCCGCAGACCTTCGCGGTGAGTGTTACAGCTCTTAAAGATGGCATGGACCCAAAGAGTGAGCGGTAGCAAGGTTTATTGTGAAAAGCAAAAGGATGAAGCTTCCACAGCGTGGAAGGGGACCCGAGTGGGTTGCTGCTACTGGCTGTGGTGGCCAGCTTTTATTCCCTTACTTGTCCCCTCCCATGTTCCGTTTCTGTCCTATCAGAATGCCCTTTTTTCAGGGCCTGCAATTGGCTACTTTTAGGATCCTGCTGATTGGTGTGTTTTACAGAGCGCTGATTGGTACATTTTACAATCCTCTCGTAAGACAGAAAAGTTCTCCAAGTCCCCATTCGACCCAGGAAGACCAGCTGGCTTCACCTCTCAATTTCATAGATGAAGATACTAATACTCTAGAGAAATTAAATGATTTAATGAAGGCCACCTAGTTAGTACTGTGGTAGAATTAAGACTGGAACACAAAGCTCCCAGTTCTCCCCCCGACCCCGCAAGATGTAAAAAGTAACATTTGCCCTTGTAGATAATTTGAAAAATGCTGAAGAAAGAGAAAATCATTTATAATGGAACAATCCAGAGATAACCCCACTTAACATTTTGGTAAATAGGACTGAGGCCTCATGGAGGAAGCTCATATTATTACTGATTTTAGAATGTTTACCTGTAATTTTCTTTCTTGAATGACTTTTGGGTAGTTATTTTGCTAATAATTTATTCTATTTTGTGTAGATTTTCAAATTTATGAGTATAAAGTTGTTCACAGCAGCCTCTTAATATCTTCTTAGGTCTGCAGCATCTCTGTTGCTTCTTTTCTCATTACTGCCATTGGTTATTTGTGCCTCTCCCTTTTTCTTCAGCAGAGGTTTATCAAATTTATTAATCTTTTTTAAAGAACGCACTTTAGCTTTACCACTTCTCTCTGTTATGTACTTATTTTCTATCTTATTAATGTTTTTCTTAATTTATTATTTCCTTTCTTCTATGTTATATTAATTGTGCTGTTTCTCCCATACTTGTTGAGCTAAATGCTTAGCTCATTTTTGTCTTTCTCCCTAAGAGATGAATTTAGAATGTACGTTTTCCTCCAAGATCTGCATTCTCTGCATTCTACAAAGCTGTTTTTAAAACCATGAACTCATAAGTAATTTGGAAGTAAATTTCTGAATATATGAAACTTTTAAAGTTACAAATATGCTTACTAATTTCTAGCATAGCTGTATTGTGTGCAAGTGGCATGCAGTATGTACTTCTAATCTTTTTTTTTAGTTTTTTTTTTTATTATTATACTTTAGGTTTTAGGGTACATGTGCACAATACGCAGGTTTCTTACATATGTATCCATGTGCCATGTTGTTTTGCTGCACCCATTAACTCGTCATTTAGCATTAGGTATATCTCCTAATGCTGTCCCTCCCCCCTCCCCCAACCCCACAACAGTCCCCGGAGTGTGATGTTCCCCTTCCTGTGTCCATGAGATCTCATTGTTCAATTCCCACCTATGTGTGAGAACATGTGGTGTTTGGTTTTTTGTCCTTGCGATAGTTTACTGAGAATGATGTTTTCCAGTTTCATCCATGTCCCTAAAAAGGACATGAACTCATCATTTTTTATGGCTGCATAGTATTCCATGGTGTATATGTGCCACATTTTCTTAATCCAGTCTATCGTTGTTGGACATTTGGGTTGGTTCCAACTCTTTGCTATCATGAATAGTGCCGCAATAAACATACGTGTGCATGTGTCTTTATAGCAGCATGATTTATAGTCTTTTGGGTATATACCCAGTAATGGGATGGCTGGGTCAAATGGTATTTCTAGTTCGAGATCCCTGAGGAATCGCCACACTGACTTCCACAATGGTTGAACTAGTTTACAGTCCCACCAACAGTGTAAAAGTGTTCCTATTTCTCCACATCCTCTCCAGCATCTGTTGTTTCCTGACTTTTTAATGATGGCTATTCTAACTGGCGTGAGATGGTATCTCACTGTGGTTTTGATTTGCATTTCTCTGATGGCCAGTGATAATGAGCATTTTTTCATGTGTTTTTTGGCTGCATAAATGTCTTCTTTTGAGAAGTGTCTGTTCATGTCCTTCACCCACTTTTTGATGGGGTTGTTTGTTTTTTTCTTGTAATTTTGTTTGAGTTCATTATAGATTCTGGATATTAGCCCTTTGTCAGATGAGTAGGTTAAAAAATGTTCTCCCATTCTGTAGGTTGCCTGTTCACTCTGATGGTAGTTTCTTTTGCTGTGCAGAAGCTCTTTAGTTTAATTAGATCCCGTTTGTCAATTTTGGCTTTTGTTGCCATTGCTTTTGGTGTTTTAGACATGAAGTCCTTGCCCACGCCTATGTCCTGAATGGTATTGCCTAGGTTTTCTTGTAGGATTTTAATGGTTTTAGGTCTAACATTTAAGTCTTTAATCCATCTTGAATTAATTTTTATATAAGGTGTAAGGAAGGGATCCAGTTTCAGCTTTCTACATGTGGCTAGCCAGTTTTCCCAGCACCATTTATTAAATAGGGAATCCTTTCCCCATTTCTTGTTTTTGTCAGGTTTGTCAAAGATCAGATAGTTGTAGATATGCGGCATCATTTCTGAGGACTCTGTTCTGTTCCATTGATCTATGTCTCTGTTGTGGTACCAGTACCATGCTGTTTTGGTTACTGTAGCTTTGTAGTATAGTTTGAAGTCAGGTAGCGTGATGCCTCCAGCTTTGTTCTTTTGGCTTAGGATTGACTTGGCGATGCGGGCTCTTTTTTGGTTCCATATGAACTTTAAAGTAGTTTTTTCCAATTCTGTGAAGAAAGTCATTGGTAGCTTGATGGGGATGGCATTGAATCTATAAATTACCTTGGTCAGTATGGCCATTTTCACGATATTGATTCTTCCAACCCATGAGCATGGAATGTTCTTCCATTTGTTTGTATCCTCTTTTATTTCACTGAGCAGTGGTTTGTAGTTCTCCTTGAAGAGGTCCTTCACATCCCTTGTAAGTTGGATTCCTAGGTATTTTATTCTCTTTGAAGCAATTGTGAATGGGAGTTCACTCATGATTTGGCTCTCTGTCTGTGATTGGTGTACAAGAATGCTTGTGATTTTTGTACATTGATTTTGTATCCTGAGACTTTGCTGAAGTTGCTAATCAGCTTAAGGAGATTTTGGGCTGAGACAATGGGGTTTTCTAGATATACAATCATGTCATCTGCAAACAGGGACAATTTCACTTCCTCTTTTCCTAATTGAATACCCTTTATTTCCTTCTCCTGCCTGATTGCTCTGGCCAGAACTTCCAGCACTATGTTGAATAGGAGTGGTGAGAGAGGGCATCCCTGTCTTGTGCCAGTTTTCAAAGGGAATGCTTCCAGTTTTTGCCCATTCACTATGATATTGGCTGTGGGTTTGTCATAGATGGCTCTTATTATTTTGAGATATGTCCCATCAATACCTAATTTACTAAGAGTTTTTAGCATGAAGGGTTGTTGAATTTTTTCAAAGGCCTTTTCTGCATCTATTGAGATAATCCTGTGGTTTTTGTCTTTGGTTCTGTTTATATGCTGGATTACATTTATTGATTTGTGTAGGTTGAACCAGCCTTGCATCCCAGGGATGAAGCCCACTTGATCATGGTGTATAAGCATTTTGATGTGCTGCTGGATTCGATTTGCCAGTATTTTATTGAGGTTTTTGCATCGATGTTCATCAAGGATATTGGTCTGAAATTCTCTTTTTTGGTTATGTCTCTGCCAGGCTTTGGTATCAGGACGATGCTGGCTTCATAAAATGTGTTAGGGAGGATTCCCTCTTTTTCTATCGATTGGAATAGTTTCAGAAGGAATGGTACTAGTTTCTCCTTGTACCTCTGGTAGAATTCGGCTGTGAATCCATCAGGTCCTGGACTCTTTTTGGTTGGTAAGCTATTGATTATTGCCTCAATTTCAGAACCTGTTATTGGTCTATTCAGAGATTCAACTTCTTCCTGGTTTAGTCTTGGGAGGGTGTATTTGTCGAGGAATTTATCCATTTCTTCTAGATTTTCTAGTTTATTTGCGTAGAGGTGTTTGTAGTATTCTCTGATGGTAGATTGTATTTCTGTGGGATCAATGGTGATATCCCCTTTTTCATTTTTTATTGCATCTATTTGATTCTTCTCTCTTTTCTTCTTTATTAGTCTTGCTAGCGGTCTATCAATTTTGTTGATCTTTTCAAAAAACCATCTCCTGGATTCATTAATTTTTTGAAGGGTTTTTTGTGTCTCTATTTCCTTCAGTTCTGCTCTGATTTTAGTTATTTCTAGCCTTCTGCTAGCTTTTGAATGTGTTTGCTCTTGCTTTTCTAGTTCTTTTAATTGTGATGTTAGGGTGTCAATTTTGGATCTTTCCTGCTTTCTCTTGTGGGCATTTAGTGCTATAAGTTTGCGTTTACACACTGCTTTGAATGTGTCCCAGAGATTCTGGTATGTTGTGTCTTTGTTCTCATTGGTTTCAAAGAACATCTTTATTTCTGCCTTCATTTAATTATGTACCCAATAGTCATTCAGGAGCAGGCTGTTCAGTTTCCATGTAGTTGAGCAGTTTTGAGTGAGTTTCTTAATCCTGAGTTCTAGTTTGATTGCACTGTGGTGTGAGAGACAGTTTGTTATAATTTCTGTTCTTTTACATTTGCTGAGGAGAGCTTTACTTCCAACTATGTGGTCAATTTTGGAATAGGTGTGGTGTGGTGCTGAAAAAAATGTATATTCTGTTGATTTGGGGTGGAGAGTTCTGTAGATGCCTATTAGGTCCACTTTGTGCAGAGCTGAGTTCAATTCCTGGATATCCTTGTTAAATTTCTGTCTCGTTGATTTGTCTAATGTTGACAGTGGGTTGTTAAAATCTCCCATTATTATTGTGTGGGAGTTTAAGTCCCTTTGTAGGTCACTCAGGACTTGCTTTATGAATCTGGGTGCTCCTGTGTTGGGTGCATATATATTTAGGATAGTTAGCTCTTCTTGTTGAATTGATCCCTTTACCATTATGTAATGGCCTTCTTTGTCTCTTTTGATCTTTGTTGGTTTAAAGTCTATTTTATCAGAGACTAGGATTGCAACCCCTGCCTTTTTTTGTTTTCCATTTGCTTGATAGATCTTCCTCCATCCCTTTATTTTGAGCCTATGTGTGTCTCTGCACGTGAGATGGGTTTCCTGAATACAGCACACTGATGGGTCTTGACTCCTTATCCAGTTTGCCAGTCTGTGTCTTTTAATTGGAGCATTCAGCCCATTTACATTTAAGGTTAATATTGTTCTGTGTGAATTTGATCCTGTCATTATGATGTTAGCTTGTTATTTTGCTCATTAGTTGATGCAGTTTCTTCCTAGCCTCGAAGGTCTTTCCAATTTGGCATGTTTTTGCAGTGGCTGGTACCGGTTGTTCCTTTCCATGTTTAGTGCTTCCTTCAGGAGCTCTTTTAGGGCAGGTCTGGTGGTGACAAAATCTCCCAGCATTTGCTTGTCTATAAAGGATTTTATTTCTCCTTTACTTGTCTATAAAGGATTTTATTTCTCCTTCACTTATGAAGCTTCGTTTGGCTGGATATGAAATTCTGGGTTGAAAATTCTTTTCTTTAAGAATGTTGAATATCGGCCCCCACTCTCTTCTGGCTTGTAGAGTTTCTGCTGAGAGATCAGCTGTTAGTCTGATGGGCTTCCCTTTGTGGGTAACCCGACCTTTCTCTCTGGCTGCCGTTAACATTTTTTCCTTCATTTCAACTTTGGTGAATCTGACAATTATGTGTCTTGGAGTTGCTCTTCTCGAGGAGTATCTTTGTGGCGTTCTCTGTATTTCCTGAATCTGAATGTTGGCCTGCCTTGCTAGATTGGGGAAGTTCTCCTGGATAATATCTTGCAGAGTGTTTTCCAATTTGGTTCCATTCTCCGCGTCATTTTCAGGTACACCAATCAGACGTAGGTTTGGTCTTTTCACATAGTCCCAAATTTCTTGGAGGCTTTGTTCATTTCTTTTTATTCTTTTTTCTCTAAACTTCCCTTCTCACTTCATTTCATTCATTTCATCTTCCATCACTGATACCCTTTCTTCCAGTTGATCGCAGCTGCTACCGAGGCTTCTGCAATCTTCGTGTAGTTCTCGATACTTGGCTTTCAGCTCCATCAGCTCCTTTAAGCCCTTCTCTCCATTGGTTATTCTGGTTATCCATTCATCTAATTTTTTTTCAAAGTTTTTAACTTCTTTGCTATTGTTTTGAATTTCCTCCTGTAGCTCAGAGTAGTTTGATCGTCTGAAGCCTTCTTCTCTCTACTCGTCAGTCTTCCTCCGTCCAGCTTTGTTCCGTTGCTGGTGAGGAACTGTGTTCCTTTGGAGGAGGAGAGGTGCTCTGCTTTTTAAAGTTTCCAGTTTTTCTGCTCTGTTTTTTCCCCATCTTTGTGGTTTTGTCTACTTTTGGTCTTTGATGATGGTGATGTACAGATGGGTTTTTGGTGTGGATGTCCTTTCTGTTTGTTAGTTTTCCTTCTACCAGACAGGACCCTCAGCTGCAGGTCTGTTGAGTTTACTAGAGGTCCACTGCAGACCCTGTTTGGCTGGGTGTCAGCAGTGATGGCTGCAGAACAGCGGATTTTCGTGAGACCACAAATTCAGCTGTCTGATAGTTCCTCTGGAAGTTTTGTCTCAGAGGAGTACCCGGCTGAGTGAGGTGTCAGTCTGTCCCTACTGGGGGGTGCCTCCCAGTTGGGCTGCTGGGGGATGAGGGACCCACTTTAGGAGGCAGTCTGTCCGTTCTCAGATCTCCAGCTGCGTGCTGGGAGAACCACTACTCTCCTTAAAGCTGTCAGTCAGACAGGGACATTTAAGTCTACAGAGGTTCCTGCTGAATTTTTGTTTGTCTGTGCCCTGCCCCCAGAGGTGGAGCCTACAGAGGCAGGCAGGCGTCCTTGAGCTGTGGTGGGCTCCACCCAGTTCGAGCTTCCTGGCTGCTTTGTTTACCTAAGCAAGCCTGGGCAATGGCGGGCGCCCCTCCCCCTGCCTCGCTGCCGCCTTGCAGTTTGATCTCAGACTGCTATGCTAGCAATCAGCGAGACTCCATGGGCATAGGACCCTCTGAGGCAGGTGCGGGACGCAATCTCCTAGTGTGCCATTTTCCAGGCCCGTTGGAAAAGCGCAGTATTAGGGTGGGACTGACCCGATTTTCCAGGTGCCGTCTGTTACCCCTTTCTTTGACTAGGAAAGGGAACTCCCTGGCCCCTCCCACTTCCCGAATGAGGTAGTGCCTCGCCCTGGTTTGGCTCGCACAGAGTGCGCTTCACCAACTGTCCTGCACCCACTGTTTGGCACTCCCTAGTGAGATGAAACTGGTACCTCAAACAGAAATGCAGACTACCCGTCTTCTGTGTCACTCAGGCTGGGAGCTGGAGACCGGAGCTGTTCCTATTCGGCCATCTTGGCTCCACCCCACTTCTAATCTTTTTAAGTTTATTGAAATTTCAGGTGGTCAGTTTTTATAAGTTTTTTTTTTTTTTTTTTTTTTTTTTTTTTGAGATGGAGTCTCACTCTGTCGCCCAGGCTGGAGCGCAGTGGCGCGATCTTGGCTTACTGCAAGCTCTGCCTCCTGGGTTCATGCCATTCTCCTGCCTCAGCCTCCCAAGTAGCTGGGACTACAGGTGCCCGCCACCATGCCTGGCTAATTTTTTGTATTTTTAGTGGAGACGGGGTTTTACCGTGTTAGCCAGGATGGTCTCGATCTCTTGACCTCATGATCTGCCCGCCTCGGCTTCCCAAAGCGTTGGGATTACAGGCGTGAGCCACTGCGCCTGGCCTTTATAAGTGTTTCATATGTGCTTAAAGAAAATGTGTCCTCTTCAATTGTTGGACAGAATTTTATATATTTTAGGTCAAGCTTGTTAATGATGTTGTTTAAACCTCCTAAAACTTTACCGCTTTTCTGTCTGCTTATTCATTTTGCTGAGAGACGTGTTAAAATCTACTATAAATATGCATTTATTCCTGTCTTGTAGTTTTGTTAATTTTATTTATTTGTGCTTACAAGTTTAAAATTATTATATCTTCTTGGTGAATTGATCTTTTGATCATTAGGAAGTAACCGTTTTTGATTTCTAACAATGCTTTCTGCAGTGTACTTTCTCTGGCATTAATATAGTTTTATTAGCTTTCTTTGGTTGGCATTTGTACAGTCTTATCTTTTTACTTTCAACTTTTCTACATAGTTACGTTTCAGATCTTTCTTCCAAATACAGTGATGCATTGATTAACAATGGAGATGCATTCAATATATTGCTAGGCAATTTCATCGTTGTGCAAACATCATAAAGTGTACTTACACAAACCTAGATAGTTTTTTTTTTTTTCTTTTTAAGACTGACTTTCACTCTTGTCGCCCAGGCTGGAGTGCGATGGCACAATCTCTGCTCACTGCAACCTCCATTCTCCCAGGTTCAAGTGATTTTCCTGCCTCAGCCTCCCAAGTAGCTGGAATTACAGGCATGTGCCACCACACCTGGCTAATTTTTGTATTTTTAGTAGAGATGGGGTTTCACCATGTTGGCCAGGCTGGTCTCGAACTCCTGACCTCAGGTGATCCATCCTCCTTGGCCTCCCAAAGTGCAGGGATTACAGGTGTGAGCCACCACACCCGGCCACAAACCTAGATAGTATAGCCTAGAACATACCTAGGCTATATGGTATAGCCTGTTGCTCCCAGGCTGCAAAGCTGTGTAGCCTGTTACTGTACTGAATAATGTAGCCAGTTGTACCGCAGTGGTATTTGTGTATCTAAACATATCTAAATGTAGAAAAGGTACAGTGAAAATATGGCATTATAATCTTATGGGACCACCATCACAGTGTATGTGTGGTCCATTGTAGACCAGGTCCGTTGTAGACTGGAATGTTACGTGGCACATGACTGTAAAACATAGTTGGATTTTTAAAAATACAGCCTGACAATTTCTGTGTTCACTAGAACTTTCAGTTCATTTATACTTAATGTAATTACTGGCATGTTTGTGTTTAAATTCACAATCTTACTATGTGCTTTTTATTTGTTCCTTTTGTTTTTTGCTCCCCTTTTTCTCCTTTCTTGTGTCTTTTGAAATGAATTTTCTTTTTCATTCAGTTTTTTCCCTCTAGTCCTAAAACTCCATATTCTGTTTCTATTCTTTTGCTAGTTACTCTAGAAATTACAGGATGCATTCTTAACTTATTTCACTTATTGAAGCCTTATGAGGGTTTACATTCTTTCTAGACAATTCAAGAACCTTTTGTATTGCTTTTTAACTCCCTTCCTGCTTATAATATATCCTTCTATGATAAGCCTATTTTTATAACCCTGGAAGACATTATTATTTTACACAGTCAATGCTTATTTAGATTTACCCATATGTTACTTTGCTCTTCGTTTCTTCCTTCCTCTCTTACATTCCATTTGAGATCATTTTCCTTCTTCCTGGAGAATCTCCATTAGAATTTCCTTTGGTGTGAATCTGTTAGTGTTGTAATGTTGTCTTTTGTTTGTCTAAAAAAGCCTTTTTTGTTTTTTCATTCTTTTTTAAACTTTTAGTTTCAGGGGTACATGTGCAGGTTTATTATACAGGTAAGTTGTATGTCGCTTGGTTTGGTGTACAGATTATTTTGTCACCCAGGTAATAAGTATAGTTCCCGATAGGTAGTTTTTTGATCCTCTCCCTCTTCCTTCCCTCCACTCTTAAGTACGCCGTGGTGTCTATTGTTCCCTACTTTGTGTCCATGTGTACTCAGTGTTTAGCTTCCACTTATAAATGAGAATATGTGGTATTTGGTTTTCTGTTTCTGCCTTAGTTTACTTAGGATAATGGCTTCCAACTACATCCATGTTGTTGCAAAGGACATGATCTCATTTTTTTGGCTGCATAGTATTCCGTGGCATATGTGTACCACATTTTCTTTATCCAGTCTATTATTAATGGACATCTAGGTTGATTCCCTGTCTTTGCAATTTTGAATAGTGCTGCAATGGACATACGCGTGCATGTATGTGTCTTCATGGTACAACGATTTATATTCCTTTGGGCGTATACCCAATAATGGGATTGCTGGGTTGAATGGTAGTTCTGTTTTTATTTTGTTTCATTCTTTTTTTTGAGACTGAGTCTTGCTCTGTTGCCCAGGCTGGAGTGTAGTGGCGTGATCTTGGCTCACTGCAGCCTCCGCCTCCCGGGTTCACTGGTTCTCCTGCCTCAGCCTCCCAAGTAGCTGGGATTACAGGTGTGCACCACCACGTCTGACTAATTTTTGTATTTTTAGGAGAGAAGGGTTTCACCATGTTGGCCAGGCTGGTCTTGAACTCCTGACTTCAAGCAGTCTGCCCACCTCAGCCTCCAAAAGTGCTGGGATTACAGGTGTGAGCCCAGCCTATTTTGTTTCATTCTTGAAAGGCTGTTTTGCTGTCTTTTAGCAGGTAGACAGGTAGGTAGAGCGTGGCAGTGTTTTCTTTCAGCACCTTGAGGATTATAGTCTTCTGGCCTCTACTGTTTCTGTTGAGATGTAAACTGCCAATTTACTGTTGGTTCTTTGAAAGTTATGTATTTTTTTCTCTTAGTTGCCTTTGAGATTTTTTTCCTTTGTGTTTCTGAAGTTTTGCTATGTTTGGTCTATGTATACATTTAAAAAATCTGCTTGGGAGTTTTCAAATCTGTAAATTAATATCTTTCATCACTTATTGAAAAATTTCAGCTGTTATTTCTTCAAATATTGCCTCTGCCCTGATTGACCTTATAAAACAAATAAATATGTTTTAGACTTTCTGACTTTATTTCTATGACTAATACCTTTTGCCATATTTTCTATCTTTTTTTTTTCTTTTTTTGAGACAGAGTCTCGCTCTGTCGCCCAGGCTGGAGTGCAATGGTGCGATCTTGGCTCACTGCAAGCTCTGCCTCCTGGGTTCGCACCATTCTTCTGCCTCAGCCTCCCGAGTAGCTGGGACTACAGGCGCCTGCCACCATGCCTGGCTAATTTTTTGTATTTTTAGTAGAGATGGGGTTTCACCGTGTTAGCCAGGATGGTCTCGATCTCCTGACCTTGTGATCAGCCCACCTTGGCCTCCCAAAGTGCTGGGATTACAGATGTGAGCCACTGCGCCCGGCCTTTTTTTTTTTTTTTTTTGAGGCAGAGTCTCGCTCTGTCGCCCAGGCTCTGGAGTGCAGTGGAGCGATCTCAGCTTACTGCAACTTCCACCTCCCAGGTTCAAGCGATTCTCCTGCCTCAGCCTCCTGAGTAGCTGGGATTACAGGCATCCATCACCATGCCCAGCTAATTTTTATATTTTTAGTAGAGACAGGGTTTTGCAGTGTTGGCCAGGCTGGTCTCGAACTCTGACCTCAGGTGATCTGCCCGCCTCGGCCTCCCAAAGTGCTGGGATTACAGGCCTGAGCCACTGCGCCCGGCCCCATGTTTTCCATCTTTTTATCCTTTTGTGCAACATTCTAGATGTTTTTTTTCTAATCAATTTGCAAATCTTATATTCAGCCATGTCTAATTTGCTGTTAAAGCCATCCTTAAGTTCTTAGTTTTGGTTGTTACACTGGTTCTTTCATGAGGTCTTCTTTCCTTGTGTGATAGATATTGTTGACTATGTGTATTTGAAAAAAGACTTTTAGGAATAACCCAAGGCCCAAGATGATGGTATCTTACCCAAAAGGGAATTTTAATTTAATTAGGTGACACGTCTTGGGGATTTTACTGGTTAGGGAAGACATTAATTCAAGCCCGAGGCTTGAAATTTTCTAAACCATCTAAATGATGCAAAGACAGATACAAATCTCTACAAGTGGCCAGGTGCCATGGCTCATGCCTGTAATCCCAGCACTTTGGGAGGCTGTGGTGGGTGGATTACCTGAGGTCAGGAGTTCGAGACCAGCCTGGCCAACATGGTGAAACCCTGTCTCTACTAAAAATACAAAATTAGCTGGGCATAGCATGTCCCAGTTACTCGGGAGGCTGAGGCAGAAGAATTGCTTGAACCCGGGAGGCAGAGGGTGCAGTGAGCTGAGATCGCTCTACTGCACTCCATCCTGGGCGACAAGAACAGAACTCCCATCTCACACCCCACACCCACACACACACACACACAAAATCTCTGTGTGTTGGTTTAATTCTAGGTCTCTAATGTTATGTGGATTAATCTTCAAGATTTCAGTTTAAAGTGTTGGGTAGTTTATTGGAGTCCCATCTTTTGTCAGATGGAGCACTTTCATTTTTGTTCCTCTAGATCCAAGAGACCATCAAAATGCAGCTCAGTTTTACCCTCACTCTTTTAGATTAGCAAATGCTGTTAGGACAAATTGGCATTCAGTGCTGAGCACAGCCTTATGTTCTCCTTGTCTCTTAGATTTTGGCCCGCTAATTCCTCACAGTATTTTTATTTTTTATTTTTTTAGCTCTTCGAGTGTTTTTACATCTATGTTCATTAAGAATATTAATCTGTATGGGCCGGGCCGGGTAGCTCACACCTATAATCCCAGCAGTTTGGAAGGCCAAGGCAGGCAGATCACCTGAAGTCAGGAGTTCGAGACCAGCCTGCCCAACATGGTGAAACCCTGTCTCTACTAAAAATACAAAAATTAGCTGCGCATGGTGGCACACGCCTGTATTCCCAGCCACTCGGGAGGTTGAGGCACTAGAATCACTTGAACCCAAGAGGTGGAGGTTGCAGTGAGCTGAGATGATGCCACTAGCTGAGAGGTTGCAGTGAGCTGAGATGATGCCACTGCACTCTAGCCTGAGTGACAGAGTGAGACTCTGTTTAAAAAAATATATATATTTACATGTTTTTTTCCCCCGTTGTACTGTTTTTGTCTGGTTTTGGTATCATGCTAAGATGTTTTTTCTATATTTCATGAAGCTTTTTGTGTTTTAAATTTAGATCCTATGATTCGAGTTAATTTTTGTGTAAAATATCAGATTAGATTTTTTTTTTTTTGGTATATGAACATCCAGTTGTTCCAACACCATTTGTTGAAAAGCTGTCCTTTCTCCATTGAATTGCCTTTGTACCTTTGTAAAAAATCAATTGGCTATATTTTTGTGGGTCTATTTCAGGAATCTGTATTCTGTTGCACTGATCTATGTCTCTATCCTTTTGCCACAATACCACTGTCTTGATTACTGACTTTATGATAAGTCTTATAATTGAGTAGTGTGATTCTTTGAACTTTCTTCTCTTTTTTTACAATTGTTTTAGTTATTCTAGTTCCTTTACCTTTCCGTTTAAATTTTAGGATCAGTTTGTCCATAGCTACAAAAAAAATCCTACTGGGAATGAACTTGATTGCCTTTCTTTTAAATCTGTAGATCAATTTGTGGAGAAGTCACATCTTTGAGTCTTCCAATTATGAACATATGTCTATATTTATTTAGATCTTCTTTGATTTTTCATCAGTGTTTATGCACATAGATCTGATACATGTTTTGTTAGAAGTATTTAATTTTTCAGACCTATGTTAAAATGGTATCTTTTTAAACATTTTATTTTCCAGTTGTTCATGGCTGCACAGAAATTCTGTTGATTTTGTATCCTGTGACCTTATTAGCACTAGGCTTTTTTTTTTTTTTTGTAAATCTCTTGGGATTTTCTGTGTAGATATCCACATTGGCTGCAAATTAGACAGTTTGAATTCTTCCTTTCCAATCTATGTGTTTTTTTTTTTTTTTTTTTTGCCTTATTGCAGTACTAGGTTTTTTTTTTTTTTTTTTATAGATGCCCTTTATAAGGCTGAGAAGATTCTTTTCTATTACTTGTTTCCTGAAAGTTTTTATCATAAAGGAATCTTGAATATTGTCAAGTACTTTTTCTGTATGCATTAATATGGTTATATATTTTTTCTTTAAATTATTAATGTGTGGATTGCTGTGATTGAGTTTTGAAAATTGAATCAGTCTTGTAGTACCAGTATAAGCCTCACTTTGTTATGGTATATTATTGTTTTTATTTGTGGCTGGATTTGATTTGCTAATATTTTATTGAGTGTTTTTACATCTGTGTTCATTAAGAATATTTATTATTATGTTTTTTCTCTTGTACCGTTTTTGTCTGGTTTTGGTATCATTGTAATACTAGCTTCATAAGTTTGGAAGTATTTTGTCCTTTTCCTTTTTTTTTTTTTTTTTTTTTTTTTGAGACGGAGTCTCGCTCTGTCGCCCAGGCTGGAGTGCAGTGGCGCAATCTCGGCTCGCTGCAAGCTCCGCCTCCTGGGTTCACACCATTCTCCTGTCTCAGCCTCCCAAGTAGCTGGGACTACTGGCGCCCGCTACCACGCCTGGCTAATTTTTTTTGTTTTTTAGTAGAGACGGGGTTTCACCATGTTAGCCAGGATGGTCTTGATCTCCTAACCTCGTGATCTGCCCGCCTGGGCCTCCCAAAGTGCTGGGATTACAGGCGTGAGCCACCGCGCCTGGCCGTATTTTGCTCTTTTCTACTTTCTGGCAGGATTATGTAGAATAGGTGTTATTTCTTCTTTAAATGTTAGTAGAATTTACCAGTGAAACAATCTGGGCCTGGAGTTTTCTTTTTCAGAAGGGTTTTAACTATACATTTAATTTATTTAATAGTTAAAGGACTATCCTAGTAATATATTTCAGCTTGGGTGTGTTTTTACTGTTTTTGGTTTTAGAGGAATTAGTCTTTTTCATGTTTCATTTTTATAGATTTGCATGTAGAGTTGTTTGTGGCATTTCATTATTATACTTCTAATGTGTGCAGGGTTAGTACTGATACCCCTCTTTTATTCTTGATATTGGTAATTTGTGTCTTTTCTCTTTGCCTGTCTTGCTGAAGTTTTTATGTTATTTTGCTCTTTTGATTTCATTCATATTCACTCTTGGTTTTCTGTTACATCATTGATTTCTGCTTTTTTATTGTTTCCTGCCTTCTATGTGATTTGGAATTATTTTACTCTTCTAATTGATTAAGATGGAAACCTACATTATTGATTTGGGAGTGCCCATACTTCTTTAAACATTTTTATACTAGCCATTTTAACATCTTTGTCAGTTGATTTCAACATCTGTGTCTTGTTGTCTCTTCTCTTGCAAGTTGAGATTTTCTTAGTTCTTTATATGAGTAATTTTGGATTATGCCTGGACATTTAAAAATACTACGTTACGCGACTCTGGGCCTTGTGTAAATCCTGTGGAGAATGTTGATATTTTTGTTTTAGCAGGAATTAGACCTGGCTGGGTTGAGATGGAAAGGTTTGACCAACCTTCTATATATTGTAGTTTCCATGTAAGTTCCATTTTCAAAGCCTTTGCAGTGCTAGCTGAATATACTCTATCCTGTGATGTGCCACTTAGTGGCCGGTATGGGACCTGGGCAGTGGTCTCAAGGTCTTTGCTCTGCTGTTTAAGCTAAGATTATGCTTGCGCAGCCTGGGGATGAGCCCGGAAGTTTACAAGCAAGTTTATTGAGTTGCCTTTCCAGACTCCTCTTTCTGTGACTTTCCTGGTACTTTCTGGTTTTCTGGCTGGAAACCAGTCACTTCCTGTGACTGTAGCTGTCTGTATTCAGTGCCAAAGTAGCTGTAGAGAAAGAAAAAGAGCAGCGTGGATCCACTCTACTCTCTTGGGGTCATGGCTCCTCAGAGTGGAACTGTGGAATTATTTGGGGGCTGTGATATCAGAAAATAGAGAAAAGAAAAAAAAGATAAAGGGAGAATTTTTCCTCCCTTTCTTTGAACATTAAGAGTCTCCTTTCCCATTCTGTGAGCCGAAAGTAAATGGCTTCTCCTGGAGCTCTCTGTTTTTGCTGCTTGGTTTAGGCCTGACAGTCCAGGCCTAACTTAGTTCAGTAAAATGGGAAACTCTCTGCTAGAATAGTGAACTTCAAACTCCGTTCTTCTTACCTCATTTATCTGCTACAATTTACTTAATTAAGAGTCCTCAAATAGCTGTTCTGTGCGTTCTGTTTATGTTTTATGGCAGCATCAAGTGGGAGAGACATCATTGTGGTTACTTTATTTTACTTGGAACTGGAGCTATGATGTCGTTTTTCATACCATCAAAAAGGACTTAGCAACAAATCTAATGATACATGTGTAAGACCCCTATAAGCAAAATTAATAAACTTTATTGAGAGACTTAAAGGAGATAAATACTATGTTCATGGACTGGAAGATTCACTACTGTAAAAATATCAACCATTTCCAAGCTTATTTATGTATCTCTGATGCATTCCCAATCAAAATTTTAAGAGAATTTTCTGGAATTTGATAGAATGATATTAAAATTTTATGGAGCTAGATAGTGCCAAGAATAGATAAGGCAATATTGAAGAGCAATAAAGAAGACTTCGACCAGCTCAAGACTTACAAAAGTTGTAATCATTAAGATAGTGAGATGGCAGTCTAAGGACAAATACACCAAAATCAGCACCAGAAAGAGACCCACACATTTGTTGATGTTTGATTTATATCACAATTGGCATGGTAGAGTAACAGGATGGTTGATCTTTTCAATCAGTGGTGTTGGGACATCTTGTTATCTACATAGGAAAGAAAGAAGACTTGGTCCCTATCTCACCCCATACATAAAAACCAACTCCAGGTAGATTAGAGATGTGCAAGACAGAACAATACGTATTTTAGAAGGCAGAATTCAGAGGAATACATGTAGAGGAAAATGTATTGCTAACCTTGAGGTTGCAAAAGGTTTCTTAAAACATCGATTTTTTTTTTTTTTTGAGACAGAGTCTCGCTCTGTCACCCAGGCTGGAATGCAGTGGCGCAATCTCGTCTCACTGCAAGCTCCGCCTCCCGGGTTCACGCCATTCTCCTGCCTCAGCCTCCTGAGTAGCTGGGACTACAGGTGCCCGCCACCACGCCTGGCTAATTTTTTGTATTTTTAGTAGAGATGGGGTTTCACCACGTTAGCCAGGGTGGTCTCAATATCCTGACCTCGTGATCCACCCGCCTCAGTCTCCCCAAGTGCTGGGATTACAGGCGTGAGCCCCCGTGCCCGGCCAAATTGTTGTATTTTCCTCTAATTTGATCTTTCTTGAGAGTGTCTATAAACTCTCTGGAGAGTGGCTATAAACTCTATCTCTGTCCTGATGGGGCTCCAGGGATTATTGTGGAGCTGGGATATGACCATAAGAGATGGTCATGGATGTTTACAGTCTATCTTTCATGAGATAGTTTTTTTTATCTTGGTAGATGTCCTAATGCTTAAATGTCAGACCTATGGCCAGGTGTTCTTCTCACAGGAAACTTATTTATACTGGCAGATACCCTTGTGGTTCTTGTCCGATCTGTGTCCAGTTTATTTGACAAAGACAGCCATGCTCTAGGAGAACCCTGACCAAGAGAAGAATTAGGTTCAGGGGTGTCAGTCAGGTGAGATACAGAGGAGATGGTAAAACAAAACGGATGAAATAACAAGCAGTTTTTATTTCAGATTTTAGAGAGAAGAGAAAGTAGCACACCTTGCAAGGTCAACAGGAAGAGCGGTGCCACCTAGGACACGCAAGTGCAACGAGTGGATGGGACGAAAGAGAAAGGACCTAGGGAACTAAAGCCTTTATTGGGGTCCGGCGTGTTCTTAACCAAGCAAGTTTCCTATGAGGAGTTTCAATTGGTAGGTTGGAGCAAGCAGGAATGAGTCATGCTGTGACTAAGAAGTGGTCACTGAGTCATATCTGTGCAGTCTTTGCAGGGTTTGGGGTCATTAGGGTGAGTCAGGTAGATTCTACCTAGCTCTCCTAAAAGGAGGTGATAACCAGGAGGTGGTTGTAAAAGGCAGGTATCTTGATTGACCACATTGAGGACCTGGGAGGAAATGGAGAACTAAAAGCTGTGTCAAGGATGACTGAGCCCTGATTCTTGAATGAGAAAGTCAGACTTATACTTGAAACGAATGCCAAGGCAACCTAAAATTATAGGAATTCACTACACAAATAAACCACAATTGCAGATAGATATATTTTGGATATTGTGAGCCAGGTTTCTCATTATTGAAGAAGAGAGTTACAAGTGTAGAAAGTGGGGAGGCAGCCGGGTGCAATGGGTCACGCCTGTAATCCCAGCACTTTGGGAGGCCGAGGTGGGCAGATCACGAGGTCAGGAGATTGAGACCATCCTGGCTAACACAGTGAAACCCTGTCTCTATTAAAAATACAAAAAATTAGCTGGGCATGTTGGCACGTGCCTGTAATCCCAGCTACTTGGGAGGCTGAGGCAGGAGAATCGCTTGAACTTGGGAGGTGAAGGTTGCAGTGAGCCAAGATGGCACCACTGCACTCCAGCCTGGGTGACAAAGCGAGACTCCATCTCAAAAAAAGAGAAAGTGGGAAGGCTAGAATGAACCTTGTTGATATAATTGGATTAGAGGCATTAGTGTGACCTCATAGATGTGTATGTATCTGTACACATATGAATATATTACATGTTTATATGAATAATGTGTGTATGTATACATGCATATATTTGTATATATTTAAACAGACATAGAGCAGTGATGTATAGGTATAGAGATATGTAGATAGGATAGGGATGTTTGTGTTGGTGTGTCTTTGATCCTAAGCCCTTTCAGTGGACATTTGAAAATAGATGTGTGTGTGTCTGTCTATAGATACATACATAAGCATACACACACATTTGTTTCCTGTCAGCTGAGAGGCCTAGAAGCAGTGATAATCCTGTAGCAGTGAACACAACTGGCATCTAGATCTTGGTTTCTAAATACCTTTGTCCACTAAAAGGAACCAGCATTTCTTGGAGGAATAGCTGATTTTAGGCTGGAGCATGAAAAATGATATGAATCTGGAATTTCTTGTGCCAGAAAATAAGGAATTGCTCAAAGAATGGTCAGAGCGTGTCATAATGACACAGGAGCTAGCTTAAAGATCTTCTACTGGCCAAATCTGGGACAATTTGGGTATGAAAATAAATGATAGTGGATTATAACCCTTTGAATAAGATAAAAATCCATGAATTTTTACTGATATAAATAAGTACACAAATAAGGAACGCTCTTCTTTACAGAGGGAAGCTGGCAAATGATGCAATGATGGAATTAGAAAATTACCATTTGGCAGCCATCATAGTAATACTAAAACTAATGGATGAAAGTTTAGTAAGGAACAGGATATTTACATAATCTCAAAATATATTCCCACAATATACTAATTAATTATAAAGGAAAAACAATATAGAGGAGAAACCTGGAAGATACTATCTTCATTTCCTGTCCAAAGTAAACATCATCAGAGATGGGGCAAATTAACAGAAGTGCCGCCTGATAACATGCAATAAGAACGTCGCTACATTTCTGTGGTATTCCTGCCCCAAACCCATAACCTAAATCTAATTGAGAGGAAACATCAGACAAACCTGCATTTTAAGATATTCTATAAAATAACTGATCTGTGTTCTTCAAAACTGTTAATGCCATGAAAGACAGAGTGAAGAATTACTCCAGATTTAAGGAATCTAAAAAGACATAGCTAAACACTTAATCTGGAATTTTCTTTTACTATAAAGGACACTGTTGCAGCAGTTCAAGAAATCTAAATAAGCTCTGTAGATAATAGTATTTTATCAGTATCCATTGCCTGATCTTGATAATTGTACTGTGGTCATATAAGACATTTTTAAGAGGAAATATTAAAGTATTAAGGAATAAAAAGGAATCATGCCTGCAACTTTCAAATGGTTCAGAAAAAAATGTATGTATGTATATAGAGACAAGGATAAAGCAGATGTAAAATATTAACATTTGGGGAATGTGGTATACAGGAACGTCTTATAACTTTGTATAACTGTGTAACTTTACAACTTTTTGTAAGCCTGAAATTATGTCAAAATAAAAAATTAAAAGTAAAGGAAGTACTGTATCATAAAAGGAGATTAATGATAAATTGGACTACTTTAAAATTAGGAACTTCCTCAAAGATAGCATTAAAGGTGAAATGCAAGTTGTGGAGTTGGAGAAAAGAATTGCAACATCTATATTTGACAAAGGACTAGTATCCAGAATATAACAATATCTACAAATAAATAAGAAAACGATAACAATAATGGATGAAAGATTTGAACAGGTGCATCACAAGAGAAAATCTAAATGACAGTAAACATTTGAAAAGGAGCCATAGCTCATTAATAATCACAAAAATACAGATTGAAATCAGGAGATTCTATTACATACCTAACAGATTTGCACAAAATTACTTACTCTCACGTATGTCTGGTGATGGCAAGGATGTCCAGTAATGGGAATTCTCATGCACTGTTAGTGACAGTATAAATTGGTACAACTATTTTGGAAAACAACTTAGCATTAATGGCAAAATTAAAGATACACCTAACCTGTGATCCATCAGTTCCTCTTTTGTGTGTATATTCTAGAGAAACGCATGCATGTATGCGAGATTTCCCTACAAGAATGTTCAGAGCAGCATTGTATGTAATAGACAAAATGTCCACCAACATTAGAGTGGATAAATTGTGGTACATACCAGGGAATATTAATAAGAAATGAAAGTGAGTGAATCATAGTTACATGCACCATGGATAAACTTCTGACCTAATGTTAAGAGAAAGAGACACAAAAGCATACAGTATGATTCCATTTACATAAAGTTCAGAGGGGAGGCAAAACTAAACTATATTGTTTAGGCATGCATACAGAGGTGGAAAAACTACAAAGAAAAGTAAGGGGGTGATTTCCCAAAAAGGGTAGTGGCTACTTTTGCTTGAGAGGGAGAAGTGTAATTTGGAAGGGACAGATGATCTTTTGAGTCGCTGGAAATACTCTTCTCTTCTTGGGTGGTGGTTACACATGTGCTCACTTTAGTTTATTCTTTGTGGAGTATGTTTTAGGTACACCTTTAAATTTAAAACATTGTCTTAGTGGGTTTTGTGAGGTTTTATGAGGGATTATGTAGGTGCATGTTTCTCTGCTATTTTTTTATTATTATTATGCTTTAAGTTTTAGGGTACATGTGCACAATGTGCAGGTTACATATGTATACATGTGCCATGTTGGTGTGCTGCACCCATCAACTCGTCATTTAACATTCGGTATATCTCCTAATGCTATCCCTCCCCCCACCCCCCCGACCCCACAACAGGCCCCGGTGTGTGATGTTCCCCTCCCTGTGTCCATGTGTTCTCATTGTTCAATTCCCACCTATGAGTGAGAACATGCGGTGTTTGGTTTTTTGTCTTTGCAGTAGTTTGCTGAGAATGATGGTTTCCAGCTTCATCCATGTCCCTACAAAGGACATGAACTCATCCTTTTTTATGGCTGCGTAGTATTCCATGGTGTATATGTGCCACATTTTCTTAATCCAGACTATCATTGTTGGACATTTGGGTTGGTTGCAAGTCTTTGCTATTGTGAATAGTGCCGCAGTAAACATACGTGTGCATGTGTCTTTATAGCAGCATGATTTATAAACCTTTGGGTATATACCCAGTAGTGGGATTGCTGGGTCAAATGGTATTTCTAGTTCAAGATCCCTGAGGAATCGCCACACTGACTTCCACAATGGTTGAACTAGTTTACAGTCCCACCAACAGTGTAAAAGTGTTCCTATTTCTCCACATCCTCTCCAGCATCTGTTGTTTCCTGACTTTTTAATGATGGCCATTCTAACTGGCGTGAGATGGTATCTCATTGTGGTTTTGATTTGCATTTCTCTGATGACCAGTGATGATGAGCATTTTTTCATGTGTCTTTTGGCTGCATAAATGTCTTCTTTTGAGAAGTGTCTGTTCATATCCTTCGCCCACTTTTTGATGGGGCTGTTTGTTTTTTTCTTGTAGATTTGTTTGAATTCATTGTAGATTCTGGATATTAGCCCTTTGTCAGATGAGTAGGTTGCAAAAATTTTCTCCCATTCTGTAGGTTGCCTGTTCACCCTGATGGTAGTTTCTTTTGCTGTGCAGAAGCTCTTTAGTTTAATTAGTTCCCGTTTGTCAATTTTGGCTTTTGTGCCATTGCTTTTGGTGTTTCAGACATGAAGTCCTTGCCCATGCCTATGTCCTGAATGGTATTGCCTAGGTTTTCTTCTAGGGTTTTTATGGTTTTAGGTCTAACATTTAAGTCTTTAATCCATCTTGAATTAATTTTTGTACAAGATGTAAGGAAGGGATCCAGTTTCAGCTTTCTACATATGGCTAGCCAGTTTTCCCAGCACCATTTATTAAATAAGAAATCGTTTCCCCATTTCATGTTTTTGTCAGGTTTGCCAAAGATCAGATGGTTGTGGATATGTGGCATTATTTCTGAGGGCTCTGTTCTGTTCCATTGGTCTATCTCTCTGTTTTGGTACCAGTACCATGCTGTTTTGGTTACTGTAGCCTTGTAGTATAGTTGGAAGTCAGGTAGCGTGATGCCTCCAGCTTTGTTCTTTTGGCTTAGGATTGACTTGGTGATGCAGGCTCTTTTTTGGTTCCATATGAACTTTAAAGTAGTTTTTTCCAATTCTGTGAAGAAAGGCATTGGTACCTTGATGGGGATGGCATTGAATCTATAAATTACCTTGGGCAGTATGGCCATTTTCACGGTATTGATTCTTCCTACCCATGAGCATGGAATGTTCTTCCATTTGTTTGTATCTTCTTTTATTTCATTGAGCAGTGGTTTGTAGTTCTCCTTGAAGAGGTCCTTCATGTCCCTTGTAAGATGAATTCCTAGATATTTTATTCTCTTTGAAGCAACTGTGAATGGGAGTTCACTCATGATTTGGCTCTTTGTTTGTCTGTTATTGGTGTATAAGAATGCTTGTGATTTTTGCACGTCGATTTTGTATCCTGAGACTTTGCTGAAGTTGCCTATCAGCTTAAGGAGATTTTTGGCTGAGACAATGGGGTTTTCTAGATATAAAATCCTGTCATCTGCAAACAGGGCAATTTGACTTCCTCTTTTCCTGAGTGAATACCCTTTATTTCCTTCTCCTGCCTGATTGCCCTGGCCAGAACTTCCAACACTATGTTGAATGGGAGTGGTGAGAGAGGGCATCCCTGTCTTGTGCCAGTTTTTCAAAGGGAATGCTTCCAGTTTTTGCCCATTCAGTATAATACTGGCTGTGGGTTTGTCATAGATAGCTCTTATTATTTTGACATACAACCCATCAATACCTAATTTATTGAGAGTTTTTAGCATGAAGGGTTGTTGAATTTTGTCAAAGGCCTTTTCTGCATCTATTGAGATAATCATATGGTTTTTTTTTATAAGCGGCAGATTATATGCTGGATTACGTTTATTGATTTGCGTATGTTGAACCAGCTTTGCATCCCAGGGATGAAGCCCACTTGATCATGGTGGATAAGCTTCTTGATGTGCTGCTGGATTTGGTTTGCCAGTATTTTATTGAGGATTTTTGCATTGATGTTCATCAGGGATATTGGTCTAAAATTCTCTTTTTTTGTTGTGTCTCTGCCAGACTTTGGTATCAGGATGATGCTGGCCTCACGAAATGAGTTAGGGAGGATTCCCTCTTTTTCTATTGATTGGAATAGTTTCAGAAGGAATGGTACCAGCTCCTCCTTGTGCCTCTAGTAGAATTTGACTGTGAATCCATCTGGTCCTGGACTTTTTTTGGTTGGTAAGCTATTAATTATTGCCTTAATTTCAGAGCCTGTTATTGGTCTATTCAGAGATTCAACTTCTTCCTGGTTTAGTCTTGGGAGGGTGTATGTGTTGAGGAATTTATCCATTTCTTCTAGATTTTCTAGTTTATTTGCGTAGAGGTGTTTATAGTATTCTGTGATGGTAGTTTGTATTTCTGTGGGATCGGTGGTGATATCCCCTTTATCATTTTTTATTGCATCTATTCGATTCTTCTCTTTTCTTCTTTATTAGTCTTGCTAGCGGTCTATCAATTTTGTTGATCTTTTCAAAAAACCAGCTCCTGGATTCATTAATTTTTTGAAGGGTTTTTTGTGTCTCTATCTCCTTCAGTTCTGCTCTGATCTTAGTTATTTCTTGCCTTCTGCTAGCTTTTGAATGTGTTTGCTCTTGCTTCTCTAGTTCTTTTAATTGTGATGTTAGGGTGTCAATTTTAGATCTTTCCTGCTTTGTCTTGTGGGCATTTAGTGCTATAAATTTCCCTCTACACACTGCTTTGAATGTGTCCCAGAGATTTTGGTATGTTGTGTCTTTGTTCTCGTTGGTTTCAAAGAACATCTTTATTTCTGCCTTCATTTTGTTATGTACCCAGTAGTCATTCAGGAGCAGGTTGTTCAGTTTCCATGTAGTTGAGTGGTTTTGAGTGAGTTTCTTAATCCTGAGTTCTAGTTTGATTGCACTGTGGTCTGAGAGACCACAGTGTTATAATTTCTTTTCTTTTACATTTGCTGAGGAGTGCTTTACTTCCAACTATGTGGTCAATTTTGGAATAAGTGCAGTGTGGTGCTGAGAATAATGTATATTCTGTTGATTTGGGGTGGAGAGTTCTGTAGATGTCTATTAGGTCTGCTTGGTGCTGAGCTGAGTTGAATTCCTGGGTATCCTTGTTAACTTTCTGTCTCGTTGATCTGTCTAATGTTGACAGTGTGGTGTTAAAATCTCCCATTATTATTGTGTGGGAGTCTAAGTCTCTTTCTAGGTCTCTAAAGACTTGCTTTATGAATCTGGGGGCTCCTGTATTGGATGCATATACATTTAGGATAGTTAGCTCTTCTCGTTGAATTGATCCCTTTACCATTATGTAATGGCCTTCTTTGTCTCTTTTGATCTTTGTTGGTTTAAAGTCTGTTTTATCAGAGACTAGGATTGCAACCCCTGCCTTTTTTTGTTTTCCATTTGCTTGATAGATCTTCCTCCATCCCTTTATTTTGAGTCTATGTGTGTCTCTGCACGTGAGATGGGTTTCCTGAATACAGCACACTGATGGGTCTTGACTCTTTATCCAGTTTGCCAGTCTGTGTCTTTTAATTGGAGCATTCAGCCCATTTACATTTAAGGTTAATATTGTTCTGTGTGAATTTGATCCTGTCATTATGATGTTAGCTTGTTATTTTGCTCGTTAGTTGATGCAGTTTCTTCCTAGCCTCGAAGGTCTTTCCAATTTGGCATGTTTTTGCAGTGGCTGGTACCGGTTGTTCCTTTCCATGTTTAGTGCTTCCTTCAGGAGCTCTTTTAGGGCAGGTCTGGTGGTGACAAAATCTCCCAGCATTTGCTTGTCTATAAAGGATTTTATTTCTCCTTCACTTATGAAGCTTCGTTTGGCTGGATATGAAATTCTGGGTTGAAAATTCTTTTCTTTAAGAATGTTGAATATCGGCCCCCACTCTCTTCTGCCTCTTGTAGAGTTTCTGCTGAGAGATCAGCTGTTAGTCTGATGGGCTTCCATTTGTGGGTGGACCTTTCTCTCTGGCTGCCCTTAACATTTTTTCCTTCATTTCAACTTTGGTGAATATGATAATTATGTGTCTTGGAGTTGCTCTTCTCGAGGAGTATCTTTGTGGCATTCTGTATTTCCTGAATCTGAATGTTGGCCTGCCTTGCTAGATTGGGGAAGTTCTCCTGGATAATATCCTGCAGAGTGTTTTCCAACTTGGTTCCATTGTCCGCGTCACTTTTAGGTACACCAATCAGACGTAGATTTGGTCTTTTCACATAGTCCCATATTTCTTGGAGGCTTTGTTCGTTTCTTTTTATTCTTTTTTCTCTAAACTTCTCTTCTTGCTTCATTTCGTTCATTTCATCTTCCATCACTGATACCCTTTCTTCCAGTTGATTGAATCAGCGACTGAGGCTTGTGCATTCATCACGTTGTTCTCGTGCCTTGGTTTTCAGCTCCATCAGGTCCTTTAAGGACTTCTCTGAATTGGTTATTCTAGTTAGCCATTCGTCTAATTTTTTTTCAAGGTTTTTAACTTGTTTGCCATGGGTTTGAACTTCCTCCTTTAGCTTGGAGTAGTTTGATGGTCTGAAGCCTTCTTCTCTCAACTTGTCAAAGTCATTCTCTGCCCAGCTTTGTTCCGTTGCTGGTGAAGAGCTGTGTTCCTCTGGAGGAGGAAACACGCTCTGATTTTTAGTTTCCAGTTTTTCTGCTCTGTTTTTCCCCATCTTTGTGGTTTTATCTACCTTTGGTCTTTGATGATGGTGATGTACAGATGGGGTTTTGGTGTGGATGTCCTTTCTGTTTGTTAGTTTTCCTTCTAAGAGTCAGGACCCTCAGCTGCAGGTCTGTTGGAGTTTGCTGGAGGTCCACTCCAGACCCTGTTTGCCTGGGTATCAGCAGCCAAGGCTGCAGAACAGTGGATATTGGTGAACAGCAGATCATTCCTCTGGAAGTTTTGTCTCAGAGGAGTACCCGGTCGTGTGAGGTGTCAGTCTGCCCCTACTGAGGGGTGCCTCCCAGTTAGGCTACTCGGGGGTCAGGGACCCACTTGAGGAGGCAGTCTGTCCGTTCTCAGATGTCCAGCTGAGTCCCGGGAGAACCACTACTCTCTTCAAGGCTGTCAGACAGGGACATTTAAGTCTGCAGAGGATTCTGCTGCCTTTTGTTTGGCTGTGCCCTGCCCCCAGAGGTGGAGTCTACAGAGGCAGGCAGGCCTCCTTGAACTGAGGTGGGTTCCACCCAGTTCGAGCTTCGCGCTGCTTTGTTTACCTACTCAAGCCTTGGCAATGGTGGGCGCCCCTCCCCCAGCCTCGCTGTCTCCTTGCAGTTTGATCTCAGACTGCTGTGCTAGCAATGAGTGAGGCTCTGTGGGTGTAGGACCCTCCGAGCAGGCGCAGGATATAATCTCCTGGTGTGCTGTTTGCTAAGACCGTTGGAAAAGCGCAGTATTAGGGTCAGAGCGACCCGATTTTCCAGGTGCCATCTGTCACTGCTTTCTTTGACTAGGAAAGGGAATTCCTGATCCCTTGCGCTTCCCGGGTGAGGCAATGCCTTGCCCTGCTTTGGTTCACGTTTGGTGCACTGCACCCACTGTCCTGCACCCACTTTCTGACACTCCCCAGTGAGATGAACCCAGTACCTCAGTTGGAAATGCAGAAATCACCCGTCTTCTGCATTGCTGATGCTGGGAGCTATAGACTGGAGTTGTTCCTATTCGGCCATCTTGGCTCCACCCCCCTTGCCTGCTATTTTTAATGAGAATCTCAAGCCTTTACAAATTAAAAAAATACAAACAAAAACTTACTGTCCACTTCTCTCTCTCTCCTCCTATCCTGGCAAAATATAAGCACATGTGGCAGGATCCTGTGTGTATTTTCTACCACGTTATGCCCTGTGTGCCTGGTCTAGAGTAACTGCTCAATAGATACTTGTTGACGTAATGCTTAGCAGTTATCATGTTATAAATAGTTGTTGAATAAAGAGTTAAAATGGAAGTTGGGTGCAGTGGCATGCCTGTAGTTTCACCTACTTGGGAGGCTGAGGTGGGAGGATCACCTGAGCCTAGGAGTTTGAGTCCAACTAACATGGTGAGACCCCATCTCTTAAAAAAAAAAAAAAAAAGCGGTAAAATGGAACTAGTCAAGGCAGATTACCTTAGTAATGGGAAATTTATTGTAAGGATATAGAAAAGAGAATAGTAGGCAAATCTTCCAAGAATCTTGTAACACAAGTTGTAGTACAGCTGAGCCTCAGTTGTCAGGGACTCATTTCTGTGGACTGCTTACTCTTTCTAGTGGGCTATGTCGTCTCTTACAGTGTCTGTGGCTCTTTTTGTGTTGGGTCTATTAAAACTGGCTTACATGAGAATCACCGTGACTGCCCTGGCCTCTGTGTACATAAAGCCATTTTGGCTTTAGTGCCTGTTAGTACCTGCTACATTTCTTGATTTTACTAGTTGAATATCTAGGAAGTAGAATCTGGCCCAATTCACTCTTTTAAGCCAGACCACATCATAGCTTGCTGGCCAGCCTATATTTGGTATTAAATTCTTGGTCTTTGGAATCAAGTGTCAACGCCGGATCCAGTCAGTTTTATACTGTTGATCACATGTTCTGCCAGGGCTGCTCTTTCAGAAGGACTGTAGATGGGGCACTTCTCTCTAGAAAGGCCTGTGAATAAGATGAACAATACATTTGACATGATAAAGCATAATTTTTCTATTATGTGTTGTTTAGATTGTTCGCTTTTTTATTACTTTACATAATGGTGCAATAAACATCTTAATGCTAATTGTGATCTTTGTTTGCATGTCTGGATGTTTTCTTAGGATCGAGTCCTAAAAACAGATTTACTGAATCAAAGTACTCTATTTAATTCTCTTTGTAGTCTCTTAATTCATAATATCGAATTATTTTCCAGAAAAGCTGTATGGTTTGATGCTGTACCATACTCTTGCTCATTGCTTTTTCTATTCTTTATTAAAGTCTGAAAAAAAAGTACATTTAGCTATCTAATGCTCAAAAGCCTTGCAATCACATAATCTGGGTTCCAAGCGATCACAGATAACTTTAGTAACTGCTATCACTATATACATCCTGTTTTGCTCTCTTTTCCTCCCAGAATTCTCATTGTACTCCTTACCCTAATTTCATGGCCAAATCCACATTTTCTTTGAAGCCCTGCTCTGTATATCCCTAATCTTTGTACCAGTTTTGCTTCTAGTCAGGGCAAGAGACAAATGTACTGAAGTAAGAGCAAGGTTTATTTTAAGATACACAGTAAACCATCAAGGAAGAGCAATTGGACTTCAGAGTAATTGGAAATAGAAAGCTGGTAGTATCAACTGCTTTGTTTTAGGGATTTTATGCATTGTTTTCTTATAGGTCTTTCTTGTCTTTGGGCATCTGATCTTTTTGCTTCTGAAACTTGTGAGTTCCTCTTCAAGTTGCACATGATTCTTAATAGTTGCCTTATTCCTGAATATGCATGACTTTTCAGCTCCACTCTTTCTGGTAACTCTGGGTCTTTTGGTTTAAATTTCCTGGAGTAGACTTCGATTGGCTTAGCTCATCTTTTCCAGCTGGTTATTAGCCACCATCATTTCCAGATGGTTATTAGTCATTATTCTGGACCATCCTCTAATTCTGCCATCTGTGAGGAGGGGAAACGTCACAAAGTAAAGAACATACTGTGCCTGCTTACCTATGGCTCTATGTAAAATAGTGCACACTGGATTATTTAATCTTTTGGAGACTTTTTGAAGCAAATTTGTGTACAACCACAGAAATACAGTGTAAAAAAGGGGTCTCAAATGATCTAGCTGAAGTCTTTCATTTGGCTGCTGAAGGAAACATCTATAGGAAGATTGTGATGTACCCATTGTTATAGTGTTAGCTCCTCTAGATTCTCAGGAATATGCTCTTTCCATCATACTGAAGGTGTTGGAAGTTTAATTACAATTTAATAGTTTAATCATATTATTTGAGCAAATTTTTTGGGACACTGTTACGACTATTTCCCTCAAAATATCAACATTTAGATTAAATGGTTTTCCAGAAATTTCCAATAGTTACAAAAATAATTTGAAGTTGTCATAAATATTACCTGTTAATGTTGGTATATATGACATAATATACAATTAAGTTTAAAACTTTCAAATGTAAAATGTATTAAGAACAAATTGAGAAACAGTATTGTGGCTGGGTGTGGCGGCTCATGCCTGTAATCCCAGCACTTTAGGAGGATGAGGCCTGAAATCCCAGTGCTCCTGGCCAGATCACTTGAGCCCAGGAGTTCGAGACTAGCCTGGACAACACAGTGAAATACTATCTCTACCAAAAAATACAAAAAATTAGCAGGGTGTGGTGCTTGCACCTGTGGTCCCAGCTATTTGGGAGGCTGAAGTGGAGGATTGCTTGAGTCTGGGAGGCGGTGGTTGAAGACAGCCGAGATTGTGCCACTGCACTCCAGCCTAGGGGACAGGGTGAGACCTCATCTCAAAAAAAAAAAAAAAAACCCTAAACAATATTGGATCATCACCATCAGAGTGAACAGGCAACCTACAGAATGGGAGAAAATTTTTGCAACCTACTCATCTGACAAAGGGCTAATATCCAGAATCTACAATGAACTCAAACAAATTTACAAGAAAAAAACAACCCCATCAAAAAGTGGGCGAAGGATATAAACAGACACTTCTCAAAAGAAGACATTTATGCAGCCAAAAAACACATGAAAAAATGCACATTGTCACTGGCCATCAGAGAAATGCAAATCAAAACCACAATGAGATACCATCTCACACCAGTTAGAATGGCAATCATTTAAAAGTCAGGAAACAACAGGTGCTGGAGAGGATGTGGAGAAATAGGAACACTTTTACACTGTTGGTGAGACTGTAAACTAGTTCAACCATTGTGGAAGTCGGTGTGGCGATTCCTCAAGGATCTAGAACTAGAAATACCATTTGACCCAGCCATCCCATTACTGGGTATATACCCAAAGGGTTATAAATCATGCTGCTATAAAGCACATGCACACGTATGTTTATTGCGGCACTATTCACAATAGCAAGGACTTGGAACCAACCCGAATGTCCAACAATGATAGACTGGGTTAAGAAAAGGTGGCACATGTACACCATGGAATACTATGCAGCCATAAAAAATGATGAGTTCGTGTCCTTTGTAGGTACATAGATGAAGCAAACTCTCGCAAAGACAAAAAACCAAACACCGCATGTTCTCACTCATAGGTGGGAACTGAACAATGAGAACACGTGGACACAGGAAGGGGAACATCACACACCAGGGCCTGTTGTGGGGAGGGGGGTGGGAGGGATAGCATTAGGAGATATACCTAATGCTAAATGATGAGTTAATGGGTGCAGCACACCAACATGGCACATGTATACATTTGTAACAAACCTGCACGTTGTGCACATGTACCCTAAAACTTAAAGTATGATGAAAAGAAATGTTCTTTTTATTTCTTTAGAAGTAGCTATTTTAAAAAGTAGTATTTTACTTCATTATTTGTTATGAAGCAAATTGTTACATACTGCAAGCTTTTGAGAATAAATTTGAGGCTAAAAGGTGACTGTAGGTTTTTGTATATGTTGGCCAGGCCATGGGGCTGATTTTTACAGTATTGCTGTTGTTTTTTTTTTTTAGAGATTTTTGACAATGAATACTTTGGTTTATTCTTAGCACTGACATATAAATAGTTATTAAAAGCACTGACTTATAAAATATAAGAGATAAGATTTTTGATTTCCACTTCCGGATCTACCTTTTATTGAGAATGCAGGCGAGCTGGAGATAGAGTTGGTTTTATAATGGTTAATTAGAGCAAATAATTAATTATTGCACATTTTGCTTTTCAAGGTCTCATTTTCCTTTCAGATATTACTACCACCAGTAAAAAAAACACGTTTTTCTTCTTTATCAGAGGCATATAGACTTAGTTTGGACCACAAGTTTGTTTCTCTTTAGCTTAGTACTTAGAAGTTTGTTATAGTTCTATCTATAAGTAAATTAGCAAAATTGGCTAGTTTTTTTAGTAACATTAAATTGCTATTTTTAAAGTCTAAATTTAAAATTTTATTTTTATAAAGAAAATTCTTTCTTTCAGGCCAATTACTGTTTTGGAGTAGTTAGGAAGAAATTTGAAATCATCTTGCCTTTTACCACTTACTCATAAACACTTAGGATGTTTTCTTAAGTTTTCTTCTGTTGTTTTTTTCTGGCCATGGATTTTTGTTTTTACATATTTGTAGTCAAGCTTTGTCCTATGTTTCCCTCAACATACCACCCGCAGCTTTGCTTTTTTCTACTGCTGCTTGTATCAATTTTGTTAATTTTGCATTTTCTGATACGATTTGTTTCTAAGAGGAACAGTCCCTTTGATTACCACACAAGCAGTCGTTATTAGGTTATTTCCAACATTTCCGTACTCATCATTGACTGAGGTTAAACTTTTTTGCTCTAAGCTTTCTTCATACTGTTTAGTTCCTTTTTCATGTATTTATTTTGCTTATTCAGCACTCTCGAGTGGACTTTGGGCAGTTAGAATAACTGAATCATATCAGTAAAGTGTGTTCTCAATCATGTGGACAAAAGAACTTATTCAAATGCTACCCCTTCCCCGCTTTTCTTACTATAGTGTGGACTTATATCCCAATGGTAGGAGTTTTATGTATCTCGGAGTTGGCGGTGCCTGGTGGTGGGTGGGAGTTAATAATGGTAAGGGTTTGTTTGTAGGTGTGAAAACTGCAGAAAGACAAATGGACCAATAATATGAATAGTCAGTTTACAGAGAAAGAAAGATAAATGGCTGATAAATATGTGAAAAGATGCTTATCTTCTAATAAAAATACAAATTAGAACAGGGAGATGTCAGGTTGGAATGGAACGATTAAAACATTTGATAATGATTGGGGTTAGTGAGTAAGTGGAGAAATAGGTACTTTTATACACCTTGGGACTACAATCTTTTTGGAAGACAATTTGCAGTTGCAATTAATTTTAGTCACTGATCCAGCATATTATATCTTAGAATTTATCCTGTAGGGATTCTTGTACACATACGCATATATCATCTATACATACATGTTCATCGAAGCATTGTTTGAAATAGTAAAAGACTGGAAACAATCAAAATTAATTATGGCAAATCCACAACATGAAATATTAATACTGTGCAGCTATTAAGAAGAATGAAGTAATTTCTTCTGTGCTGATGTAGAAAGTTCTTCAAGATACATTGTTAACTAAGAGGAAAATAAGTGGCAGAATTGTGTATAGCATGATCCTATTTATGTTGAAAGAAAATATATAAAAGATATCCTTTTGTATATTGAACATTTCAGGAAGGGTTCATAGGTAATTATTAAGTAATTGCTTCCTGGGAATGAGGAGGGGAGGGGTAAGAAGGGTGAAAAGGATGAGAAGGTGACTTCATTTTCTTATTTAATTTTAAAATTTAGTATATGTGTTATTTCCTCTATGAAAAAGAAAATCTTGTTACTGAAAACATTAATATTAAACATTTTATGTGCCTTATTTACCTTGTGCATGATTTCAATGGATATGTGACTTATGAAATTTCTTGCTTAATCAGGAATGTGTTTAATAAGGAAATCTATTTGTCCTTTTTAGAAATTAATAATTCTGAGAGTATCATAAAGAGCTAGGATTTTTAATTAGGTGACTAAAATGGAGAGAAGGAATGGGTGTTTTCCTGGGAAATCTTTGTTAATCTGTGTTTTGTCCTCTTGGTTGTAAGATTTTTCATATGTCAGCATTGGCCTCTTAAGACTCTTTATGTAAGATCTCTTGGTACAGCCAAGTAACTATCAAAGCCCAGACAACCCTGCCTTCCTATTAGTTTTTTTGTTTATGAGCAAAGATCACAGCAGAAGTGAAGAATTTAAATGTAATTAACTAATAAAGAGCAAAAAATTTGAGCAACAGAAAACAAAACGATAGAAAAATGTCATTAGTGAAGTGGAAAAAAAACAGTAAAGAGGGCTGAGTTTGAATTATAGTCATGTATTTACCTTGTGACTTAGGAATTTGATTAAATCCTGTGAAATTCCATTTTCAAAAATATTAAAGTGGGATTAATAACCAACTTCTAGGATTGTTGCAGTCTTGAAAGAAAGATTAGGAATATAGAATGAAAATAGTATAATACCTGTCACCCAGTAGGTTTTTAATAAATGGTACCTCCTTCTTGTAAGTATTTTTCTAACTCTTAATAAAGTGTGCCTTCTTCGGTAGAAAAGCAGACATATTTACATTGATCAAAACTCACTCCCAGGGAGAGGTGGGAGTTTAATAGTAACACTCTTGATATAGTATTCTTGGTAAGATTATAGTGCTTTGTTAAACCTCTCAACATGCTTAATACACCTTGATTTATCAGGGTTTTTTTTTTTTTTGGTCTTTGAAGTTTAGACACATATCAGTAGTTGTCAATGATCTCAAACTTTGACCCTGTAATTTCCAGGATGTTAAAACATCCAACTATTCTATAGTAAATGCTAATGTAATCTATTGCATGCTATAGTTTCATAGGAAATGTGGTCATATTTGTTTAAGCTTTTTAAAAGTTTTCCTTTTGTTGCTCTCCACTTCAATTTATCTGAGACATAAAGGAAATTGGAGAAATTAGAACAGTGTTTGTGGGATTATTTTCTTTTCTGAAAATAATGTAGTTAAGACAATTATATATAAAACTAAAGTTAGAGAAGACTGAATGAGTGTGTTATACCTCTTCACACTGCATATTAAAAGACCTCTCAACATGCCTAATGCTCCTTATCAGTGCTTTTTTCGTCTCTTAAATTTAGACGCATCTGTCAGTAGTTGTCAGTGATCTCAAAGTTTGCATTGTTCATGAGGACATTAAACCCTCTAGAGCAGCAGTCTCCAACCTTTTTGGTACCAAAGACCGGTTTTGTGGAAAACAGTTTGTCTACAGCGAGGGGTGAGGGAGAGGGATGGTTTGGGATGATTCAAGCACATTATGTTTATCATTAGATTCTCATAAGGAGCATGCAACCTAGATCCCTAGCATGTGCAGTTTACAATAGGGCTTGTGTTCCTATGAGAATCTAATGCCACCGCTGATCTGGCAGGAGGTGGAGCTCAGGCGGTAATGCTCGCTCACTCACTGCTCACCTCGTGCTATGAGGCCCAGTTCCTAACAGGCCATGGACTGGTAGTAGGAATTGGGGACCCCTGCTCTAAAGAAAGCAGCAATATCTTTATTGTGGTAATAGTACCACAGCAAAGAAAAGAAACACGTTCGCACAACTTTAAATACAAATTTTAGGAGTTCAGAGACCTACTGAGGCCATCTATGACTTACGTCTGTTAGACTTCAGGTTGAAAACTTTAGTTTCAATGTTCAAAGCAGAGAATACTTTTCTCTTTCCTAATAGGATGGATTTGGTCTCTAAGAATAGGATTATAACAAGTGAGGGTTAATATTTTTAAAGTTTTTTCTTGGATGTAACAGCTTATGCTACAGAATTATCTCTTAGCTGTGAATTACTAATATCAGCTAATCATTCTTTATCATCAGAGAAACAGTTTAGTCCTTTTATAAAACAGATCCTCCCACATGAATGGAAGGAAAGCAATTTTTCTAAGACCCTTCCTCTTTTCTTGGGCCTTCTCTGTGTGTAGGGGCTGAACCATATCCTTGATTTCAAGATAAAGTGTTTTATAGGTCAGTACTGTTAGAAGAGCAGGACACTGGTATATTGTGCTCTGGCACAGGTCAGCTGTACAAAGAATCCAAGGAGGGATAATCTGGTCAAGGGATTCCATTTCTCCAGAAAAGGCTTGCTGTCCTTTTCCTTGCCTCCCTATAATAATCCTGTGGCCTGTCTCCCATATGTGAAGAGGTTAGTTTACTAACTTTACTAACTTAGCTTAGTCAGAAGTATTTCATTTATCTAACACAAAGGAGCCCACATCCATACTCTCTGGGGTCAATTTAGTATTTGCTTGTAGTCTTAATGAACACCCTATTTTCCTCCTGCACTATAAATTCTTCCTCTGGTAAAACTGGATTCTGAAAAAGAATGGAACAAAATCATTTTTGATCTCTCTAAAATTGAGAGAATGGGAATCTTTTGAGTAAATTATAGATTTTGTATAAACTGTTGGTCTTTACAGAATACTTATTCTGTGCTCCATGATGTGGTAAATTAATTGGGATTACAAAAATGAACACACTCCTTCTAGCACCAACAAGATCTTCATGGAATAGAGGCAGGGCAATGCAGTGGAAAGAGCAGGAACTTTACTGTGAAGCAAATGAATCCTCATTCAGTGAACTAGGGCAAATTACTTACCCTTTCTGGGCCTCAGTTTCTCTGTCTTCAAAAGCAGGCCTGTGAAGATAATGATAATTTTTGTAAAGACCCTAGCAAAACAGCTTGATCATAGTAGGTATTCAGTAAATGGTGAATTATAAGGAAGGCTTTGGTAGATTCTCTTCTAGTAGATCTTCTACATTTGTTGATACTGTTAGCTGGAAAATCAGTCAAAATCTCTCCCTCTTTTCTTAAGCTTGTGAGGATAGGTTGGCCAAATTATTAGCAACAAGGCAGTGTCAGTGTTTCAACTCCATGTTCTTTGACTAAGTTTCTAGGTACATAGACTTCTGGAGCCAGACATTCGGTTAGGAAGACTTTAATAATTTATTTATTATACAGCTATTTATTAAGAGCTGCTTATGTGCTAGGTGTTGGGACTGCAATGGTAAACAAGGACAAGGTAAGGTCCTTGCTCTGATGAACCATTCAGTATAGTGGGAACCAGACAGACATTAAACATGCCTTAAAGCCATTAGAATCTCATGGGCCCTCAGTTACAGAATGCATGTGATTCAGTACTGACTGATTATATGAGTCCCTTTTTCTTCCACATTTGGATTACTTATGCATTAGACTCTTTAGAAAATGCCCCTGTGCACTTTTTCAAGCTGTTAGTGTGCAATAGTTTAAGAGATTCCATTCTAGCAGTAATCATGGTTATTATATAAAATGGTAGGCATTCCCTAACTCTGATTCAACAGGAAACTAGCACCAGACATAAGTTGTTCCATTTTGATGGGAATTACTAGTTTGGTAGGGGGTTTGAGACCATTCTAAACAGTGGTCTTTAAACTTTATATTTTTTTCCTTTTCTTGAGACAGGGTCTCACTTAGTCACCCAGGCTGGAGCGCAGTGGTGCAATCATAGCTCACTTCAGCCTTGACTTCCTGGACTTAAGTGATTCTCCCACTTCAGCTTCCCGAGTAGCTGGGACTGCAGGCGTGTGACACCATGCTCAGCTAATTTTTTGATGTTCTGTAGAGATGAAGTCTCACTGTGTTTCCCAGGCTATTCTCGAACTCCTGGGCTCAAGTGATCTTCCTGCCTTGGCCTTCCAAAGTGTTGGGATTACAGGCATGAGCCACTGTACCCAGCCTCTTAACTTTTAGTAGCTATGTAGTATTCCAGTGTAATTCAGTAATTTATTTAACTACTCCTCACTGATGAGTGGTATGATTATATTCAGTTTTTGCTACTATAAATACTGAGGCTCTGAATGTCCTACATATATTTTGGCAAACTTTTGTACATATAGGGTAAAATAGGGAATATTTGATCAAAAGGTATATTGTACTTAAAATTTTGATAGATATTGCCAAATTATTTTATCCATGCAGATTTTAATTTAAAGTCTGGTGTGGAACTGAGCAGTCTGTGTTTCTAACAGGTTTTCTAGGTGATTTTGATGCATCCAATTTGAACTATTGCCGGATCAGAAAAATGGAGTATAGTACACATTCTCTGGAAAACATCAGGCAATTATGGTTATCTAGGGAAGAGTAAAAAGCCTTTTCAGTGACTGAGCCGTAAGAGTGAATTTATCTTAAGTAGCACTAGTTGCTAGGGATGGCACATCTTTAGAGAAACAAAGTGTACTAATATTTATCTGGAATATTTTATGTCTTTTTGATATATAATATAGGGAAAAGAATGTAAGAATTGTAAAGACCTGAGTTTGAACACTTTGCATTTAGTAACTGTAATCTTGGACAAATTAATGAACTTGAATTTTTCTTTATACAGTGATAATATCTACCCTCCAGGTTTGTTGCAAAGATTGAAGAGAGAGTGATCCAACACTTGTTGAGTACTTCTTCTGTCTTCTAGTATTTTATGACTGTCTCTGTCATGGCAGTTTGTCATTTAGTTGTAATTAGTAATTTACCTAGTCATCTCCCCATTAGAATAACTGGGACCATGTCTTGTACTTTAGTGTTCTCAGTCCCTAGCCCAGACTCGAGACTTGGTGCACTGTTCTATTTCTTGAATGACTGTGTAAATTTTCCATTTTAATTTTCACAAGTATCCTAAGAGACAAGTATTATTTGCTTCATTTTACCATGAGGAAATGCTTAGGGAACTTAAATAACTTTCTTAAGATAGCACAGCGTGGCATAACCAAAACTGAAAACTGTGTGTGTGATTTCAAACTAGATAAAGTCTGTGCTTTTTCCATGAATCCACTTTGCTGAGATAATGATATAAGGCACGTTGGAAATTTTGAAATTGTTACTCAAGTGTAAGATGATTTTTGTTATTTTAATACTATACTTTAAAAATTAGCATGGTGATCCAAACATTTCTTCTGCATATACTCAAGATTCCCCTTCAGTTTGGCTTTCCTGAATTCATGGTATAATCAAGTCTGCCTTGTCTATAAGAATGTAAGTGATCATTTCCTCCTGTGAGTGATTTTCTCCATATTTTTCTTGCTTAAAATTCTGTCTTTGCTTTTCTTTTGGTGAACTTTTTGATTTTTATAAACACATTTATTGAAGATGTTTTATATAGTGGTTATGGCAGGATTTTGGTAACATTGGAAGTTTTAGTAGAAGTAATGTCTTCCTGTCTGGTCTTTGTCTTCATTTCCCTCTTCCATTAGCAGCCTTATATGGACCCCTTCAGGGCATGGGTCACTGATTCAGATGTCATCACATGTCAGCCCTGGCTATTGGATATCTCTATTTTGTAGGTCATAACCACACTGCTCAAGGGTGTGGAAACAGTGAGGAAAATACCGTTTCATAAGTTTTATGTTTATCTTGCTTTTTTTTTTTTTTTTGAGATGGAGTCTCGCTCTGTCACCCAGGCTGGAGTGCAGTGGCGCGATCTCGGCTCACTGCAAGCTCCACCTCCCGGGTTCACGCCATTCTCCTGCCTCAGCCTCTCCGAGTAGCTGGGACTACAGGCGCCCGCCACCACGCCCGGCTAATTTTTTTTTTTTTTTTTTTTTTGTCTTTTTAGTAGAGACGGGGTTTCACCGTGGTCTCGATCTCCTGACCTCGTGATCCGCCCGCCTCGGCCTCCCAAAGTGCTGGGATTACAAGCGTGAGCCACCGCACCCAGCTATCTTGCTTTTAATGGAGCTTTTCTTTTGATAATTGGGTTGTTAGGTTGTTTTGAATATTTAATCATAAGTAGTTTGGAAGAAGAAATATGTCCCCACTCTTTGACCCTTATGTCATAAAATTCAACAAAGTTTCAAAACAGGAATAGCATACAGCAAGAAGTGTTGCAATAGGAAGAAATGTGTGGTTTTACTCATTAGAGTTGGACATGGGAATTTTCCCAACAATTTAATTCTGTGTTGTAGTCTATTTTCCAGATCATATGGTGGTATTTGCCCAATATTCCATATAAATTCGTTCATTTTCTATTTTATTTGACTTTTTTACCTTTGGTAAAACAACTTTGGATTGGTTTCCTTCCTCCCTCAGCCCTGACGATGTTGGGGATGGATGGTGGATGTTGGAGGCAGGCTGCGTTATGGATTCATTTGAGTCATTGATGCATTTAAGTTTAGCCATTGCCTTAGTGCGTGTAATTCTGCCTTTGTTGTTCATGTCTATTTAACTAGCTCTTTAAGGCATGTGGAATTGTGTTGGAAAATGCATGCCTGATTTCTATCTTGATATTTCTTAAGCCTGGTTTGAACCCTGGGAACACAGTTGCAGTCTTCAATGTCTTAGTATTTTTAGATGGAGCTTTTATACTTTAGGGTTTACTGAGATGAACTTTGGAGAGAAAGTCTAAACAGAATGATTTATGACCTGCAGGAACAGAGGCTGTTCTGTTTAAGAACTGGAAGAACCCTTTTCCTATTAGTAACAGTTGTTGAATGATAATGCATGGAGTGTCATCAGTTTATTTTTTTAATGTGACTTTTAATGTTCTTATTTAGAAATTGATATTCTTATATTAACTATTTTGTAAAATGTCCCAAGGTATACTTTGTAATGGCAATAAAATCTAAGATAAAATAGTTTGTAATAAGAGTTCAAAAGTTACATATCTTATGTATTGTAAAACTTTTTTTTTTTTTTTTTTTTTTTTAGGCATATGGATCAGGCTGTGATATTGTTATTTTGGCAAATGACTTTGAATGTGTACAGATCATTCCTGGTGCTAAGCATGGAAACATCCAAGTCAGCTGTGTGGAGTGTTCTAACCAACAAGGAAGAGTAAGGGATTTAATTTCTTTACTGAATGTCATTTAAAAATGTGTTTAATAATCTCAGAATCTTCTTATCCTTTTATGCAAAGCTTGTCTATAATTTCTTATGTATTGCTTGGGTGGTTATTAGCAGAAGTTGTAAACTGATAGGTTTATACAAATTGTAAAGTGCCATTAAACTGATAATTTGATAATTGTTCTACAGCTGTATGTATACTGTCTTCAAAGATCTGTAGGCCTTACAATCCTGTGCATACTGATATTCTGCCAGTTAATACTTCTAGCAGCCATTAAGCCAGTTAGGGGAAGTAAACTTTTTTCTTCTCTACCTAGCACCCCTTATATCGCTCATACCATAACATCAAAGTTTTATTAAGAAACTCTGCAAGTTGTTAATATCTAATATCATGCTTGTCATATAGGAAGTGCTTTGTAAAGTCTGTTAACATAATGAAAGATTTTTTGTTGAGTGAAGAGTCATATGGTTCATTCAGGCTTTAAAACAGAGGTTTTATTTTGAAATAGTTAAAATTTCATCATATGTACCTCTCCCCCAATTTTCAAACATAATGTACATCAAATTTTGGTTGCATGTCAAGTAAATATAGCATGTTTGCTGTATACTCCAGCAATTCAGTAAGGCCAGTATTATGTAGCCGAGTTGAATGTCTCTATGAGAATAGAGAAATAAGGTTTTTACCTATAATCATTGTAACAGTTTAAACAATCTTAGTGTTCTAGAAATTGTTCTTTATTGGGTAACAAATTTGATCAAGAATATGTTAAATCAGAATATTCATGGTGATAAATAGTAAAAATACAAATTTATACTGAATGATAAATTATGGTTACTTTATTATACCATTTATCCTGCCCTATCCTGCTGCCCATATCAAGCCTTAATATTTGTGTAAATGTACCAGTACTTGACAATTCAGTGATACATTTGACCTAGTATTGAAACACTGGATTTCCTGGTGTTTCCTGATACTTATTTCTTGCTTTTCTAATTTTTCCCCCCAGGTACTCTCCATCCTGAAGCATTGCTTACACTTATTTTATAAAACACGGAGAGTGTCAGATTTATCTCATTAATTTTTTGTTGCTCTTCTCTCTAGGCCAAGCAAAGTAGCTTAAGCCTGCCTAAAGTTGTATGATAGTTGTCAGAGGTGAATTTTAGTAAATAACTCAAGTGCTGGTGATAATCGCAATGAACACACTTCTCTGGGAGTAAAATTTTTTAAAAAAGTATATAAGACATTGGTGTTCATACCATGGGAAACAGAGCAACTTGTGTTTCTACTTTTCTTGAGCTGGTTTAATGTAAATAAGGCAAAATTATAATATCTTTATTGTCTTTATTGACATCTTCATTTAGTCCTTTTATCCCCCAGTCCTTGTGGTGATAGCTTTCACATTGGTGACTTTGTATTAGTCTGTTATAATCATTCATTCATTCACTGACATGTTGAATGGAATCATTCACAACACTTTTTGCGTAAATGTTATTTGAAGTAGCTTTCTGTTGTGGATTATGATTTTTCTTGGAAAGAATGTTAGATGTTAGATAAGAGTTAAAATCACTTTTTGGTATAACAGTGCCTTAAAATCACAGGGGATATTTTTGGCAGGTCTTAAAAGAATATATACCTAATTGAGTTTTAAAGGTTAACTGGGGTGCAGAGGTGTCAGAAAGGATGGTTTTTGGTCTATTCCCTGTAGTTAATTCCATCTTACCAAGAGGAGAGTGAACTTAGAAATAGCCTTCAAGAAATTATTGGAAAACAGGCTCTGGCAGTTTCTGGGAACAGAGGGATTTATGTCTTTTCTTACCAGGTATGTGACCTGGAACAAAATCCTCCTGGTCCCTAAATTTCTTGCTTCAGTCCTTCATTAGCTCTTTCCCCCAGGTGCAGTTTATGGCAACCTGACTTCTCCTTAGCCTGTTTTTTTCTATTCCTTCCTCTAGATGGTGTCCCAATTGGTATTTTCTGTTTGATGGTATAATTAGGCCATTTTATTTGAAATATTTTTAAGACCTGTTATTAATTGAAAGCTTTTCTCATGGATTTTATATTATTTTCACTGGATTATAAAGTTTCTGACAAAGATGCGTGCTTTTGAAATGTATTTTTTGATAGTTATATTAAAAAATAAAATTCTTATGAAAATATGATTTTTTTCCATATGTATATTTTTTTATTATACTTTAAGTTCTGGGGCACATGTGCAGAACGTGTAGGTTTGTTGCATAGGTATACACGTGCCATGGTGGTTTGCTGCACCCATCAACTCATCATCTACATCAGGTATTTCTCCTAATGCTATCCATCCCCTAGCCCCCCCACCCCCTGACAGGCCTTGGTGTGTGATGTTCCCCTGCCAGTGTCCATGTGTTCTCATTGTTCAACTCCCACTGATGAGTGAGAACATATTGTTTGGTTTTCTGTTTGTGTGTTAGTTTGCTGAGAATAATGGTTTCCAGCTTCTTCCATGTCCCTGCAAAGGACATGAACGCATCCTTTTTTATGGCTGTGTAGTATTCCATGGTGTATATGTGCCACATTTTCTTTATCCAGTCTATCATTGGTGGGCATTTGGGTTGGTTCCAAGTCTTTGCTGTTGTGAACAGTGCTACAATAAACATACATGTGCATGTGTCTTTATAGTAGAATGATTTCTAATCCTTTGGGTATATACCCAGTAATGGGATTGCTGGGTCAAATGGTATTTCTGGTTCTAGATCCTTGAGGAATCGCCACACTGTCTTAGACAAATGGTTGAACTAATTTACACTCCCACCAACAGTGTAAAAGTGTTCCTATTTTTCCACATCCTCTCCAGCATCTGTTGTTTCCTGGCTTTTTAATGATCACCATTCTAATTGATGTGAGATGGTATCTCATTGTGGTTTTGATTTGCATTTCTCTAATGACCAGTGATGATGAGCATTTTTTTTCATATGTTTGTTGCTTATCAGCTTAAGGAGATTTTGGGCTGAGACGATGGGGGTTTTCTAAATATACAATCATGTCATCTGCAAACAGAGACAATTTGACTTCCTCTTTTCCTAATTGAATACCCTTTATTTATTTATCTTGCCTGATTGCCCTGGCCGGAGCTTCCAATACTATGTTGAATAGGAGTGGTGAGAGAGGGCATTCTTGTCTTGTACTGGTTTGCAAAGGGAATGCTTCCAGTTTTTGCCCATTTAGTATGATATTGGCTGTGGGTTTGTCATAAATAGCTCTTACTATTTTGAGATACGTTCCATCATTACCTAGTTTATTGAGAGTTTTTAGCATAAAGGGCTGTTGAATTTTGTCAAAGCCCTTTTCTGCATCCATTGAGATAATCATGTGGTTTTTGTCATTGGTTCTCTTTATGTGATGGATTACATTTATTGATTTGTGTATGTTGAACCAGCCTCTCATCCCAGGGATGAAGCCGACTTGATTGTGATGGACAAGCTTTTTGATGTGCTGCTGGATTTGGTTTGCCAGTATTTTACTGAGGATTTTTGCATTGATGTTCATCAGCCATATGGGTGTAAAATTTTCTTTTTTGGTTGTGTCTCTGCCAGGTTTTGGTATCAGGATGATGCTGGCCTCATAGAATGAGTTAGGGAGGATTCCCTCTTTTTTTATTGTTTGGAATAGTTTCAGAAGGAATGGTACCAGCTCCTTTTTGTACCTCTGGTAGAATTCGGCTGTAAATCCATCTGGTCCTGGACTTTTTTTGGTTGGTAGGCTATTAATTATTGCCTCAATTTCAGAACCTCTTATTGGTCTATTCAGGGATTCAGCTTCTTCTTGGCTTAGTCTTGGGAGGGTGTATGTGTCGAGGAATTTATCCATTTCTTCTAGATTTTCTAGCTTATGTGTGTAGAGGTGTTTATAGTATTCTCTGATGGTAGTTTGTATTTCTGTGGGATCATTGGTGATATCCCCTTTATCGTTTTTTATTGCATCTATTTGATTCTTCTCTTTTTTTCTTTATTAGTCTGGCTAGCGGTCTATGTATTTCGTTAATCTTTTCAAAAAACCAGTTCCTGGATTCATTGATTTTTTGAAGAGTTTTTCATGTCTCCATCTCCTTCAGTTCTGCTCTGATCTTAGTTATTTCTTGCCTTCTGCTAGCTTTTGAATATGTTTGCTCTTGCTTCTCTAGTTCTTTTAATTGTGATGTTAGGGTGTCAATTTTAGATCTTTCCTGCTTTGTCTTGTGGGCATTTAGTGCTATAAATTTCCCTCTACACACTGCTTTAAACGTGTCCCCGGGATCCCGGTACGTTGTGTCTTTGTTCTCATTGGTTTCAGAGAACATCTATTATTTCTGCCTTCATTTTGTTATTTACCCAGTAGTCATTCAGGAGCAGGTTGTTCAGTTTCCATGTAGTTCTGAGGTTTTGAGTGAGTTTCTTAATCCTGAGTTCTAATTTGATTGTGCCATGGTCTGAGAGACTATTTGTTATGATTTCCATTCTTTTGCATTTGCTGAGGAGTGTTTTACTTCCAATTATGTGGTCAATTTTAGAATAAGTGTGATGTGGTGCTGAGAAGAATTATACTCTGTTGATTTGGTGTGGTGAGTTCTGTAGATGTCTGTTAGGTCTGCTTGGTGCAAAGCTGAGTTCAAGCCCTGGTATCCTTGTTCATTTTCTGTCTTGTCGATCTGTCTAATATTGACAGTAGAGTGTTAAAGTCTCCCACTATTACCGTGTGGGAGTCTAAGTCTGTTTGTAGGTCTTTAAGAACTTGCTTTATGAATCTGGGTGCTTCTGTATTGGGTGCATATATATTTAGGATAGTTAGCTCTTCTCGTTGAATTGATCCCTTTACCATTATGTAATGGCCTTCTTTGTCTCTTTTGATCTTTGTTGGTTTAAAGTCTGTTTTATCAGAGACTATGATTGCACCCCCTGCTTTTTTTTGCTTTCCGTTTTCTTGGTAAATCTTCCCCCCTCCCTTTATTTTGAGCTTGTATGTGTCTCTGCATGTGAGATGGGTCTCCTGAATATAGCACACTGATGGGTCTTGAATCTTTATCCAGTTTGCCAGTCTGTGTCTTTTAATTGGTGCATTTAGCCTGTTTACATTTAAGGTTAATATTGTGATGTGCGAATTTGATCCTGTCATTATGATGCTAACTGGTTATTTCGCCCGTTAATTGATGCAGTTTCTTCATAGCATTGATGGTCTTTACAATTTGGTATGTTTTTGCAGTGGCTGGTACCAGTTGTTCCTTTCCATGTTTAGTGCTTCCTTCAGGAGCTCTTGTAAGGCAGGCCTGGTGGTGACGAAATCTCTCAGCATTTGCTTGTCTGTAAAGGATTTTATTTCTCCTTCGCTTAAGAATCTTAGTTTGGCTGGATATGAAATTCTGAGTTGAAAATTCTTCTCTTTAAGAATGTTGAATATTGGCCCCCACTGTCTTGTGGCTTGTAGGGTTTCTTCCAAGAGATCTGCTGTTAGTCTGATGGGCTTCCCTTTTTGGGTAACCCGACCTTTCTCTCTGGCTGCCCTTAACATTTTTTCCTTCATTTCAACCTTGGTTAATCTGATGATTATGTGTCTTGGGGTTGCTCTTCTTGAGGAATATCTTTGTGGTGTTCTCTGTATTTCCTGAATTTGAATTTTGGCCTGTCTTTCTAGGTTGGGGAAGCTCTCCTGGATGATATCCTGCAGAGTGTTTTCCAACTTGGTTCCATTCTCCCTGTCACTTTCAGGTACACCAATCAAACATAGATTTTGTCTTTTCACATAGTCCCATATTTCTTGAAGGCTTTGTTCATTTCTTTTCACTCTTTTTTCTCTAATCTTGTCTTCTTGCTTTATTTCATTGAGTTTATCTTTAATCTCTGATATTCTTTCTTCCGCTTGATCGATTCGGCTATTGATAACTTGTGTATGTTTCATGAAGTTCTCGTGCTGTGTTTGTCCGCTCCATCAGGTCATTTATGTTCCTCTCTAAGCTGGTTATTCTCATTAGCAATTTGTCTAACCTTTTTTCAAGGTTCTTAGCTTCCTTGTATTGGGTTAGAACATGCTCCTTTAGCTTGGTGGAGTTTGTTATTACCCACCTTCTGAAGCCTACTTCTGTCAATTTGTCAAAGTCATTCTCCATCCAGTTTTGTTCCCTTGCTGGCAAGGAGTTGTGATCATTTGGAGGAGAAGAAGTGTTCTGGTTTTGGGAATTTTCAGCCTTTTTGCACGGGTTTCTCCACATCTTCATGGATGTTGATAGTATTCCTTTCTGTTTGTTAGTTTTCCTTCTAACAGTCAGGCCCCTCTGCTGCAGGTCTGCTGGAGTTTGCTGGAGGTCCACTCCAGACCTTGTTTGCCTGGGTATCACCAGCAGAGGCTGCAGACAACAAAGATTGCTGCCTGTTCCTACCTCTGGGAGCTTTGTCCCAGAAGGGCACCTGCCAGATGCCAGGCAGAACTCTCCTGTATGAGGTGTCTGTCGGCCCCTACTGTGAGGTGTCTCCCAGTCTGGATACACGGGGGGTCAGGGACCCACTTGAGGAGGCAGTCTGTCCTGTATCAGAGCTCAAATGCTGTGCTGGGAGAACTGCTGCTCTCTTTAGAGCTGACAGGCAGGGACGTTTAAGTCTGCTGAAGCTGCGCCCACAGCCGCCCCTTCCCCCACGTGCTCTGTCCCAGGGAGCTGTGGTGGGCTCCGCCCAGTTCAAACTTCCCAGCAGCTTTGTTTACACTGTGAGGGTAAAACCAGCTACTTAAGCCTCAGCAATGGTGGATGCGCCTCCTCCCACCAAGCTCGAGTGTCCCAGGTCGAACTCAGATGCTGTGATAGCAGTGAGAATTTCAAGCCAGTGGATCTTAGCTTGCTGGGCTCCGTGGGGGTGGGACCCGCTGAGCCAGACACTGGAGAAAATTTCCTGTTCTGCCTGTTGTGAAGACCATGGGAAAAGTGCTGTATCTGGGCCGGAGTGTACTGTTCTTCCTGGTACAGTCTCTCACAGCTTCCCTTGGCTAGCAAAGGGAAATCCCCTGACCCCTCGTGCTTCCCGTGTGAGGCGATGCCCCACCCTGCTTCAGCTCACCCTCTGTGGGCTGCACCCACTGTCCAGCTAGTCCCAGTGAGATGAACCTGGTACCTCAGCTGGAAATGCAGGAATCACCTGCCTTCTGTGTCCATCTCGTTGGGAGCTGTAGACCAGAGCTGTTCCTATTCAGCCGTCTTGGCAGCTGTCCATCCAAATATGATTTCTTTGAATAGGTCAACCTTGTATTTGATATGTAAAATAAAGCCTGCTGAATTTTTTGGTAACAGAGGAGAGACTCTTAACTCCAGTACACTTCCAGGTATATTTATGGAAGGAAATAAACCATGAATACTGTATTGAGATTATAGTATATGTAATTAGTTTTTGCATTGTTATGAAAAGGAAGATATCTTTAATTTACCCTTTTCTAGATATTAATGCTGTATTTATTCTTTTTTAGATTGCAGCTTCATATGGTAATGCTGTTTGTATATTTGAGCCCTTGGGCATAAATTCTCATAAAAGAAATTGTGTAAGTATTAACCAATAATAGAATACTTTTAGAATCTAGTTAACTTTAGAATCCAATTGATGTTAATAAAAAGCTCCTTAGGAGCTAGTGCTGAAAATAGACTAGAGTATCAGTGAAAAATTGGTCTAGTGCTTTATGTTAGGATCCTTACATTCACTAGGGATACATCCCTAGTGCTTTTAGAAACCCAAGTCTCTAGAATATTGCAAATTGACATTTACTGTGTTAATTGAGATCTACCCTAGTTTGAACTACTGTTATTTCTTGTCTGGATTGCTAATCTCTATCTGATATCCGGTTTCCTGCTGCCTTCAACCCCAGTCTCTGTTCTCAACAGAGCAGATCATGACATTTCTGTTCTTAAAACTTTGTAATGGTTCCATATTTCTCTCTCTTTTTTCTTTTGTTTTGAGACAGGGTCTCACTCTATCCCCTAGGCTGGAGTGCAGTGGCATGATCACTGCTCACTGCAGCCTCAACCTGTCAAATGGTCCTCCCACCTCAACCTCCCGAGTAGTTGGGACTACAAGCATGTACCACCATGGCCAGCTAATTTTTAATTTTTTTGTAGAGATGGAGTTTCCCTGTGTTGCTCAGGCTGGTCTTGAACTCTGGGGCTAAGTGATCCTCCCACCTCAGCCTCCCAAATTGCTGGAATTATGGGCATGAGCCACCATGCCCAGCTGCTCCATATTTCTTTCAGATAAAAAGCCAAAAAGCCTTTTGTAGACTACAACTTCCCTTCTACTCAGTACCACACTTACTATGTCTTAGAGCTCACCTCCTAAATTCTTGTCCTCTCTGGTTCTACTCTGGCTACATTGGCATTTTTACTGTTTCTCAGTTAACCTTCCCTCTTTGAGTCTTCGTGTTGGTTGTTTTGTCAGGAATGTTATTCCTCCAGCTATCTCCAAGGATAGCTCCCATAGATCCTTTAGGTCTTTGCTCACTAATACCTTGTCAATGAGGTTTACCTTGACCACCCTTTAAAAAATTGTACCCCCACTTATCTTGCTATTTAAAAATTTTTTTTACAGCATTTATTTATTCATTATTTACTATGTAGAATGTTATCTAAAGGTACATAAGGGTAGGAAGCTTTGTTTCTTTTTTTCACTGATGAATCCCCAGTACTTAGAACAGTATCTGGAACAGCCAGGTGTGGTGGCTCACACCTGTAATCCCAACACTTTGGGAGGCCGAGGCAGGTGGAACACGAGGTCAGGGGTTTGAGATCAGCCTGGCCAACATGGTGAAACCCCGTGTCTACTAAAAATAAAATAATTATCCGGGTGTGGTGGCACACGCCTGTAGTCCCTGCTACTCGGAAGGCTGAGGCAGGAGAATCGCTTGAACCCAGGAGGTGGAGGTTGCAGTGAGCCTGGACTGCACCATTGCACTCCAGCTTGGGAGTCAGAGCAAGACTCCATCTCAAAAAAAAAAAAAAAAAGTATCTGGAACATAGTAGGTATTCCTGAATGTTGGTTGAATGAAGATGTTAGGAGTTTAAAAAGCTCACTTACCAGCTCAGCTAAGTGGTTAAGCATACCACTTTGTGAACCATTCAGATTCATACTGGGTGCTATATTATATTTGTCTTACTTAATGTTCAAAACATCTAATGTGGTTAGAATTAAGCCCTTTAAAACGTCCTGCATGCATTACATTTTTACCATCACTCAGAAATAATCAAAATTGCAAATGCTAAATCTGAATGCTGAATATGTATTTACAAGTAATTTTTAAAGTATGTTTTTAAGTGAAATGCCTTAAAACAAATGGTTTTGGTATTTTTTCATTAATTATATGTATTTGAATATATCTTTTTACATTCCCCCCAAACAGTATAAATTAAAATATTAATCTTTCCCTATAATAGTATTGTGAAATGGATATCAAATTTTGGACTACTTAAGAGTCATCTAGAGCACAGACTAAAAATTTAGGTTTCCAGGTCTCATTCCCCAAATTTCTTCAAGGTAGTTGCTCCATAGATTGCACTCTGAGGAACACTAAAGGAAAGAATATTAGGGATGTCTATAATTTTAGGAATTATTTAATTACTACACTAAAATAGATTTGTTGAACAGTATTTAAAGTAGTGTTATGCTGTTGTGATTGTTGTTTGGTCAGCAGTGGTAGGGTTTAAAAATAACATTTTCTCTGATTATAAAATATAAACTTATTTTTGGATAATGAAGTGCAAGGTTTGCAGATACACACACACACACACACACACACACACACACACACACACACATTGTTTTTAGAGATAGAGTCTTGCTCTGTCACCCAGGCTGGAATACAGTGGTGTGATCATAGCTCACTGTAACCTCAAACTCGTGGGCTATGATCCTTCTGCCTCAGCCTCCAAAGTAGCTGGGTCTACAGGTGTGAGCTCCCATGCCCAGCTAATTTTTAAAGTTTTTATAGAGATGGGGGTCTTGCTATGTTGCCCAGGCTGGTTTCAAATTCCTGGCCTTAAGCAATCCTCCTATCATGGCCTCCTAAACTGTTGGGATGCAGCTATGTTTTAAAATTCTGCCTCGAGGTAGTCAGGAAACCTTGTATACATTTTAAAATTATTAAATATTCTTAAAATATTATAACACAAAAGGGCATTACCGTTTAAAAAGTATTATTTGCCAAGCAGTTAACATATAGCTTGCCTAAGGTAACATAGCTTTGCAAAGCTTTTCACAAATGTCCTCTCACAAAAGGACATTTTATATTTATGTACTACAAAGAAATATGTAAACATTTAACATCTTCGTGCCAGCCATTACAAACGCTGAAGATAACAAAAATTATTATGACATAGTTTCTGCCCTTGAAGAGTTGCAATTTAATGGGAGGAGAGTCAGACGTATAGACAAATACTAATTCCATGTGATTAGTGTTATAATGGCAGAATGTAAAAGTGGTATTGGTGCTGCCAGGATGTCAGAGAAGGCTTCATGGCAGAGATGATGAGTTAGCTAATCTTAGTGGAAGGATAGGGGTTTGCAGATGGAGACGTGAGGAATAGGATATTCTAAATATAAGAAGGTATTTATAGGCATGAGAAGAAGCCTGAGAGAACCTGCTTTGTTTGGGCATGGCAAGGAGCTCAATATGGTATAATAAATAGTAGTGGAACCAATGAAAGTTACATTAAAAACAGTATATGAAAATAATAGTGAAATATTTTCATCTTTGTTCCAGATCTTAAAGTCTTAAGTTGAAGAAAATGATAAAATGTTAGTGTTTTGGGATATTATTTAAAAAACATCTTTTTCTTTTTCCTTATTTCTTTTTGTCTACATATTTCAGCAACTCAAGTGCCAGTGGCTTAAAACTGGGCAGTTTTTTTTGAGTTCTGTGACGTACAACTTAGCATGGGATCCTCAAGGTATTTAGCAATTATATTTAAATTATTTAAATTAAATATTTATTTTAAATGTAGGATAATAATGTGATATAGTCTCCCATAATAAGAAAATGATCAATATATTATATTTTCTTTTTGTTGACGAATATAATTTTTCCTTCTTGGTATACAGTGCTTTGTGCAATGCTTAATTTACTACTCTGTTTTTTCCCCTACCTTTGAGTGTTTTATTTCAAGAAACAGTTATGGTTTGTTTCCTAGTTAATGTGTGCTGCCCTTTACTCTTGTTGTATTTGCTGAGAAACACCATTGGAAATAAAACAGAGACCAAAAAAACTTCACCTCATTTTATCATTTGTATCTGGAAATTACTATCTTTAATTTTGAAAAATTAGGAACCTCTAATGATAATAGCTGTTGTCCCTTTTTATATTCACAATTAATAAGGATTATTTTTATATTTCATGTATAAAACCACATTTTATTAATTTGTAGTTATGCCTTATATCTCGAAGACATTTTATGTGGTATATATCAGAGTTTTGGGGACTTTGTTATTCTATTAATACATTTGTTGTTAGTTTTTTTGACTGCTTGATAATAATAGCTCTTTGCCAGTAAGCTTTACTTTGTTATTCTCAAATGTTCCTTAAGAACTACTCTTTGTTGTCCAGAAGATTCTTTTTTTTCTTATAAGGGACTTTAAAAAAGTAGATATATACCAAGTGTTTTTCATTGGCGATATTGCTTACTTTTCACATAATAGTAATAGTTTACAGATCTAAACAGAAGCCCATGTGCATGCGTTTCCCTATATAATATTTGCATATTCATCATAACATTCTTTAATTTTCAGATAATAGATTGTTGACAGCAACTGATTCTATTCAGTTGTGGGCTCCTCCAGGAGATGATATTCTGGAAGAGGAGGAAGAAATTGATAATACAATTCCTCCTGTTTTAAATGATTGGAAGTGTGTCTGGCAGTGCAAGTTAGTGTCTATTTCTATTGTTATATTCATTAATTAAAAGCAAATGCTTCCTAAAATATGTTTCCTTTCACAAAGATCTTTATTTTTTGATGGTACCATTGCATTGAGATACCTAGAAAGTAGATTTTTTCTAACCAAAACCCATATAATAGCATTCTTTAATTTGTGCTACAGTCAATCATTTAAAAAAAAGGATGAAAGTATTTTCATAGTTATAGCCCCAGGACAGGAGTTGACAGGGTTGATACAAAGGAATTACTCATTAATAGATTGAGGTAAGGATGGGGAGGGGGAAGATGTGAAAGTTGCCAGCCACTCTTTCAAGTGGAAGATGTACTATTAACAGTCATTTAGATTATGTGACGAAGACTAGTCAGGGATGATGATAAGCTCAGCTTTTAACATGTTATATTTAGGATGTTGGTGGGACATGTAGGTGGAGATACACTGTATTCATGTTACTTACATTCTTCTTTTCCCAAAGTGAATGTTGGATTAGTTTTAATTAATTTATATTTTTATGGAGGTGAAATATTTTATTTATATTTTTAGGGAAGCAAAAAACAGTCTTATTCTGAGGATTCTGACTTTGATGTTACAAAAATCTCATCTTGACCATTTTTATATACAGTACACCAGATTTTAAAAGGGCTAATTGCCTCTTTCTTTTTTAGAACCTCAGTATCTGTACATTTGATGGAATGGTCTCCTGATGGTGAATATTTTGCTACTGCTGGAAAGGTAAAGGATCAAACAAAAACATACGAAAGAAACAAATGAAAGAATTAAAAATGTTCCTTATTTATTTTTATTTTCAGTTTTCTCATCTGTAAAACTGGGATAATCCTCCTTGGCAAAGCTGGCCTGAAGAATAAAAGTGGTGTTTGTAAAAGACCTGGTATTTTGCTCACAGGTTGTAGGCACTTGGGAAATAATGGCTATTCTTATTACTCTTATTTGACCTTGGCTTATTTGCATTTTTAAAAACTAAGTTTTGTGTTTAAAAATAGCATCTGTACATAACTTAAAAAGTAAAATAATACTGGATTCACAATGAAAAGATGTACTCCTTGCCTCATTATTCCAATGCTAATTCCTGTGTCCAGGAGGCAATTATTTGTCAAGTTGAGTATTTTGATATTTCCTTCCATGTCCTTGAATAACTTGCAGGTGCTCCCATTTCTTGATTCTGTCTGCCCAGCCCCCCCGAGTTATATGTATTATTTTTTGCCTTCCCACTGTAGAAGCTGAGGCTTTAGCTTGATAAAGGGGAGGGGTTGATATCTCCAACATCATCTTCACATCTAATACATACACATATTCATTTCTCTTGCTCCTATCTTCCTGATGTAGGTATCTCATGATTTTGGGTAAATCAGAAGTTATTGTTTATGTTATTAAGATTGTACAGAATATTCTTAATAGTAATTACTTTGGGGATAATACTTTGTTTTATGGTTTGCTTTTTTTTTCTGTATACCTAATTCATCCTTAGAACTGCTTTGACTCTTTTCTCAGTATAATCCCACATAGGAGGTATTCTGGGAACATGAGTTCTCTTTGCTCTCATTCAGCTTAATTGCTCTACCAGTCTAAAATAGCAGAGCTACCATTTTCGGATTTTCTTTTACCAATTTGGGAAATTCTCTTTGCCTCTCTCCTTTGTTAAATTTTCTGTTTCTTAGCATCATTTATCTTCCTTTTTTCTTGTTTTGATGGAGATGTCCCCCAATAGGTTCCTGAAGAAAGGTAAATAGGAATAAACATTTTTCAGGCCTTACATGTCTGAAAGATTTTTTTCTTATGCTTGATTTTCTCGGGCATAGAATTGGGTTGAAAAATCACTGACCTTTGATATTATATCTCAATAAACTTTTTTATTGGTATATATATGGGATACATGTGATATTTTGATACATGCATAATGTGTAATGATGGTCAAATTAGAGTATTTAGGATATCCATCACCTCAAACGTTTATCTCTTTTTGTGTTGGCAACATTTCAAATCTTCTAGTTAATTGAAATATACAATATATTATTGTTAACCATAGCCACCCTACTGTACTATTGAACACTAGAACTTATTCCATCTAACTGTGTATTTGTACCAATTAACCAACTTCTCTTCATCTCCTTCTTTAGCTCCCACATAAGATTGAGAAAATATGGTATTTTTTCTTTCTATGCTTGTCTTATTTCACGTAACTTAATGACTTCTAGTTCCATTTATGTTACTACAAGTTATAGGATTTCGTCCTTTGTACAGCCAAATAGTATTCCACTGTGTATATTTACCACATTTCATTTATCCCTTCATTTACTGATGGGCATGTAGGTTGATTCTATATCTAGGCTATTGTGAATAGTGTTGCAGTAAACATGGGAGTGTAGCTATCCCTTTGATACACTGATTTCCTTTTTTTTTGGATAAATACCCACTAGTGGGATTGATGAACTCTATGGTAGTTCTAGTTTTGTTTTTTTGAGAAAACTCCATACTGTTTTCCATAACCACTGGCACCTGAGCAAGCTGCCTGTAGGCCCAAGGACTGGTCCTCATGGACCTGTCGCTGCTGGCGTCCATGTATGCTGCCTGGGAGCCCAAGGGCCTGCATGCCTGGCCTGCCTCTGCCACCACAGGTGCCTCAGAACTGGCCTGTCTGGTGTCCCTGTCTGCAGCAAAGCCTCACCACAGCCTCTGCTACCAACCACAGCCTAAGCCAATGAGTAACTCACAGCCACCACTGACACTGACTACACCTGAAGAAATTGTATGAAGACTACTCTCCTGCACTCACCCAGAATCAAAGCCAAAACACACTGTCCAACTAACACTATGACATTTGGGGGACCTGTTAAATCTGAAACTCATGTCTTTCAATTCTGAGAGATTATATTATTTCTTTCGTGTTCTTTCTTTCTCTCTCTGGATCTTTTCTTATTCAGATATGGATACCTTTACACTAACTCTCTATTTTACTATTTTCCCCCATTACTGTTGTCCACTTATTCATCTTTTTCTTGGAATTTCTGGGGGACTTTTCAGATGTAACTTCAAAGTAATTTTTTTCTGCTATTAAATTTTTAATTTTTAAGGAGATTTTAAAACTCTCTGATTTTTTTAAATTACAAAATATTTCATAAATTAAAAAAGTATATATAAAACATGTTATATAAGATATAATAAACAATTAAACAAATACACATGTACCCTACTCCTCAACTTGAGACAAAGAACATAAAACAAATGGGTCCTTTATCTTTCTCCATGCATCTCCTTCCTCCCCTCCCACCCCAGTCAACCAGAATCCTGATTTTCATGTTTATTATTTTATTTTAAAAAGTTTCACTCATCTAAATTCCCAAATAAGGTAATATTTAGTTTTGGGCTAGCGTGCAATGGCACAATCACGGCTCATTGCAGCATCGACCTCCTGGGCTTAGGCAGTCCTCCTACCTCAGCTGGGACTACAGGTGTATACCATCACATCTGGCTAGTGTTTTTTTTTTTTTTTTTGTAGAAATACAAAAGGTTTCATTATGTTGCCCAGGCTGGTCTCTTTTCCCTTTATTTATGATGCCTTAAATTAAAAAAATTTTTCTTCAAACATGAACAGGAAGGTACTGAACTCCTATATACCCATCACTTAGCTTCAGCAGTTATCACTCAGCCAATCTTGTTGCATCTGTACTACTCCTCCCCCAGTTGGATTATTTAGGCTTGTGTCACTGATGTCATTCGTCTGTAAATATTTCAGTATCTACTTTTGAAGTATAAAGATTTTACAGAAATATCCACAATATACAGTGGGTTAATTGTAGTTTGAATCTTGTTTAGGAAAATTTCTTACTGTGATGCTATAAAAGTATTCTTTTTTATTTTCTCCTAAAATCTTTACATTTTAATCTCTTATAATTAAGTCCCTAATCCAAATGAAAGTTTTCTCAATAACATTTACTGAATAGTTCATTCTTTTTCCATTGATCTGCCATGCCATTTCTGACATGTATTAAATAATGCTGCAGCAGATGTCTTGTACATGTCTGTTAGGCTCTTGTGTGGATTTCTCTTGGGTATATACATAGGAATAGAACTGCTGGGTTATATGTTATATGTGTGTTTTAATTTCAGTAGATGATACCAATCTGTTTTCCAAAGTTGATATACTAATTTACACTCTAATAGTATACAATAGTTCCTGTTGCTCCTAGCCAGTGCTGATATGGTCTGACTTTTAAACTTTTGTAAATTTGGTAGATGTCAAGTGCCACCTCCTTGTAGTTTTTTTGGTTTTTTGTTTTTTTAGAGGCAGAGTCTCACTCTGTCACCCAGGCTGGAGTACATCGGCCGATCATAGCTCACTGTAACCTTGAACTCCTGGGCTCAAGCGATCCTCCTGCCTCAGCCTCCTGAGTAGCTGGTACTACAGGCATGCACCACCATGGCTGGCTAAGTTTTATCTATTTTTTTTGGTAGAGTTGGGATCTCCTTATGTTGCCCAAGCTGGTTTTGAACTCCTGGCCTCAAGTGATCCTCCTGTTTTGGACTCCCTAAGTGTTGGGATTACAGGTGTGAGCCACTGCGCCTAGCCTCCTTGTAGTTTTAAAGTGCATTTCCCTGATTATTAATGAGGCTAAATACCTTTTCATTTATTTATTGGGTATTTGGATGACTGATTTAAAAGAAAGTAACTGGGCAAGTTCCTTGCCTGTTTTTAAAATAGTTTTTGGTCTTTTGTTGATTTGTAGGAGTTCTTTATTATGGGTATGAGCTTTTTGTCAGTTACATGTTTTGCAAAGATCTTCTCCCACTCCATTAGTTGCTCATTCATTCTCTTAATGGTATCTTTTGATGAGAGAAGTTTGATTTTAATGTCAAACAAATCAGTGTTTTTCTGAGTCCTATTTAAAAAGTTTTTCATACTGTGACATTCTGAGGATTTTCTTATGTTACATAATCTTCTAGACCAGAGTTGCTTTAAGTTTTTTTGTGCTGTGAATTCCTTTGCAAATCTAGTGAAGTCCTATAATAACTTTTCTCATAGTATGATGTTTTAAAATGCATAAAATAAAATACGCAGCATTACAAAAGAAATTATTGAAATACAGCTTCAAGATATTAAAAAAATACATTTGTGATAGAGACATTATGTACTTTTAAATTAACGCATTCGGTAATAAAAATTGCACTTAAAATATGGGCAGTTTTAATTGTGTTTAGCTATTGTATGTGGAATTAAAACTTGAGTATCTCACTTTCTAAGGTGAGGATAGGCTTTCCAAGAACAACAAAATTCACTGAAGGCTTTTTGGGTTGATCTCTAGTTGCAGAAACGTTAAACTTTACTGTTTTATTGCTCAGCAGTTAGTTGGCACAGAGGTGGTTGCTTAATGGTTGCATGAACAATATAGACAGGAAGACTGCAATCATGTGCAGTTTAGTAGCAGTTCCAGTAACTAACAATTTCAAAGTAGAAATGAGTGTAAGAAATACTTTGAAATATGCAATAACTGTCATGTGATATGAAAACATCTTTGATTCTGTTAGAGACAAAATCATACGTACTGCCAGTACTACTTTGGTTTGTTTTTTTCAATTAGCATTTATGAAAATAGAGAAGTAATTGTTTTTTCCCATTGAAGTTCATGGTGCCTTTGGGTCTTAGTTTTCTTGGTTTCTTCAGAAGCAGACCCTGAGATAAGGATTCAAGTGTAAGTAATTAATATGGGGAATGATCACACGAAATATACTGGATTGGAGGTAGGGAAGTGAAGGCACTTAATAACCTTTATTAAGTGTATTAAGAAGCTTGAATCTCTGGGTCCTCTGGGAACCCGTGTTCCTCACTCGCATCATGTTCCTTACACATGTTCTTCACACACATCAGTTGAAGGCAGGTGAGGGCCAGGCATCAGTTCTCAGCACTCATAACCAGCTCCTAGAAAACCTCAGTCAAAAAGATGTAGATGCTTGCAGTTGAAACTGGCACACCAAAATGCTAAGGCATGATGGCATACAAATGATGTGTCAAAAGTATCTTTTATATCTTGAAGTCTATCCACAGGACCTTTGGGTCAGAGGACCTCAGGCCAAGAGCCTCTGGTCTAGAATATGGACATTTTATGTTTTATCTTTCACATTTAGGTGTAAAATCTATGTGAAGTGATGTTTAGGTGTGATTTGAAGAAGGTCAAGTTTTATTTTTTCCTTGTGAATATCTGGTTGTCTTGAACAATTTATTGGAAAAAATCTTCCCTTCTTCATTGTTCCACATTACCACTTTTGTCATAAAATAAAATGTCCATATTTCTGTAGGTCCGTTTCTAGACTCTTTTGTTCATTGGTCTTTCCTTGTATGAGTCCCACCTGACTTAATTGCTATAGCTTTAAATTAAGTCTTGATATCTGGTAGGGCAAGTCCTCCCCTCTTGTTTTTCTTTTTTAAGATCGTCTTATCTATTCTTGGCCCTTTGCATTTCTATATAAATTTTAAAATAAATGATAATTTTTACAAAGCAAACAGAAAACCTCTTATGATTCTGATTGGTATTACATTGACTGTATGGGTCAGTTTGGGGAGAATTGACATCTTTACTATATTTAGTCTTCCCATTTATGAACATGATGTATTCCTTCATTTATTGTACACCTTTTTTTTCTCAGTAATGTTTTATAATTTTCTCTGTGAAGATCCTAAATATCTTTTGGGATTAATTCCTAGATATTTGATGTTTTTGATACCGTTACAAATGGAATCATTATGTAAATTTTTTAAAAATAATTGTTACTGGTATATAGAAATGCAGTTTTTGTATATTGGCTTTATGCCCAGCACCCTTACTAAACTCATTAATTCTAATAATTCCTCTGTAGATCATTTTGGATTTTATATGTACACAATTATATCATCTATGAATAATGAAAGCTGTAGTTCATCTTTTGTAACTCTCCCATGTTTTATATTTTTCCTTTTTTTTTTTTTTTAACCGCAGTGTCTAGGACCTCTAGTAGAGTGCTGAATAAACGTGGTGACAACAGGTCTATCTTTTTCTTGTTCCCAGTCTCAAAGGGATACCCTTCACTGTGTCATCATAAATATAATGTTTACTGTTGATGTTTGTGGTAGATACTTTTTTTTTCAGATAAAGAAACTTTCCTTCTATTTGTTGTTTGCTAGATTGTTTTTCTAAACCACAAACGATATAGAATTTTAGGAAGCATTTTTTCTGCATCTAATGAGACAATTTTTATCTTTTTTTTGGAGACAGAATCTCTCTCTGTCACCCAGGCTGGAGTCCAGTGGCACAATCTCAGCTCACTGCAATCTCAGCTTCCCAGGTTCAAGTATTTCTCCCATTTCAGCCTCCCAAGTAGCTGGGACTACAGGCACCCATCACCATGCCGGCTAATTTTTGTATTTTTGGTAGAGATGAAGTTTCACCATTTTGGCCAGGCTGGTCTCGAACTCCTGACCTCAGATGATCCACCCGCCTCGGCCTCCCATAGTGCTGAGATTACAGGCGTGAGCTACTGTGCCCAGCCATCTTTTTAATCTTTTAATAAGATGAAATACATGGACTGATTTTGTAAACCTTGTATTCCTGGAACAATCCCAACTTCATTATAATGTATTATCCTTGCTGGATTTGATTTGCTGATCTTTTAAGATTTATGTGTTAGAGTGAGATTCGGCCAATAATTTTCCCGTTTTCATAATGTACTTGACAGATTTTTATGTTGATGTTATGCTGGCCTTATAAATGGGTTGGAAAGCTCTCTTTCGTGAAGAGTTTATGTAAGATTGATATAGTTTTATTCTTAAGTATTTGCTGGTGAAGCCATCTGGATCAGGAATTTTCTTTGTGGGATTCAGTTTTTTAAATTATTCAGATTTTCTTTTTCTTTTGTATGTCAGTTTTGGTAAGTTGTATTTACCTATGATTTTTCAGTTTTATTTAGATTTTCAAATTTATTGGCACAAAATTGTGTAAAACACCTTATCTTTTAATATCTGTAATACATGTACAGTGATTTCTTCTTCAGTTTTGATATTATTTATGCCTTCCCTCTTTCTTCATTCATCTCACCAAGAGTTTATCAATTTTATAGGTCTTTTTACTGCCCTAAAAGTCCTCTGTGCTCTGCCTATTTTTAACTCTGGCTACCTCTGCTTGGTTGTTAGTGTTGTCTTTTCTACTTTTAAATGTTGGAGTGCCCAGGGCTCTTCTAGTCTTAAGGTTTCTGATGCTATTTAAATACCATTTTTGTATGCTGATGACATTCAACTTTGTATTTTTTGCCTGTACCTCTTCCCTGATCTCTACTTCGCCAACCCCTCAATCTACTCCCTGATGGCTCACCTTTAGAATATATCCACAATCTGCTTACTTCTTTACCACCTCCACTCTTATAATCTGGTTGAAGCCACCATTATTTATCACTGGTATTATTGTATTAAATTTTTAATTGGTTTCCCAATTTTTGCTGCACTTCTGTACAATCTATATTCAAACCAGCAGGTGGAATGATTTTTAAAAATTTTTTTTGAGACAGAGTCTCACTTTGTTGCCTAGGCTGGAGTGCAGTGGCGTAGTCTCAGCTCACTGCAACCTCTGCCTCCTGGGTTCAAACAATTCTTGTGCCTCAGCCTCCCAAGTGACTGGGATTACAAGCGTGTGCCACCACACCTGGCTAATTTTTGTATTTTTAGTAGAGACAGAGTTTCGTCATGATGGCCAGGCTGGTCTCGACCTCCTGGCTCCAAGTGATCTGCCCACCTTGGTCTCCCAAAGTGCTGGGATTATGTGTGTGAGCCACCGTTCCTGGCCTGGAGTGATCTTTTTAAAATGTTGTCAGGGCCGGGCGCGGTGGCTCACACTTGTAATCCCAGCACTTTGGGAGGCCGAGGCGGGTGGATCACGAGGTCAGAAAATCGAGACCATGGTGAAACCCCGTCTCTACTAAAAATACAAAAAATTAGCCGGGCGTGGTGGCAGGCGCCTGTAGTCCCAGCTACTCGGAGAGGCTGAGGCAGGAGAATGGGGTGAACCCGGGAGGTGGAGCTTGCAGTGAGCCGAGATTGCGCCACTGCACTCCAGCCTGGGCGACAGAGCAAGACTCCGTCTCAAAAAAAAAAAAAAATGTTGTCAGATCTTGTCACTCTTCTTTTGTACAAAACTGTCAAAAGCTTTTCCATTTCATTTACCAAAAGCCCAAGTCTTCGTGATGGTTTAGCATGCTCCATGCTTACCAGGACTCTCGTCACTGCTTCAACCTTATCTCCTGCTAACTCTCACCCCTGCACACTCCACTCCAGCTAGTTTGCCTCATTGTTGTTAAACTAGATTTTAAAAATAAAACACTGAAATTTTGATAAGCCAGTTCGATAATCTACAAATAATAAAACATACTTAGTATTTCTGGATAGAAATGTAGAGACACGTGAAGAATTTTCTGTAATGTCTTGAGAAGCGTGGGTATCTCATGAAGGGTACACTTATCAGAATCACAGGAAAAACAGTTTGAGAAATAATATAATTCATGTCTTTTTTTCCTTTTTTATTTTACGTAATTCATGTCTTGATCTCTAAAGCTAGGCAGTCACCTTTAAAACTTTGGATCTTTAAAAACAAATACCCCATTACTCCTAAAATTTGACTGAAAAAACTCACAGATTTGTCTTTTTTTTGTTACTCATATTTCTTATGATTACCACATGTTAATAAGTGATTAATAAAGCCAATCATTCCTTTGACTTAACAAGTCCATAATAGGTCAACCTATGGATGATTTAATATAGGACCAGTTCGGCGTATCAGAGAGCTGCTGGAGAGTCATACTGGAATCCAGCTTTGTGATATTCCCAATTAGTCATTGCTGATGTCAGCTTAGATATTGTACACACTGTGCATCATTTGGAGCATGTTTTCCTATTGCCTCCTTTTAAATATCATTAATGGCACTATGATCATGGACAGATATTGTATACACTTAAGTTTTCCTTGACTCATGTACAGTTAACCCTTGAACAACATGGCAGTTAGGTGATCCAACCCCCTGCACAGTCAAAAATCCCTGTCTAACTTTTGAGTCTCCAGAAACCTAACTACTAATAGTCTACTATTGACTGGAAGCTTTTCCAGTAAAATAAATAATAACACATTTTGTGTGTTACATGTATTATATACTCTACTCTTTTTTTTTAAACCCTGCATGTGGCATCCAATATATACTATACTCTTTTAAGGAAAAGAAGAAAAATGTTACTAAGAAAACCATAAGGAAGAGAAAATAAATTAACCATTCATTAAGTGGATGTAGATGATCATAAGGTCTTCATCCTCATCATTTTCACATTTAGTAGGTGAGAGAGGAGGAAGAAGAGGAGGGGTTGGTCTTGCTGTCTTGGGTGGCAGAGGCAGAAGAAAATTCATATGTAAGTGGACCTGTGCAGTTCAAACCCATGTTGTTCAAGGGCCAACTGTACTTTAATATAATTATTGTCTGATTTTTTTTATCATATAACTGGGCAAAGAAAATGCATTTTAGAATTCTAGCAATCTGCACTTGTAAGACACATGAAAATCTTTTATAGTTGTATTCGTATCATAATGGACTTATATATGTAAAATTGATAGTGCATTTTGGACAAAAAATTGATTTGAAATTATATCTGAAATTAACAACCTTCATTCACAGGTTTAGCAGATATTCTTTTGAACACCACCATATACCCTGAACTGTTGTGTGTGCTGGCAGTCTTATGATGAAGATGACAGACAAGGCTTTTGTTCTTATAGGACTTAATTTCTGGTGAGGAAAGACAGAAAAAAAACATCAAGTATTAACAAGTGCTATCCAGAAAATTAAGACAGGATGATATAGTAGTGTGATTGGGTGTCTATTAGAGTGAGTGATCTTTAGAGAAAGCTTTGCTGAGGAGATACCTTTAAACCGAGAATTGAATACTACAAAGGAGACAACTGTGAAGTTCAGGGGAAAGAGTGTTTTTGGCCAAGGGAACAAACACCAAGTGCAAATGCTCTGAAATAGGAATTAGCAGGGCTTGTTAAAGAACAACAGAAAGCTGGAGTGTAGTGGTTAGACCAAAGTTTGAGATGCATCTGAGTTAAGATATCAGATAGGATAAGACAGTCAGGAGTTCTCTGGCAATTTGAATTCTTTAGCCAAAGGTGGTGATTAAAGTTATGGGTCTGGATGAAATTAACTAGGGAGAAAGTACGTATTAGAGAAGAGAATGGGACTCAGGATCAAATCCCAGGATCCTCAAACATTAAGAAATGATGGGGAGAGGGGAAATACCTACAAAGGATGCTGGGAAGGAGTAACCACTGAAATAAAATGAAAACCAGGAGAATGTGACATTAGAGAAGCCAAGAAAAAAGGTTCAAGGAGGGAATGTCAGTTAATTTTGTCAAAAGACCTAGAACACATGGGAGAACAGTTTGAACATCTGTAGACAGTACAGGCCTAACTGTACATAAATTAAAGCAAAGAAACTTTTGTGGAATCACAAAGTTTTAATGATCTTAGTGATCACAGAAGAAGCTAAGGTTTTTGAAGTCCATGTCTCTGCCCTCCGCTGCTACTGCCTGTGTCAGCATCTTCAGGGCCGCAGACCTTTACAGTAGTCTCTTAAGTGATGTCCTGCAAACATCCTCTGCAGAATTCGTCTGCCCACAGGAGCCAGCCACCCGAACATGCTGTTCTCCTTTTCACCACCTTTTAATGACTCTTGTTGCTCCTAAAATGAAGATTATGATCTTTTACCATGGCCTGTGAGGCTCTGCTGTATGATCTGGCCCTTCTGTGCCTCTCCAGCTTCCTTCCCACCTTAATGCCTACAACACTGATGTCCTTTCAAGGCCTTGAATATGCCAAGCTCTTTCCTGCTTCCACGTCTTTTTATGTGCTGTTCTCTCTGTCTAGGGAATACCTACAATACCCAGACTTCCTTATTCTTTACCTGGTCGTCTTTTATGTATCCTTCAACTCTCAGTTTAAATACCACTTCCTTAAGGAATCCTCTGATCTCCCAGGCAAGGTCAAGTCTCCTTACTAAATACTTTCCTGGTGCCCTCTGCTTCTTTCTTGTAGTGCTTATCACAATTGCAATTAAAACAATAATTTATATTGTTACTTAATGTTGCCTTCCTTTCTAAAGAATAAGCTCTGTGGGATTAGGAAATATATTTTATTATTTCTGTCTCTTCCTCTGCCCCAGCTATATCCCCAGCCATTCACACAGTGGCTTCTTTCAATAAATACTTGTTGTTTGAGTAAATCTTGTAAATGTTCCATAGTTGTGCAGGCAGTTAATGGCACATCATCATTATCTATTAGTATGTTGAGGGCAGATTTTGTTTTTAAGCCTGAGAATGGTTGGAAAGCCATTGAGTTTGCTTAGAGTGAAATGTGGCTCTTTAATAAATCTGTATCTGGACATAATCAAATGTATAATAATTGGTTCTTATGAAACCTAGTAAAATATATGTAATTAGATTGAATTAAGAATAGTAGCTTGATACAAACTACAGGATGCCTACCCTTCCCTAAAAGAGACATATGAACTGTTAAAAAGACCGCAAAAATTTTATTTTCTAGATTATTGAGTATTTTTTTCATTGTGTTAGTCCCATCTCCCTAAGCTGCTTATATCCAGTTATCCTAAGAGTTAAGTGTTTCATAATTCTTATGGAAAGATAATGCTTTTCTGGTAGGGATCCTATGGAGGTTAAGCAAATGTGTCTTGGATTGAAAAAGCTATTTTCTCACATTTTTGAGAATATACGACATCTGATTAAGATTATCCTGATAAAAAGAACAGAAAGTAACTTTGGAATGTTGGGCAGTTTTTTTTTTTTTTTCGTACAATCTGTTCTGCTTCTGTTAATAAAGCCAAATTTGAATTGATAAAACAGATGGTCACTGTGGATCTCCCACTAGAAGGCATTTTCCACCGCCTCTGCTACACATGACAGGATTTTATTTCAGGTGTTGTGAGACTCAAATTCAATTACTTCCAGGATTTTTAATATTACGGTTCATTGAGCACTTTGGCTGGTAAGATCTATTTTTTATAAATGTGGTAAATTAAATTTTTCTTGGGCTTAAGAGTATTTTAAATTTCTATCTGAACTTAAAGCCTTACTTACTAAAAGACTTTTCTACCCCACAAGACATACCTGATTAAATCTTTAGTTCAAGAATTGGTTTTCTCTGGTTTGCGTACTAGGAGATGTTTGCTGAAGTTCTATTCGTTTATGTTCATAAAGTTTGTATTGGAACATTTTAAAAAATAACACTTGGTTATTTTGTAAAATTTGCAAGTAATTTAAAGTATCCTGTTTTCTTCAAAAAATGGAATATATCTTTTCTTTTTTTGAGTTCTCTTGTGCAGCATGGTGAATATAGTTAGTGATAGAATATTGTATATTTTAAAATTGCTAAGAGTAAATTTCAAGTCTTCTCACCATAAAAAACGTTAAGTATTTGAGGTGATGGATATGTTACCTAGCTTGATGTAATTATCATGTTATATTCGTGAATTATAACATCACTTTGTACTATGTAAATGTATACAATTATAAGTTGTCAATTTATAATTAAAAATGCAGCATTTTCTTTGAGAGAAGATTATGCCTTTGAGTGAAAAACTGGGTTTTGCAAGGGCTAGGATGAGAAGATTTCTTGAGGGGAAGGGTTGTCCCTTCTATGCTGATTTTGCTGAGGGTTTTAATTATAAAGGGATGCTGGATTTTGTCAAGTGCTTTTTCTGCATCTGTTGAGATGATCATGTGATTTTGTTTTTAATTCTGTTTATATGGTGTATCATATGTATTGACTTGTGAATGTTAAACCATCCCTGCAACCCTGGTACGAAACTTAACTTGATCATGGTAGACAGTCTTTTTGATATGCTGTTGGATTCGGTTAGCTAGTATTTTGTTAAGGATTTTTGCATCTATATTCATCAGGGATATTGGTCTGTGGTTTCCTTTTTTTGTCACGTCCTTTCCTGGAGTTTCTGCATAGTAAATGAAACAGCAGAGTAAACAGACAATCCATAGAGTGGGAGAAAATCTTCATGATCTATACATCTGACAAAGGACTAATATCCAGAATCTATAAGGAACTCAAACAAATTAGCAAGAAAAAAACAAACAATCCCATCAAAAAATGGACTGAGGACATCAATAGACAATTCTCCAAGGAAGATATAGAAATGGCTGACAAGCATATGAAAAAATGCTCAACATCACTAATGATCAGGGAAATGCAAACCAAAACCACAATGTGATACCACCTTACTCCTGCAAGAATGGCCATAATCTAAAAACCAAAAAATAATAGATGGTGGGGATGTGGTATAAAGGGAACACTTTTACACTGATGTTGGGAATGTAAACTAGTACAACTACTATAGAAAACTGTGGAAATTCCTTAAAGAACAACAGTAGAACTACCATTTGATCCAGCTATCCACTACTGGGTATCTATCCAGAGAAAAACAAGTCATTATATGAAAAAGATACTTGCACATGCATGTTTATAGCAGCACAATTTGCAGCTGCAAAAATATAGAACCAGCCCAAATGCCCATCAGTCAATGAGTGGATAAAGAAATTGTGGTATGTATATATACCATGGAATGCTATTCAGCCATAAAAAGGAATGAAATGACATTTGCAGCAACCTGGATGGAATTGGCGACCATTATTGTAAGTGAAGTAACTCAGGAATGGAAAACCAAACATCGTATGTTCTCACTCATAAGTGGGAGCTAATCTGTGAGGTTGCAGAGGCATAAGAATGATGCAATGGACTTTGGGGACTAGGGAGGAAGGGTGGGAGGAGAGTGAGGGATAAAAGACTACAAATTGGGTACAATGAATACTGCTTGGGCGATGGGTGCACCAAAATCCCACAAATCACCACTGAAGAACTTATTCATGTAACCAAACACTACCTGTTCCCCCAAAACCTATGGAAATTAAATAAATAAATAACACAAAAACACTCAACAAAAAAAGAAAAAGCTAGCAATTTCCCTCATGCACTCAGGTAACTGCAATTCTCCCTTTTGATATGTTGTACTTTCATTTTCATTCATATTTTCAACATAGTTTAAAATTTCCCCTGTAATTTAGAAGTTTTTAGTTTTCAAATATTTGAGAATTTTCTAGATAACTTTCTGTTATCAGTTATTTAATTTTGTTGTGGTTTTACAGTTTTAGACAATAACAGATGAAAGAGGGACTGCTTCATTTGAGGGGGAGATTGGTGGGAATGGGAGAAGGGCTAGAGTATCACCTGCTCATGGGGCTCTTTGTATTTCCATTGTGACTTTTGAGGGGCTCTCGGGTACCTGTAGAATTTCTTTGTTATGTAGTCTGAAACCACTGCATAGGATGTGCTGTAAATTTGATGATGTGAAAATGATGCTATGCTGATGAAGATACTTGGAGGAAAGCAACTAGTACATTAAGTGGCTGTCTAAGGGCAAGCACTTAAAAGATTTGCTGTATAATTAAAATATCCAAAAAAATGAGACATTAATGGAAATGTTTGTTTCATTATGCAGCATAAATTGAGAATGAGTACCAAGATGGAAAAAACAGAATTGTTTGTCTACTCCAAATGAAAATATTTGGACCAATGCATACTTTTCAGGAATATATAATTTCAGAATTTCTCAGAGGTTATATTTTTGCAGAAGTGATAACATTTCTTATTTCCCTTTAATGCAGTTTTTATTATTGGTTATAAAGCACTATAAAAGATAGTTTCTGTTAAAATACAGTTGTTTAGCCTTTAACTAAATTGTTAGAACTAAGTAAAATGATTAAGTCAGTGCCTATTGTTATACTTGTAAATATTTTAAGTGGGCATTGAGGTGGTTCCTGACAGCTACCTCCATGCATTCTTTATCATCACTTAGAGTAGGGATCGGAGAACTGTGGCCCAAGAGCTAAGAATGTTTTTTACCTTTTTAAAGGGATGTAAGAAAAAAAGAAGAATCTGTGTCATAGATATGTGTAGCCCACAAAGCCTAACTTATTTACCATCTGGCCCTTTGCAGAAAAATTTGCTGACTCTTGATTTAGAGCAAGAAACAATTCATATTCATGAGGTGAACGGTGAAGGGTGAAGGGTTTCACTGTTATAGACCACTTCAAAAAGGAAAGGATAACAATGACTGAAAAGATAGCATGGATCTTTCTAATTCTTGCTTAACTAACTTATTCAAGGGGCTAGCATCAGAATCTTTTCTCTGCACTGACCAATTTGTCTAAATGGGGGAATTTGGCATCAGTCTGCATTTGAAAAAACAGTATCACACAGAAAAGATTGATAATGAATAGACTCTTCATTTATTTTTCAAGAATAGTGTTCTTTAAAGTAATACATGTAATTTTAAGATAAGTTTTGTATTATGTATAAGTCACATATTAGTTTTTAGATATAGCTTAATTTTTAAAACTTCTTCAAACCACTTAAATTTTGAATTGTGTACATACAAATTAATTTTATATTGACCTATGTATTTTTCAGGATGATTGTCTTTTGAAAGTGTGGTATCCTATGACTGGTTGGAAGTCTTCAATTATACCTCAGGATCATCATGAAGTAAAAAGGAGACAGTCCTCTACTCAATTTTCTTTTGTTTACTTGGCACATCCCCGAGCTGTGACAGGTTTTTCATGGCGCAAAACTAGCAAGTACATGCCCAGGTTAGATGAATGAATCATGCAGCTTTAGTTTGCATCCTTAAATGTTTATTAAAATAATGAAAATAGAGTCCTTTTATTTACATGGTGGCAATTAATAGCATAGGCTCTGGCATCAAGCTGCCTGAAATCAAATCCTACTATTTATTAGCTTCATGAATTTTTGACTAAATTTCTTAAGCTGTCTATGCCTCAGTTTTTCTCTGTAGAATGAGAATAGTAATAGTACCTACCTCAGAGAGTTACTGTGAAACTAAAATGCAGTTTGTGGGTGGGAAGTGCTTAGTACAGGCCTTTGCACATACTTTGTGTCCAGGCAATGAAATTGTTGGTAGTAGCTGTGGTACTAGCAGATCCTAGCAAGAAAATGTTTGCAAATAACAGGAAAGCACACACTGAAAGGAAATATATCAGTATAAAACTGTCAGTTGTGTATATGGTGTTAAAGCATATAATGTACTCTGAAAAAAGTGGCCAGGTTGTGTTTTTTTTGTTTGTTTGTTTGTTTTTTTAAATCTGAGAGCTGTCAACAGAAGCTTCTCAAAGGATTTTTTATTATACATTTTTTCCTCATCATTGTGGCACCTCTTAAAGGTATTTAGAAGATTAAATAAACTGCAAAACAGCTTATACAAATGATTCCTTTATTATATACAGGTCTAAGAAAGCTGTTGGGCACTCAGAAGCTTGCTTAGAAATCTAGTTTATTCTTGAGGGAGGGTTATTTCACCTACTAAATATATCTGAGGATTGTTTATGCCTGATAGGAAATACAGCACACATTGTAGAGATGCTCAGTAAATGATAACGTGGGAAATTTATATACTTTTTGAATCTAAATAAAAAGTCTATTCTGCTTAAGTCATCTGCATCTATTTGCAGAATACTTTTGACTTAGATTCTGTGTGAGCATTTTTTTAAAGGGAGAATTTTTTTTGTTCCTTTGTAACAAACAGGTAAGTTACTTTAGCTGCTCCATGCTATGCCATTTTTGCTTATTTTAACTTAATGGAAATGGATTTATAGTTTGAAATTATATTCTCCTTACAGTTTTATGATGAAGATAATTATTTGTTTGTAACTGTTTGGGTTATAGGAAGGATGATGTAAAGTGATGAAACTACTGCCATAAGCCAGATAGTTTAATTACATTTAATGATCTTTTATTATGGTCATTCTGTAATTTGCAATGATTAGGTTTTCTTTTGCTGTTTAGTTTGTATGTTTTGTTTAGGGGATACTAATAATCCTCTAGAGCCTGAATGTATAATCTGGCAGTAATTTCTATTTCTTTTTTCAAAACAATTTCCCAGTTCTTATGATGTTCACAGTGATACTATATATGATTTCAAGCTCTTTGATTGATTTCTTTTTTCCATAGTGTTTTGCACTAATGTTACCTTTATGCATGAAGAACCAAAATATTAGTTGATGGGATTGATATTCACATTAACCTTTATTTATTTCTCTTTGTTGTTAGGGGTTCTGTCTGTAATGTGTTATTAACTTCATGTCATGATGGTGTGTGCCGGCTCTGGGCAGAAACTTTATTACCAGAAGACTGTCTTTTGGGTGAGCAGATTTGTGAGACTACCACTTCCAGCATTGCCAGCAGCCTTTCTCATGCTGGAAGACACAAAGACAGAATACAGCATGCTCTTGAGGTATTATATTATTTAAAATGGTAAATGAATTTTGAAGATAATGTGAGCCTGGTGGAAATTGATAAACTAACATGCAGATGGCACACATGGTACATGTAATGAGTGAAATTAATAGCAATAAACTCTGATTTATGCTTGTAAGACTACTCATTTATTCCACTAAGAAGCCAAATGCAGAAATTAATAGTCTCAGACATGTTGTATAGGTAAATATTATTAAAAGTTTTTTTAAAATCGATATTTTATGCTCAAGTTCTAGATAATATTATTTTAATTCTTTTGTTTTGCATGTCAGATGTGAAAATCTGTGGGACTAAGTATTAGTAAAATATGTAAAGGTCGTTGAAATTAGTTGTAATTAAAAATATTTTGCTTTTGTTTCATAAAGATTAAAATTTTATTGTTCTAGTTAAAAATGACTGTTTTGTTCCTTAAGAATAAAGATGTTTATTAAGATATTAGACACAAATGAACTGCTTTGGAGTTTCCATGATTGAATATTTTGAAAATGAAATAATTTTTATAATTTTTAAATACAGTATGAAATAAAAGTACTTTATAAGAAATTACATTATAACACATAGCACAAATGATTGTGTCCCATATGATTAGGTAATACAGTGAGATATATGCATTGTTTTAAATTGTCAGAAATTTATTATAGTAAACTTAGATTACTATTTTTCTTGTGGCTGTTTTTTATTCAAATAATGTATGCTTATTCTAGAATTGGATTAAGAAAAGGAGAAGAAATACAGAATTTATAATTCAGCTATTCTAGTCATGTGAATATGTGTATTTTTCTTTATAAGATTGAGATCGTATTATGCAGTAATACTTTATAAGTTTTTTATACTTAATTTGTTTACACTCTACATTATTGACTATACTTTTACATTATATATTTACATTAACAGTTTAAAGGTTGCATAGTCAAAGTGGCTTTGCCATTTTACCAAGCAGAAATATTATACAACTTTGACAAGTTAAGGATGTGGTCCTTAAAAGTTTTATATGAAGTAGGCCTCCTCAGATATTGTCTGTATTGGGCCATTCTTGCACTGCTATGAAGAAACGTCTGAAACTGGGTGATTTATAATGAAAAGAGGTTTAATTGGCTCATGGTTCTATAGGAAGCATGGCACCAGAATCTGGTTGGCTTCTAGGGAGGCCACAGGGAGCTTTTACCCATGGCAGAAGGTGAAGCAGGAGCCAGCACATCACATGGTGAAAGCAGGAGCAAGAGAGAGTTGGGGGGAGGTGCCACACACTTTTAAATGACCAAATCTTATAAGAACTCACTCGCTATTGCAAAGACAATACCAACACCAAGCCATGCGGGATCCGCCTCATGACCCCAAATAGCTCCCACCAGGCTCTACCTCCAACATTGGGGATTATAATTCAACATGAGTTTTAGGCAGGGTCAAATATCCAAACTATATCACTGTCTGTGATTGGGTGCTATTTTTACATTTTTTTCAATATTTAAAATGTAAGTGAAATTAAAAGCAGATGTCAAAACAGTTAAAGTTATCTTTTATTTTGATATTGATACTTAGTAGGACAAAGTATTTAATTTTTAACTAGATATTTGTGATCACTTACTTATACTTATGTAACATGTTTTATCTTCAAATTATATACGAGCCTTTGGAAACTAAGGGCTTTTAGACATCTTTGTATCCTCCATGGTACCTGATATATTGCTTTTCAAGTGTTTGTTAAATTGAATTATTGCCATGTAAAATAGAACAGAAATATAAGTAAATATGTAACCAGTGATTTGACGAGTTTTTACTGTCTTTTAGTAATATTATTAATTAATGTGTTAAGATAGTTTTTAAAAGAAAAAGCATAATTGTCTGACTTACGAGCCACTTGGCTTTCTGACATCCTGTCCTTTCCAATGGAACTCCTTACTGTTAGGTCTATATAATTGTATATATTCTTAAGTTATGTTTTTTGTTTCTAGGAGAAAATAGCCAGTATTAGATCAGTCTTGTCAGTCTAATTTAAAATAATGGTTAATGTCAAAGATCCAGTGAAAATAATTTGATAGGCAGTTTGGACCAGGGGGTCTCTAATGTCAGTCTTAACCCTATTATCAAAGCAACGAGCAACTCCGTAGTGGGAGACCAGAGGTGGGGGACACACCATTGACCTGATACTGTTTTCCGTATGCAAGATGAGAAGGGCTGTAGAAATTGAGAGGATGTACCAGATATGTTACTTTAACGAAGAAAGAATTGATAACATTTTATACTTTATTTAATTGAATGTGGGGAACAAAGGAAAATAATAGAAAATTATTATGAAACATGGTCTTGGGAGTGGGTTAAGTTACAGAATAAGGAATTACTCTGGGGTGGGGCCGTGATATGGAGAAAAAAGATAATGCCAAGAATGACATGGCCCCATGTCTAAAATAGTCCACATGATCACACATGCTAATGAAGAATTTTAATCATATAGATTTATCTCAATTTAAACAAATCCAAATTGCAAATTGTTTAAAACAATTTAAACAAATTAAAGGTCAACATTTTAAGGAGGTCTTTCCTTGTCTACTCCTATCTAAGTAGGTTCCCCTTGTTATTCTGTATTTTCATACCCTGTTTTGTTCTCTATAATAGATATTATGAATTTGATTGTTTAGCTGGCTGTTGAATTCTAAGTGAGAGGCAATATTGGGGAGGCAATATTCTTCCTGGTAGGAGGACTCAGGAATTTTTTTTTTTCACTCTTATGACTAGAAAATTCTGTCTCAGTACTAGGATATCCCCCAAAAAAAAAAATCTTTGGACCTCCTAATATTAACGGGAATCTTTATTCATGTTTTGTAGATACCATGAATAAGTATTTTTGCACACTACTTTTTGCCTTGAACTAAAAGTTTACAAGAACTGTAGAGAATACATCCAAAATAGTTCTACTGTAATTTAAAAAGTTTCCTTTAAAATGATCAGGTTTTTGTGGAGAAAAAAATCTTAAACCTCTTAATAATGAAGAGTACTTTGGTTGGCATTTATTAGACCTTCCAGAGTTGGACTCAGCAACTATTTTTCTATTTTAGACAATACACCATTTGAAAAATTTAAGGAAAGGACAGAGGAGGTCATCTGTTCTTGTAACTCATGCTGAATTAATGCCCGACCAGACAGCAATGCATGAAGTTCAAAGACACATTTCCCACCATGCAAATGCACTCTGTCATTTTCATATTGCAGCAAGCATCAACCCTGCCACAGGTAAAGGATAAAGTTTTATTTCCCATAAATATGTTGAAGTCAGGTAAATAAATAGAAAAGTGGAACTACTTTCATAACCTGTTTTTTATTTTATTATTTCATGTTGCCTTTAAAATACTTAATTGGAATAGAGATATAATATAAAGTACCATTTTTTGAATTGGGACTATGTGATTCTCAGGGTATTAACTTCAGTAACTATTTCTGAGCATCTTTGTCTAGACTATAACAAGCATTCCTAGTAAATTAGAGCTGTGATTGAACCTGGTATCACAAGTGGTGGCAGCCTGGTAAATTAGTGTAATTTCTCTCACTTCGCAGTTTAAATCTTCCCAACTCTTCTTTATAACCTCCTCTAAATGTATTTTTACAAAGTTTTCCTTATATCTCAGCATATCTTGTTTTCTACCCTTGTAGACTTTCTTGTCTTATACTAAGGAAAACACTTTTCCTTCTAACTTGAATATTTTCTTTTCCCTTTTTCCCCTATGTGACTGAGAAGTATTTTGAGGCAGGTTCTGTGTTGGCAAATGCATATTTGAGAGCTTCTATTTAAAGGCAATATGTTTTCCTTCTACATGGAAATGTAGGAGAAAGGCTATAAATTTTATATTACATTGCTCATGGAACTATATAAAGTTTTCTATAAAGTTATAGTTGTATGTTATTGAACTGGAGGTCTGTTGCTTCAGAATGAAGGGGCTTTTATTTTTAAATATTTCTGTATGTAAATACAGTATTTAGTAAATAGAATTCTAAAAGGGTGATCTACAGTGGTAACTCTAGATATGTGCTGTTTTATAGAGTAGCCACTAGCCCCCATATTAGCTATTTGAGCACTTGAAATGTGGCTGGTCCAAATTGAGATATGCTGTAAAACACACACTGAATTTCTAAGACTTAGTATAAAAAAAAGAAAAATATTTCATTAATAATTTTATTTCATATTGATTACTTGTTGAAATACTATTTTGTATATGTTGAGTCAAATAAAGTATATTATTAAAATTATTATTACCTGTTTCATTTTACCTTTTGTAACGTGGCTATTGAAATATCTAAAATTACTTAACATGTCTTGCATTTTTGGTTTGCATTATATTTCTGTTGGGCAGTGCTTTGCCATCTGATTAAATGTTGTTTTGCTTATATTCTTTCTGATCTAATATCTTCATTGTATTCTAAGAATGTCTTTATAATTTAACTTGTTTTCAAAATGTGGTTTTAGATTTTTATGAATTTTTATGAGAAACCTTGGCTTTTTAACTGTGTACACTATCCTAATTATATGGAATAGGATCACAGAGGATGAGCATTCTGTCACATCATTTGAGCCTAAGGACTGGATGTGTTCTTGTAGCCATTGGGCCTTGGTCTTCCCCAGCTTCTTTACTAACCTTCACTAATTTTATTCATGCTCATCCTAACTTACCTACATATTATTTTAAAAAAAATTTTGTTAAAAATGTTTAACATCATGCCTTTTTAGTTACTGCATGTAAATATAACATTTAGGTTGACCAAATAGATTACTAAATGCAAATAATTTTATATTGTTAGGACTTGTCCTCTTCACCTTTTTTTCAAGAAATTTTTTGAAACTACAAGAAAGTGGAAAGATTAGTACAGCAAATATCCATATACCACTTACCCAGATTTACCACATATTAACATCTTGTCATTTATTCTTTTCTTCTCCTTCTCTGCCTGTATAGATATGTCTTTGCTGCCTCTTCTCTTATTTTTGACGGAACCATTTGAAAGTAAAGTTGTTGATTACAATACCCTAAACATACCCTAATTATCCTAAATATTTTCCATTACCTAAATATTTAAGAATGTATCTTTTAGTAAAAAGAGAATTCGCCTCCATAACTGTAATACTGTTATTGCATGGGAGGAACGGATAAAATAATATCATGTAATATACCATTCATACGCAAATATAGATTCCTTTCTTAAATGCAGATTATTTTCTTTAAATTCCTCCAATCTAGAACAGTCCCTCTCTCAATTGTCAAAAAAAAAAAATCCGTGAGTCTCAAAAAGTTGTCTCTCAGTTTTCTTTCAAAATATTTCGCAGGCTGAATATTTGTTCATAAGATTTAGGTTTAACATTTTGAGCAAGATTACTACATAGGCACATAGGTGATTGTAGTGTTTTATAGGATTGCTAATTCACAAATACTATTTTATATGATTTATTTCCTTTTTATCACAAAACCAGAGTAGTCATCCAGGAACTGGAAAGAAAGAACAAATTAGAACATTTAACATTCATATTTATTATAATAGAACATTACCAGAATGTCCATGCATTTTATCTTTAGATTTTTACTTCTTTTTGCAAAGGACAATTTTTCCTTCTGTTGAATGAATTATTTATAATATGGATTGAAATTAAGGAGATTAAGTTTTTGATTTATACCATTTTTTGGGTGGAGGAGGACAGGGTCTTGCTCTGTCACCCAGGCTAGAGTGCAGCCTTGACCTCTCGGGCTCAGGCAATCCTACCACCTCAGCCTCCTGAGTAGCTGGGACCACAGGTGTGTGCCACTACACCTGGCTAATTTTTGTATTTTTTGTAGAGACAGTGTCTCGCTATGTTTCCCAGGCTGGTCCCAAACTCCTAAGTTCAAGCGATCCTCCCGCCTTGGCCTCCAAAAATGCTAGGATTACAGACATGAGCCACCACACCTGGCCAGTTTATACTGTCTTACATGAACTCATCAATTTCATAAATTTCAGTTACCTCAAATGGAGAAATTATCTTGTACTTAGAATTTTGCCTGCCTTCTTGTGTTTTTTTTCTTGATGTTTTTCCTGACAGCTTTTTAGTAAAGTTTCAAACACTGAGAAAAGTTGGAAGAATAGTACAGTGAATACTTTTATATTCTTCACTTTGATTCAACAGTTGTTAACATTTTGCCACAGTTGCTTTATATGTGGCAAATGTCTCTGTGTGTATGTGTATGAAATGTTTTCTTTTCTCTCTTTTTCTCTTTCTTTCTCTTTCTTCCTTTTTTTTTTTTTTTTTTTTTTTGGAAACGGAGTCTTGCTCTGTCACACAGGCTGGAGTGCAGTGGAGTGATCTCAGCTCATTGCAACCTCTGCCTCCTGGGTTCAAGCAATTCTCCTGCTTAAGCCTCCCAAATAGCTGGGACTACAGGCACACCCCTCCACGCTGGGCTAATTTTTTGTATTTTAGTAGAGATGGGGCTTCACTGTGTTGCCCAGGCTGGTCTCGAACTCCTGAGCTCAGGCAATCAACCCGCCTCTCCCTCCCAAAGTGCTAGGATTACAGGCATGAGTCACCGCACATGGTCAAAATGTTTTCTTAGTCTTTTCAAAGTAAGTTACACCTATCATGGTGTATCACCCTTATTACATTAGCAAGTATCTCCTAAAATTCTCTCATGTAATCATAATATCATCATACCTAAGAAAATGATAAGTAATTCCATAATATCTAATATCCAGTTCATATTTAAACTTCTCTAGTTATCTCTTTTATAGCTGCTTTTCTGCTTTAATTTTTCATCCCCTGTCCCCAAACTAGAATTCACTGAAGGTTGATGCATTCGTGTATTTTGTTTTTAAGTTAATAGTTTAATTTCATATGTCTATCATTAATTCTTAAGATTTACATTTACCATTAAATTCAGTTAAAGTTTTTACAAATGCTGCTAAAATTATGTTGACTTGTTTAGCACCTTATCTTTGTATAGATTAGTCATTGTAAGCACTTGTCATGTTTTTAAAGAAATAAAAAAATTATATTGAAATCTTTTTTATTTCCACAGATATTCCAAATGTCTTGGTTGGCACTGCATTTAATGTTGATGATGGAAATGGGGGCTTTGTAGTTCATTGGTTAAACAACAAGGAATTTCATTTTACGTCATCTACAGAAATATTTATGCATCAATTACGAAAACTTTCTGATAAGCAGGTAGATCATGAAAATGATGATGAAGATAGAGAAGACGAGGAACATTCACAGGAGGATAGAGAACGGGGTTTACATATGAAATTAGACCATGGTTAGTATCCTGTGTTCAGATTTTTCTTACTCTGAAATTAACAACTTTCTGTGGTACCACTTTTAGTTTTGAATTCTTCCTTCCCGCTCTTCCTCCTTTTTACTTTTCTATTTGTTACACAAGTATTTACTGACCATCTGCCTTGGATCAGGTACTCTGCTAGGTCCTGCAAACATCATCTAACTCTATATGTTTTGTTATAACATATTGCTTTGAGTCTTTGGAAGCCATATCCTTTTCTGGGGAACAGGTTTTGCCAATGGTAGTAATAATGATAGGGTGAATGAAGTTTTAATTTATCTAAAAGTAGTAACTGTAGTAACTTTCAATTCAGACAAAAGTTTCCTTTGTTTTTTTTTCCTGACTGTAAATTGGAAAAGAGATTTAGTTTTTAAAGATAGAATGCCATTTATTTATAGTCTAGTATGTAAATGAATTATTTAATGCATGTATTGATAAATATATTTTCTGGTTCAGATTTATCCCTGGATAGAGAATCTGAGGCAGGTACAGGATCATCAGAACATGAAGATGGAGAAAGAGAAGGAAGTCCTAGAACTTATTCACGACTTAGTGTACCAATGCCACTGCCTACGGTTCTGCTTGATCGGAAGATTGAAACGCTGCTAACTGAATGGAATAAGAATCCTGATATGCTTTTTACAATACACCCTGTAGATGGTACCTTTCTAGTGTGGCATGTAAAGTATTTGGATGAATATAATCCTGGAATATTTAGACAAGTTCAGGTATATTTTATTGATGAAATAGTTATTACATTTCTTAAAATAGTGAAAAGAAAGAAATGCTTTGTAGATTTAGCATGTTTGTAGAATTACTGAAAATTTTGGTTTTGATAAGCATCTGAGTAAAGAATACTTCTTTCTTTCAGAAGGGATCAGTGACCATAAGCTTAGCAAACTTGATTAGTTAGAAGATAATGAATTTGGCCTTGAAATGCAGTACTGAATATTTAAATATATGTGTTGATTTTTCGGGGAATTAATAATATTTCGAATAAGATTAAGAAAGTACCCTGAAAATGTGAATCAGGATGAGCTCCTCCTTGTGGCCAATTTGATGAGCTAAACGAAGCTGCCTTTATTTATCATCTCTCTCAACTTTATTGCTATTTAGGTCTGTGGCTGTGGTCATTTTGTTGTACAAGCAAAGCACTTGAACTTTTTTTCATCAGCCTTCTCTTAGGCCATGAATAGAGATATGATATTACCTAAATAGAACAAAGGGATTGGACCATAAAGAGGTTGAAAATGACATTTTTTGATAAGAAGCTGAGATTTGGTATTTTGAGAATAGAAGTATTTTTTTTGAGAGGAGGTAAACTATTTGCACTGAATCATATAATTATGTTTTTCAGGTTTCTTTTTCTTCTCGGATTCCTGTTGCATTTCCCTCTGGTGATGCAAGCTCTCTTAGTAAAAATATCATGATGTATGCCTGTATAAATGCGACAAAAGATTCTAACCACACGCTGTTACACCAGGAGGGGATGTCTGTAGGCAGTCCTCACGGATCACAGCCACACTCTAGATCACACAGTACAAATATGAACATCTTAGCTCCCACAGTAATGATGATCTCTAAACACATAGATGGTTCTTTAAATCAGTGGGCAGTCACTTTTGCTGATAAGTCTGCCTTTACCACTGTTCTAACTGTATCTCACAAATTTAGATATTGCGGTCATCGATTTCACCTCAATGACCTGGCATGTCATTCAGTTTTACCACTGTTATTGACATCCTCTCATCATAATGCTCTATTGACTCCTGAATCAGATTGTCAATGGGACTCAGACAATAAATTAAGTAGATTAATGGACCCTGTAAAACATATAAAAGGTTCCTCGAAACAATCTCTTAGAAATGCAGCAACTCGTACATTTCATGACCCAAATGCAATCTACAGTGAACTTATTCTGTGGCGTGTAGACCCAATAGGACCTTTGTCATACACTGGAGGAGTATCAGAATTGGCTCGAATTAACTCTTTACATACCTCGGCATTCTCTAATGTGGCTTGGCTTCCAACTCTCATTCCCAGTTACTGTCTAGGTAAGTGTTCATTGTGATTGTGAAATTAACAAAAGCTTTTAAACTGTTATTTGTTATATACAAAATGGTTTATATTTGTTGTCATTAAGATGATTTTTAATAAGTATTCAGTTTTCATTATTAAGATGATTTTTAATAAATATTCAGAATATAGGCATGAGACTGATTTTTAGAACTTCTAGAAGTTTTTAACCTTTTCTCTCATAATCCGTTTTTTAATTAAAATTTTTGTTAATAATTTTGTATCTACTTACTGTGCCTGTTTAATTATGATTATAGACCATGGTTAAGCCTAAAAAAAATGTGAATACTTGTTTCTTATCCTTTAGCCAATAAGAAAAATACACTACATGTTTAGAACCCAGAGGCCTTGTTTTCCTTTCTCAGGCACATATTGCAATTCTGCAAGTGCTTGCTTTGTTGCTTCTGATGGCAAAAATCTGAGACTCTATCAAGCTGTAGTGGATGCAAGGAAATTATTGGATGAATTGTCAGACCCAGAATCTTCAGTAAGTATTTAATAATCTTTATTAATTTATCTAAGGTGATAAAGAATTCTCTTTTGACTTTGTCTAGGACCTGTATTTGTTAGTTGCTGTTTAGAGTAAGCATATGTTCTGGGCTGCATATGACATATATATGACACATTTATTTTTTTGTAAGTTGTGTTCCAAGGTATATGAATCAAAATGTTAGTGTACATACCCCACATGAATACATTTTACATAAAAAGAAATAAAAAGGATTTTTTTCTAAACTATGATCTGTTTGTAACATATTTTACGCTCTAGTTTGGTTCTGTTAATCTTACTTTGCTCAAAAGAAGTTTTAAGGCATCTTTACCAAGCTGTATGTTTAGGTTGGAAAATTGGAACTTTTTCAAGCTTGATTCACCATTTTAAAAAATGCTCTGGTTAGAATTTGTTATCAGTGGGTGGCAGCATCTCATTCTGATAGTTCTGTATCTGAGCTAGAAGTCATATATGTTAGTATCTAGAGTTGAACGGTAGATTTGCCATTTACCTGTAAAAATAACTATTCTAATAAAAATGTTTCCAGTATTGAAAACCAATGACTATTTTTGAGCATCTACTATGTTCTCCTAGATGTAGAGGGAATACAAAATATAAGTTTCAGACCTACCTTTAAGGAGCTTTTAATTTAGTTTAAGAGAGAGCTTATTAATAAAAAGTTAAGTAGCAGTTTAAGACATAAGAAGAGGAGTCTAAGGGTGGTATGTAATTAATTGCCAAAAGGATGGCCCTAGAAGTGTTTCATTATTCAGAGGAGAGAGAGAGATCAGATTAAGGTAGGCATAGAATTCTTTATTAAGGACAATATTTGGGTTCATTCTTGATGAGTGGATAAGATTTAGAAAGATAAATTCTTTGTCTTTGCCTGAGTGAGAAAATTGCCTGGAAGTAAGTATAGATACAGGAAAATACATGTGTAAAGCTTGTTCCAGAAGCAGTGAGAAAACCATTTGGATTGGAGCTTAAGGTTTGGCACAGAGAAAGTCTAGAAAAATAGAATCATAGAACTAAAATTGGAAGATATTTTAAAGGTCACCTGGTCTCACCAGCCATCTGATGCTTTATTCCCCTCTGCTTCATTCCTGCCAATTTCTCATCTGGCCACCAATAAGGGAGACTCAACTCTAAATGCAGCTCTTTCTATCCTTGAATAGCTCACACAATCATATTGAAATGCTATTTGTTTTGTGTAAATTCAACTTGTTAGTGCTAGTTCTACTTGGAATAAATCTAATATTTCTTGCGTATGAGAGTACCTCAAGATATTAAAAGACAGCTTTCTTGTAACCTGTGAACCTTACTACCTCAGGCCAGACCTGCTCCCCCTGTGCCTATCAAGTTTCTTCAACTGTTTTACATTTGACCCTGGTTATTCTTCTGAGCAGGTTTCAGTTTGTCTGTACTCTGAGTCTTGTAGGATGACTAAAACATAGCAATATTGTGACCTCTCTCATTAGATACATTTACGTTTTGACAGTCACTCCACATCCTTTGTATGTAATTGATTCATCATGAGCTTACTGTCAGTATCCCGAAGTCTTTCCCCCTCCCTGCCCTCTGCTAAACCTTGTCTTCTCCATTCTGTATTTGTGCCTTTGGATTTGGGGTCCAAATGTAGACCTATTTTTCCTATTACATTTCATCTTGCTAAGCGCAACTAAGCAGTCCAATCTCTCAGTATCTTTTTGAATCTGGATTATGTTATTTAATATATTTGTTATTGCTTTATGGCTATGTCACCAGCCTGTTTGAAGAGTGTTATACCTACATCATCTGAGTCAGTTATTATTATGATAGGCAGGTCTGAAGAAAGAGCCTAGCAGTATACATTTGAAATCTTTCTCCATTTTCATTTTTTGGAATGTTTTCCAGCTTGTTTCAAGGATTTCTGTGAGACAGCTTGTCATATACTTTGTTGAAATAAAATACAGTCTTTCTACCTTCTGCAGTCAACGAAGAAAGTCAAAGTTACATGAAGTGATTTGTTTTAATATATGATAGGTATAATGTACACACCTTGACATCCCTTGGTGACCAAAACATTGTACTAGATAGACATTAAGCTCCTTGGTCTGCCAGGCAGAAGCATGTTCTTTTCCTTTTTGAAAATGGGAATTTTTGCCTGTTTTTAGTTTTTTTGCTATTGATGGCATTCTCCATGATTTGGGGGATTTTTTATTTTCTTATGGTTCTGTTTGTTCTCCATTATACTCAGTGCTTTGTTTTTGGTGGTTCCTCAAGGTTTTATAATATGCATCTTTAACCTCTCATAGTCTACCTTCAAATAATAATATAGTACTCAAAATATAATGTAGCCAGGCACGGCGACTCACACCGGTAGTCCCAGCACTTTGGGAATGAGATGGGAAGATTGCTTGACTCCACGAGTTCAAGACCAGCCTGAGCAACATAGTGAGACCCCCCATCTCTAAATATATATAGTAAACAACTTTCAATAGTATCCCCAATCTCCCTCTCCTGTGGTCTTCAGCATGCATGTCCTATGAATGTTTTGTTAGATTTATACATAGGTATTTCATTTATTCTACTGATTGTGAAGGGTGCTGTATTTTTAATGTTGGTGTCCATGTAGTCATTGCCAGAATATACAAATACAATTGAATATACAAATACAATTGAATTTTGTGTCTTGTATCCTGTAACATTGCTGAATGCATATATTAGGTGTAGGAGTGTTTTTGGTAGATTTCTTGGACTTTTCCACGTAGATAATCATCTCATTATAAATGGGAACAGTTTTATCTCTTCCTTTCTAATCTGTATGGCTTTTATTTTTCTTATTTTGTTGCGGTGACTAAAACTTCCAACTCCATGTTGAATAAGAAGTGAGATTGGGTGTTTTTGCCTTCTTCCCATTTTTGGAGGAAAAGCATTCAGTCTTTGATCATTACATATAATGTTAGTTGCAGGTTTAAAAAATTTTTTTTTAATTTTTGTGGGTACATAGTAGATGTATATATTTGTGGGGTACATGAAATGTTTTGATATAGGCATGCAATTCTTAATAATCAAATAATGGAAAATGGGGTATCTATCACCTCATACATTTATCCTTTGTGTTACAAATGATCTAATTATACTCTTCTAGTTATTTTAAAATAAGCAATCAAATTATTGACTATAGTCACCCTGTTGTGCTATCAAATACTAGGTCTTATTAATTCTAACTATTTTTTGTACCCATTAACTGGGACTACCTCCCTGCCAATCCCTTACTACCCCTCCCAGCCTCTGGTAATCATCCTTCTACTCTCTATCTCCATGGGTCCAATTGTTTTGATTTTTAGCTCCCACAAATAAGTGAGGACATGCAACGTTTGTATTTCTGTGCCTGGCTTATTTCACTTAAAATAATGACCTCCAGTTCCATCCTTGTTGCTGCAAAATGACGGAATCTCATTCTTTTTTATGGTCAAGTAGCACTCTGTTGTATATAAGTACCACATTTTTTTTTCTTTATCCATTCGTCTGTTGATGGATACTTAGGTTGCTTCCAAATCTTGGTTGTTTTGAACAGAGCTGCAACAAACATGGGAGTGCAGATACCTCTTCAGTATACTAATTTTCATCTTTTGGGTATGTGCCCAGCAGTGGAATTGCTGGATTGTATGGTAGGTCTATTTTAGCTTTGTGAGTAACCTCCATACTGTTCTCTATCATGGTTGTACTAATTTACATTCCCACCAATAGATTTCTATGGTGGGAATGAGGGTTAGCATATGAGGGTTCCCTTTTCTCCACATCTATGCCAACATTTGTTATTGCCTGTCTTTTGGATATAAGCCATTTTAACTGGGGTGAGATGATATCTTATTGTAGTTTTGATTTGCATTTCTCTGATGATCTGTGATATTGAGCACCTTTTCATATGTCTGTTTGCCATTTGTATGTCTTCTTTTAAGAAATATCTGTTCAAATGTTTGGCCCATTTTTTGATCAGATTATTAGATTTTTTCCTGTAGAGTTGTTTGAGCTTCTTATATATTCTGGTTATTAATCCCGTTTCAGATGAGTAGTTTGAAAATATTTTCTCTCGTTCTGTGGGTTGTCTCTTCACTTTGTTGATTGTATCCTATGCTTTTTAACTTGATGTGATCCCATTTGTGCATTTTTGCTTTGGTTTCCTGTCCTTGTCGTGTATTACTCAGGAAATGTTTGCCGAGACCAATGTCCTGGAAAGTTTCCCCAATGTTATCTTGTAGTAGTTTCATAGTTTGAGGTCTTAGATTTAAATCTTTAATCCATTTTGATTTGATTTTTGTATGTGGTTAATGATAGGGGTCTGGTTTTATTCTTCTGCATATAGATATCCAGTTTTCCTGGCACCATTTGTTGAAGAGACTGTCTTTTCTCCATTGTATATTCTTGGCACCTTTGTCAAAAATGAGTTCACTGTAGGAGTGTGGATTTGTGTCTGGGTTGTCTTTTCTGTTCCATTGTTCTCTGCATGTGTTTTTGTGCCAGTACCATGCTGTTTTGATTACTGTAACTCTGTAGTATTATTTGAAGTCAGACAATATGATTTTTCGTTTTGTTCTTTTTGCTTAGGATAGCTGTGGCTATTCTGGGTCTTTTGTGGTTCCATATGAATTTTAAATCTTTAAAAAATTTATATAAAGAATGTCAGTGGTGTTTTGATAGGGATTGCATTGAATCTGTAGAGTGCTTGGGGTAGTATGGACATTTTAACAATATCAGTTCTTCTAATCCATGAGCATGGAATATCTTTCCATTTTTTTTTGTCCTCTTCAATTTCTTTCATCAGTGTTTTACAGTGTTCATTATAGAGATCTTTCACTTCTTTGGTGAATTCCTAGGTTCTTAATTTTATGTATGGCTATTGTAAATGAGATTACTTTTTGTTTGTTTGTTTGTTTTTGAGACGGAGTCTCTGTTGCCCAGGCTGGAGTGCAGTGGTGTGATCTCAGCTCACTGCAACTGCCGCCTCTCGGGTTCAAGTGATTCTCCTGCCTCAGCCTCCAGAATAGCTGGGACTACAGGCATGTGCCACCATGACTGGCTAATTTTTTTTTTTTTTTTAGTAGAGATGGGGTTTCATTGTGTTAGCCAGGATGGTCTCGATCTCCTGACCTCATGATCCGCTCGCCTCAGCCTCCCAAAGTTCTGGGATTACAGGGGTGAGCTACTGTGCCCAGGTGAGATTACTTTTTCAAAATTTCTTTTTCAGATTTTTTGCTGTTGGCCTATAGAAATGCTACTGATATTTGTATGTTGATTGATATCCTGGAACTTTACTGAATTTATGAATTCTAATGGTTTTTGGTGGAGTCTTTAGGTGTTTCCAAATGTAAGATCATGCTGTCTGCCAACAAGGATAATTTGACTTCTTCCTTTCCAATTTGGATGCCTTTTATATCTTTCTTTTGTCTGATTGCCCGAGCTGGCACTTTCAGTACTATGTTGAATAACAGCGGTGAAAGTGAGCATCCTTGTTGTGTTCTAGATCTTAGAGGAAAGGCTTTCAGTTTTTCCCCATTCAGCATGATACTAGATGTGGGTCTGTGGTGTATGGCTTTTATTATGTTGAGGTATGTTCCTTCTACACCCAGTTTTTTTAGAGTTTTCATCATGAAGGGGTGTTGAATGTTATCATGCTTTTTTAGCATTAATTGATACGATCATACGGTTTTTGTCCTTCATTCTTTTGATGAAATGTATCACATTGATTTGTATATGTTGAACCATCCTTGTGTCCCTGTTATGATAAATAATCTTTTAATCGTTTTAATCGTATTGTTGAATTTACTTGGTAGTGTTTTATTTAGGATTTTTGCATCAATATTCATCAGAGTTACTGACCTGTAGTATTCTTTTTTGATGTGTCTTTGTTTGGTTTTGGTATCAAGGTAATACTGGCCTCATAGAATGAGTTTGAAAGTATTCCTCCCTTCTCTATTTTTCAGAATAATTTTAGTGGGGTTGGTATTCGTTCTTTTTTATATGTTTGATAGCATTCAGCAGCAAAACCATTGGGTCCTGGGCTTTTCTTTACTTAGAGACTGTTTATTATGGCTTTGATCTTGTTACTTGTTTTACTGATCTATTCAGGTTTTGGACTTCTTTTGTGGTTTAGTCTTTTTTTTTTTTTTAATTGAGTTCCCACTTTATTTTTTTTATATATATATTTTTTTCATTATACTTTAGGTTTTAGGGTACATGTGCACAATGTGCAGGTTTGCTACATATGTATCCATGTGCCATGTTGATTTCCTGCACCCATTAACTCGTCGTTTAGCATTAGGTATATCTCCTAATGCTGTCCCTCCCCCCTCCCCCAACCCCACAACAGTCCCCGGAGTGTGATGTTCCCCTTCCTGTGTCCATGAGTTCTCACTGTTCAATTCCCACCTATGAGTGAGAACATGTGGTGTTTGGTTTTTTGTCCTTGCGATAGTTTACTGAGAATGATGTTTTCCAGTTTCATCCATGTCCCTACAAAGGACATGAACTCATCATTTTTTATGGCTGCATAGTATTCCATGGTGTATATGTGCCACATTTTCTTAATCCAGTCTATCGTTGTTGGACATTTGGGTTGGTTCCAAGTCTTTGCTATTGTGAATAGTGCCGCAATAAACATACGTGTGCATGTGTCTTTATAGCAGCATGATTTATAGTCCTTTGGGTATATACCCAGTAATGGGATGGCTGGGTCAAGTGGTATTTCTAGTTCTAGATCCCTGAGGAATCGCCACACTGACTTCCACAATGGTTGAACTAGTTTACAGTCCCACCAACAGTGTAAAAGTGTCCCTATTTCTCCACATCCTCTCCAGCACCTGTTGTTTCCTGATTTTTTAATGATGGCCATTCTAAGTGGTGTGAGATGGTATCTCACTGTGGTTTTGATTTGCATTTCTCTGGTAGCCAGTGATGATGAGCATTTTTTCATGTGTTTTTTGGCTGCATAAATGTCTTCTTTTGAGAAGTGTCTGTTCATGTCCTTTGCCCACTTTTTGATGGGGTTGTTTGTTTTTTTCTTGTAAATTTGTTTGAGTTCATTGTAGATTCTGGATATTAGCCCTTTGTCAGACGAGTAGGTTGCAAAAATTTTCTCCCATTGCTGCATCACGCTACCTGACTTCAAACTATACTACAAGGCTACAGTAACCAAAACAGCATGGTACTGGTACCACAACAGAGACATAGATCAATGGAACAGAACAGAGCCCTCAGAAATGATGCCGCATATCTACAACTATCTGATCTTTGACAAACCTGACAAAAACAAGAAATGGGGAAAGGATTCCCTATTTAATAAATGGTGCTGGGAAAACTGGCTAGCCATATGTAGAAAGCTGAAACTGGATCCCTTCCTTACACCTTATACAAAAATTAATTCAAGATGGATTAAAGACTTAAATGTTAGACCTAAAACCATTAAAATCCTACAAGAAAACCTAGTCAATACCATTCAGGACATAGGCGTGGGCAAGGACTTCATGTCTAAGATGGCTTTTCTTATAGTTAGAAGCAACATTTAATCCAGATTGTGATGGTTAAGAAAGAATTTCTGATGGAGATAGATATCTGAGATAAGTCTTACTGAATGGGTAAGACATGAAAGTGAAGGAGGAAAAGGATATTTCGGGTAGAGATAACAGCAACTAAAAATGCACAGAGGTAGAAGAATGTGCATAGTAAACTGTAAGTAGTTTATTACAGCCATAGCATAGAATGTGAATGGCTGTTGGAAATAGCTGAGACTGGATAGGAAGTTAGAGGTTAGATTGTGAAAAAATTTGTATTGCTTTCTTTATGATTTTGCTCTGCTTTCTCAAAGTCTGTTCTCAACATAGGAGTTAGAATGATGCCCTTAAAATGTAATTCAGGGCTGGGTGCAGTGGCTTATGCCTGTAATCCTAGCACTTTGGGAGGCCGAGGCAGGTGGATCACCTGAGGTCAGGAGTTCAAGACCAGCCTGGCCAACATGGTGAAACCCTGTCTCTTCTAAAAATACAAAAATTAGCCAGGTGTGGTGGCACATGACTGTAATCCCAGCTACTCGGGAGGCTAAGACAGGGGAATCACTTGAACTCAGGAGGCTCAGGTTGCAGTGAGCCAAGACCGTGCCATTGCATTTCAGCCTGGGCAGCAAGAGTGAAATTCCGTCTCAAAAAAAAAAAAAAAAAAAAAAGACTTTGTCAAAACCAGATAAGCAAAGAAGGAGATTTTGAAAATATTATTAATGTGTTTGTTTCCATTAAAGCCAGAAAAATAAAACTATAATTAGTCCAGTTTCTAGTATAAATAAATTTAAACTTAAAGTAATATGTGAGTTTTAATGCACCTACTTTTCAATTTTTTAGCATTTTTCAACTACTTTAGTGTTCTGGAAAAATGTTAACTACAGCCAGGTGTGGTGGTTTATGCCTGTAATCCCAGTGCTTTGGGAGGCTGAGGTGGGAGGATTGCTTGAGGCCAAGAGTTTGAGACCTGAGCAACATAGTGAGACCCTGTCTCTACAAAAAAATTAAAAAATTTGTCAGGCATGGTTGCATGCCCCTGTAGTCCTAGTTACTTGGGAGGCTGAGGTAGGAGGACCACTTGAGCCTGGGAGTTGTTAGCCAATAGAGCAAGACCCTGAAAAAAGAAAAGGAGAATGTTAACCATTAAAAAAAAAATACATCAAAACACATATGTGCAGTTTTGATGCACATTAATGGCATCAATGTGGCTCATTAAGATACTCTTGGGTTCTGTATTTAAATGTGTGATATTTTGCTCATTATGGATTGTTTACATTAATTTTGATTTTAAAATATTGCATTAAAATATTATTTTTCTTGATTGTTGAATTTTTGAGCACTCTTTTAAATTTTGCACCCTGGGTGAATGCTTCACTTCATTCTAATTTCCAGTAGTATCTTCCACTACAAATTGAGTTCCTTGGTTGGAGGTGATGTTGAGTGAGATTCTGTAGAATTCTGGAATTCTGTAGTGTAGTGTTCAGAAAGTCTGTTAGAGTTGTGGGCAGGGAAAGCAAATCCTTAGCTGGAATATATAACTATTCCTGTGAGGGGATCTCAACCTTGGCTGCACATTGGAAGCACCTCAATCTCTGTGGGTGGGACCTAAGCATCATTGATTGTTAAAGCTCTCCAGGTTATTCAGTGTGCAGCCGAGATTGAGAACCAGTGATCTACAGCAGTACTTCTTAAACTTTAGTATGCACATGAATCCTATGGAAGTCTTGTTAAAATACAGACATCTTAGTTTCAGGGAGTAAGTATGCATTCATAAAAAGCTTCCTGTCACTGCTGGTCTGTTGACTACACTTTGAGTAGCAAAGCTTTGTTGTGTGCTACAAAAATTTCACTGTTTTCACCTCACCAACTGTAGGCCACAGTTGAGTCCAGATTTCAGTGAACAAACCCAGCAGACTGTTAACACCATTTCTTTCTTTTTTTTTTTTTTTTTTTTTTTTGTGATGGAGTCTCACCCTGTCACCCAGGCTGGAGTACAGTGGTGCAATCTCGGCTCACTGCAACCTCCGCCTCTCAGGTTCAGGTGATTCTCCTGCCTCAGCGTCCTGAATAGCTGAGATTACAGGCGCCCTGCATCACTCCCCACTAATTTTTATATTTTTAGTAGAGATGGGGTTTCACCATGTTGGCCAGGCTGGTCTCTTAACTCCTAACCTCAGGTGATCCACCTGCTTTGGCCTCTTAAAGTGCTGGAATTACAGGTGTGAGCCACCATGCCTGGCCCTGTTAACAACATTTCTAAATGTCTGAGCTAACACTTTAAATCATGAATCTTGGGTGAACATACCCATATCAATAAATTCAGCCCTACCTAACTACATATTTTTTTCTTTTGATCTAATAACCCTAGAATCAATTTTCTAAAATGCTCTCTGGAATCCTACTGATACAAATAAGAAAGTTTCTACAACTCCAGTGTATATGCTGTTTTCTCCCCTACCTTGTACTTATATCTCTAAGCGAAGCTAGCCTCTAACCCCTCTTATTGGCCTTTTTGAGGTAGTGAAAAGTGGTAAAGGTGGGTGCTGAGGAGAATGGGCATTTCTTTCTGAGGCAACCGTTTCAGATGAAGTTACTGGAAGGTTTTTATGCAAGAGAAAGCTGGTTGGAACATGGGTGAGGAGGACTGTTATTTTTAGCAGAAAGTTTTGGGGCTTTGGGGTTCCAAAGTTAGGCTTCATTTGTTAGTTCATACATCCTTATCCCAAGACACAAGAGTCCCACTTCTTCTCAACCATTGCCCTTACCTTCGGTCTGGCAGGGTTGTACTTTTAAATGGCGTTGCACATCTGCAGACCACTCAGGCATTGGGCCAGATCTTCAGCCATGTCTGTCTTGGGCTTTAAGGTTGCAAAAATGAAGAAGATATGATGCCTTGAAGTTATATGCTATTTTTGTAAACATTATAGTTTTCTCTCTGCTTAGTTAACTTTAGAGTTAACATGAGAATGAATATGGAAAGTTGAAATATTTCTTTGAATGTATTACGTTCCATTGCCAATCAGTGAATATTTTGAGGGGGCCTTAAATGTCCAAGATACTGTATCATATTGACAGTAGATTATAAGTTGTTGGCCATTAACATTTTGTGTTTTTTATTTACAGAAACTTATTGGAGAAGTGTTTAATATTGTGAGCCAACAGTCTACTGCTCGACCTGGCTGCATTATTGAACTCGATGCAATAACCAACCAAGTAAAAACATGCTTGTGAATTGGTGATATTCGTATACTTTATCCCATGGTGTTTTATGTATATATGATATGTGTCATTCTCATTCTCAGAATAATTTTCTTGTTTGTTATTAAATGCAGACAACTTCTGTTGATTCCCATAGTGAAAATCTACTAATGATTTAGGGATTATTTTTCTCCTTGGGAAACCAAGAACCGTATGTTCTCACTTATAAGTGGGCGCTAAGCTATGTGTATGCAAAGGCATACAGAGCAATATAATGGACTTTGGAGACTCAGAAGGCGGAGGGTGGAAATGGAACTAGAGATTTAAAAAACCACATGTTAGGTACAGTGTACACTACTTGGGTGATGGGTGCACTAAAATCTCAGAATTCACTACTAGTTCATCCATGTAACAAAGAAACCACTTGTACCCCAAAAGCTATTGAAGTAAAAAATTTTAAAAAAGGAATTATTCTTCTCCAGTTGAATTGTGTTTGTAGCAAAGGAAATTCGATTCAGTTAGAGAAACCATGACCTTGATCTTGAAATGCTGAGGGAAAATAACAGTGCAGCTGCATAGAGGGTTGGGTTGTGGTTTCTCATTTTATAGTATTACTCTTTTCAGCGCAGTAGAGGGTAACCTCAGCTTCAGAGTGTTTACCTTGTTAGGCCCCATGTTGGGTACTTTTATGAGGTCCTTTAAAATGCAGATGAAAGTCGGATCCAAGTGGACATATACTTTTTAATCACAGGTCCTTTGTGTAGTCAGTATTCCTCCCTAGCTACTACCTAGGAAAGAAGGAGAACCCTTCTCCCTACAGGGAGATGTAAAACCCATTTTAGCCCTCAGGATATTTGTTTCTTTAGGACTATGTTTATGGTCTGAGGGATGGAACTAACATTCATTCCAAATGTGAAAAGGATTGTTTGGTAAGAAAGCTGCCAATAGTTTTAAACAAGGAAATGAAGAAAGAGCCAACTATAGTTAAAAGCAAGTATAGAGTTACATCATAAATTTTCTTTAGTGTCTTGCACTTTCTGTTGGGAAAAATGTACTCATTTCTGCTAATATAGATAAAATACATCATCTCTTGATAGCAGAACTGGGGCTGCCAGACCCATATTGCTAATACCTCCTGGGAAATGCTTAACTTTTTAATCCCCAGTGCCCCACCTTTCTTCAGATTCAGCTTGTGATTTCTTTTTTCTACTCCATAGGAATGTAGAAGAGTGGGTTGGCTTCCTTCCTATAGATAACTTAATTTTTAATGGATTGGATGTTAAATTCATCCCCTACTTTAGCCTCCTTTGCACTCATTACCATGGGATATTAATATAGTCTGCTGTCACAAAGCAGTCTTTTTACTTCATATTTGCTCAACATTTTTTCCCCTGCTCCTTGTGCCTATTTTTAACACAAGGGCTGGTAAACTGTAAGCAATAATGAATGACAAAGTTTAAAATTCTTTCTAGGTTTGTTCCCAGTGTGTTGTGTGATTTCTATATCCATGAAGACATCAGCCTTCTCTTTACTTTCATCTATTGTTTGTCCCTTGGGGAAATGACCTCCTGGACAATGAATGTGAAGATATTTTTAATGTTTTTACCTAGAGAAACACAAAATACCCTATAACTTTCATAAAATTGTATGGCCCAACCTAATATTATAATCCTTTTATTTCTTTCTATTATGTAAAGAGGCAGGTTTTCCTTTATTCTATAAGGTTATAGACTCCTCATCCAATGCCAAGATAATCATAGCTGCTTCCTTTTCTTGAAATCTCTGGGGGAGCCATCTGATTGATTGTCTTAATACACTTCTAAAATAAGCTTTTGTTTGGATCTAGCCTGTCCTTGAACTTCAGTTCCCGTTAAGGTTCTAAGTAGTCATTCCTGATAGTCTTAAAACATGGTCATGGAGCATAGCAGTTGACAGTGATGTTTCATCCATCCTTGGAGGGGTTCTAGTTAGTTATGTGTAAGTTTAGTTCTCTAGAGATGTATCATCCTGCTGGCTGTTATAGGATCCCTCATAGTTCCCACTAGACAGAGCTATTGGGATGCTTTGAGGAGCTTTCTGGGTTTTGTTTTGTTTTTTGTTCTCCAGTGGAATTGAAAAAACTGCGAGTTGTGTAGTAGTCTAGTGTGTCTCACGTAGTGTACCCGTCCCCAGTCAGTTGTGAATCTCATGCTTTCAGGCTCAAAGTGGTGAAGGTTGCTTAACTGTTCTTTAAATTTGGGTTTTTGTAGCATCTTTTTTTTTTTTTTTTCCTGAGAAGCAAACCTGTTGATTTGTTTCTACTAGAGCTCTTCTATTCTGCTATTGGCTGTGACATCTTTGAAAGTAATTTTTCTCTGACCAGGATAGTTTTAATGATTCTTTTCTGTTGCTTTTTTCTTTCTAATTAGTAAGGTAAAGAATAGAAATTATTAGATATATTTCTTCTGCATTAGCATTGGGGAGGTGACAGATGGGAGATGGGAGACAGGGAATTTCAAAGATAAAACCTCTTCATTTTTTTTTTGTATTTGTAGTGTGGCTCAAATACACAGTTGCTTCATGTGTTTCAAGAAGACTTCATTATAGGCTATAAACCACATAAGGAAGATATGGAGAAAAAGGAAACAGAAATATTTTTTCAGCCATCACAAGGTACTTTAAGAAAATAGTCTGCATTTGTTTACCTTCATGCTAAAAAATGATCTCTAAGCTTTCATTGAGTATGGATCTTCAAAAGTAACCACTCTCATAATTTTTGACAGATACACCAGTTAGTTCTGTCAAAATTGCTTGCTTGTAGATGAAGAGGGCATGTGGGTGAAAATTACATTTTGCAAGACAATTCACTGGTGACATAGACTTTTACTAAGAAATGGTATCTATGAACCTTAATTTGTTTTAAAAAGTAAGTTTCTTCAACTCTATAATTAAATTATTTTGATTGGTAGTTCCATTTGGTATCTTAAAGAAAACAGTTAATTTTATTATAGGTTTTAAAAAATTACCAGTAAATTGCTTCAGACCAATGATGAATATAAGATGTAAGGTATCATGTTGTGTGGGACACTAGAAACCTCATGGAAATAGTGAATGCAAGGTACCATTTCACAGTTTTCCCCTTTGAAGTGTGGTATTTTTTCCTTTTTGTGAAAGTAAGTAGTTTAACCCTTTCAAAAACAAACAATATGATGTTTAGTTTAAACTTTATAACTTAGCTTAAAATGTTCCCTTCAGACGTTAAACTTTTGTTTTTTAAATTGGCAAATAAAATTGTGTGTATATATATAACTTCATAATTATAAAACCAACATGTTCTATTTGAAAAGCCATGTCTTTAAGAATTAAGTGTCTATGGCGAATATTTAGTTTACAAAGGGTTTTCAGATAATTAATCTCATTTGGTTACAAATTGTGAATATCCAGATGGACATACTTAATTTTCTTAGTGTAGTCTTCATCACGAAATTATGTATAGCATCTAAGGAAACTGTTTCTATGTAATTTGTGCAGACAATTTCCTTCGCTTTAGTGGAAAATCAGATTGAGGTCCTGTATTCTAAGAAGCTTAGCTCAAACATCTTTTCACTCGTCAGACTAGTAACTTGTTTTTCTTTCACGTATCTTTCTTCATACACAAAACTTTTCTTATCTCTGTTATTCAGTTAAGTTTTATTTCACTGTCATTATAACAGCAGTACTGCTTTACGGATTTAAAATTTACTTTTCTGTAGTATCTTACCTTTGCCTGGGTTAATCTTTTTAATATGGTTTCCAACAAATGTAGCTGCCATTTATCACGTTATTTCTAACAGGAAAGATATGCCAACTTACCAGAATTCAATGCTTAAAGTTGGTACTTTTCTTTATAATATTTTAATTGATTTGCATTAAAAATTTTCTTTATTTCTCACTTTTGATATTTGTTATGCCACTGCTAAATCAGGCCAAAAGATTTCCTCAATGCTTTCTTGGTTTTCCTTTAGTTTTTGTGTGAAGTTTCTCTTTCTTCCTGATTTTATAGCTGTGTTCTTAAAGGACTTGTGCAGGTTTCTCCTCTTTTCTTCCTCTGCTTTATTTTGTACTTTCTAAGTTTTAATTAAAAGTTGCTCTTTTAGTTAAGAAAATTGCCAAAAATAGACAAAATTATAGTGCATAATTAAATGAACCTCCATATTCCCATAATGTAGGTTAAAGATTTTATCTCGCTTGCTTTGTCTACACAATTTTTCTTTTCCTTTTCCCCCCTGAAATTTTTTTTTTTTTCCGAGACAGAATCTTGCTCTGCTGCCCAGGATGGAGTGCAGTGGCGTCATCTCAGCTTACTGTAACCTCTACCTCCCAGGTTCAAGCAGTTCTCCTGCCTCAGCCTCCTGAGTAGCTGGGATTATAGCTACTCGGCTGTAATCCACCTGGCCAATTTTTTTGTATTATTACTAGAGTCAGAGTTTTACCCCTTTGGCCAGGTTGGTCTTGAACTCCTGACCTTAAGTGATCAGCCTGCCTTGGCTCCCAAAGTGCTGGGATTACAGGTGTGAGCCACTGCGCCTGGCCCCCCTGAAATATTTTAAAGCAAATCCACCTGCAGTGTTGTTTCACTTCCATATGCATTTCTAAAAATAGCTTACTTACATATTTGCTATTATCAAATTGATAAAATAATAAAATTCCTCAGAATTGTGCAATAACTACTCCATATTTCTTCCAGTTGTCTAAAAAATGTTGAGGTTTTTGTTCATTTATGTGTTTTTGTTTGAATCTATATCCAAACAAAGTTTACATATTGTGTTTTCATTGTCTATTTAAAGAGTATTTTAATCTAAAGTGATACCTTATATACACCCTCATTATGCCACTGACTTGTTTTAGAGCAAGTTTTTATTTTTATTTTTACTTTTTATTATACTTTAAGTTCTGGAATACATCATGCAGGTTTGTTACATACGTATACATGTGCCATGGTGGTTTGCTGCACCTATCAACCCATCATCTACATTAGGTATTTCTCCTAATGCTATCGCTCTCTTAGCCCCCCACCCTCCGACAGGCCCTGGTGTGTGATGTTCCCTTCCCTGTGTCTGTGTGTTCTCATTGTTCAACTCCCACTTATGAGTGAGAACATGCAGTGTTTGGTTTTTCTGTTCCTGTGTTAGTTTGCTGAAAATGACGGTTTCCAGCTTCATCCATGTCCCTGCAAAGGACATGAACTCATCCTTTTTTATGGCTGCATAGTATTCCATGGTGTCTATGTGCCACATTTTCTTTATCCAGTCTATCATTGATGGGCATTTGGGTTGGCTCCAAGTCTTTGCTATTGTGAACAGTGCCGCGATAAACATACATGTGCATGTGTCTTTATAGTAGAATGATTTATAATCCTTTGGGTATATACCCAATAATGGGATTGCTGGGTGAAATGGTATTTCTGGTTCTAGATCCTTCAGGAATTGCCACACTGTCTTCCACAATGGTTGAACTAATTTATACTCTCACCAACAGTGTAAAAGCATTCCTATTTCTCCACATCCTCTCCAGCATCTGTTGTTTCCTGGCTTTTTAATGATTGCCATCCTAACTGGCATGAGATGGTATCTCATTGTGGTTTTGATTTGCATTTCTCTAATGACCAGTGATGATGAGCATTTTTTCATATGTTTGTTGGCCGCATAAATGTCTTCTTTTGCGAAGTATCTGTTCATATCCTTTGCCCACTTTTTGATGGGGTTTTTTCTTGTAAATTTGTTTAAGTTGCTTATAGATTCTGGATATTAGCCCTTTGTCAGATGGATAGATTGCAAAAATTTTCTCCCATTCTGTAGGTTGCCTGTTTACTCTGATGGTAGTTTCTTTTGCTGTGCAGAAGCTCTTTAGTTTAATTAGATCCCACTTGTCAATTTTGGCTTTTGTTGCCGTTGTTTTTGGTGTTTTAGTTATGAAGGCTTTGCCCATGCCTATGTCCTGAATGGTATTGCCTAGGTTTTCTTCTAGGGTTTTTATGGTTTTAGGTCTTATGTTTAAGTCTTCAATCCCTCTTGAGTTAATTTTTGTATAAAGTGTAAGAAAGGGGTCCAGTTTCAGTTTTCTGCGTGTGGCAAGCCAGTTTTCCCAGCACCATTTGTTAAATAGGGAATCCTTTCCCCGTTGCTTGTTTTTGTCAGGTTTGTCAAAGATCAGATGGTTGCAGGTGTGTGGTGGTATTTCTGAGGACTCTGTTCTGTTCCATTGTTCTATATATCTGTTTTGGTACCAGTACCATGCTGTTTTTGTTACTGTAGCCTTGTAGTATAGTTTGAAGTCAGGTAGTGTGATGCCTCCAGCTTTGTTCTTTTTGCTTAGGATTGTCTTGGCTATGAGGACTCTTTTTTGGTTCCATAGGAAATTTAAAGTGTTTTTTTCTAATTCTGTGAGGAAAGTCAATGGTAGATTGATGGGGATAGCATTGAATCTATAAATTACTTTGGGCAGTATGGCCATTTTCACGATATTGATTTTTTCCTGTCCATGAGCATGGAATGTTTTTCCATTTGTTTATGTCCTCTCATTTCCTTGAGCAGTGGTTTGCAGTTCTCCTTGAAGAGGTCCTTGTAAGTTGTATTCCTAGGTATTTTATTCTCATTGTAGCAATTGTGAATGGGAGTTCACTCATGATTTGGCTCTCTGTCTGTTATTGGTGTATAGGAATGCTTGTGATTGTTGCACATTGATTTTGTATCCTGAGACTTTGCTGAAGTTGCTTATTAGCTTAAGGAGATTTTGGGCTGAGACGATTGGGTTTTCTAAATATACAATCATGTCATCTGCAAAGAGAGACAATTTGACTTCCTCTCTTCCTATTTGAATACCCTTTATTGCTTTCTCTTGCCTGATTGCCCTGGCCAGAACTTTCAATACCATGTTGAATAGGAATGGTGAGAGAGGGCATCCTTGTCTTGTGCTGGTTTTCAAAGGGAATACTTGCACCTTTTGCCTATTCAGTATGATATTGGCTGTGGGTTTGTCATAAATAGCTCTTATTATTTTGAGATAAGTTTCGTTAATACCTAGTTTATTGAGAGTTTTTAGCATGGGGGGCTGTTGAATTTTATCAAAGGCCTTTTCTGCATCTGTTGAGATAATCATGTGGTTTTTGTCTTTGGTTCTGTTTATATGCTGGATTACATTTATTGATTTGCATATGTTGAACCAGCCTTGCATCCCAGGGATGAAGCCAACTTGATCGTGGTGGATAAGCTTTTTGATGTGCTGATGGATTCGGTTTGCCAGTATTTTATTGAGGATTTTCGCATCGATGTTCATCAGGGATATTGGCCTGAAATGTTCTTTTTTTGTTGTGTCTCTGCCAGGTTTTGGTATCAGGATGATGCTGGCCTCATAAAGTGAGTTAGGGAGGAGTCTCTCTTTTTCTGTTGATTGGAATAGTTTCAGAAGGAATGGTACCAGCTCCTCTTTGTACCTCTGGTAGAATTCAGTTGTGAATCTGTCTGGTCCTGGGCTTTTTTGGTTGATAGGATATTAATTACTGCCTCAATTTCAGAACTTGTTATTGGTCTATTCAGGGTTTTGACTTTTTCCTGGTTTAGTCTTTGAGGGGTGTATGTGTCCAGGAATTTATCCATTTCTTCTAGATTTTCTAGTTTATTTGTGTAGAGGTGTTTATAGTATTCTCTGATGGTAGTGTTTATTTCTGTGGAATCAGTGATGATATCCCCTTTATCATTTTTTATTGTGTCTGTTTGATTCTTTTCTTTTTTTCTTTATTAGTTTGGCTAGTGGTCTATTTTGTTAATCTTTTCAAAAAACCAGCTCCTGGATTCACTGATTATTTGAAGGGTTTTTTGTGTCTCTATCTCCTTCAGTTCTAGAGCAAGTTTTTTTTTTTTTTTTAAAGAAGTTTCTCTGACTACTTACTTGTGATGTCGTTTAAACTTTTTCTTGTCTACTATATTTCCTGTAAAGTGGAAGTTAGCTCTATAGACTTGATTAGATCTAGGTTCAGCATTCTAGGTGATGCCATGTACTTCATATGTATCATACCAGAAAAAAAATATTTGGATATCTCACTTTTAGTCATATTAAGATTCGGAAGATTCAGTTGGTGGTGTCATTATAGTTTGACAGCAGTCTTTATCTCATGGCTTCTTCCATTGAATATTATTGATCTTAAACCAGTTATTAGGGATTGAAAAATTATGATTTTCCAATTTTTTCAGTTCTCATTTATTAGTTGGAAAGCATCTGTAAAGAAAAGCATTCTTTATCAACTAGGGCTGTTGGATTACTTTGAAAAACAGTTCTTTTTGGGAAGGTTAAGTGCTTAGTTCTTTCCATTTAATTGACAGTTTCAGAATGAGGAGTCTGCACGCCGGTTATCTCTAGCTGCTACTGTTGAATTTGTTGTTGTTGTTGGATTTCTTTGTCTTTTAATTATCAATATGAACTCATTTTAAGAAAACTCTTTAATGAACTATAATATACATACAGAGAAGTACTCATATAACTCAACGGATTTTTATGTATGTAGGATATTTCAATCAGTTGCAGTCATTTTTTAAATGCTTACATAGTCCTATATTAGGCTAGTTAAGTACCATTTGAAGTAGGTTCTGTCCTTTTGACATAACCTCATTATTGTAATAGTTTACTGTCTTTCAGGAGCAAGATTTTCCTGGGTTTATCTTGTAGCTGTCCTTTGCAAGAATGGAATCATCCTTCCAAACTGTTTCTTTTTTTAAAATTATTATTATACTTTAAGTTCTGCGATACATGTGCAGAACATGCAGGCTTGTTACTTAGGTTTACACGTGCTGTGGTGGTTTGCTGCACCCATCAACCTGTCATCTATGTTAGGTATTTCTCCTAATGCTGTCCCCTCCCTGGCCCCCCACCCCCCAACAGGCCCTGATGTGTTATGTTCCCCTCCCTGTGTCCGTGTGTTCTCCTTGTTCAACTCCCATTTATGAGTGAGAACATGCGGTGCCAAACTGTTTCTTTTAATGGAAATGGTTAGAGGCCACAATTTTAACTCTAGCAGCGCTCATTACCAATATGTTGTCATTATGAGTTTTAATGATTAAGGAAAACTTTTATTATCCTGCATAGATTTCATTTTCAGTTATGAAAAATATAATTGTCAGCAGGGAAAATTATATATACAAGTAATGTCTTTTTTAAAAAAATGCATGGAATTTCTACAAAATTTCTTCTTTACCCTACCACTGCTCCTTCTAGGATGAATGTTTATTTTATTATTTCTTTTTAATTGCCAGTTTTCTAAATAAGGAGTAAGTGCCCCGGTTGCTCCAGGGGCATCCTGTGAGGCTGGCTTGAGCTTTTGTATGCTCAGCACCCGGCTTCCTTCCCTTCTCTCCTCCTCCCATTCTTCTGCTGCTGCTTTTCTTTCCTTTCCTTTCCTTTCTTTTTTATATACCCTCTTTTGGTATTTGTGTGAACTCATAGTTTGTAATAGGATAAATATGTTTTAACAAATTGTATTCAGTTTTATTCTTTGATGCTCGAAGTGTCCCCTCTTTGACCAGTAGGTATCCTTTCATGTTAGCTTTTGTGTACTTTTGACATAACTTCATTAGTCCTTGATAGCTATCTAACTTTCCGTACAAAAATTATATAAAACTCTTCCTTAAAGTCTTTCTTGCCTTTTCTTCCCAACTTCCATGCATATCAAGAGGTGGTGGTAGCTTTTAAAAAGTGTTGTTTTAACTCCATAAAAACATACTAATTTAAATATCCTTTTCCTTTGAATAATAGGATACCGCCCACCACCATTTTCAGAAAAGTTCTTTCTAGTAGTAATTGAGAAGGACAGCAATAATAACTCTATTCTGCATATGTGGCACCTTCATCTTAAATCTGTACAAGCATGTTTAGGTAAGTAATTACAGTTTTATACAGAGATGATACATAATAAATTCATTTTATAGAATATGCTTTACTTTGGTTAATTCTGTAAAATGAAGTTCCATTAACTGTAAATTGAGTTGCTGAATTATGTCTCTTCTAAACTTTTAATTACAAGGTCATAAATCATTATTGAAACTGGTTAATCCTAAAAACCAGCCTATGGGCACATTAGACATATTGAAAAAAAATAAAAGCTTTGTTTATTTTTTCAGTGAATATTTATTGAGTGTACATTATGACTGTTCTAGATGTCCATTGAACTAATATTATACTTTTTTGTTAATACACATTCCCATCCAATACACTGTACATCATCAGCTTTATCATCATTAAAATAAGCAGAATTGGCTGGGCGTGGTGGCTCACGCCTATAATCCCAGCACTTTGGGAGGCCGAGGTGGGCGGATCACGAGGTCAGGAGATTGAGACCATCCTGGCTAACACGGTGAGACCCTGTCTCTACTAAAAATACAAAAAATTAGCCTGGCTTGGTGGCGGGCCCCTGTAGTCCCAGCTACTCGGGAGGCTGAGGCAGGAGAATGGCGTGAACCCGGGAGGCGGAGGTTGCAGTGAGCTGAGATTGCACCACTGCACTCCAGCCTGGGCGACAGAGCGAGACTCCATCTCAAAAAAAAATAAAATAAAATAAATTGCTGTTTGATAAAATATGATGGAGTGCCTGAGGCTTATAAGCAGAACCGTTTTTGTAGAGCATTAAGAAATACAGGCTGGGCATGGGCATGGTGGCTCATGCCTATAATCCCAGCACTTTGGGAGGCTAGGGCAGGACAATTGCTTGAGCCCAGGAATTCTAGATCAGCCTGGGCAATATAGTGAGACTTCATCTCTCCAAAAATAAAAAATTAGTCAAGTGTGGTGGCATGTGCCTATAGTTGGGAGGCTGAGATGGGAGGATTGCTTGAGCCCTGGAGGCAGAGGCTGCAATGAGCCGAGACTGCACCACCGCACTCCAGCCTAGGTGACAAAGTGAGACCCTTTGTCAATTTTGCCATTTCAAAAAAAGAAATGCAATTGTGATTAAAAAATTACTTCAGCCATTCTTTTGGTGTACACATTTAGATTAATCTCTAAACTAATTGGGAAATCTGTAGTATGAAGCAAAGAAATTGATCATAGATTTTTTTAAAAACAAACTTTTATTTTTTGAGAGATAATTCTTAAAATGAAGAACTGCATGGATAGCCATATCACATTGAATCTGCTTTAAACTGTTAAAATATTTGAGTTGTAAGATTTTATTATGTCTTGTAATTAATTGATTTTATACAACTTTTTATATAACATTTAATACAGTGAAAGAATAATTTGTACTTTTTTGTTCACATGTGTTATAAATTATCACAATTGTAGCAGTTCTAACTGGGCCATGAATTGGCATTAGAAAAGCCAAATTATGTGACAGAACCTTTACCTTCACCTAGTTGAGCCTAATCTTCTTGAGGCACCGGGAATTTAAAAATTCTTTCAAAGCCTTTGGAGTTAATTCTTTGCATTATATGTTGTTTGATAGAAATGCAAGAGAAGGGATCTAAAACAAGTTCATCAGGAAGAGATTCACCCAGCAGAGAAATGTAGTAATTTCTAGAATTGGGCACAGAAATGGGAGTGGCTGTGAAGAGATTTATAGAGGTAGTAACAGGTCCTTGTGGGAGGACAGGAACCATGTGATTTTGTTTGTCCCCACTGCTTGTGAAGCGTGTGTCTCACTAAAGCGAGGGCTAGAGTTGAGTTGCTTGCCTACACTATTTGTGACAGCAGTAGGTCACAGACAATGAGATTACAGTAGAGGCAAATAATGTACTCTTTTTAGCTGTGATAGAAAGCATCTATGTTTTTGTTCTAATCTTTGCTGCAGATTTAACAGTGTATCCTGCCATTCACATTTAACGCTTGAATTTGCCGCAGTAGTGAAGATCCTGTTAGAGGATAAATGATGGGTTTAAATTTTGTTAGAGAGGGAAACATGTTGAGTACCTTCTGGGTGCCAGGCACTGAGATTGGTGCTTTATATATGTGAGACAGATATTATCCCCAGTTTACTAATGGAGTAAGGGTAAGTAACTTGACCAAGTCCCGTTGTATAGTCACAGAACTAAGTTTCAAAATCAGGCCTTGTTGACTCTAAAGTCTTTGCTTTTTTTTTCTGCTCTTATTTTCTTTCTTAGCATGAGATATATGTTAGAAAATAGCGTGATTTACAGGAAGAGAAATGATGTAGTTTAACCTTAGTTAGCTGGTGAGAAAGTAGCCAGAGATGATGGTGAAGTGCCTGGCCTAAGGAAACACGTCTCATTAGTGATAGAGCCAGGAGTGGGACTCCTGTCTTCTGACTACGGAACCAAGTTTGTAGTCTTATTTCATTTTACAAAAAAAGTTTTCATATTTCTTACTTAGTGGTCTGACATTATAAGATAGATTAACATGTTTAACAGAAACAAAAGAGGATTGATTATTATTTATTGGATATTCTGGTGCTCTTTGAGACGTACAAGGCAGTAACAACACATCATCCCTGCCTTTAGTGAATTTGTAGTCCAATTGGGAGAGACAGATACACAAATAAATAAATAAAATAAATAAAATATAGAGTATCTCTTATATGTCATGGAAGAACAGATAACTGAATCTTAGAGATTTACACTCACTGGAAGGTCTTTGGAAGATCAAGTCAATATGGCTTACAAAGGCTGTCAACTAATACTATCTTAAATTTTCTTAGAACTTTTAGTTTTTGTGTTTATTCTTGAAATCATTCTCTGATTTGAATACTTGATAGGAGGCTGCTAGTCTAATGTCTTCTTTCCCCCTAGCTAATTACATGGCCTCAGGAAAATCACTAAGCTCTCTGAGTTTAAATTTCTTAATCTAAAAGTGAGGCAGTATATTGTTATTTCTTAAAGTTTGGTTCATGATCCATCTATTTCAAAAACACCTGGGCTGCTTTACTGGGATCTACCCCATATCATCTAAATCAGTGTCTCTGTGGTTAGGCCTGGGAATTTGCATGTTAACAAATTCCTCAAGCTTTTAATGTGTTTTAAAGGTTGTAAGCACTGGACTGTATAAGGGGTTTCTTTTAGCCTTTACATGTTGTGATTCTTCCCTGTCAGTCTCGCATGATGGAGTTGGTGCTAAGACAGAGTAAAATTGTAAAAAAAAAAAAAAAAAAAAAAAAAAATTTAAGCTTATCAGGGTAACTAAGCAAAAGTTTGAAAATTGACCTTGTCTCCAAAGTAACTTTTTAAAAAAATTTTATTGATGCGTAATAATTATACATATTTGTGGGGTACCTGTGATATTTTTATACATGCATAGAATATGTACTGATCATATCAGGGTATTTAGGATATTCATTACCTTGAAATTTATTGTTTCTTCAGGTTGGGAACATTTCAAATCTTCATTTCTAGCTCTTTTGAAATATATATTGTTGTTAACTGTAGTCATTCTACTGTGCTATCAAACAATAGAACTTATTTCTTCTACCTTCATGTTTGTACCTATTAAACAGTCTCTTCACCCACCCCACAACCCTTCCCATTCTCTGGTATCTATTATGCTATTATCTACCTCCATGAGATCCACTTTCTTAGCTCTCACATATGAGTGAGAGAACAGGGGATATTTGTATTTCTGTGCCTGGCTTATTTCATAACATAGTGACCTGAAGTTTCCAACTGTGTTGCTGCAAAGGATTTCATTCTTGTTTATAGCTGAATAGTATTCCATTGTGTATATATACAACATTTTCTTTATCCATTTATTCATTGATGGATACTTAGGTTGATTTTATGTCTTGGCTGTTGTGAATAGTGCTACAGTAAATGTGGGGGTGCAGTTATACCTTTGATATACTGATTTCCTTTCCTTTGGGTAAACACCTAGTAGTGAGATTGCTGAGTCATATGGTCATTCTGTTTTAAAAAGAGTTCTCTTTTCTCTGTATCCTCACCTCCAAAATACTTTTAAGAAGCTATGTTTCTTAAATAATAACAAAGTAATATTCTAGTTCCTATTTATAGTAATGATATACATGCATTTTGTAATTTTATAATTTATTTTTAAAGCTAAAGCTTCAGAAGGGGCTTCCTCTGAGAGTCTACTTTCAGTCCCTGGACAGAAGAATGTAGATTCTTCTCCAGAAACCTCTCCTAGTGTGAGCCCCATGCCACATTCTTCGTCAATTGCCAATCTTCAAACTGCCAGTAAACTTATTCTGAGTTCTAGACTGGTGTATAGCCAACCGCTTGATCTCCCAGAATCAGTTGAAGTAATAAGAGCAACACCTTCAGCAGGTAAGGTCACTTTAAGACTGGGCAGTGGTAGCTCAGAGTGATAAAATGTATGAACTCTTTAGTGAATAAAATAGATGAACTCTTCTGAAATATGTGCTATGTTGACATTAAAATAAAGATTTATTTTCTATTAATGATATGTCTAGATGTTTAGAAACATGTCTTTATTAGAAATAATTTCCTGGCTGGGTGCGGTGGCTCACTTCTGTAATCCCAGCACTCTGGGAGGCTGAGGTGGTTGGATCACTTGAGGTCAGTAGTTCGAGACCACCCTGGCTAACATGGTGAAACCCTGTCTGTACTAAAAATACAAAAATTACAAGCACGTGCCTGTAATCCCAGCTACTTGGGTAGCTGAGGCAGGAGAATTGCTTGCTCGAGAGGTGGAGGCGGCAGTGAGCTGACATCACAGTGCTGCATTCCAGCCTGGGCGGGTGACACAGTGAGGCCCCATACACACACACACACACACAATTGCCTGCGATAAATGTAATCAGCTTGACAAAAAATAGTGTAATTTTTTTTTTTTTTTTTAAAGACAGAGTCTCGCTCTGTCGCCCAGGCTAGAGTGCAGTGGTGCTATCTCGGCTCACTTCAAGCTCCACCTCCCGGGTTCACACCCATTCTCCTGCCTCAGCCTCCTGAATAGCTGGGACTACAGGCGCCCACCACCATGCCCAGCTAATTTTTTTTGTATTTTTAGTAGAGATGGGGTTTCACCGTGTTAGCCAGGATGGTCTTGATCTCCTGACCGCGTGAGCCACCCACTTTGGCCTCCCAAAGTGCTGGGATTACGGGTGTGAGCCACCACACCCGGCCAAAATAGTGAAATTTTTTTTTTTTTGAGACGGAGTTTCGCTCTGTCACCCAGGCTGGAGTGCAGTGGTGCTATCTTGGCTCACTGCAAGCTTCGCCTCCCAGGTTCACGCCATTCTCCTGCCTCAGCCTCCTGAGTAGCTGGGACTACAGGCGCCCACCATCACGCCTGGCTAATTTTTTGTATTTTTAGTAGAGACAGGGTTTCACCGTGTTAGCCAGGATGGTCTCTATCTCCTGACCTCGTGATCCGCCCACCTTGGCCTCCCAAAGTGCTGGGATTACAGGCGTGAGCCCCTGCGCCCGGCCAATAGTGAAAATATTTTAATGTGAGATGTCTTGCCTATACTTTGGAATATAATGATAGTAAAATTTTGAAGAACAAATACATTCATTTGTAAACCACTGAGGCTTTTTTAAAAATTTAAGACTTTTCATTCACATTGTGGTAATCGCGTCTCACTTTTATTACGAATGTTTGCACAAGAGTTGGCAGATACTCTGAGGAAAAATGTAGGATAAAAGACTATAGTTTGGGTGGTCTGGAATGATAGTGACTTTAGCAAGGTAGATATTTGGAGGGCAAGTCTGGCAGCTGTGTTTAAAGTGATCTACTTGTAGAATTTTAATTGGGGAGTTTCTAGAATGGTGTTTTTGGGAAACCAAAATTGGAGGTTCAGGGCTGCTAAAATTACTGGTGAATGATATTCAGTATGGGTGTTTTCTTATTCATCCCTAAGACAGGTTTGCATTCACAGTTGGAAAGATCATATTGAGAAGAGTGTACTCTGGGCTTTTGTGGCTGGTGCAGATCTAGGCCAGCTTGTTAATCTTTCAATATATTTGAAAGATTTGGATTATACTCAAATAAGTTTATTGGAGTTCATGATAATAAATTATATTATATAATTTATATATATAATTATATAATTAAATTACAGACACCTTATAAAATGTCTTATTTGACAATAATAATCTAGGGGAAACAGTAACTGATCCCAATTGTTTAGATGGAACAGGCTCAGATGATTAAGTAGCTTTCCCACTGTTAATGAAATTATTGATGGGTTGAAACTCAAATCCAGATCTTCTGACCTCAGATCTTAATCTCTATATCCCCTTGTCTTACAGTTGACAACAGATGTGTATTGTTAGTCTTTGGCAGTCAGGAATAGATAAGAGGGTTCTGGTTCAGTGCTAAGAGACGATGAATTAAACTTGGTAAAATGGGTAAGATCTATTGTTCTGTTTTGCTGTCTGAAACAAAATTTGATGTACCACCTGGGGTCTGGATTATTTAAGGGAAGGTTAGGGGCATTTGAAAGGCAAATTGTAAAGCTCAGTTAAGTATTCATGATGAAAATGATTAAATATATAGTATGAAAGTCTAAGGAGGCATGTTGTGAAGGTAAATATAAATAATAGAAACACATTAAGGGCTGACTTGTTTCAGTGCTTTTGAGTTTTATTTTAATTAAATGGTTGCCTCATTTAAACTTAATTACTTAAAAACAAATTAAGTGATTATTATTGCATACCTTGATTTCACTGATGGGCTCTTCAAGACCTTTATAGATATGTTGGCCAATGGACATTTAGTGGGATACTAGTTAAGAGGAAGACTGCAGAGATATTCTGAAGAAGCTCATAGTGACTTTGAATTGATCACATTCCAGAATTTGATTACTACCATATTATTTTGTGGCTTTATTATTATTATAACTAACTATTTGCTTTTTCTTTTTTAAGGCCATCTGAGTTCTTCTTCAATTTATCCAGTGTGCCTTGCACCTTATTTAGTGGTTACAACTTGTTCTGACAATAAAGTACGCTTCTGGAAATGTTGTATGGAAGCCAACCCAGAGTGTAATAAAAGTGATGAGAAAGAAATTTATCATTGGAAGAGATGGCCTTTGATGAATGATGAAGGAGAAGATAATAGCAGTACAGTGAGCATTGTGGGAAGACCAGTTGCTGTTAGCTGTTCATACACAGGTCGCCTTGCAGTGGCTTATAAACAACCTATCCACCATAATGGTTTTGTTTCTAAAGAATTTTCCATGCATGTTTGTATATTTGAATGTGAATCTACAGGAGGATCAGAGTGGGTTTTAGAACAAACAATTCATCTTGATGATTTGGTTAAGGTTGGGAGTGTACTTGATTCAAGGGTCAGCGTCGACAGTAATCTGTTTGTATATAGCAAGTCAGATGCACTCTTGAGCAAGGATAGATATCTTATTCCGAATATCAAACATTTAGTACATTTGGACTGGGTATCAAAAGAAGATGGCTCCCACATTCTTACAGTGGGGGTCGGTGCGAATATCTTCATGTATGGAAGGCTTTCAGGAATTGTGACTGAGCAAACCAACAGTAAGGATGGAGTAGCTGTCATTACTTTACCACTAGGTGGTAGTATCAAGCAAGGAGTTAGGTCAAGATGGGTTCTTCTTAGATCTATAGACTTGGTATCTTCTGTTGATGGTACTCCTTCACTGCCTGTTTCTCTCTCTTGGGTAAGAGATGGGATATTGGTGGTAGGAATGGATTGTGAAATGCATGTATATGCACAGTGGAAGCATGCTGTCAAATTTGGAGACACTGAAGCTGATAGTCCTAATGCAGAAGAGGCAGCAATGCAAGATCATTCGACCTTTAAATCTAATATGCTGGCAAGAAAAAGTATTGTTGAAGGAACAGCTATTTCTGATGATGTTTTTTGTTCACCAACTGTAATTCAAGATGGTGGCTTATTTGAGGCTGCACATGTACTTTCCCCTACTCTTCCACAATATCATCCAACTCAGCTGTTAGAATTGATGGATTTAGGGAAAGTGCGAAGGGCTAAAGCCATTCTCTCTCATTTAGTAAAATGTATTGCAGGTGAAGTAGCAATAGTTAGAGATGCTGATGCTGGAGAAGGAACTAAGCGACATCTCTCTCGAACTATTAGTGTAAGTGGCAGTACAGCAAAGGAAACAGTCACCGTAGGAAAAGATGGTACTCGAGATTATACTGAGATAGATTCTATCCCTCCACTACCACTATATGCATTACTTGCTGCAGATCAAGATACATCCTACAGAATTTCAGAAGAAAGTACAAAGATACCACAGAGCTATGAAGATCAGACAGTAAGTCAACCAGAGGATCAGTATTCAGAGCTGTTTCAAATCCAGGATATAACAACAGATGATATTGATTTAGAGCCTGAAAAGAGAGAAAACAAATCAAAAGTAATAAATCTTTCTCAATATGGACCAGCTTACTTTGGCCAAGAACATGCAAGGGTACTTTCAAGTCATCTTATGCACTCAAGTCTACCAGGCCTTACCCGTTTGGAGCAGATGTTCCTTGTAGCTTTGGCTGATACAGTGGCTACTACCAGTACTGAGCTTGATGAAAGCAGAGATAAGAGTTGCTCAGGTAAATATTCTCACTAAAAATTTATAAAGTTGTACCTAATAGAAATATTTGTATTATCTGTATACTGACTCATTTATTGAATTGCAGTCTCAACTTTCAAACTTTGCAGGGAAAAGACCTCCTTAATAGGCAATTACTATTATGTAATATGCTCAGTTAGAAAAGACGGTTGAGGCCGGCATATGAATGCATGGATTTGTGAGATCCATGTGCATTCTCTCATGAGTTTTTACACTGAAACCTTTGTGTCATTTTGGATTTATAATCTTGTTTTTTTGTGTGTGTTTGGGTGGGTTTTTTGTTTGTCTGTTTTTTTGAGACAGGTTCTTGCTCTGTTGCCCAGGCTGGAGTTGAGTGGTGCAGTCACAGGTCACTGTAGCCTTAACCTCTCAGGTTCAAGTAATCTTCCCATCTCAGCCTCCTGAATAGCTGGGACCGCAGGTGTGCACCACCATGGGGCCCAGCTAATTTCTTTTTATTTTTTTGTAGGGACTAGGTCTCCTTACGTTGCCCCGGCTAGTCTCGAACTCCTGAGCTCAAGCAGTCCTCCTGCCTTGGCCTCCCACAGTGCTGGGATTATAGGTATGAGTCACCATGGACTGGCCAAGTTTCTTGTTTTTTAAAACAGATTGATCCCTGTGATTTTTTCTTTGATAATAACAGCCCATTTGTTAATGTTACTATGGAATCATGAGGCTTATTGGGACCTCATGGGCTCAACTTGTTGGTCTTCCCATTTCTAGCCATAAACAACTTTTTACAACTACCTAATTTTCTCCAAAAAGTCTCTTCAGAGAGGTTGCCATACAGTTAATGTCATACGTATTTTGCCTAATTTGTTCTGTAACTAGAAAATTTTTGGCTGCTTCCTGGAACTAGATTCCATTCTCTTTTATGCACATAGTTCAGGGTAATGGTGTTGATTGTAAATAATGGCATTGGCAAAGGAAACTGAAAATTAATGATCAAAATTTCATTAATTCAATAAATATTTTGGAGGAGTGAAAAATTGCTGTTTCAGGCACTTTCTTTATTATATTTAATTATCACAGTCTTCTAGCAGATAGCTATTATTACGTTTAACTTTGTAGATGAAGACACTGATCCTTAAGAAATTAAGGGACTCATCTGAGATCACATAGGCATTAAGGAGTAGAAGTGGGGTTCATATGTGGATAAATTGTTGACTCAAAGCCTGTACCCTTTTAACTATTTCATAATTTCCAGATTTGTGGGGGAAAGGCAGCTGGAAAATATCTCTTCATATAGATTTACATCCTTATAGTATATTCCCCAAAGTTTTCTTCTCTGCAGGTTAAAATAGCTAGAGACCTTCTAGGGTTTTGCCTATGACTTATTTTCTCACTATTAATTGGAAAAGAAAAATCTTAACCATTATGAGGTTGTATGCAGTTGAGTGAAATTCTTCCCAGAACAACCTTAAGCTTGTGTTGTGTTTAATATATATTAGTTTTTACTGTGGGATATTAAAAAAGTAGGCATAGCATAATTTGTAAAAAATAGTTTATACTTTCTAATACAAAACTGTATCATTGGCTAAGCAATATAGAAATAGTGTATCCTGGACACAGTGGACATTCATGAGGTAATAAGGCAGGAATGAATGTCTCCATTTCACAGGTGGGAAACTGAAGCTCAGAGATTAAATGAGTTACACATCTCAGTAAATGGATTCTAAGTAAATGAGTTCTTCCATTTGTTCAGGTGAGACAACTTACAGTCATTCTTTTTTTTTTTTTTTTTTTTTTTTTTTTTTTTTTTTTTGAGACGGAGTCTCTCTGTGTCACCCAGGCTGGAGTGCAGTGGCGCAATCTCGGCTCACTGCAAGCTCAGCCTCCCGGGTTCACGCCGTTCTCCTGCCTCAGCCTCTCCGAGTAGCTGGGACTACAGGCGCCCGCCACCACGCCCGGCTAATTTTTTGTATTTTTTAGTAGGACAGGGTTTTACCGTGGTCTCGATCTCCTGACCTCGTGATCCGCCCACCTCGGCCTCCCAAAGTGCTGGGATTACAAGTGTGAGCCACCGCGCCTGGCTACAGTCATTCTTGACTCTGCTTTCTCTCATACCCCATATCCAGTTCATTGGCAAATGCTATCAGTTCTATTAATATCCAGAATCCAATAATCAATTCTAATTACCTCTGCAGTTACTACTCTGGTCCAAGTCCCTGTCATCTCCTAACTGCTTTATTCTTTTTACCTCCATCTGTTCTTTCTTAGGAACGAGTGATTCTTTTAAAACCAAATCACATTAAATCTCTCCTTTGCTCAACATGTACAGGTGCCTTCCTGTCTCACTTTAGAATAAAAGTTAAGAGCCTTACAGTGGCCTAAAAGGCCCCACACGATCTGTGCTCATTTCTGCTCTATTAGAATGCTCTTCTTCCAGATTGATGCATGGCTCATTCCTTTACTTCCTCAAATTGCTGCTGGCATGTCATCTTATTGGAGAGTTCTTTCCTGGCCACACTGTATGAAATAGAACTCTCTTACTCCAGCATTCCCTGTCTCTCAGTCCCGCTTTATTTCCCTTCATAGCATTAATTTCCACGTATTATTTGTTTATTGCTTGTCTCTACCTCCTAAAATATGATCCCCAAAAGAGTAGGGACTTTGCCTTATTCACTGCTGAATTCCCAGTATCTGAAGAGTTCCTCATACGTAATAGATGCTTGATTTGTTGAATGAATAAACGGACGAATGAGCATGGTGGCTCACACCTGTAATGGCAGCACTTTGGGAGGTTAAGGTGGGAGGATTGCTTGAGGCCAGGACTTTTAGACCATCTTGGGCAACATAGTGAGATCTCATGTCTATAAATAAATAAATATATAGATATTAGGTTGGTGCAAAAGTAATGGCAAAACTACAAATACTTTTGCACCAACCTAATGGCTATCTATCTAGCCAAATAAATAGATAGATGGATTGATATAGGTAATGGGAAGCAGAGCTGGGGCTTGATCTTTGGCAATTTAAAAGTTTTATTTTTCTGGAAAATATTATTTGATTCTATAATCATTGAGTACTTCCGAAGTGTCAGTTATTGGGCTAGGTGCTGTCAGTATTTTTGCTTTGCTTTTATCCAGCAGTGGCTATAGTTTTGGTTACACTTGCCACACCTTCATACTTCGACTAAGTGGAATTAATTTGTATAAATAAATTGGTAGAATCAAGGTGAAGGTTCAACCTAACCATGTAACACTAACTAGTCTGGGGATTCAAATTTTAAATCTTTGATAGTACCATATTTCAGTTAATTTAACCAAGGTAGAAAATATTACCTGTTTAAATATGTAACAAATGATTTCACATTAGTTATGTAATTTCCATTATATCTCATCGGAATTCATGTAGAAAATATTAAAAGTTGTACCTAACTTACTATAGTTAATATTTTTTTATTGGATTTCAAGATGTCTTTCATTTATTATGAGTCAATATAAATGCTCTTGTTATCTATTCTAATAGTTAATTGTATTTCTCCAAATCATTTTTCTTTTAAGAGTTTTAGTAGTCACATATGTTTTTTTGTAAAGATAATTTTTTGTAAAGACGTTAAAGTGTTCAGGAAGGAATACACTAAAAATGTCTTATGTATTTTATATAAATTATGCCTAAGTTTAGTGTTTGTTTTATAGTTTATCAGTTTGTGGCCTCTTGCATTCTTTTTTCCTTAAACATATTTCCTGTTTAAATTACAGGAAGAGATACATTAGATGAGTGTGGTTTGAGATACTTGTTAGCTATGCGCCTACACACTTGCCTTTTGACATCGCTGCCTCCTTTATACCGAGTGCAGCTACTTCATCAAGGTAATTCACTCACTGTTTGAAGCTTTGCACAATTTTTACTTAATATCAGAGCGATGGGGTGTATCATGTTTGTGTGTAAACATTAGGTAAGTCATTATGTGCACACCTATCACTGGCCTTAAGATCTTTCTGTCACATAGTACCCACTTAACCATTTTTCTATGTATCCTTCAGCCCTATTCTGTGACTTTTGCTCATCTAACTAAATTTTTTAGAATTTATTTACTAAAGTAGTAGCTTAGGGGGTAAATGTGGTATGCCTGAGGTTGTAACCCGAAGTGGCTGTCTGCAGAGCAGTCCTGAATATCTTGATGTCTTTTCTTTGAAAAGTTATGTAAACTTTGCTCTGTGATGTGTTTTTATATTTACTTTAATGTAAGCATTATGTTCTAGTTATTTGCCAGCAAGTAAAGTTGATGATTCAGGAAGATCTGCCATATTGATAACAGCGGATTTGCGTACCTCAAGCATACTGCCACACCTGATTTGAGACATAAGGATTTATATCAGCCTTCTTATTACAGATTAAAAAATTGGAGCTATAGAATTAAAAGTGACCTGCCCAAGATACAGGACTATTTATTAGAACAGTTGGAGTTCGAATCCCAGTCCAGAGCTCATTTCAGTGGACTATATTTCTTTTGAAACCAACATCTTGGAAAGAGTCCCATAATATATGTCTTAGTATTATAGAACCTACAATACTAGGCTTGATAGACTGTTATTCTTACCCATGGCACTTACCCTTTAACCTATGAATGTTCTTTGAAAACATAACTATAAATAGCTATCTGAGATTCTGTGCCTAAACTATATTTCATCTGCCCAATCCTTTGTTTTTGAAATAGATTTTGCTGAGGTTTTTTTTCTATTTGAATTATCACTCTAATGAATAACCTTGTAACTTGGCATGTAAATATTTGCATTCCTGATTATTTCCTCATGCTAGTTTTCTAGCAGTGGAATTACTGAATCAAAAGGCATGAAAATTCTTCAGTCTTGATAAGTATCACCAAAATGCCCTTCAGAAATACTGTGCTCATTCACATTCCCAGAAGTTTGTATACACTTACTATGTACCCACAAAAATTGAAAACAAAAAATTATAAAAAATATAAAAAAGAAGTTTGATGATGCCAAATCTCAACCCATTGCCCACATTTGATATTAAATTTTAAGCAATCTATGACATTTGGATAGATTTTTAAAATGGTATCTCCGCATTCTCTTAAATTTTAGTTTTGGGTGATAGTCAAGTGGTATTGAATCAATTAATGACAATTTTGTACATTTCCTAGGGCAGTCTGAAACACTTCAAATTTCTAAAGCTTTGTCAAATTCCGTTTTCCCTTTAACTACAGTTAAAACATTGGCGATGAGAAGTGACTGGTGTTGTAGGTGATGGTCCTGGGAGCAGTTTTCAGGGAAAAGTTAAGTAGCCAGTACATAGATAGAAAAGCTGAGAAGAGCAGAGGTAAACTGCAGAGAATAGCCTGCCATTGGTAGGTAAATAAAAAGAAGTGCCTGTTGGTGCCCCTGTTCTTTTTCTTCCCTAATAACTTTTTTCACCTCTGCAGGTTTTCAAGTACATTCACTGCTCTTAATCTTGCTTTCTGAACCTAATTCTTCTGACATGTCTGTGTGTGTTTTTGTTTCTTCTTATACCAAAATTTTAATTAATTTAAGGACATAGAATGTAATATGCTATGTATTGTCATTTTATATTATAAATTTTATATCAGCAAAATTATGCATTTTGTGTTGCTGTATATTAGTTTCTAAAGCAGAATATCAATTATTTGATACAGTAATTCTCTCATAGCAGACAGAGATTTAAATAGTGAAAAAATTAGTCTGCCTTTCAGGTTATAAAAAACTAAATTGATTTTATTAATTTTTTTCTGGTGTTTTCCCCTAAATTTATAGTGGCAGCCAAGACATGTTGCATTAATTTTGTGGTATGATTACAAACACAGTTGTTATATGAGTGTTGGCAATGGGAAATTTAAAAGAGTTAAGATTGTTATTCAAAATAATCATAATAGTTTTTATTTTATACTTCTAAAGAAATTATAGTGAAGCAGTAATTATTAGAAAAGCTTTAAACTATGTACAAAATTTATATAGTAGTTGATAATGAAAAAAATTATGTGTAACAATATTGATACTTAATAGCATTGAGAGGCCTGTGTTGTAATGTGACTTTCATTGACCTCAGACATTTCTTTGTTTCTAAAATGAGTTCATACAGATGGCTACTTGGACTAGTTTGGCTTCTTTCCAAGGCTTCCCAGGTTCTTCCCAGCATTCCCATTATTGATTACCATTCTGTGTGCTTCACATTCATTATGTTTCGTTTTTACCTGCTGTAAGTCGAATATCAGTAAGAGTGTTATCAGTAATTGAACGGTTGATAAATCCATTAGTACTTAAAAGTCTAATAGCGTCAGTAAAGATTTTGTTGCCTCTACAAACAGCCTAGATCCCTGTCAGTTTTTTCCCAGGGAAAAAAAAAACAACAAACCCAAAACAAAAAACAATGTTCACCAAAAAGCATCAGTATTAGGCAGCTGTAAACTTTTAACTGAAGGCACTAAAAGCAGAGGAATGTACATCATGATTGTAACTTATCCTTATTATTTTCCGGAACTCTTATGAAGTTTAGAGCTTGCTTTGAAGTGATATTTAGCTCCGTGGCGAGAGAGAAGAGTGTGGTAGTGGCACTAGAATTGACATCTAGGCCTGTGAGCCAAGTGCTTTTGACTTGAACGAAGCTTTCACCACACTTTCCTTCCCCTGGGCTCTTGCGGGGGACAATACACCTTGTGTCCTCTTGGGCGGGCTGGATTCACAGGTCCTGGTGACAGAGAAACCTGGAATCAGGCCTGGGCCCTGCACTCTTAGTTATATGAGCTTGGGCAGCTCTTATGACCTCTTGATAAATTTGGTGTGCCATACATGTGAATGGCCTGATATTCAAATATTTTTCTTTCTAATGATTAAGTTTTAGTGTCCCTATTTTTGTAGGGGAAACGAAAACAAATGTTTGGGGAAAAAGAGATTTGGATTTTATGTATCACGTTATTGATCTTGTATTCAGAAACTTTTATAGTATAAAGTCCTGAATGATGACAGACTGCCTTTCATTCTTTGTTTCTGCTTCAGAATTCTTTCCAAAATGAATGCGTATGTGACTGCATGAAAAATTGTTTTTCTTCTTATTTGATACAGTTGTGAAGGTTATTATTTTATATTTCCAATTTAGGTGTCTCTACATGCCATTTTGCCTGGGCTTTTCATTCTGAGGCTGAAGAAGAACTGATTAATATGATTCCAGCAATTCAGAGAGGGGACCCCCAGTGGTCTGAATTAAGAGCTATGGGAATAGGGTGGTGGGTGAGGAACATTAACACGCTTCGACGATGCATTGAAAAGGTAACTTTTCTTTAGTGGATTTTGAGTTATATTAAAAAAACCTTTTCCTAAAGAAAAAAAGATATTATCTCCCAAAAAACCTGTAGTGGGAAATTAGTTTGTCTATCTTGAGGTCTTAAGAATTTTTTTTTTTTTTTTGGAGATGGAATTTTGCTCTTGTTGCCTAGTCTGGAGTACAATGGTGTGATCTTGGCTCACTGTAACCTCTGCCTCCTGGGTTGAAGCGATTTTCCTGCCTCAGCCTCCTGAGTAACTGGGACTACAGGCGTGCACCACCACACTCAGCTAATTTTTGTATTTTTAGTAGAGACAGGGTTTCACCATGTTGGCCAGGATGGTCTCAAATCCCTGACCTCAGGCGATCTGCCCTCCTCGGCCTCCCGAATGGCTGGGATTACAGGCATGAGCCACCGCGCCTGGCGAGACTTTTTTAAATAAAGTTTTTTGGAGATTACAAAAACTTGACCTTTTTAAGACGTCCATGCAGTATGATATTGTGTCTTTCTATATAGGCTGAATTTATAATATATCCGTGGAATAATAATATTTTCTGTTATTAGTTGAAGTGGGCCCTGGTTTAAGAAAATGGAAAAATCTAACTTTAGAAAGTAAACTTGAGTTCTTATTTGTTATTTACATTACATTAAAAAACTCTTTTTATATAAAGGACTCTGCATCACTAGTTTAATAAGTAGCAAACGTTCTTTGCACACTTGAAGTCTCATTGGATAAAAACAGTTTTGATTTGTATGTACTTGAAGAACATATCTGTGGCAACAAGTGAAATGGCTATAAAAGTTTTTAAGGCAGATTTTTGGAGTCAGTTTTCTGGTAGATTCCTTTTAGGAAAAAAAATTCAGTTCAGCTCTCTACCAGGTTTGGTGCCAGTTGCTTTTCATAAATAATTCCATGTTATGTTCTAATCAACCCCATGTCATCATCTCCATTTTACACATGATGGAACTAAGATTCAGAGAGGATGGGTAACAAGCCCAAACTCCAGTCATTTATAAATGTTAGATTTAGCTTGTGCCCTTTCTACTTTAGCAGGATTAGGAAAGTGGAATTCTCATTCATAGTTTCCTTTTAGTCCTTTGGGATTCCCTGGAGTACAATCAGTGGTACTATATTTGTGAAGTATGAATTTGTTTCTTCGAAGGATGCAAAGACCTTTTCCTGATTTATTCCTTAATAGTAGTTCCCCAAAGAAGACTCACCTGGTAAACTTATATAAAATGCATAGTCTCCATCCCATAACCAGAGATTTTAATTTGGTAGTGGTAGGGCTGAGGTTTCTTCATCTTAATCAGCATCCCATTATTCTGGTGTGCATGGTTCTCAGATCACAGTTTTAAATGTGAGTATAAAAGTATTATTTTACTGTTACATGTAAGGCTGCCAACAAAATATCAGTATTTCTTTTCTCAAAATAAGCATAGATATAAGAAGGAATTCATTCCTGCACCAACTAAAAAACGTGATTTCTGATGTACAGGAAAAGTTAATTGTTAAAGGATATAAATGATACAGTTTCTACATTAAATTTTTTATATTCCAAAGCACTGGATAAAAGAGGATATATTTTATCTGAAATGTTTCAGATGTATCCCACAAAGATTTTACTTCTTGTCAACATGTGTCTTGTCATTATAATTATCTGTGATAATATTCACATGATTTATTTCCACAAGTAATTTATTTCTTAAAATTAAATCAAAGGGATATGTACATTTTCTGCCTCAAAATATATATTATAAATCAGCTGAATACAAATAAAATTCCTCTAAAAATGATCTAACATATTGAAGCACTAAGTTAAATGATAGGGGGCAGACAACACAATTAAAAGGGGGAAGGGAAAAGAGTATTGAGAGTAAAGCATTTTCTTTTTTCTTTTTTTTCCTTTCTTTCTTTTTTTTTTTTTTTTGAGACGGAGTTTTGCACTGTTGCCCAGGCTGGAGTGCAATGGTGTGATTTCGGCTCACTGCAACCTCCTCCTCCTGGGGTGAAGCAATTCTCCCAACCAGCCTCCAAGTAGCTGGGACTACAGGCGTGTGCCACCATGCCTGGCTAATTTTTGTATTATTAGTAGAGATGGGGTTTCACCACGTTGGCCAGACTGCCCTCGAACTCCTGACCTCAAGTGATCTGCCTGTCTCGGCCTCCCAAAATGCTGGGATTACAGGCATGAACCACTGCGTCCGGCCTGAGAGTAAAGCATTTTCATAATGTAATTTTAGGTGTCTTTTCCCTTTCTCCCATACCTTAGTATTATAGCTTCCAGCTTTGCCATCAATGTGAGCTAATTAATAAAACATCCACTGTTTTTTTGTCATTATGCCTTTCAACTTAATGATTTGCAGAGGCTATATCTCAGCATCTTGGAAAAATAAGGTATGGCCTATATGCTCTTATGTTTAAGACAGTATGATTACATACAATATAACATGTTGAATTTTCAAGAAAAAGCTCACATCTATTGAGTATTCTGCCTTCTTTATTGATTCCTATGTTAGTTTCAGTTCTATGTGGTTTCTATTCCCTTTTCTAACCCTTACTGTGTGACTGTAGGCAATTCACTTAACCTTGCTGTCTCAGTCACTTCGTCTGTAAAATGGGAATAATGGTAGTACCTCATGGTTTGTAGTGATGCAAGAAGATAACAAAAGGTGCATAGACTTGTGCCCAGTACATGGTAAATAGTCAATAAGTGCTGGCAGTAATTAGGATTTTTTTTTCTTTTTTTTTGAGACGGGGTCTCGCTCTTTCGCCCAGCCCAGAGTGCAGTGGTGCAATCTCGGCTCACTGCAAGCTCCGCCTCCCAGGTTCACGCCATTCTCCTGCCTCAGCCCCCCGAGTAGCTGGGACTACAGTCGCCCGCCACTGCGCCCAGCTAATTTTTTGTATTTTTAGTAGAGACAGGGTTTCACCGTGTTAACCAGGATGGTCTCGATCTCCTGACCTTGTGATCCACCCGCCTTGGCCTCCCAAAGTGCTGGGATTACAGGCGCCCGACCAATTAGGATTTTTACCATAATTACTGGCTTGCAAATGGTTATCTCTAGGAGCATGTATTAATATTATAACCTACTGGAGATCGTGAAACAGAACCAACTTTTTCTGTCTCCACAGTTTCTATCAGCCATGAAAGTAGCAGGGGAACATTATTGTTGATTAATTGATTGTAATTCTTTTGTCAAATTGTGAATTTAATATTTTATTTATCATTTAGGTTGCCAAAGCTTCTTTTCAAAGGAACAATGATGCCTTAGATGCTGCACTATTCTACCTTTCAATGAAGAAGAAAGCAGTAGTGTGGGGTCTGTTTAGGTAAGTTGCCTTGACACTTAACATGATTCAACAGAATGAAGATTGTGCTGTGAGTAAGAAACCTAATGCTTTTGAAAATAATTAGGTGTGTGAGCTTCATCAAATCCACTTCTATGCGACTTGGTTCCTTTAGCTGAAAAAAATGGGTAAAATATCTTTTCAGCTTAATTTAAAGGATGGGATGTTTTAAAAGTTGATAAAAGCACTTTGCAAAGTAAAAAATGCTCTTGTTTCCTATTTATGTATACATAAGGCATTATTGACCTTCCTTCTTAGAAGAAGTGAAGAGATGCTTGATAACAAATGCCTGTCCTTGAAGTTATTGTTCTTCTTTTAGATTTCTGTTTGAGGTTTTTATTTTGTATTATTATACATTCTGTAGAACATTTTAAATTTGGTTTAACCACTTTATGTTTATGCTCGGTTCCCAGGTCACAGCATGATGAAAAAATGACAACATTTTTCAGCCACAACTTTAATGAAGATAGATGGCGAAAAGCTGCTTTGAAAAATGCTTTTTCCTTACTTGGAAAACAACGCTTTGAACAATCGGCTGCTTTTTTCTTGCTAGCTGGTTCATTGAAAGATGCCATAGAGGTATAAATAAGAAAACGCACTATGTAATACTTGTAAAAGATTGAAAACCTCAGAAGGTTGTAGAGGAGATTGTAACTTTTGGTCATGTTTGTTAGGACACAGAATAACTACAGAGGTTGCTGTACTTAAAATAGTGGCACTGTGTTAAAGGAAAATATGAATAAATTCAAGGGAGAAACAAATGAAAAATTTCAGGCTGGGCATGGTGGCTCACGCCTGTAATCCCAGCTCTTTGGGAGGCTAGGGAGGGTAGATCACCTGAGGTCAGGAGTTCAAGACCAGCCTGGCCAACATGGCAAAACTCTGTCTCTACTAAAAATACAAAAATTAGCCAGGTGTGGTGGCATGTGCCTACAGTCCCAGCTACTCGGGAGGCTGAGGCAAGAGAATCACTTGAACCTGAGAGGCGGAGGTTGCAGTGAGGTGAGATCGCGCCACTACACTCCAGCCTGGGCGACAGAGTGATACTCCATCTCAAAAAGAAAAAAAGAAAAATTTCATATATGGCACATTGCATTTCAAGACTATGTGTAAAATGTATGAAAAAAATGCTGAAAATAGTTTATTAATGTCTTCTTGCAGACCATCTTGTGATTCCAAACTATTTAAAGAACGTAGGTCACAACCTCATTATTCTGTGCAGAAAGGCAGATACACTAAGCTGTTTTTTTTTAAATGAAATTCATAAATAAGGAACTGAAACTTCAGTTTGTACTGTTTTATAATAGTTTATATTAGAATATTATATTAGAAAATGATGTGAGGAGGTAAAACTTCCCACTTTTTGATATGTAATCCTAGCAGCTGATTATGAGAGTAATTACAAGTGTTTCTGTTTACTTCTGATATCTTCCTCTTAGATTACTATCATGAACAATATGAACAGGTAAAGGACAAATACAATTGGAAATAATACATGATAGAAAAATAGGAAATATTCAATTAAGTGAAAGTACTTTAGTATTTTAAATTTAGAATTAGTTGGGTTTTTTTTTTTTTTTTACAATTATCCCAGGCATATGAGTTTCTTTTTTTAAATAACAAATACTTAAGATTTTAAAATTGGAAGTTTAGCTTAGAAGATATTCAAGCAAAGAGAAGTGTTGACTGAGAGATGCTCATATTGCCTGAATGACCTCAAATGCTCAGAACTGGTGGTTGCATTAGAATACAGGCTCCCAGAGACTGAATAGAACATATGGCTGTATTTCATAAGTTATTTACTATTTAAATGTGAGGCAGATAGTAATAATTATGATTATGCAGAAATATATTTGGAAATTAAGAGGAAGTGGTATATAAATTCTAGTGTCATGTAGTATTTAATTTAAAAATGAATGTTATTTAAGTTGATCTTAAGTCTGAAATGATGTTAATATACTTTGTTTCATGCTTATTTGATGAATGATCTGTCTAGTTTGGAAGCTACTAAGTTCCAACCTGTTACTCTTTTTGCTATTCTTTAATCTATCAATTATTTAACTATGCTTCACTGTCCCTTCCCCCACCATTAGGATATAAATGGTAGATAATTTCAGGGTATTGATGGGATATTTCATCTCTCTAAATAATTATCATTAAGTAAGATAAGTATTAATATTTAAATTTGCAGGTATGTCTTGAAAAAATGGAAGATATTCAGCTAGCCATGGTTATCGCCCGTTTATATGAATCTGAATTTGAGACGTCATCCACTTATATATCCATCCTAAATCAGAAGATTTTGGGTTGCCAAAAGGATGGCTCAGGATTCAGTTGCAAAAGATTACATCCCGATCCTTTCCTGCGTAGTCTTGCCTATTGGGTAATGAAAGATTACACCCGAGCCTTGGACACATTACTGGAACAAACACCAAAGGAGGATGATGAACATCAAGGTAGGACATTTTGTGGATTTCTTTTTTTCCTTTTTTAAAGGAAGAGACACTTTCTGAACTAATGTTCACTTAGATTAAGAAAAATCATTACCAGATTTGCTTTTCAACTTTGAGAATTTATCATCAAAATGTCTTGTGTGGCTAAAGGATTAGATAGGATTACCATCCTATTCTAATTACATGTATATTTAACAAGCATACAAAATGTTTGCCACATTCTGTAGCTCTTTTTACATAATCATATAGCCATTTTTTTAAATGGAAATTTTGGCTGTTACACATACTGGTTTGTCACATGGGCCTGGAAAAACTTTATGCCTCTGTGGTAAATTTTCTTTTTTCCTTGTTATCCTAAATAATTTAGATATTACAAGCACTTAAAGGATATTTATCAGCATTGTTTTCAATAATTTGAAAGGAATGGAACATTTTAAGTTTTTGTCAATAGAATAGTTAAATACATTTTAATATATCCACATATAGAAACAGTGTGTCATTAAAAATTGAGGTAGATACATGTGTTAATATGTGCTGTATTTTTAAGTGAAAAAAGTAAGATGCACAGCAGTGTGGTTCTTGTTGCATTTGGCGTATGTATGTTGTACAAACATGCACCTGAATGTGCACACATGTTATGTCTGCCTCCTCCATTTCCTTTGGTTGTTTCCTGAAACAAATAATAAGAAATGAAATACTGGTCATTGGTCACTGGCTGCCTTTTGGGAATAAAAATGAGGAGATCCTTGTCTTTGACTTTTGACAACTTGACCGTGTGCCTTGGAGAGGATCTTTTTAGGTTGAATCTATTTGGGATTATTTGAACACCCTGGACCTAGATGCCTATCTCCCAAGACTTGGGAATTTTGGGCTGTTACTTTATTAAATATGTTTTCCTCACCTTTTCCCTTTTCTTCTTCTTCTGGAATGCCCATAATATGAATATATGTTTACTTAATAGTGTCCCATAAATCTTGTAGGCTTTCTTCATTCTTTTTTTATGTTCCTCCTTCTTCCTTCTCCCCCCCCCCCACCTTTTTTTTTTTTTTTTTGGTTTGCTTGAGTTATTTCAAAAGACCTATTTTCAAGTTCAGAAATTCTTTCTTCTGCTTGGTCTAGTCTGTTGTTGAAGCTCTTGATTATATATTTTTTTCATTCATTGAATTTTTTAGCTCTAGTATTTCTGTTTGGTTCTTTTGTATGATATCTATCTCTCTGGTGAATTTCAAATTCACATCATGAATTCTTTTCCTGATTTCATTTAGTTGTATATCTGTATTCTTTTGTATCTGAATGAGTTTCCTTAAGACTATGATTTCCTTAAGAATTATTTTTCTGGCATATCATATGTTTCCTTATGACGGGTCTGTTACTGGAGAATTAGTATTTTCCTTTCCATTCTTTTCCTTTGGTGTCATATTTCCTTGCTTTCTCATGGTTGGTGTGTTTCTACATTGATTTCTATGCATCTGGTGGAAAAAGTTGCCTCTTCTAATTTTATGGAGTAGGTTTCATAGGGAAAGACTTGTTACTATGAATAGGTCCTGAGGTGTTGGTTTGGTGGAGTGCATTGGTTAGATGGATACAGTAGTATAGTCTCCATGTAGCTTCTTCACCTGTAATCCACATTAGTGGCATTTGCAATCCTCTCAGTTGCCTAGGCTGAAAGAGTTTGTGGTGATGGTCATGTAGTTTTGCCAGGGTGGGCTTGCTGGGCAGTTTTTCAGGTTGGGGTGCATATGTGCACACAATGGGTCAGCCAGCTTAGGGTCTGGTTGGCTGGGATTGGGGCCACAGGTCTGTTACTCTGGCCAGGAGTGTAGGTACATGGTCACTTGGCCAGCCTGGAGGTGTGCCTGCCAGAAGCAGCCCGCAGGGCTGTTTCTCAGGCCTCATATGTGGGCTCACGGCTCCTCAGCTGGCCTGGGGTTTTGTCTGCTAGGGGTGGGGACAAGGCTATTTCTCAGGCCCATGACACGATTGCATGGCTGCTTAGCTGGCCTGGGGGTGTTTCTGCAGGGTGTTTCCCATGGGTTATTTGTATACCTGTGATGCAGGTGCAGGGCTGCTCAGCTGGCCTGGGACTATGTTAGCTGGGGTGGCAGTGAGGCTGCTCCTCAGGCCTGAGGTGTGGGCATAAGGCTGCTCAGCTGGCATGGGGGCATTTCTGTTAGGGGCTCATGGGGCTGTTTCTCAGGTCTGAGACTGGTGCAAGGCTGTTCAACTGGCTAAGGGGTGTGCACACTGGGGGCAGCTTGCAGGGCTGTTTGACCAGGCTGGGATGTGTCCACCAGGGATGGCCCACAGGGCCGTGGAAGTGGGCTCTTGGCTGCTTGGCTGGCCTGGTGGTGTGCTGCCAGGGGCGGCCCGAAGAACTGTTTCTCAGGCTTTGATTGCAGGCGCAGGATCTTGGCAGGCCAGAACTCTGAGTGCAGGGAGCAGGGGCGCTGCAGGCTGTTTCTGAGGTCCTGAGTGTGGGCATGTAGCTGCTTTGCTGGCCTGGGGGCATATCAGCTGCTCATAGGCTTGGGGACCTCTCCCATTTGGGGGAGGGTATGTATGTAGTGGTTTGGCTGGCTCAAGGGCAGGTTCATCCTGGGCAAGACTGCCAGATTGTTTCTCTGACTAAAAGCATGATTGTAGCGGTTGATTTCCCTGCCATGCAGGACCAAAGTCATAGCCAGTCGTGGTCCTAGGCGCTGCATGGCTGGGATTGCAGCATTCAGCTACCTATGTGGGCTTGGAATGAAGACGGGGCCCCAGTGTTGGAGAGGTACAGTGATTCCTGGCCCCCAGAGCAGTGCGCATGCCAGAGGTGACTGGTCTCAAGATAGTGCTTGTGCTGCAGCAGCTTGGCTCACTGGCAGTAGGTGGAGGGCACACACCTTATGCTCCTAATCGGGGGCAGTGCCATTGTGTGAACTTCTGACATCTCTCCAAACTGGACACAGGGCTTGCAAGTACTGTGGGATTGTTCTTTTGTAAGGACTGTAGATGTTTGTGGTGGCCATGAGGGCTGGTGGGGATCTTCTGTTTACGTTTTCCCCTCTGCAATGAGAAGTTCTTCCTGACTCTGGGCAGATCCAGTCTGGGTGGGGGAGATAGGGCTGCAGAGGCCGGGTACCTCCACACTGCTCTCCTAGACTTGCAGTCACCACAGGTGCATCTCCACTCCCCTGCTGCACTCTAGTGCTATCCCTTTGACACTCCAGTCAAATCTTAGCTGTTTATTCATTGCCTTGGTCCTTTCTTTTCAGAGCATTCTGCTTCCTTTTAGTGGGGAATAATATTTAGAAACTATAGTTTGGGCACCAGGATCCTCATTGATACTAATCTTGTCATAATTTCTAGACTATTGCAATGAATGGAATTAGGAAATTTTTTTTCCTTAGAATTTAGGAGTTTACCCTGCTATTTCTCATGCACATATAGATTATAGGGTTCTTTCTTCTTAGATGTCGTTTGTGTCTTATAATGAAATGCTTGGATTCTCATGGCATGAACATAGTTATTTGCTGTCTATGTGCATATACGTTTCAGAATAATAATACAGATTTTTTTTTTTTTTTTTTTTTTTTGAGACGGAGTCTTGCTCTGTCACCCAGACTGAAGTGCAGTGGTGCAATCTCAGCTCACGGCAAGCTCCGCCTCCGGGGTTCACACCATTCTCCTGCCTCAGCCTCTCCGAGTAGCTGGGACTACAGGCGCCCGCCACCACGCCCGGCTAATTTTTTTGTATTTTTAGTAGAGACGGGGTTTCACCGTGGTCTCGGTCTCCTGACCTCGTGATCTGCCCGCCTCGGCCTCCCAAAGTGCTGGGATTACAGGCGTGAGCCACCGTGCCCGGCTAATACAGATATTTTTATAATAACATGATTCTGAACATAATTTAAGCTTTTTTGCAGAATTTTTTGGTTTTATGGTACATTCTGCTAAGGATGTACAGTCAAATTACTTGCTTTTAGCTCACTTTTTAGAGTTCATCTCTGTGTGATTATGCTACCAACTTGATAGACTGATTTGTTTAATTTTGCCTTTGGTGAATTGTGGTTTAGATTTGATTTTATTTTAAAATTATGTAAAATGTTGACATGGTGTTGAAGTAAAATATATAAAACCAGTGTATTTTCAGAGAAATCTAGTTCTTTTTTTCCCTGTTTTGCTCTCCCCTTTTAAGGAATCAATTAAAATTTTTTGTGTTTGTCTTCCATTTAAAAACGATAAGCCAATATGCATGAGTGTGTATTTGTATTTTCTCTTCACTGTCTTAGATAGATAAAAGGTAGCTTACTACATGTGCTTTCTGCATCTTCTTTTTCTTAGTGTATCCTGGACATCACTCTATAGTGACGGGAATCACTCCATAGCATATTGGGAAATTCTTTTTATTTCAGCTGTACAGTTTTAATGATTGTATGTGCCATAGTTTAACCTATCGTAGGTTAATATTTACATGTTGTTTGTTTGAAGAAATGCTGACGTATTTTATTGTTTTGTAATGTAAATACATATTAACAGAATGCTTTGTGATTTTATCTGTTTGATTTCTATAGTTATCATCAAGTCTTGTAACCCAGTGGCATTTAGTTTTTATAACTACCTTCGAACGCATCCTTTGCTCATTCGAAGAAATCTTGCCTCCCCTGAAGGAACTTTGGCAACCTTAGGTCTCAAAACTGAGAAGAACTTTGTTGATAAAATTAACCTCATAGAAAGAAAATTATTCTTTACCACTGCAAATGCTCATTTTAAAGTTGGATGCCCTGTTTTAGCCTTGGAGGTACTCTCCAAAATTCCAAAAGTAACCAAAATATCTGCCTTATCTGCAAAAAAAGATCAGCCTGACTTCATTTCTCACAAGATGGATGATGTACCTTCACAGTCAAAAGCTCTGAGTGATGGCAATGGAAGTTCTGGCATTGAATGGTCAAATGTAACTTCATCACAGTATGACTGGAGTCAGCCAATAGTAAAAGTTGATGAGGAACCTCTTAATCTTGATTGGGGTGAAGATCACGGCAGTGCCTTAGGTGAAGAGGAAGGCGATGCTGTTGGTTTAGTGATGAAAAGTACAGATGCCAGGGAAAAAGATAAACAATCAGATCAGAAGGCCTCAGACCCTAACATGTTATTAACACCTCAGGAAGAGGATGATCCTGAAGGTGATACTGAAGTTGATGTGATTGCTGAACAACTAAAATTCAGAGCTTGTTTAAAGATCCTTATGACTGAATTAAGAACATTGGCTACAGGTTATGAAGTAGATGGAGGAAAACTCAGATTTCAACTCTATAACTGGCTTGAAAAGGAAATTGCTGCCTTGCATGAGATATGTAATCATGAATCCGTTATTAAAGAGTATTCCAGTAAGACATATTCCAAAGTAGAGAGTGATCTACTGGATCAGGAAGAAATGGTAGACAAACCAGATATTGGTTCCTATGAGCGCCATCAAATAGAAAGAAGAAGATTGCAGGCCAAACGAGAGCATGCAGAAAGACGAAAGTCGTGGTTGCAGAAAAACCAAGATCTCCTGAGAGTATTTCTCAGCTACTGTAGCCTTCATGGGGCTCAAGGTGGTGGTTTGGCTTCAGTAAGGATGGAACTCAAATTTTTGCTACAAGAATCACAACAGGTGTGAATATCACTTTTTTTTTCAATGTTGGTTATTTCAATAATTTCAGTAGCTCTTCCAGTTATAGCTATAAAGCTCTTTTATTACTTTTTACTAGTTAATCTAAATATGTTCAGCTCCTCTCTTTATAGGAGGCAGATATTTATACTCTATGTGGTCTTAGACTGAAGTTTTGATAATAAGGAGTAGGCTTAAAAGCTTGAGAGTATTCTTGTGTCATGTTTATCTTTATACCATCTACATCTAGCATAGTACCTGGTACATACTGGGTGCTCAATAAATTTGTGTAGAATGAGTGATTGAACATATTCCCTTTACACAATGTTTATCACCAGTCTTTCTATCAGATAACTGATAAAATTTTTTTAACTACTTTGAAAAAAATAATTCACTATCACCCACAGGAAACTACAGTAAAGCAGCTCCAGTCTCCACTACCACTGCCTACCACCCTACCTCTGCTTTCAGCAAGTATTGCATCAACAAAAACAGTCATAGCTAATCCTGTATTGTACTTAAATAATCACATCCATGATATACTTTATACTATTGTTCAGATGAAAACACCACCTCATCCCAGTATTGAAGATGTGAAGGTAATGTAAAGTTTATGATCATTTGATATTATACACACTGAGAAGGTAAATATGTTATACCTGTCTTTTTATTCGAACTTAGAGGAAATATTTTAAAGTGCTACCTTTCTCACTCCTGATCAGTTCAAGACTATTAGTCCAATGAATATAATTTAAAAGTAAGTGTTCTTACTTCTGGAGAAGTTATTGTCTTCCTTTAAGACAGACAAGTACTTTTGGCAATAAAACGAATTTTCTTGACAGTATTCTTGCCACTTAATATCCCTTTAGATCCTCCATTCCCCTTAAGTGAACCATTAAGTTGGAAACATTTATGACTATTTGTTTACAGGCCAAGATATTATGAAAATACAAGTTGGGGAGTATCTGGGAGGGAACCGTGATTGGTCACAAATGGTCCCAGAGAGAGTGTCCTTATTACTGTTTCCTTGGTGGTTGTGTTTATTGGAGGCAACAGTTAGAGGCAATCAGAGTTTTGGCAGTTACTACTGGGAACTATATTGATACCCTGTGCTAAGATCTTAAAAACTGATACAGTCCAAGAAACACTAGGGAGCTTGGCAGGATCTGGGGAGCTGATCAGACTTTCACTGTCCCAGCCTAAGTGTATTTGTGCTATGCTTTTTCCAGTTCTAGTGGCTGATGCACAATTCAGGTCCCCTGTTTTCTTAGTTTTTATTTGTTTTGTTTGACAGGCACATTTAATCTCTGGCAGCACATTCTTCTAAAGGCCTGGCCATAACCAATTAGGGACTTCTCATCCATATTATGAATTAACCTGTATTAGTATTTTAGCAGAGATTATTTAAATCATTTGTTAGGTGAATAGGGACACGCAGAAAAGGCATAAAAAGCTTATGAATTCAAAGTAAACATTTCTAGTTCCTAGAAATTTGGATAAGGCTTTCAAAGAGTAATCTGTATAAGGTATGAAACTGTTTCTAAGGTCCCTTCAAATTTAAAGATTTTGTGAGTTTGAAAATATTGATTCAGTATAGCATTTCAGGGTGGTGGTTTTTTTTAATTATATGGAGAAATTTAAAACTTCCAAAATGTAAAATTCTAAGACTATCCTCAATTCATGAGTACCAAGTAAATTACTTTCTGGAAAATTAGCTGTTTCACACAGTGATTGACAAATTTACTAGAAAGATTTAATTCATTTTCATTGATAGGATTAAGTCTTTATTTTCATCAAGGTGAATTTCGTGAGGCAAGCTTAAATAAAAGCTCTGAAAATTCTATTCTTATTTTCTTCTGCTTTTTTTTGAATATTACTATTTAAGCTAATCGCTAGGCTAGGACAAATGCCTGTAATACGAACATTAGCACTTTGCTCAGGGCCTGGTAAACAGCAGGCTCACATTAAGTAAATGTTTGATTAAAATGTGTCTGAAACAATCAGCTTTATTGTGGCATGTGTATAAAGGTGGGTGACAGTTACTTTAGAAGATTTAAAGCAGAGCTAGTAGTCTCATCTAGGATTCAGTCTTATTTATGATGTTGCTAGGTTTCCTGGATGTCTTCTAATTTTTGAAATATTACTGTTGTGTAGAAATGTTAGTACAAAATGTAATTGTGACTGTTTTGGTTTTAGGTGCACACACTTCATTCACTAGCAGCATCACTTTCTGCATCAATTTACCAAGCATTATGTGACAGTCATAGCTACAGGTAAAAAAAAATCACCCAAAATAGTATTAATACAGCAAAAACATTAAACTGTTCCAGAGTTATATTAAGTTTCTATTTCTTAGGGACTGAAAAATCCCTAAATATGACTGCCATGATATTTTAATAGATGCGAGAGAATCAGAAATAAAATAATTATTTGTTTAGTTATCAGCTAGTAGTCAACAGAGAAATATAGAAAGTAACAAATAGTAAATGTAAATTACCATCATTACCATCCTTTTTGTTTTTAAGAAAGAAGAGTTCACTGTCCATAATAACTTATAATATGAAATTTTCTAATTGTTTTTCCTTAGAAACAATTTCTTTTTGCATTGGATTAGCAGCTATTTAATTATCCATTGAAATAAAAAATACTTTTGAAAAATGAAAAAGTACATTCCTAAAATGGAATTATTTAAATTACTTTTACCTACCCATTTACATATGATGTAAAAGTCTTTGGAAGTGATATCAATTAGAAGAAATGGATTGAATTTTTCTAAATGTAAAATTGCCTTCATTAGTGTGTACTTTGCATTTTAATGACTAGAGCAATGTAAGTAGCAAGAAATTGAATCACTTGGAAAGATAACCTAGATTTAAATAAATTATGTTAATAAATGAAAAGTTTATAATAGTAGATTCACATTAAATTGATATTAAATATATTTCTAACTTTCTTTCTTGTAATGGTAGCAGCCTTTTGTGGGAACATTTGGTATCAAGTAAAGAATTATCTATCAAAATGGCCTGTACTCTGATTGTAACCTAATTAGGCTGTGTCTAAATAACTCCAAAGATTAGAAATGTAAATAAGGAAAAAGTTGATTTAGTTGACTCTTGTCAGCTAAATGATCAAAGATAACTTGTTTGATGTCAGTCACCATTAAAATGGCACCAAATGAAAATGCAAATACATTGTTTTTAAATATATATTTTCCAGTTGGTCGGCCATGATTTACTAGACTCAGCTTGGCTTTCCGCTTTTATATTTTCCACAACTTCACAAAGATAGCCATTATAGAGAGGGAAGTAAATATGATTAAATAATATTTAGGGACATTTGGTTTTAGGTTTAGGTATTTCTAAAATGTGATTCTCTAGGTTTTAGTTCATATTTTAATTTAGGGTTAAGCTTGCACAACTTTGCAGAGAAAAGAAATGCAACCCACTAGTACCCTGAAACTTTCTGCCTACTGTATCCTACTACCAACAGTAGTCTCCTTACCTCAGACTTTGTAAAAACACAAAATAAAAATTACTGCAAATAGAAAAGATTTTAAAGTATTAAAGTGGCATCTGGAAAAAACTCTAAAGGAATAAGTGTCATCTGCCCAACATAGTAAAATTTGTTATTTTGTTTAAAAAAATTCAATAAGCATTTGTAACTAATTTCAGTAATTTTCTAAAATAAATTTTTATTAGAACAGTGAATGCATTTTAAGAATTTTTGTTTCTTAAAATAGGTGTCTAAAATAGATGATGTACATAAAGTGCAGTTTTTTATTACCTCTCTTAGGATGATAAATAACTGAACCTATTTGTTTTAGCAGTCAAACAGAAGGAAATCAGTTTACAGGAATGGCTTATCAAGGACTTCTTTTAAGTGATCGTAGAAGACTAAGGACAGAAAGCATTGAAGAACATGCAACACCAAATTCATCTCCTGCTCAATGGCCTGGTGAGAATTTAAATGATTAAAAAAAAAAATCTTCTAGTTGGCAGTTTCTTCTTAAAAGCCTACTGACCAGTTTCCTGCTTGTTGCTGGATTTAGTGAGTGGTTTCTTTCTTTCTTTGTTTTTTGATGATGATTTTCTGCTATGGATTAGGAACTATTAAGTACTGCAATATTGTCTGAAGACTCAGGAAGTTAAGGCTTCATAAAACCAACTGTGTTAACCAACATAAAAAAGCAATGTCTTAACAATCCTTCATAAGGATGGAGCACATTATCTTCCTTAGAAATTTTAAATTAGAGTCTTAGAAAATCACAGACATATTTTCAGACATACCAGAGAAAATACAGTTGTTCTCAGGCGTGTGAATTTATGTATTGGGGTAGGAGTGACTATTCTATGGTACATATATCATGCTGTCTGACAGTCCTTTTTTTCTTGTTGGCTCTCTTTCTCATTCTCTACATCAGTTATTTCAAAACTTCTCCACTCTCTTGAATATCCTAAGTGTATATTTCAGATTACTTTAACCATTGCCTTGTAGAAACACATTGTTTTCATTTTAACCTCTTATTTCAAAATAATTTCAGACTTGCAAAAAATTGCAAATATAATACTAAATTTCACCCAGATTCCCCAAATGTTAACATTTTACCATGCTTGCTTTATCATTCATGTCTTCTATCTCACTCACTTGCTATGTTTGTGTATCTAAGTGTATTTTTTCTGAAAAATTTGAGAGTAAGTTGCAGACCAGATATCCCTTTCCATCTAAACATTTCAATGTGTGTTTCCTATAAACAGACATTCTCACATAATTATCCAATTTAACATTTATGTTCTCTAATCTACAGACCGTTTTTGAATTTTGCCAGTTGTCCCACTAATGTGCTTTTGGGGGCCTATATGTAACATTTAGTTGTCATGTCTTATTAGTCTCCTCTTATATGGAGTAAAGTCTTCCTTCTTTCTCTTTCACAACTTGGACACTTTTGAAGAGTACCAGCCAGTTATTTTTTTAAGTGTCCCTCAATTTGGGCATTTCTGATTTTTTTTTCTTTCTTTATGTTTGTTTATTTTATTTTTTTTTGAGACAGAGTCTTGCTCTGTTGCCCAGGCTGGAGTGCAGTGGCGCGATCTCGGCTCACTGCAACCTCTGCCTCCTGGGTTCAAGCAATTCTCCTGTCTCAGCCTCCTGAGTAGCTGGGACTACAGACACATAACACCATGACCGGCTAATTATTTTGTATTTTTAGTAAAGACAGGGTTTCACCATATTGGACAGGCTGGTCTCGAACTCCTGACCTCAGGTGATCCACCTGCCTCGGCCTCCCAAAGTGCTGGGATTACAGGTGTGAGCCACCGTGCCCAGCCCTGATTTTTTTCTTAATGTTGGATTCAGATTATGTATTTTTTGGCAGGGATACCACAAAAAAGATATGCCTTTCTCAGTAGGCGATATCAAGAGGCATATGATGTCATTTGGCCCCAGCTGCTGTTCACTTTGATCACTTGGTAAGGTGGTTTCTGCCAAGTTTCTCCATTGTAAAGTTACTTTTTTTTCCTTTGTAATTAATCAGTATCTTGTGAAGAGTTAGTTTGAGACTGTGTAAAATATTATATTTTCACTTGCTAATTTTAGCATCTAGTGATGATTTTTGCCTGAATCAGGTATTACTGTGGGGTTACTAGATGGTAATTTTCTAATGCTATCACTCATTTTATGTATTAGTTGAAATTCTACTTTAAGGAAGAGCTTCCCCTTCTCACCTTTTGTTTGTCTACTCATTTATTATATCAGTGTAGACAAATGGATGATTTTATTCTGTAGTCTATAATCCATTCCTATCATTATTTATTTTGTTGCTCAAATTATGGAAATATTTTGTAAAATATAAATGCATAATTTTGGATAAGTTGCAAATCTGGATTTTTTTTTCCTTCTGGTGCTTCATCCTGACATACGTCTTATGATTTTATATACCCTTATAGGTGTGAGCTCACTTATTAATCTCTTGAGTTCAGCCCAAGATGAAGACCAGCCAAAACTGAACATTTTGCTATGTGAAGCTGTTGTTGCTGTTTACTTAAGTTTATTGATACATGCTCTTGCCACAAATTCCTCCAGTGAATTATTTCGGCTTGCAGCCCACCCATTAAATAATCGAATGTGGGCTGCTGTTTTTGGAGGCGGTGTAAAACTTGTTGTGAAACCTCGAAGACAATCAGAAAATATTTCAGGTAAGATACGTTTGATACCAGTAATGTATGTAAATGTTAATCATTTTGAATGTTAAAAATTTTTTTAATGTTTTAAGAAATTTCACTTTGAAAATAAGTGATGCTTAAAGTATAATCACTCTTGTTATGACAGCAAATAATTAAACCCATGATATAATAAACATATAGTTTGTTACTTTTATTTTTATAGAAATAACATTTTTGAGGTTGATAAAGCAGGACATGTTTGAAGAAGATTAAAAATAGAGGAAAGGTAAAGGTAAATACAGAAAAAATGTTAAGGAACAAAGTCATACAAAAAGAATAGTTCCTAAGAAAATAAAATGAAAAAAAAAGCAAAAACAAAAAGGATAGTTCTTAATTACAGAAAGAAAATTTAAGTAAGTGTTCAAAATCTTTAGCGCATATCAGCAGTTGGCTTCAGATTAAATGTATGGTCATGTGCAAGATAGCCATTCCAATCATACACACAGTTTTTAAATTCTGTTTTTTTATTCTCCAAAATATGTTCCTTTAGTCTTCAATGTGATAGTATTATTCCATTTTCCTTGTGTGTTTCTTCTTCCCTCATGGCCAGAATATATTTTTCATCCCACTTTTGAAGATGGTAGGATATGGTGAGGTATAGACTGATGCTGCAGGAAAGATTTCTATCTTGATGCTGATATATAGAAATCATCTTAATTCATCCTTAGAAATGGACATACTACAGATGAGAAATCAGTGGCACACAAGTTTAAATGACACTAACCTCTGTCTTCATTGTCTGTGATTGAGTTAAATAAATAGGTTCCTGTGTAAGTCATTGTAAGGGAGATGATCTTATCAACTCCCACTGCTTCCATTCCATTAAATGTGGATATCTCTGAATCTTTTTCTTGCTGCTTGGTTATAGTCCACTTTAAATTTAAAAGTTTTTCTCCAAAATTGTTTATTTCTCTGCCTGAGTTTTCTGATTTTTTGTTCATGGTAATTTATCCATCAAATCATCCATGCTTAAAACCTGCCAGTACATATTTATATTTGCATTAATATATTCACTTAACACCTATCAGGCAATTAACAAATGATATTTCAGGTAATGATAAGAACTGTGATAAAAATGGAGTAAGTGGAAAGAGAGTGATGAGGGAATGAGAATGGACCAGTTTAGTTAAGGTGGTTGGGAGACATATTTCTGATGAGATAGCATTTGAGCAGAGCTGTAAGGAAGTTGGGAATCACACCATGTGGATATCTGAGACCAGAGCATTCCAGGCAGATGAATGCAAAGGTCCTGAGGTAGAATTGAGTTTGGCCTTTTCCAAGAACTACCCAGGGACCATCATGGCGCTCATGAAGAGGTGGAGTGTTGTGGGAGATGAGAATAGAAAAGTAGCTGGGGCAAGGTCCTTTAGGATCATGGTAAAAGTGTTAGTTGTTCTAAAGAAAGAGAGGAGTGACATAATCTGATTCAGCTTTTCAAAAGAACCGGTCTAGCTGCTTTGTGGAGAATAGACTGGGTAACATAAATAAGAGTAGGAAGGCTGGTGGTAGGGAGGCTAGTCCACTTAAAAGATAATTGTGGGTTACCATCAAGGATGAAAGGATCAACAAAGTGTGGTATATTCGTGCAGTGGAGTGTTACTCAGCTATAAAAGGAATGAAGTACTAATGCATACTATAATCTGTATGAACTCAAAAATAGGCTAAGCCAAAGAAGCCAGACACAAAAAGTATCATATTGTCTGGCTCCATTTATATGAAATATCCTGAATAGGTAAATCCATAGAGACAGAAAGTAGACTATGGTTGCCATGGGCTAGCGGGAGGGAGAAATAAGGAGTGACTGCTTATTGGGTATAGGGTTTCCTTTTGGAGTGAGGAGAATGCTCTGGAACTAGATAGAGGTGGTGGTTGCATGACATGTTAAATGTACTAAATGTCACTGAATTGTACACGTTAAAATTGTTAATTTTATGTTATGTAAATTTTGCCTTAATTAAAAAATAATAGTGGTTCATCCTAGGATGCTAGTTATGGTCAGAGTGAAAAGTGATCATATTCTGGGTATAGTCTGAGGTTAGAGCCAATGGATTTGTTGATGAATTGTGTCTGGGGTAGGGAAGAAAGAAGAGTTGAGATAAAATTATTTTCTGTGATGGGGAGGTTTAGGAGAGGAGCAGGTTGACTTCTACTTTCTGGCCCTCCCATACCCAATTCCTGAATCCTTTTGCTATTTCTTTTGTGTATCACTCATATACAACCCTTCCTCTACTTTTTACCACCCACCATATTAGTGCAGGCTGTTCTTATGTCATCTTCCATCTTCCTTTCTAATTGATCAGACAAGCCATACCTCATTGTGTGACTAAAACTTGAGGTGTTAGTGAGAATTGCCCAAAACATAAGTTCCCAGGTTCATAGCCACAGACTTGTCCTAACCTAACTCTAGACTTTGTTGTTGATATTACTTCCCTCCGTGACTCCTGTCTACCAAAAGTAATTTACTCCTCATTTACCCAAACCTTCTTTGATTATTTGTTTATGTTGTCCTTTTCCATTTTCCCATTGAACTTCTGCCCTTCTTTTAAGGCACACTATTAAATTCTACATATTCAGTGAATCTTTCTTGAACCTCATAGCCAGGGATAATCAGTCAGTCACTCACTTTAATATTTATTGAGTATACCACTTATTTAGTATATTTTATATAGAATTACTTTAGTCCTTATTTTATGGAGCACATGGCAAGATATCCTTTAATGCTTTATCTCCATCTGCATCTCTGCCATGACTGCTGGAAAGCTGATTCAGTAACTAGAAAAGTTTAGAAGCACAGGAATAAGTAATTTAGTCTAGACCAAAACATGGCAAGAGTGGGATAAAAAGAAAGCTTAACTCTGTCAATTAACAATGGAAAATGAATGCTAGATTCTTTTTTTCCTTCTATCTTCATTTAGCACCTCCTGTCCTTTCTGAAGACATAGATAAACACCGTAGGAGATTTAACATGAGAATGCTCGTCCCTGGAAGGCCTGTAAAAGATGCTACCCCCCCACCGGTGCCTGTAGAAAGACCATCTTACAAAGAAAAATTTATTCCTCCCGAACTTAGTATGTGGGATTATTTTGTTGCAAAGGTAAGGAGTGTGAGGAATGCAAGCTTTAAGAGAAGTGTATCATCTGTTTTATTAACTCTTGCATGTGTCTCACATAGGAATGATGGGGTAGCTTTTGGATCGAATCACCATAGTTAAGACGTTTAATTTATTAAGTCCAGAAACTGAATAGTCATAGTAAATTCAAGGATGATCAGTTACCTGATGATGTAGGAGACAAATTAAAATCACATGGGAGTTATGTATAAATCAGAAGTCAGGTTATTATATAATCAGCACCATCTTTTTCAAGTGATTGGAATACTTGTATCTACCATCTAGGCACCCCTCTTCTAATTATCATTGGCTCCCTTGGTAAGCATGGAATTAGAATAGAAGGAGATGGATGGACATTTGGGGGTTTAATCAGGCCATGATGAGGCCCCATGATACATCTCTGTTTCCCCAGCGCAAAGGAAACTTCTCAGGGGATCAGAATACTCATGGTGACTAGATCTGGTATAGCCCCATTTCATACACATGCTGGGTGCATGCTAATGTTTGCTTTTCTGCACTTTGCTTTTTTGAGCTCATGATTCTCCTTCTATTGGTATGTTTCACTCTTTACATGTGTTAACTCTGTTGTCACCTTGCTGTGCATACACATTAGGGAATACATCTCCAGAGTCATGCCTCTTCCCATTTTTAGATTTTTATTAGATCTCAGAGTTATTGAGGTGCTGATCCCACTCCGTTTTTTGTATGCTAAGCTGATCCTTAAGTCTTTCAACATGAGTTTGGAAGCTTTGTTTTGTTATCTAAAGACTTTGAGGCCAGGTGCAGTGGCTCATACCTGTAACCTCAGCACTTTGGGAGGCTGAGGTGGAAGGATTGCTTACATCCAGGAGTTTGAGACCAGCCTGGGTAACATAGACCATGTCTCTACCAAAAAAATGTAAAAACGTAGGTGCAGTGCTGTTTGCTTGTAGTCCTAGCTACTTGAAAGGCTGAGGTGAGAGGATTGCTTGAGCCCAGGAGGTCAACGTTGCAGTGAGCCATGATTGTGCGACTGCACGCCAGCCTGGGTGTCGGACTGAGACAGTGTCTCAAAAAAAAAAAGACTTTGGTTACGTCAGTGGTTCTCAAAGTATGGTCTCAGAACCGGCAGCATCAGCATTCCTTGGGAACTTGTTTGAAATGCAGATTCTTGGGTCTTCCCTCAGACCCCTCAATCAGAAACTCTGGGAGTGAGAACCAACAATCTATGTCTTAACAAGCTCTCCAGATGGTTCTAATGTGTGCTGAAGTTTGAGAACTATGGGCTTAGGCACATTGTGAGTGCAGACTTCCAGGTTTACACTCTATCAGGGTCCGAGTTATACTTCCAGAGTCATTCTGGCCTATCCCTTAAGGCTGCCTGTTGAGTTGCACTTAATTGTATTTAGCTAATAAACCAGGGAAGTAATAAAGTACTCTTAAAAATGTATAGGCAGTTCCCACTCCTACCTTTTTAAAATTTTTATTTGCCATAAATGAAAGCTCATTGCATCATTAATGTGAGTGATAACAACATTAAGATTTGTAAATGGCAATCTGCTAAATTAATTTTTGTTTTTCAAAAATGTTTCCTCCTGATACATGTTCTGAAAATTTGGAAAACGCAAAATGTTATAAAGAAGGAAAATAGCACTCATCTATGCAGCAAAGATAACTGTTACCACTGTGGCCAATTTACTATTAATCTTTTTTCCTCAGATTAAAAAAATAAATAATTGAATCAGTATATGTAGTTTTTTTCTGTTAACATTAACAAGGTAAACAGTTTTTATACCATTAAAAACTCATATAGCTATCATTTTTAAAACTTTAGTGTAGAAAACTTCCAACATACACAAAAGGAGAGATAATGGCATATGAATCTTTTATCTACCATCATGTAGCTTCAAAAATTATCTACTCATGGACAGTCTTGTTTCATTTATACCTCTCCCCACTACTTAGATTGTTTGGAAGCAAATCCAAACATCATGAAATTTCATTCAAAAATATTTCAGTATTTATTTTTGAAAAAAACAAAAAGGGTTTTAAATAGGTCTACACTAGTGTTACACCCACAGAAGCACACCCACAATTCTCTAATATTATCACATATTCAGACAGTATTCACATTTCACCAATTGCATCTTAAATGTTTTTATATAGTTGATTTGTTCAAATCAGGATCTAAAATATGATTCATACCTTGCAAGTGGTTGCTACATCTTCAGTCTCTTTTAATCTATAGGCTCTACCTCCATCTCGCTCTTTTTTTTTTTTTTAACTTAACTCCCATCTTTTTCGTTTGCCCTGAAAGAATTTTGACCTTTAGAATTTTTCAATGGATTTTGCGATGGCATCACCATATTTTGTTCCTCTGAATCTTGTAAAGTGAAAATTAAATCTAATTTCATTCTGATTGGATAGGAAGAGGGAGTGCAGGATTAACTTCATAGGTGGTTTTGTATATTTCTGTCAGGAAGCTTTTTATGATTTTAGTTGATCTTTGCCTACATTTATTATTTCAGTGAAAGTTTTAAATTATGATAATATAATCCTGTCATTCATTTTTCATGTATTTGCTGGAATGTCTCTTCAACCTATTCAGTTACCCTGAAGTACATTTTGAGTTGGAAAGACAGGATAAATGCTTTATTCTTTTGCTTTTGTGTACCAGTTTTCAAAATGATGACTTGGTTCCCAAGCATCCTTCAGAGGAGGCCAGTGAGTTTTGTTTTGCTTTCAGTTTTGTTATGAGCTTATAGATTTAAACATATTTTATATGTTTTAATCCATTGCAGTTATTTTTTTCTCATGGGGACTCAGATCATCCATCTTTGCCAGTGAGAGCCTCTTCCACAGTTGGCTCCGAATCTTTTTGAGATTATTCCACTAGTGTTTGAGTTTGCCTGCTTTCTAGTTTTATTCTAGGCTAATCATGTATATTTCCTGCCGGTGACTGAGAACAATCTTTTTTTTAAAATAACCTGGTTCCTTTTTGTGAGAAATTATATTTAGAAACTACAGTCAGAAGCTGGGGTGCTCACTCTTACTTGGTTGATCATTGTTTCTAGATAAGCATCAATTATAGTGACCATGTAACTTTTCACTTTGATGAATACACTATAGTTTACCTAATTAGTGATTTGATGTTTATAATGCCAAGAATAGTATCTTTTAAAATATGTCTTGTTCATGAGCAGATTATTTCCTTAAGAAGTACTAGGTCAGGCCCAGTGCGGTGGCTCACGCCTGTAATCCCAGCACTTTGGGAGGCTGAGGTGGGCGGATCACGAGGTCAGGAGATTGAGACCATCCTGGCTAACACGGTGAAACCCCATCTCTACTAAAAATACAAAAAATTAGCCGGGCATGGTGGCAGGCGCCTGTAGTCCCAGCTACTCGGGAGGCTGAGGCAGGAGAATGGCCTGAACCCAGGAGGTGGAGCTTGCAGTGAGCTGAGATTGCACCACTGCACTCCAGCCTGGGCAACAGAGCGAGACTCCGTCTAAAAAAAAAAAAGAAAAAAAAAGAAAAAGAAGTACTAGGTCCAAGGCTATAAACTTAAATAAGGCTTTTAATACATATCGCCAGATTATTTTCCACATTACTAATTTGTACTCTCTTGAGAATAGTGAGAGGATGCATCTGACTTTACCCCCTTATTAGCATTAAGTATTCCTTTTTCATTTTAGTTAATTTGATAGATTAAATGATTTTTATTTTCTGTTAGTGACATTAAAATTTTAATGATCTTATTGCCATTTGATTTTCCAATTTGAGGTATTGACTGTTCACATTCTTACCTAAATTATCTATTGAGATTATGGTGTTTTTCCTTTTTATGGATACTTTATCTAGGGATATTATTAATTTATCTTGTTAAGCTTTTTCTAGTTTACTTGCTTTAAAATTTTGTTTATTATGCATTTGAAGTTTTAAAAAGTTTATCATGCACAGAAATTTTAAAAAGTTTAAAAATTAGATCTATCCATACATTTCCTTATTGATTACATTGTTTTTAAGCAGAAGTCTTTTCCACTAATAAATGTTTACATTTATTTTACCTTCCTTCTCTGTTTCCTCCTGTTCTTTTTCGTTCTCCTCCTCCTTAACTTTTAATTCTCTTATTTATCTAGAATAAAGTGAGGAACAGACTGGATCAGACTTCATCTCCCATTCCCACACTTAGCTAACTAGTTGTTCCATTATTATTTATTAAATAATCTTTCCTTTTCTCCCACTGACTTAAGATGTTACCTTTGTCAGATTAACTTCTTATATGTATATGATTTTTGTATTATATTTTTGCATCAATCAATTACTAGACTACATTTTTCTTAGTTTAATATCCACTAAAAAAAAATGGGATTTTTTTATTTAAAAAAAATTCCCCAGCTAATCTCATCTATTTTTTCTTCTCTACGAACTTCAGAATCATTTTAAAGTTCCAAAACAGGAAGATAAATTCCCAGGGAGATTTTTATTGAAATTATTTAAAACCTATATAAATTAACTTATAAAGAATTACAGTTTTTACACATTTCAGTCCTTCCCTTCATATAATTTTATAAAGATTTATAATTTCCTTCACAATAGCTCTCTCACAGCTTTCATAGTTTGTCCTTTTGTATTTCTTTAGACTTTTCTAACTATTTATTGCTGATCTATAAGAAGAAAACTATTGATTTAAAAAAATTTCATATCTAGCTATTCAGTTATTGAATCTGAGAGTTTTACCTAGTCATCTTGACTTTTGTAGATGTAGCGTCATCTGCAAAAGAATATTTTTACTTATGCTGACACCATTTAAAATGTTTACTTTTATGTTAGAACAAAAATAATTATATACTAAAAATATTTTCTATATTAAATATATAATATGTGTTATATAAATATATTTTATATGTTTATGAAATTATAATCTTTAAAAAAAATTTTACCTTTTATTGCAGCCATTTCTTCCTTTGTCTGATAGTGGTGTTATATATGATTCTGATGAAAGCATTCATAGTGATGAAGAAGATGATGCCTTTTTTTCAGATACACAAATACAGGAGCACCAAGATCCAAATTCCTATAGGTAAATAAGACTTTTCTTTCTTTTTTTCTTTTGGCTTTTTGTAGAAAATCCCAGTGTTATTAATTTTAAATAACATTATTATCCTGAATTTATATAAGAAATGACTTATGTTTCCAGGTTACAAATTCTGCACCTTTGAGGTCAATGTCTACATAGTGTTTTCTCCACCTCCAAAGACTAGCTTTTATGGAGAATGCAAACACAAGCATCTTTAGTGAGGAAAAAATATGTAACTCACGGATATACTATTAGAATTTAATATATAAATTATTGGTATACTATTAGGTTCCATGTGACTATGTGGTAAATCTTTTTCCATGAGGTAATTTTCAGCAAGTGTAATATAGTATTGCAAGTTTTTTATATTCAGTGACCACAGAGGTGCCATTTTTGCGTAGTAAATTTCAGTGACAGCTTTTTTTCTGGGTTGGCGAGTGGGCTAAACAGTTGGCAGGGAACACCACTCTGTTTCTCCCATGATTTTATTTTTCACTTAAAGACTCTTTTTGCCCCTCCTTGAACAGCTGGGCTCTTCTACATTTGACGATGGTTAAACTAGCACTTCACAATGTCAAGAATTTCTTCCCTATTGCTGGACTGGAATTCTCTGGTGAGTTTGGAATTTAAAAATTAATGTTATTAAGTATAATAAATTGCCATCAAGTTTCTCTTTACAAAATCTATATATAAGATCATTTGGTACTTAAAAAATAGTGCATTAGATATTTTATAAAGTCTTGTTTATTTTAGGCTCCAATCTGTGACTTTATTTTTATTTTTTTAGATAGAGTCTCACTCTGTTGCCCAGGCTGTAGTGCAGTGGTGCGATCACAGCTCACTGCAAACTCCGCCTCTTAGGCTCAAGCCATCCTCCCACCTCAGTCTCCTGAGTAGCTGGGACTATAGATGTGCCACCATGCTGGGCTAATTTTTGTATTTTTTGTAAGAGACAAAGTTTCACCACGTTACCCAGGCTAGTCTTGAACTCCTGGGCTCAAACGATCCACCTGCTTTGGCCTCCTAAAGTGCTGAGATTACAGGTGTGAGCCACCACACCTGGCTTCAGTCTAATACTTTAGTTTGTATCAAGAATTACTCTCTACACGGAAGACTGAGAAAGAGCAGAAACCCACTTCTGTTTTGTTGAAAGCATTAAGAATCTAAACTGTATTACATTAACATTTGCAGATTTATTTGTATTTTCAGAAGTTTTGTCTCTGAGAATTCAGATTCTATAAATATTTGGGTGATGATCGATATTTTTTATTAAAATAAATAACATATTCTGTCACCTTGTAGAGCTGCCTGTAACATCACCATTAGGTATTGCTGTGGTCAAAAACTTGGAGAACTGGGAACAGATCTTGCAAGAGAAAATGGATCAGTTTGAAGGTCCACCCCCTAACTATATCAACACATATCCAACTGACCTTTCAGTGGGAGCTGGACCAGCTATTCTTCGAAATAAAGCAATGCTAGAACCTGAAAATACCCCATTCAAGTAAGAAAGCTCTTATAATGCTGATAAAGAGTGTAGCTTAACTTTTCTGGAAGACAGTTTGGCTAAATATGCCAGTATACTTTAAAACATTCATAATTTTGAACCTGCAGTCCTATTTTTAGCAGAATACTCTTAAGAAAAATATCAGAAATTTGAATAGAATTTTTTCCCAGTATCATCTGTAATTCATAGACATTCCATTTACGTAAAGGAAAAAGTCGTTATTGTATTAATTTCCGGTGTGATGTTTTTTGTTTGTTTGAGACAAGGTCTCACTCTGTCACCCAGGATGGAGTGCAGTGGTGCAATCTTAACTCACTGCAGCCTCAACCTCCTGGGCTCAACTCATCTTTTTCACCTCTGCCTCCTGAGTAGCTGGAACAACAGGCGAGCGCCACCGGCTAATTTTTTTTGTATTTTTTGTAGAGACAGGGTTTCACCATGTTGCCCACACTGGTCTCAAACTCCGGGGCTCAAGCAGTCCTCGGTCTTGGCCTCCCAAAGTGCTGGGATTACAGGCATGCGCCACTGCGTGCGGCATATTTATGTTCTTATTGTCAGAACTCTTACAGAATTTTTTTTCTGACAATCTATATATGCAAATAAGGTGCTTCTGACTTTTGTCAGTAATTTAACAGTAAACACATTACAGGTTTTTAACTGATGTTTTGATCTTTTACCTGCCGATCTAGGTCTCTTTTGATAAGCAGCATGCTTTTTTTTTTTTGAGGTAGTGGACCCTGATTAATAGTATTTACTATTAAAATAAGCTTGAAAGAACAAAGCTTTTTAGCTTGTTAGGCTGTTAGAATTGACATCTATGACTTATATTCATTGCTGATATGCTTTAACCAAGAGAACCAATATAAAGTATAATTTAAAAAGAGAATAATAAGAGATTCATTTGACTCTCAGCTTAACTGGTTCATTCAGTGTAATTAGAGAATTAGTTGCTAGTTGAAATGATTTTTAGGAGAACTAAAAATTAAAAGTAAACTGTACAGTTTTGTTGAGCTTAATGCTGTGTCCTCTCTGCAATAGATTGTGAAGATTTTAAAAATAAATATCTGCAAATATAAACATATTTTCTATAGATTAAAGTAGTGTGATATGTTACTTTTTTTAATAGGTCCCGGGATTCTTCTGCATTTCCAGTCAAACGACTTTGGCATTTCCTTGTTAAACAAGAAGTCCTTCAAGAGACATTTATTAGATATATTTTCACTAAGAAAAGAAAGCAGAGTGAGGTATTTTGAGAAAAATATTTTCTATTGTAATTTTTTAGTTTTCTTTAACATTTCTAAGGAAATCGGTGCTTGATTTATTCTGAAATTTTCTTTCTGGTTGGGTAATAGTCAAAGTTCACTAAACTACTGTGAACTACTTTTAAGATAAAACCTTATAATTTTCATTTTGTAGCAATGAAACAACATAGGTACTTTGATAAATTACATATATTCAAGTGAAAGTTGGTACTTTATAGTATTTGTTATTAGGTTTTTACATGTAATAAACATTGTGATGGATGGTTTGAGGAATTTAATATATAAGCTTACTCTATAGTACTCTCCAAATATGTATTTAAAATATAAAATAGCCCTTTAAAAGCATTTTATTTACTTAGCACTTAGAAGTGAACAGAATGATTATTTGAAGCAACAAATTCAGGATACTTTTGTGAGAGAATAAACTACAGAAATAGCAAATACAAGATGAAGGAAGATTGCTCTTACAAAGCAAGACAGAGGTTCTGCATTGCATGGTTATTTTTAAGCTAATACAATTAGTAATGTAATAGCAGACATGGTTCAAGAAGAATCAGCAGTTTGGGAGATTGGCAAATGACCTCTTCCTTATAAAAGTAGGACCTTTTATGTGAGCATTTCAGTCTGTTTGGCTATTTAGTGAGGTAATTAGTGAGGTAATGAGCAGTTTGAAGAGTGTTCAGAGGTGTCTGATATAATTAAAGATTTGGCAAACATGGCCAGGCACGGTGGCTCACGCCTGTAATCCCAACACTTTGGGAGGCCGAGGCGGGCAGATCACCTGAAGTCAGGAGTTCGTGACCAGCCTGACCAACATGGAGAAACCCCATCTCTACTAAAAATACAAAAGATTAGCCAGGTGTGGTGGCGCATGTCTGTAATCCCAGCTACTCGGGAGGCTGAGGTAAGAGAATTGCTTGAACCCGAGAGGCAGAGGTTGCGGTGAGCCAAGATTGTGCCATTGCACTCCAGCCTGGGCAACAAGAGCAAAACTCCGTCTCAAAAAAAATAAAGATTTGGCAAACACAATCAATGAGAAGAGAATAAATAAATTATATTTCACTTAGAAAAGTGAAAACAGAGAGAGTTCATATGGCTCGATTTCCCGAGATAAAGTATAAAACTGCTTCTCAGTTTTCCCTCATGCCTAGGGCAGTGGAACCTACCATACTTGTTCTTTTTCCCACTCACCCACTTACCTGAATGGTAATTGTGGTCAGCCCTTCTGAACAGTCATTTGTTTTCTCTATGGATTTAAAAATATGTACTTAAATGAGGAAGTAGAAGAATGAACTGTAGAGACCTTTTGAGTCCAGTTATAAGCTTTTTCATAATAAAAGACCCTTATGGCATTGAAATTATTGATGTGACTTGGTTAGGGAAATCAGAGGCATATTATTTGCCTCTTTCATTTAAACCACTGTGTATAGCATTTCCTATAGTGATGCTGAGTCCAAATTCCATAAACTAAGATATAGGAATCTAAGATAGTGATTTAAAATAAAAGATTTTAGCCAGGCACAGTGGCTCACACCTGTAATCCTAGCACTAGGTGGGGGATCTCCTGAGCTCAGGGGTTTGAGACCAGCCTGGCAACATGGTGAAACCCCGAATCTACTAAAAATACAAAACAATTATCCAGGTGTGATGGTGTATGCTTGTAATCCCAGCTACTTGCAGGGCTGAGGCAGGAGGATTGCTTGAGCTCAGGAGGTGGAGGTTGTTGTATGCTTGTAATCCCAGCTACTTGCAGGGCTGAGGCAGGAGGATTGCTTGAGCCCAGGAGGTGGAGGTTGTAGTGAGCTGAGATCACACACCACTGCACTCCAGCCTGGGTAACAAAGTGAGACCCTATCTTAATAAGATTTCTGGTCAATTAGGGGCTCTGTTATTCACAGAAAACCAGTTCATTGAGTGATCAATTTTCTGAGTGTTTTGTTCTTCAAATTATTAAAATTAATGATTTATCACAAGTATGTTTTAAGTATTGGTAAGGTTGATAGCAGCTTGACTGGTTGACTTGTCAGAGTGTAGAGTACTGTGGGAAGCCAGGTGTCTGGGTTTCTTGGACCCTCCCATTCTTGTCTTGCCCTTCTCCACTAGTTTGCTTCTTCCTTAACTAATTCTCCCCCCTCTGCCCCTTAGTCTCCCTTCCATTATGCCCCTCAGTCTCTGTGTGTTCTATTTTTCTTCCACCAGTGGGTCCCCATGAACAGGGAAGTAGGACAGAGATAAATGGAATGTTTCTTAAAGTGCTATATAAGCATCAGTTGGCTCCAAGGAAGGGAAGTACATGGCTGGGAGTTAGGATGGAAGAATTTTTATCATGTACTCTTTTAATTTTAAAACATTGAATGGAATTACTGTCTTGTCTGGTACTGTCCCATAGAACTTTCTGTGATGATGGAAATCTGTATCTGCATAGTCTAACATAGTAGTCACCAGCCACATGTGGTTACTGAGTACTTGAAATGTGGCTAGCATGATTGAGAAACTGAATTTTAAATTTTAATTTTCATTTATCTAAATTTAAATAGTTACATACGGTTAGTGATTGCTGTTTTGAATAGCTCAGATCTGAAAAAAAGGTGTTTTCATTAAGAAAAAATTATGAATAAAATGTTAAGGCTGTTAGGACAAAATAAAAACTCATCGCTAGGCTCAGAAATATGCAAAACTTATTAAAACTCTACCCAATCCAGTAAGAGTGCTTAAATCTTTAAAATTGTCATATAGGATTTTGGTAATCACTAAATTTGGCAAATTCAGAAAATTGACCAATAAAATTGGCAGGCTAATCCTAAAAATGCTGGGTGCATTTTAAAAAAAAATCCCTGAGAAATGCTGAAGTTATAGATATATTTATAAGAATAAGATCTTTTATTCACTGAAGATATTACAGGAAAATATTTCACAAAACAAGTTTTTGGGAAACAGATTGGTGAATTCAGCTAGTTAAGACAAATAGATTCTTCAGCAGTTTGGCCTTCACTGAGTTAGCTGTGCCACACATTGACCATTCCTTGGAAGTTTTCTTGGATGCATCTTTATCAGCTGCAGCAGCCATAGGGGAGTCCCTGGAGGCATGGGCAGAAAATTTGAATGGCCCTTCGTGATGAAAGGGAGGCAGTCACCTGAAAAGGTATGAGGAAGAGTTTGTTTCTCTGATCGAACCTTCAGAGTTTCCACAGCAGAGCAGAAATATAACTTCTGATTGCAGCCATCCTTAGGACCCTGCATCAACCCGGGAGCAAATTACTGAGTGATTTCTTTTTCCATGCCTGATTCTATTAAACATTTATTTACTTAGAGAAAAATCATCATATTCCTTATAAGAGTGAAGTAATTATCAATATTTTGAATCTATGTTTAGAAATAAATATTTTAATTTGCATTTGAAATCAATCCCTATAGGGCAGGAATTTATGTGGCATCTTCTGCATCTGCTTATACAAGTGGGCTTTAATTTTATAGATTACCAGTTATGTAACTTAAATTTCTTAAAACTGTATACAGATAACTAATTTTTATTTTGAAATAGCTTTTATGTTCTTGTGTTTATGTAATAGTCACATTAATTTTGCTTTTTTGGCTTTGTGTTGTGTTTATTTGATGACTGTTTTATTCAGTTTAATTTTTTCTTGATTTTGCAAATTCATTTTTATCATCTTTAAGTGGTGGAGTGGCCATTTCAGCTTGAAATATTTCACTGTCTTTATAATTTCATTCCATGCATGTGTTTTGTGTTTGTGACGGTGTGGTGGTATTTAGTCTATAGAAGAACATGTGGAGCAGGTCAACCAAAACTGCGTAGCAGAAGATTGCCACATCAAGGTAGTATTCCAAGATCTTGTATTTAGCTCATTCTTTAAAGTTCAAGGAGCTAACGCCTCATCTCTGATACTAACCATGACCTGCCCAACTGGTGAACTAGTCAGAGAACTCATAGTACTCCCATACCGCTTCAGTGGCACAGGGGAGGAGATGCTTCACTGTATCCGGCTTGTTCTGTCTTGCCCTTGGTTCTTCTCTTTCTTGCTCCCTGTCCCATCTTCACTTCTGTCACTTTTTCTGTTTTAAGCATGGCTGTTTCATCTTTCCTTCTTGATTCTGCCTTTTCTTTCCTTCCCATCACCAACCCTAAGCCATTGCACCTTCCTCTCATCAGTCTCTTTTATTCCTTTCGAAGTATCCCTCTTTCCAACTTTCCTTATTTCTATCTCACCACCCTTACTTCAAAGGGTGGTTTCTTTGTGGTTTTTCTATGGCTTTTTACTCCACTCTGTGCTCTTAATGTATACACATTCTTATTGCAGAATATTTATGCACTTTTGGAAGAGCTAAGAGAGACATATTACTGTATAAATTACTAATAAAAATATATTAGCCATGTTTTATAATTAGTCAGTATCTTACTATCACAATAGAAATTGGGGTGATTACAGGACATCAGAGAATTTAAGCAAATTTTCCAAAGCTAGTTTGCAACACATTAAAGTTACCCTTTTTTCTTGCTGCTGCTGCTGCTACATTTTCTTCTTATCCTACTTTTAAATCTTATGGGATGTGCATAACTCTAAATAGAGCTGTGCTGCAGCAACTAAAACTGCTGATGAATGTTTTCTAGGTTGAAGCTGACCTGGGCTATCCAGGTGGAAAGGCGAAAGTCATTCATAAAGAATCTGATATGATCATGGCATTTTCTGTTAATAAGGTAAAAGCTCTCATCATTATAAACAGTGTATTTCTCCTTAGTGAAATTGCTCAAATCATTGATTCTGCCTTTGCTTTATAGGCAAATTGTAATGAAATTGTTTTGGCTTCAACACATGATGTTCAAGAACTTGATGTTACTTCTCTACTGGCCTGTCAGTCATACATATGGATCGGAGAAGAATATGACAGAGAATCCAAAAGGTTTGTCTCATAGTTACTTTTACATATAGTTTTCTGTAAGAAGTACCCACTAAATGGTTATGCACATGATTTGAATTATTTCAAAAGGTATACATGTATCTCCTTCTTCATTTGGGTAGGTGACAAATATAATTGGTTTAGCTGCCAATGAAAGTCTTTGTCTACATTATCTTATGAATTACACTGCTTCCATTAAACCCTACACTATTGATAATATTTCAATAAGGATAGTCCCTAACACTTGGCTTCATGATATTCAGTAAATTAATCTGATCTGGATAATTAAAACAGTATACACAAATATGTTAATTACATTGAGTCACATTTACTGAGTAATTTTTCAGTGTTTCTTCTTATCACCTGATAAGCATACCTTTTTTTAAACATAAAAATGTAGACGGCTTTACTTTTCATTGAAGCTATGGACACTGCACCAAGAGCGTTTTCCCATTCTTACCTATTTTGAGGTTTCTCCTTCATGGTTTGCCTTCCCTCTTGCTTTTCTCCAGACTCTTAGAAATTGTTCATGCTTGAGGATGGTGCCATGATAGTTTCTCTCCTTGTTTTGTTGAATTCTTTTATTTGTTAGTATGTGATATAACTAGGATTTAATATCACATTTCAGAGTAGATATAACCATGTACTATGATACAATCCATCACAAAAATTACTTTCACATTTTATGTATCTTACTCCAAGAAATCTTTAAACTCAAATTTCTTTAAACATGTTAATTTGATACTGAGATATCTGTACTTGAAGAGAACATAATATTTTTCCATAGATAAAAACAAACATTTGTTTCAACTTGTGCAGCAATAAAGTTGTCCCCAAACAACATTAGACTAAATTTATATTTTGCCAAAAGGGAAAAAAGTTAACCAGTATTAACATTGGCGATTAGGACTTGTACCTAAGTTTTTCTCATGGCTACTTAGTTTTTAAAATAAAGATTGTCCTATGGGTACATAAGAAGATTTTTAGTTGGAATTTGTGTTAAGAGAAAAGGGAACTTTCACAGTAACACATGAATGTTTTTCACAGTTCAGATGATGTTGATTATCGTGGTTCCACTACAACTCTTTATCAACCCAGTGCAACATCCTATTCAGCAAGTCAGGTGCATCCACCTTCATCTCTGCCATGGCTGGGCAGTGGACAGACTAGCACTGGAGCTAGTGTGGTATGTTATTTACTTATAGGTATCATTTCTGGATTTGGACTCTCTGAAAAATCAGTTGGAATCACTTTGACATAGGAATGATCCTAAATTTCAGGGACAAATACCAGTAGATAGGCCATGATGATGACAGCTGACATTTATTGTGGCTTTTTTATTTGGAGACAGGGTCTGGCTCTGTTGCCCAGGCTGGAGTGCAGTGGTGCAATTTTGGCTCATTGCAGCCTTGACCTCCTGGGCTCAATTGATCCTTCCATCTCAACCTCCCAAGTAGCTGGGACTACAGGTGCATGCCAGCATGCCTGGCTAATTTTTGTATTTTTTGTAGGGATGGGGTTTCACCACGTTGCCCAGGCTGGTCTCGAACTCCTGGGCTTAAGTGATCTACCCGCTTCAGCCTCCCAAGGTGCTAGGATTACAGGCATGAGCCAACCACACTGGCGTCATATGACTCAATGTCAGATACATGCTTTTTCTCACAACAGTCCTAGGTGGTAGGTGCTATTATTACCCTCCATTATCATTTTACAGATGAACAAACAGGTACAAAATGATAAAGCAAAGTTAAAGGGGAATTCATGTTTACTTCTAAGTGTTTGAAAGCACGTCAGTAACATTCTTGTCACTGTAGCTGGAGGGGTCCCATTCTCATGTTCTGCTCTGAAGCATCTGGAGGCACTCCTGAATGTCCTCAGGGAGGGGCCATTGAAGAAGAGTTCCTTTATTATGAGATGAAGCTCCTTGGTAACCTCACAGGCCAGGGCTATACCAGCAAGTGACTGTGCTTCCTCATCCTCTTCAGACAAGTGTTCTATGTAGTGGTTCAGAACATCCATAACAGGCTTTATCTCAGTAATAAACAAGGTGTAAGAGAATAAATGTCAGAATTTATCCTGAAGCATATTCTTCCTCATCTCTTCTGCATACACAAAATAAAATTTTTAAAATTTTCTTTTAAAGCTTATGAAAAGGAATCTACATAATGTTAAGAGAATGACTTCACACCCAGTCCATCAATACTGTAAGTATTTATGACTTAATAATTGTAAGTGTCCTCATTTGGAGGTTGATTTATAGAATAGAAAATATTGGAACTCTTTAATTTCTAATTTCCTGCTTTTTCTCTTGTGTTTCAGATCTTACAGGCGCTCAGGATGGCAGTGTACGAATGTTTGAATGGACGCGGCCTCAGCAACTTGTCTGCTTTCGTCAAGCTGGCAATGCAAGAGTTACTAGATTATATTTTAATTCACAAGGCAACAAGGTTAGTTTCTGGGGGCTACTGCTAAATTCATCTGAAAATAATTGTGGATATTTAGGAGTAAGTGCTAAAAGTGCATCAAAAAATGAATTCAGTGACCCTGGATTTAAACTGAGTAGACAGTTTGTTGGAGTCTATTCATATACTCTCTTTTCTTCCAATAGAAGCAAAAATCTACAAAATTTAGTATGGATTAATCATCTATTTAAAGATACTAAATATACTGTGAGAGTAAAAAAACTGCCTCTGTTGAGTGTGTTGGTGATTCCTGTAAGCACAGTAAAGTTCTTGAGAGAAACCTAGTTTCTTACTAAATTTCATCAGTAAGAGGTTAGAGGAAAACAGTGAAACAGGTAAGCAGTTAAGAAGTGATGGAAGGGCCATCACAGTGGTTCACACCTGTAATTACAACACTTTAGGAGGCCAAGGCAGGAGGATTGCTTGAACTCCAGCATTTGAGACAACCTGAACAACAAAGGGAGACCGCATCCCTACAAAAAATTTTTTAAAAAGCCCAGGCATGTGCCTCTAATCCTAGCTACTCAGAAGGTTGAGGCTGGAGGATCCCTTGAACCCAGGAGTTTGAGGTTAAGCTATAATTGCACTTACTGCACTCCAGCCTGGGTAACAGAATGAGACCCTGTCTCTAAAAAAAGAAAAAAAAAAGTGACAGGGAATTTTTTAGCACTTGGACTTTTTGGGAATGACAGCAACAGAAACATAGTTAGAGGCAGAATGTTTATTTAGTAGGGCCTTAGTGAATCTTCCTTCCATGTTTTTACCTTTGCTGTGGATGCTAAGAACATGTGTTTAGTAGTTATACTGTCCTTACAGTGTGGTGTTGCGGATGGAGAGGGTTTTCTGAGTATCTGGCAAGTTAACCAAACTGCATCAAATCCTAAACCTTATATGGTAAGTATCACTAATGTTCCCAGGGCTCATATACACAACACTTTGTTCATGAAGTGTCTGTTTCAGACAGCGAATCTCATTGGCGGTCCTATTGGGAAAAGGATGATTTTGTTCAGCAATCCCAGCCTAACAGCAGCACCCATCCCTACCCTAGTTTTAGACTGAAATGACCTGAAAAACAAAAAGCCTTGCTTTTCACCTTGAAGTGGTTTATATTTTAAAAATTTCTGGGGCTTTCCCTGTGTATGGTACAACTTGGGTTTTTTTTTATTATACTTTTATCCATTTTGAAAACTATCTTCTTAATATACACATGATAAAATTCTGTCATTAAGAATCAGGTTCCGCTGGGCACGGTGACTCACGCCTGTAATCCCAGCACTTTGGGAGGCCGAGGCGGGCAGATCACGAGGTCAGGAGTTCACGACCAGCCTGACCAACATGGTGAAACCCCCTCTGTACTAAAAATACAAAAATTAGCCAAGCATGGTGACGCGTGCCTGTAGTCCCAGCTACTTGGGAGGCTGAGGCAGGAGAATCGCTTGAACCCAGGAGGCGGAGGTTGCAGTGAGCTGAGATTGTGCCACTGCACTCCAGCTTGGGCAACAGAGTGAGACTTCGTCTCAGAAGAAAAAAGAATCAGGTTCCAAACATCTATTCCAATTTGTTCCAGAATTGTGCTTAGCAGATTATAAAATAACCAATCCCAATGAGCCACCTTAATCCAAATTGGATTACAAAATACTTGGTGATGAAGACAAGTAGATCTTTACCTGATGGAGATACGGTGGGGGAAGGGAACACAGGGGAGGGTGGAAGGTGATGCTGTCCTGTGTGAAATTTCAGGCTTCTCATATATGGAGGGAGGTTCAGAATGCCTTGAACCTCCTGGGACCAGATAGATTACCCAAATACTTTTTAAAATTTTTCTAAACTATACATATGTTCTTAATTATGTGTATAAGATATTTCTCTTAAGTTAGGACATATAGACTGTACCTTGTCTATGCAGAAATGGAAGTAATCTTAAATTTATACTTTTGTCTTCAGTCAGATCTGTACCACTATAATTCCAGACAGAAAAACATGCGTTATATTTTAAAATACCTTGACATCCTAAGACTAGTTGGGTCTGTAAGCATTTCCTTTGTGATTGTTAAAGTTTATTACATGTGTTTGAGATGATTAGCACTAAAATTGATGGGGCTTAGGTAGGTTCATGTACTTTGATGTCCTATTCTTACATAATCTAAAAAAATGACCTTTAATTCTGTTTTTACCAACTCCAGTTATTAAAAATTATTGGACAGTAGCCAAATAATATACACATGACAGTTAATCCTCGTACTATCACTTATTCTTTTATGCTAGACTGAGTTTTTAAAAACTGTCCTTAGCTCATGCGTATAGTATGTTATTAGCAGACATGTATGTTGGTACTGTATCAAATTTTATCCGTTGGTAAAATAACATCAGTTGCACTTTGTTTTTCGTAGAGTTGGCAGTGCCACAGTAAAGCCACAAGTGACTTTGCATTTATTACCTCTTCAAGTCTAGTTGCCACATCTGGACACTCCAATGACAATAGGTAGGTTGACAGAAAAGCAAAGTAAGAAATATAAAAACGTTAGAAATCCATACCTTTAGCAAGAAAACTTTTCTATTAGTAGGGTTTTTCCACTCTAGGCATTAAAAAAAAACTTTGTTACATAATTCTTATTTCAGAGTGTTTTTTCTTACCAAAAAGAGAAAAGCAAAAATGAAAATTATTCCTAATATATGTGATTTGTATTTTAAAGCTATTCAGTCTTTTTTAAACTACTACTGTTAACACTGTTAGTTTCTCTAGGACTAACAAGCATCTGATATTGTCACCATCATTCTCAACATTTTTATTTTATTGCAGTAGGTTTGGGGGAATAGGTGGTGTTTGGTTACATGGATAAGTTCTTTAGTGGTGATTGCTGAGATTTTGGTGCACCCATCACCAGAGCAGTGTACACTGTACCCAGTGTGTAGTCTTTTATCCTTCACCCTCCTCCCAACCCCCCCGAAGTCCCCAGAGTCCATTATATATCATTCTGATCCTTTGCATCCTTATAGCTTAGCTCCCACTTACAAGTGAGACTATACGACATACGATTTTCCACTCCTGAGTTACTTCACTTAGAATAATGGTGGTCTCTAACGCCATCCAGGTTGCTGCAAAATGTGATTATCTCATTCCTTTTTATGGAGTATTCCCTGGTGTATATGTACCACATTTTCTTTATCCACTTGTTGGTTGATGGACATTTACGTTGGTTCCATAGTTTTGCAATTGTGAATTGTGCTGCTCTAAACAGGCATGTGCAAGTGACTTTTTCATATAATGACTTCTTTTCCTCTGGGTAGATACCCAGTAGTGGGATTGCTGGATTGAATGGTAGTTCTGCTTATAGTTCTTTAAGGAATCTCCGTATACTGTTTTTCATAGTGGTTTTACTAGTTTACATTCCCACCAGCAGTGAAGTGTCCCCTTTTCACCACCTCCATGCCAACGTCTATTGTTTTTTGGTTTTTTAGTTACGGCCATTCTTGCAGGAATAAGGTGGTATCGTATTGGAGTTTTAATTTGCATTTTCCTGGTAATTAGTGGTTTTGAGCATTTTTTCCTGTTTGTTGGCCATCTGTGTTTTGAGAATTGTCTGTTCATGTCCTTTGCTCGCTTTTGATGGGATTGTTTTTTCTTGTTAAGTTCCTCGTAGATTCTAGATATAAGTCCCTTGTCAGATACATACATTGTATTTTCTCCCACTCTGCAGGTTGCCTGTTTACTCTTGCTGTGCAGAAGCTTTTTAGTTTAATTAGGTCCCATTTATTTATTTTTGTTGCATTTGCCTTTGGGTTCTTGGTCATGAATTCTTTAAGTCAGTGTCTAGATTAGTTTTTTCGATGTTATCTTCTAGAATTTTTATGGTTTCAAGTGTTAGATTTAAGTTTGACCCATCTTAATATTTGTATAAGGTGAGTGATGAGGATTCAGGGACTAACAGGTATTTGGCACTGTCCCCATCATTCTCAACATTTACTTTGACCTCACATGGTTTTCATTAGCAACACGTGCCCATGAATAACATCTCGTTTCCCTGCAGTGGCTACCACCTGGGGATATAAAAACATTCCTTATACTCAGGAAGTCACATCAGTTTCCTGGAGTGGTAATGGAAAGGAGATGGGGTAGAGGATGCAGAGACAGGCAGGACCATGTGAGATGGAACTGTGTAGTTTGACCCCACCCCCATCCTAGTTGGGAATCACTACTCTCTATAGGTGTGAATGAACAAAAAAGATAAGAATGAATAAGCAGAATATTTGACTGAAAGACAGGTTGTCCCTGGTGATGACTTAGAACAATCATTTATGATGTATTTTTGTTATTGTGTTTCTTTAAAAGAAATGTTTGCCTCTGGGACACATTAATATCACCCGGAAACAGCCTCGTTCATGGTGAGTTAAGGTCTATGATTTTTAAAAATATACCATGAAGGAATGCTTTCTTGGTTTTAATTAGTGAATCCACTGAGTGTTTATTGACAGGTTGAAAATGGAGAAATATTTAGAATGAATGACTAAAAGTTTGGAAAGTTAATTAGCATATCTGGCTTCCTTGCTGAGTTAAAGATACATGGTCTCAGAAATCCAAAATAGTCTTTATATTCTATTCAGAAAATATGGTATGGATAGTGGTACTACTAACAAGGCTATTTAAGATATTAGTTGCAAAGTATTCATTGAGCTTAATAGAAAAGAGCATATTTTAAAGAATTAAACTTAACCATAAAATACTTTTTGTCTTTTTTTCCTTTTTGTGGAGATCAAGGTCTTGCTGTATTGCTCAGGCAGGTCTCAAGCTCCTAGGGTCAAGCTATCCTCCCACCTCTACCTCCCTAAGGTACTGGGATTACAGGCATGAGCCACCACACCTGGCCCTAACCATAAAATAAAACAAAGGTTAACCTTATGATAATGACTAGAAATGTAAACAGTGCCATTTAAATATTATTCCTTTTAAGACAATACTTGCCAAATTAGTGTCCTAACTCTGTCTTCCACATAGTACCACCCAAAAAGTGCTCCATGCTCAAATAAGTTTGGTTAAATGAAGTAGATTGTTTTACAGAAAGATTCTCAGTCTTTTAATACACTGATATGCATTTTGAAAGATGTAGTTACTTCTCAATTTTATTGCAGAATTCTGCGAACAGTGGTTAACATTGCTTACAGATTTTCTACATGTTAATTTGAATCTTTAATCATATTAAAATGCAAATATTCCTGGGAAGGATAATGAACTTCTTAACTTGTAACTGAAAACATTCACACATTTTCTCATAGTGTCTTTGTTTCACTTACCTGAAAAGAACTTTTTGTACGGTACAGCACTTGGCAGGGTTAATACCAACTTTGAGAAGCTTGGTCTCTGCTCTTCTGTATACTTTTTATGAGGCAGTATCACTTAGGGCTTAAGGTTTAAACTTTTTCTGCCTGTGTTCATTTCATATTGAGATTATGGATAAAAGGTTTGTTCTGACATTGCTTAACATTTTTCTTTAATCATGTGATTACAGAAATTCAATGACTTACAAAACAATAAATGTACCTTAGAATGAAAAAGGCATTGGTAATGTCTGTATTTAAATGTGGATTTAGACATCATAATTACCAAGACAAGAAATTGTTTTGAGAAAGTCTCTGATGTTTTTCTTCTTCAGGTTTCACGTGCCATGATCATGGTGCCACGGTACTTCAGTATGCACCCAAACAGCAGCTCCTAATCTCGGGGGGTAGGAAAGGACACGTCTGCATTTTTGACATCAGGCAAAGGCAGCTCATTCACACGTTCCAGGCCCATGACTCAGCTATTAAGGCTCTGGCCCTGGATCCCTATGAGGAATATTTTACCACAGGTTCAGCAGAAGGTAACATAAAGGTGAGTCAGTACAAGAGGTTGGAATGTGCCAAAGACTGATTGGAAAGAGAAAAAACAAAAACTCCACATTCTTTGAAATAAAGCTTCATGGAGATACTGAATATCTCAACACTCTGCCGCCTCCCCATGCTCCTGTATGGTTCTTTCTAAACTGTTACGGTCAATGAGATTATCAAACTCATTGGACTCAGGCCATTAGAAAGCTTTAAACCATTCTGTTTTGAGTAACGTGTATGAGTTTAATGCATGAAATTTTTTGATGACATTAGTTTGGCGCCTTAGAAGCTTCTCTGCTCTCCCTCAGTACTCTTGTGTGTGGTGGAGGTGATGTTTCCAGTAAATGAGCTAGTGCAGATGCTCCTTGACTTATAGTGGGATTATGTCCCAACAAACCCATTATAAGTTAAAAATATTGTTAAGTTGAAAAACATACTTTCAACTTACTATGAGTTTATTGAGACTAACCTCAGGATAAGCCAAGGAGCGTACTGAATGCGTATTGCTTTCACACTGTCATAAAGTCAAAAAGTCTTAAGTCAAACCATCGTAAGTAAGGGACTGTCTGTACCACACTACTTTTACATAGCCTTAGGACCTAGCTCAGCATGACGAACACATTTAACTGAATTAACTCAAATAGTTAATTGAATTAGAGATGGGCTACATATGGTTAATATGAAACCACAAGAGAATGTGAAGGAAAATATGAAAGAAGGACAGTAAATGAACCGTGGGAGTGGTGTTATCATTTCCCACTTAGATAAGCTCTTAGGAAAGAGGCAGTGGGTGGGAAGGTTGGGCTTTAGTGAGATCACTTGGGCCAAGGGAGCAGAAGGGCCATGTTTTTGCTTTTGGTCTTTTCATAATGTATTTTTAACTCCTTTTGTTTTGCACTAGGTTTGGAGATTGACAGGCCATGGCCTAATTCATTCATTTAAAAGTGAACATGCTAAGCAGTCCATATTTCGAAACATTGGGGCTGGAGTCATGCAGATCGACATCATCCAGGGCAATCGGATCTTCTCCTGTGGTGCAGATGGCACACTGAAAACCAGGGTTTTGCCCAATGCTTTTAACATCCCTAACAGAATTCTTGACATTCTATAGACTTAAAGATTGGGGTTTTATTTTTATATACATTTCAGTTAAAAGGCACACTACAGTCATCACTAGGCAATTCTGCTTTCTAAGCAGTTAACATATTGAAAACAGAGAATCTCTGTGTAGAATTTGAATATGAGCCAAGCTGAGTATTATCTATACAGGTTGGTGGAATGAATGCGCATGTACCTTATTATGCTGACATACTAAAAAAAAATAAAACCTAGTATTGTATGAAGGATAGCTATTCTTAACAGCATTTAGCAAACCTGATTCAGAAAACATTTGAGATTAGCAAATTAGTAACTTGAAATAATGAAAAGGACGTTTATACCAAATTAAGGAAGAAAATGTTGCTGATTTGGGTTTTTCTTCCTGTTCTTACCACTGACTGAAGCATGCCTGCAGTCTCCTCCTCTGTTGAATGAAGGATAATCATAAGGTGTTAGGAGCGCTAGACCACCTGGAAAACTTTCTTAGCTGTGGAGCAGTGTGCAGTGACCAGTTCTCTGCTGTGAGAGGTCATTTCCATTCTTTCCTGCTGAATATTTTTCCTGTTAGTGTTTATACTGAGCTAGTACTGTAACTTGCAAATGAGTGCAAATTTAAATGCAATGTTTTACTCACAATTTGCACATTCACGTTTTTTGGACTGCTAGTTTTTCTATTTAAATATTTGCCTTCATGTTAGGAATGTACTATGTGAACATGACATATTTGTAGTTAACCAAACACACCTTCTTAGTCCAGTTTAGTACTTTTTCTTTTCGTGTATTCAAGGTTAAACACCCACAACATTTAAGGATATGTTGAAACTACACCAATAGAGCATTTCATATCATAATTAAAATGAATGTTAGGCTTCTTGTGGCCAGTTAATAGTTGATGAGATTGGTGATATTATTTATTGCCACAGCCTATTGTATAAACTATGCAGAGTTAAATATTTGCTTGTAAACTATTAGCCAATGTTGTCATTATTTTGATGTATTTCCTTGGTTATGACCAAAAATATGTTGAGATACTGAAACTAATGTCTGTGTGTTTAAATGTTTACCAGCAAATTGTCTTATCATGTTAATGAGAATGTTCAATGCTTGTGTGGTAAATAGTAAATACAATGGCATAAAAGTAACTTTCTCTGAAGATGTGATGTTCAGGCTGTGAAATATATATGTAAAAGAAAAATAAATGTTATTTGTTAGAGTTTTATTTTAGTTTGATAATGTTTTTGACCGTTGAGATTTTTGAATTTGATAAAATGTTTAACTGTTAGAGAATTTGCAAGCTATTTGGCAGTTTATTCATTCATAAGTATTTACCGAATACCTTCTATACCAAAAGCCATTCTAGGAAATGGGATACAGTGGAGAGCCAGACAGAGAAAGCACACAATGTTGAGATTTAGCTGGGCAAGAGCTAACCTCACTATACCTTCTCCAGAAAGATTTGAAGTTTATTGAATGAAGTACTAACCTCGTACCCAAAACTCAAATCTGAGTCTTGGCTCTTTGCTTGCTCCTAAGTAAGGGAAGTCAGAATATGCCCACTGATAAGAAAAGCCAGGAAAATAAGCTTGTGAGAGACATCTCAATGCTTAAAGCAAAACTGGCTCAAAGGAGCTTTCAGAAAAAAGGGAAGAGAACTTTCTCTGTCAGGTAAAAGCAGTAAGAGACTCCAGATTCACCTTGTAGCTTGAAACAACTAAAAGAAAAAAGAAGACAAAATATATAAACAATGATTCTGAAGACATTAAGCATCAAGTAGGGAGGGACAGTGATTCCTGAGAGGTGAGCATTTTAATTGTCCCAACTTACCACCTCAAGAAAGTTTCCAGGCCACAGGCAGGGAGAGAACCCAGGCAGAGCCTAATGGTTTCTCCAAGTTGCCAAGATAGAATTGTGAGTCTGGGGAATATAATGAGGATAGAGTTTGCAGGCCAAAGGCAACAGAGCTGCACAGGGAGAGGTGCACAGAAGGTCTGTATTAGTCCATTCTCACACTGCTATAAGGACATACCTGAGACTAGGTAATTTACAAAGGAAAGAGATTTAATGGACTCATAGTTCCACATGGCTGGGGAGGCCTCACAATCATGGCAGAAGGAAAAGGAGGACCAAAGGCACATCTTACATGGAAGCAGACAAGAAAGCGTGTACAGGGAAACTGCCCTTTATAAAATCATCAGATCTCCTGAGACTTACTTACTCACTATCACAAGAACAGAATGGGAAAAACCTGCCTTCATGATTCAGTTACCTCCCACTGGGTCCCTCACACAACACTTGGGGATTATGGGAGCTACAATTCAAGATGAAATTGGGTGGGGACACAGTCAAACCACATCAAGATCCTCCTCAATATTTTGTTGAAAAAGGGATCAGTGTATGTGTATGAGCGAATTGCTGGCACCTAGGACAATAGCCATCGAAAGGGATTAGAGGTAACAATCTAATCACACAAAGCTAGGAATTCAGCAGGCCCCCCTTACCTGGGGCTTTGCTTTCCATGGTTTCAGTTACCTGTGGTTAGCCATGGTCTGAAAATAGGTGAGTACAGTGCAATAAGAAATTGAGAGAGGGAGAGACCATATTCACATAGCTTTTATTACTGCATATTAATTGTTCTATTATTGTTGATCTTTTACTGTGCCTAATTTATAAATTACACTTTTTGAGACAGAGTCTCACTTAGTCACCCAGGCTGGAGTGCAGTGGTGCCATCTCAGCTCACTGCAACCTTTGCCTCCCAGGTTCAAACGATTTTCATGCCTCAGCCTCCCAAGTAGCTGGAACCACAGGCATGTGCCACCATGCCCGGCTAATTTTTGTGTTTTTAGTAGAGATGGGGTTTCACCATGTTGGCCAGGCTGTTCTTGAACTCCTGACCTCAAGTGATCTGCCTGCCTCAGCCTCTCAAAGTGCTGGGATTACAGGTATGAGCCACCATGCCTGGTCTAAACTTTATCATATGTGTATATATAGAGAAGAAAACACATATATAGGGCTTAGTACCATCTGCAGTTTCAAGCGTCCATCCACTGGAGTCTTAGAACTTCTCCCTTGTAGATAAGGTGGGGGGACTACTGTAATTCATATTCTCACCAAGCAGCTGGAAAACCTTGTAATTCATGGGGCATTAGGTAGTACTCTCAAGGATTTTGCTGCAGTAGCAGGACAAAATTAGTCCTAGGATAAACACTATCATGGTCCTGCCTAAGAAAGCTAAAAAGGAAATGACCAAAAACCAAATAGCTAAATTTTATCTGAGAACATAGCTCCAGAATATTTGTAGGAATACAAAAATATCCAACACTCAACAAGGTAAAATTCACAATGTTTTGACATTAAAAAAAAAATGCATGAAAAGTAGGTAAATACAAACCATGAGAGGGAAAACATACATCAAAACAGATCTAGAAATAACACAGGTGATAAAATTAATAGCATTATAACTATTTCATATGTCCAAGAAGCTAGAGAAACAATTCAATGTTAAGAGATGTGGAAGACACACAGATTCAAATCAAACTTACAGAAATGAAAACTATAATGTTTGAGATAAAAAAATACACTAGATGGGATTCACAGCAGATTAGACATTGCAGAGAGAAAAATTAGTGAATATGAAGGCACAATAGAAACTATCCAAAAGGAAACACTTTTAAAAAACATTGGAACCAAGTAACACCAGTGAGCTCTGGGACAACTTTGAGCATCCTGATATATGTGTAATTGGAGTCCCTGAGGGAGGAGGATAAAGGAAAAATATAATTAAAATAATGGCCAAATATTTTCCAGTTTTGATTCAACCAGAGATCCAAGAGGTTTAATGAAACTCAAGCACAGGAAACAAGGAAAGTATAGCCATACTCATCATAATCAAATTGCTTGAAATCAGTGATAAGAGAAAAATGTTAGGATCACAAAGAGAAAATAGACACATTGCATACACAAGAACAAAGATAAGAATGACAGCAGATTTATTTCAGGAACAATGCAAACCGGAAGAGTGGAGCAACATCTTTAGAAGTACTGGAAGCAAAAAAGCTGTCAATCTAGAATTCTTTGACCAGTGAAAATACCTTTCAAAAATGAAGTTTACATAAAGACATGAAAAGGGTAAAAGAATTCATCACCAGCAAATCTGCACTATAATAAATATCAAAGGAATATAAAGAAAGTTTCTCAATCAGAAGACAAAATGATACCAGATGGAAATACGGATCTATTCAAAGGAATAAAGAGTACCAGCAATTATAACTACATAAGTAAATTACATAAAGACTTCTCCTCATTGTTTAAATATCTCCTAGACAATTGTTTAAAGCATAAGTAAGGCCAATCGTGGTGGTTCATGCCTGTAATCCCAGCAATTTGGAAGGCCGAGGTGGGGCAGATCATCTGAGGTCAGGAGTTCAAGACCAGCCTGGCCAACATGGTGAAACCCTGTCTCTACTAAAAATACAAAAATTAGCCAGGCATGGTGGTGGGCCTCTGTAATCCCACCTACTCAGGAGCCTGAGGCAGAAGAATCACTTGAACCTGGGAGGTAGAGATTGCAGTGAGCAGAGATCGCACCACTGCACTCCAGCCTGAGTGACAGAGCATGACTCTGTCTCAAAAAAATAAAAAAAAAGGATAAGTAATAATTTATTGTGTGTGTATGTACAGGTAAAATGTATGACAACAGCAGCACAGAGGCCAGGAGAGGAGAACTAGAAGTATACTGTTGTAAGCTTTTTACACTATATGTGAAGTGATATATCACTTAAAGTTAGATAAAAATCTACAGTATAATTAGTTTGGGGAGTGACATCAGCAAGATAGCAGAATGAGACTTTCCAATACTTACCCCCTCACAGAAACACCAATTTAAAGAACTATCCGTGCATGAAAATACACTCACAAGAGCTAAGGAAACCAAATGAGAGATTACAGCACCTGAATGTTGCACAGAAATCAGAAAAGATGCTGTGAAGAGGATAGGAAAGAGTTTTACATGACCCATCCATGCCACCCTCCCTCCAACCCTGGGTAGTATGACGTGGAGAGAGATACCTTCTGCATGGGGGACAGAGAGGGAGGTGAGCACCAGAATGGTGCCTCGGACCCCAACACCAGGCCTGCCCCAGTAAAACCCAGTGCTAGACCCCTATTGCCCAGATTTCAGGCCAGTACCCGCAGACTGAGCCTCTAAGCCCATCTAAGCACCAGGCAGGATCCTGCAGCCCCAGGCCCCTTACTGGACTTCATTTCTGGGCCCATACAATTTCCAGGCTCGCCCACAGCAGCCCCAGGCTCTGGACTGGTTCCAATGCCAGGACAGACACCACAGTCAGGCTCCAGGATGGCCCCGAGGGCTCAGTCTTCAGACCCATCCAGCAACAGGCAGACCCTAATGGACATAGGCTCCAGACAAGACCCCATGGAGCTGCCTGCAGGCCTGCCTTGGTGCCAGTGGACTTATTCTCTCAGGCCTACCCCAGGGCTGGGCTGTCGCCAGTAGATCCATGCTCCAGACTCTTCCCACAGCTGGGCTGGCCTCTATAGCCCTGGGCTTCAGGCTCCCTCCAAGTGTTGGGCCAGTCCCTGCAGCCCTAGTCATCAATGGGACACCCATGGACCCAAGCTCCAGGCCTGCCCCAGCACCAGTTTAGCACTTGCAGCCTCAGGCTCCAGACCATTCTCAGGCTCCAGGCCTGTCCCACTGCCAGGATGGCCCCAGTGACCTGAGGCTCCAGACTGCCCCCAACACCCGGCTGGCACCAGCAGCCTCAGGCTCCAGGCTGGCTCTGCAACCCCAGAGTCCAGACCGGCCTTTGTAGACCTAGTTTCCAGGTCCTCCTCAGCCTCAGGCCAGCATTCATGGACCCAGCCTCCAGCCAGCCCTTGCAGACCAGGGACCCAGTCTGCCCCAGTGCCAGGCTGGGCCTTCACAACCCCAGACTTCAGGCTAGCACATGCAGACCCATCTTGTAGGCCTGCTCCAGCACTAGATTGGCAGCCATTGACCCCAGTACCAGGATGACACTGGCAGTCCTGAGCTCCAGAGCAGCTCAGTGCATTCTGGCCCATATAACCCCAGGTTTCAGGCTCACCCCAGCACCAGGCAGATAACCCTGGCCTCAGGCATCAGATTGGCACCTGCTGCCTCAGGAACCAGTCTGTGTTAGCTCCAGGTTGGCCTTTGCAGTCCCAGACTCCAGACTGGCATCCATAGACCCAGCCTCCAGGTTTTCCCAGCACCAAGCTGGCCCCCATGGTCCCAGGCTCTATGCCTAGGCCCTAGGTCTAGGCTCTAGCACTAGGTCAGCACCCACAAACCCCAGTCCCAAGCTGGCATGTGTGGACACAGGCTCTAGGCCTATCCAGTGCCAGTCCATTTTTTACAAACCCATGCTCCAGCAGACCCAAGGTTCAGACCTGTCCTAGTAGACCCAGTACCAGGCTAGCCCCTGCAGACTCAGGACCCAGACCTGGCCCTACAGACTCAGATTCAAGGTCTCTCCCAGTGGACTTGTATGCCAGGATCATCCCATTGCCTGGCTAGACCCTGCAGATTCAAAGTCAAAGCCTGTATGAACCCCAGCACTAGATCAGCACCCATGGACCTAATCAACAGGTCCACTCCAGTGAATCTAGGTTCATAGACCTAGGCACCAGGCCCACCTGCCCAAGAACACAAGCAGCAAGACTGCCCATTGGCCATAGCAGATAGTGGCCAGAATCTCTGGACAGGTTGACTGGTGAAGTCCTTGCCCAACCAAAGCAAGTCTGCAAAGACTCGAATCAGTCCCTTTCTGACATGAATGCATGGCCACGTGAATCAAGAACAATCAGGGACACATGACACCACCAAAAGAACAAAATAAAGCACCAGCAACTGACCCTAAAGAAATGAAGACTTACGATCCAGCAACTACACTTTTGGATATTTACTCAAAAGTCAGTTTGTTGAAGAGATGTTTGCACAGTTATCTTTATTGTAGCACTGTTTACTATAGCCATCTTAAGAAATCAACCTAAGGGTCCATCAACAAATGGATAAAGAAAATGAGGTATATATACAGATGAAATATTATTCATTCTTTATAAGGAAGGAAATACTATCATTTGTGATAACATGGATGGGTCTGGAGAACATTATGCTAAGTGAGATAAACCAGGGATCTCTGGGCGCTGGGGGGAGGAGAACACGGCAATTGTGAGGCAATGAACTCAGTGTTGTCCTGTTAGAGCAGAAAGGAAAACCAGACCAAACTCAGCTGATGCCCACCCATGGAAGGAACACTTAAACTAACCCTACCCAGAGGGGAATCGCTGATCCCAGCAGTCTGAACTTGAGTGCCTATAAACCTTGCCACTGAGGGCAACAGTGCTCTGTGTCTCCAGGTAAACTTGAAAGGCAGTCTAGGCCATAAGGACTGCAACTCTTAGGCAAGTCCTAGTGCTGAATTGCACCAAGACAGACAGTGGACTTGGAGCGGACACACGAGACATCAGCTGGAGCAGTCAAGGGAGTGCTGGCGTCACGTCTTCCTTAACCCCAAGCTACACAGCTCGTGGTCCCAAGAGAGACCTCTTCCTTCCACTTGAGGAGAGGTGAGGGAAGAGTGGAGAGGACTGTATCTTATTACATCTAAAATACCAGCCCAGCAACAGCACAATAGGATACCATTCAGAGTCGTGAGGCCCCTATCCCAGGCCCTAGCTCTCAGATGACATTTCTAGACACACACTAGGCCAAAATGGAACCCATTGTCTTGACAGAATACAGTCCTGGCAGGATTCATCAGCTGCTAACTGGAGAGCCCTTGGGCCCTGAATAACTAGGAGTGATACCCAGCTATTACACTGAGGGCCTTGGGTAAGCCTCTGAGATCTGCTGGCTCCAGATGAGACTCAGCACATTCCCAGTTGTGGTGGCAACAGGAAAAAACTCCTTCAGCTTCAGAAAAGCAGAGGAAAAAGTGTCTTGCACCTTAGGTACCAACACTGCCACAGGGGGGTAGGGCACCAAGAGGGCTATTGGGATCCCTCAATTCCAAAATATGACCCTTAGATGGCATTTCAGGACCTGCCATGGGCCAGAGGGGAGCCCACTGTCCTGAAGGGCGAGTATCAGGCCAGACAGCATTCACACAAGCTGATTTAAGAAAACTTGTGCCTTAAGGGAACATCAGCAGTAGTCTGGTAGTACTCCTCATGGCTTGGGGTGGCAGTGGTGAGGGTGTGAGGCTCCTCTCCCTTTGGAAAGGGGAGAGAAAAGTGAGAAGGACTGCATCATGTAGTTTGAGTACCAGCTCAGCTGCAATATAATAGAACACCGAGTAGACTTCTAAGGTTTTTTAACTCTAGTCTCCGACTCCCAGATGGCACTTCTGGACCCGCCTAGGGCTTGGGCAGTGTCCCTGTCCAGAAGGGAAGGACAAAGACCTGACTGGCTTTGGCACCTGGTGATTATAGAGCCCAAGGGCCTTGAGTGAACATAGGCAGTAGTCAGCGAGTGGTTGCAGTGGCCTTGAAGGATACCCAGTGCTATGCTGGCTTCAGGTCTGATGCAGTGCAGTCATAGTGGTGGTGGCCACAGAGGTGCTTGTGTCACACCACCCTCAGCTTTAACTGGCTCAGAACAGAGACGGAGACTCTGTATGTTTGGGAGAAAGTTAAGGGAAGAGAACAAGAGTCTCTGCCCAGAAAAACAGAGAATTCTGGATCTTATCCAAGACCATCAAGGCAGTACCTCTACAAGTCTTCAAGAATGACAGTGTTACTGGGCTTTGGTTACCCCCTAAGGCAGATACAGCTTAGATCACAATACCAAAGTCCTTTCAAGTATCTGGAAAGTCTTCCCAAGAAGGACAGCTACAAATAACCCCAGACAGTGAAGGCTACAATAAGTCCCTAACCCTTCAATGCCCCGATACTAAAGAACATTTACTGCATCAGTACTATCCAGGAAAACATGACCTCACCAAATAAACTCAGTAAACCACCAGAGACTAATCCTAAAGAAACAGAGATATGTGACCTTTCGGACAGAGAATTCAAAATCGCTGTGTTGAGGAAATTCAAAGAAATTCAAGATAACACAGAAGGAATTCAGAATTCTATCAGATAAATGTAACTAAGATATTGAAATAATTAAAAAGAATTAAGCAGAAATTCTGGAGCCGAAACATGCAATTGGCATACAGAGGAATTCCAAGTCCTTTAATAGCAGAATTGATCAAGCAGAAGAAAGAATTAATGAGCTTGAAGACAGGCTATTTGAAAATACACAGTCAGAGGAGACAAAAGGAGAAAGAATAAAAAGCAATAATGCACACCTATAGGATCTGGAAAACAGCCTCGAAAGGGCAGATGTAAGACTCATTGGCCTTAAAGAAGAGGTAGAGAAAGAGATAGGGGTAGAAAGTTTATTCAAATGGATAACAGAAAACTTCCCAAACCTAGAGAAATATATCAATATCCAAGTGCAAGAAAGTTATTAAACATGAAACAGATTTAACCCAAAGAAGACTCCATCAAGGCACTTAATAATCAAACTCCCAAAGGTCAAGAATAAAGATCCTAAAAGCACCAAGAGAAAATAAATAAATAACATACAATGAAGCTCCAATAACTCTGCCAGCTGACCTTTCAGTGGAAACCTTACAGGCCTTACAGGAGGGAGTGGCATGATATATTTAAAGTGCTGAAAAAAAAAACCAAAAACCTTTTACCCTAGAATAGTATATCCAGCAAAATATCCTCCAAACAAGAAGGAGAAATAAGGACTTTCCCAGATAAACAAACCTGATGCATTTAATCAATGCCAGACCTGTCCTACAAGAAATGCTAAAGGGAGTACTGCAAACCAGAAAGAAAATAAAATATCAATGAACAATAAATAATCACCTGAAGGTATAAAACTCACTGGTAATAATAAGTACACTGAGAAATACAGAATATTATAACACTGTAAGTGTACTGTGTAAACTTCTGTTATCCTAAGTAGAAAGACTAAATGATGAACCAACCAAAAATAATAACTACAACTTTTCAAGACAGTTAAGATTTATAAGATATAAATAGAAACAACAAAAATTTAAAAAGCAGGGGGATGAAGTTAAGGCATAGACTTTTATTAGTGTTCTTTTTGCTTGTTTATGCAAATAGTGATAAGTTGCTATCAGGTTAAAATAATGGGTTATAAGATAGTATTTGAAATCATCATGGTAACCTCAAATCAAAAAACATACAATGGATATACAGAAATAAAAAGCAAGAAACTAAATTATGTCACCAGAGAAAATCACCTTTACTAGAGGAAGACAGGAAGAAAAAAAATGAAGAGAAGATTACAAAAGAACCAGAAAACAAACAATAAAATGGCAAGAGTACGTTCTTACTTATCAATAACAATATTGAATGTAAATGGACTAAACTCTCCAATCAAAAAACACAGACTGGCTGAATGGGTGAAAAAGCAAGACCCATTGATCTGTTGCCTACAAGAAACACACTTCACCTGTAAAGACACATATAGACTGAAAACAAAGGGATGGAAAAAGATATTCCATGCCAATGGAAACCAAAAGAGAGCAGGAGTAGCTATACTTATATTAGACAAAATAGATTTCAAGAAAAAAACTGTAATAAGAGACAAAGAAGGTTGCTATGTAATGTTAATGGGGTCAATTTAGCAAGAAGACATAACAATTTTAAATATATATGCACCCAACACTGGAGCACCCAGATATATAAAGGAAATATTCCTAGAGCTAAAGAAAGAGATTGGCTTCAATACAGTAATAGCTGGATATTTCAACACCCCACTTTCAGTATTGGACAGATCTTCCAGACAGAAAATCAATAAAGAAACACCATACTTAATCTGCACTATAGAACAAATGGATCTAATAGATACTTATAGAACGTTTCATCCAATGGCTGCAGAGTACACATTCTTTTCCACAACACATGGATCATTCTGAAGGATAGACCATATGTTAGGTAACAAAACAAGTCTTAAAGCATTCAAAAAAACTGCAATCATAGCAAGCGTCTTCTCTGACCACAACAGAATATAACTAGAAAACAAAAAGAGGAATTTTGGAAACTATGCAGACACATGGAAATTAAACAATATCCTCCTGAATGACCAGTGTGTCAATGAAGAAATTAAGAAGGAGAATGAAAAATTTCTTGAAACAAATGACAATCAAAACACAACATACAAAAACCTATGGGATACAGCAACTAAAAAAGGTAAGTTTATAGCTATAAGTGCCTATATCTGAAAAGAGGAAAAACTTCAAATAAACAATCTAATGATACATCTTTTTTTTTTTTTTTGAGAGAGAGTCTCACTTTGTCACCCATGCTGGAGTGTAGTGGTGCCATCTTGGCTCACTGAAATCTCCACCTCCCAGGTTCAAATGATTCTCCTGCCTCGGCCTCCTGAGTAGATGGGATTACAGGTGTGTGCCACCATGCCTGGCTAACTTTTGTATTTTTAGTAGAAATAGGGTTTTGCCACATTGGCCAGGCTGGTCTCGAACTCCTGACCTCAAGTGATCCACCCTTCTTGGCCTCCCAAAGTGCTGGGATTACAGGTGTGAGCCACCATGCCTGGCTTACAATGCATCTTAAAGAGCTAGAAAAACAAGAGCAAACCAAATCCAAAATTAACAGAAGAAAAGAAATAATAAAGATCAGAGCAGAAATAAATGAAATTTAATACATAAATACATAAAAGATCAATGAAACAAAAAGTTCATTTTTTGAAAAGTTAAACAAAATTGACAAAACTTTAGTCAGACTAAGAAAAAAAGAGAGGGGCTTGGTGTGGTGGCTCACGCCTATAATCCCAGCACTTTGGGAGGCCAAGGCAGGCAGATCATGAGGTCAGGAGTTTGAGACCAGCCTGGCCAATATGGTGAAACGCTGTCTCTACTAAAAATACAAAAATTAGCTGGGCATGGTGGTGCATGCCTGTAATCCCAGCTACTTGGGAGGCTGAGGTAGGAGAATTACTTGAACTGGGACCCGGGAGGCAGAGGTTGTGGTGAGCCAAGATCACACCATTGCACTCCAGCCTGGGCGACAAAAGTGAAACTTTATCTCAAAAAAAAAAAACAAAAACAAGATTCTAATAAAATCAGAAATAAAAAAAAAAAAGATATCACAACTGCTTCTACAGAAAGCCAAAAGATAATTAGTGACTATTATTAACAAGTATATGCCAATCAACTGGAAAATCTAGAATAAATGGACAAATTCCAGATACATAAAACCTACCAAGATTAAATTAGGAAAATCTAAAACCTGGATGGACCAATAACAAGTAACGAGATCAAAGCCATAATGAAAAGTCTCTCAGTAAAGAAAACCTAGGACCCAATGGCTTCACTGTTGAATTCTACCAAAATACCAATCCTCCTCAAACTATTCTGGAAAATAGACGAGGAGACAATACTTTCAAACTCATTCTCTGAGGCCAGTATTACCCTGATACTAAAACCAGACAAAGACAAAACACCGCCAAAAAGCAAAACTACAGGTCAATATCTTTGATAAACATTGATGCAAAAATCCTCAACAAAGTATTAGCAAACTGAATTCAACAACACATTAAAATGATCATTAATCATGACCAAGCAAGATTTATCCCAGAAGATGCAAGGATAATTTAACATATGGAAATAAATTAATGTGACACATCACATGAACAGAATGAAGGACAAAATCTGTATGATCATTTCAATTGATGCTGGAAAAGCATTTGACAAAATTCAACATCCTTTCATGATGAAAACCCTAAAAAAACTGAGTGCAGAAGAACATACCCCAAACAATAAAATCCATATACCACAGACACACAGCTAATATCATACTGAATCCAGAAAAACTGAAAGCTTTTTTTCTAAGATCTGGAGCATGACAATGATGAACACTGTCACCACTGTTATTCACCATAGTACTGAAAGTCCTAGTTAGAGCAATCAGACAAGAGAAATATATAAAGGGCATCCAAATTGGAAAGAAAGAATTAAAATTATCCCTATTTGCTGATGATATAATCTTATATTTGAAAAAACATCTCTAAGACTCCACCAAAAAGCTATTAGAACTGATAAATTAAGTTGCAGGATACAAAATCAACGTACAAAAATCAGTAGCATTTCTATATGCCAATAGCAAACAATCTGAAAAAGAAATTAAAAAGTAGTCCCATTTACATTGGTCACATATAAAATCAAATACCTAGGAATTAGCCAAAGAAGTGAAAGATCTCTATAATGAAAACTCTAAAACACTGATGAAATTACAGAAGACACCAAAAAATGGAAAAATATTCCATGTTCATGGATTGGGAGAACAAATTTTGCTAAAATGTCCATACAACCCGAAGCAATCTACAGATTCAATACAATGCCTATCAAAATACCAATGACATTCTTTATAGAAATAGATAAAACAATCCTAAAATTTATATGGAACCACAAAAGACCCAGAATACCACAGCTATCTTAAGCAAAAACTGGAGGAATCACATTACCTGACTTCAAATTAGATTACAGAGTTATAGTAACCAAAACAGCATGGTACTAGTATAAAAACAGACACGTAGACCAATGGAAGAGAACAGAGAACCCAGAAACAAATACACACACCTACAGTGAACTCGTTTTTGACAAAGATATCAAGAACATACATTGGAGAAAAATAGTCTATTCAATAAATGGTGCTGGGAAAACTGGAAATCTATATGCAAAAGAATGATACTAGACCCCTATCTCTCGCCATATACAAAACTCAAATCAAAATGGATTAAAGACTTAAATTTAGGGATCTCAAACTATGAAACTATTGCATGAAAACATTGGGGGAACCTCTCCAGGACATTGGTCTGGGCAAATATTTCTTGAGCAATACCCAACAAGCAGAGGCAACCAAAACAAACATGGACAAAAGGGATCACATCAAGTTAAAAAGCTTCTGCACAGCAAAGGAAATAACAAAGTGAATAGACAACCTACAGAATGGTAGAAAATATTTGTGAACTATCCCCTCAACAAGGGATTAATAACCAGAATATATAAGAAGCTCAAACAACTCTACAGGAAAAAAATCCAATAATCCAACCAAAAAATGAGCAAAAGATTTGAATAGACATTTCTCAAAAGAATACCTACAAATGGCAAACAGGCATATGAAAAGATGCTCAACATTATGGATCATCAGAGAAATGCAGATCAAAACTACAATGAGATACCATCTCACTCCAGTTAAAATGGCTTATATTCAAAGACAAGCAATAACAAATGCTGGTGAGGATGTGGAAAAAAGGAAACCATTGTATGCTGTTGGCGGGAATGTAAATTAGTACAACCAGTATGGAGAACAGTTTGGAGGTTCTTCAAAAAACTAAAAATTGAGCTATCATATGACCCAGCAATCCCACTGCTGGCTATATACCCAAAAGAAATGAAATCAGTATATCAAAGAGGTATCTGCACTCCTATATTTGTTGCAGTAGTGTTTACAGTAGCTAAGATTTGGGAGCAACCTAAATGTCCATCAAAAGATGAATGAATAAAGAAAATGTGGTACATATACACAATAGAGTACTCTTCAGCCATAAAATAAGATCTCATCATTTGCAGCAACATGGATGAAACTGGAGATTATGTTAAGTGAAACAAGGCAGGCACAAAAAGACAAATATCACTGGTTCTCACTTATTTGTGGGATCTAAAAATCAAAACAATGGAACTCATGACAGAGAGAGTAGAAGGATGGGTACCAGAGGCTGGAAAGGGTATTGGGGGTCTGGGGGGAAGTGGGGATGATTAATGGGTACAAAAAACAAAGAATAAGACCTACTATTTGATAGCACAACAGGCTGACTATAGTCAATAATAATGTAATTGTATATTTTAAAATGAAATAATGTAATCGGATTGTTTGTAACTCAAAGGAAAAATGCCTGAGGGGATGAATTACATAATCTCATTCTCCATGAGGGGCTTATTTCACATTGCATGCCTGTATCAAAGCATCTCATATACTCCATAAATATATACATCTACTGAGTACCCACAAAAAAATTTTTAAATAATAAAAAAAGGCAGAATGTCAGAATACTTTAATATGGTAATAGTGGTGTGTAAATCACTTATATCTTTAGAATGGAGGTTAAAACACAAAACTATTAATAACAGTTACAATTATTTGTTCAGGAATACACAATATAAAAAGATATAAGTTGTGACACCCAAAACATAAAATGTGAGGAGGGAGAATATAGTGTGGAGTTTTTGTATGCAATCAAAGTATCAGCTTAAAGTAGCTGTTATATGATGCTTTGTGCATGCTTCATGGTAACTATAAAGCAAAAACATAGTAGATACATAAAAGATAAAAAGAAATCAAAGTATACCACTACAGAAAATCATCTAATTACAAGGAAGACAGCAAGAGAAGAAAGAGATACAGAAAACAAACCTACAAAGCAACCCAGAAAATAATTAGCAAATTGGCAGTAGTCTTTATCAATAATTACATTGAATATAAATGGATTAATCAAAAGATCAAGTGGCTGAATGGATTCTTTTAAAAAAGACCCAACTATGTGCTGCCTACAAGAGACTAACTTCACCTTTGAAGACACATATCAACTGAAAGTGAAGGGATGGAAAAATATATTCCAGGCCACTGGAGACCCAAAAAGATAAGTATACTCAGATAATTAGGCTTTCAGTTAAAACTGCAATAAGAGACAAAGAAGATTATATGATAAAGGGGTCAGTTCATCAAGAGGATATCACAAATGTAAATACGTATGCATCCAACATCAGAGCACCTGAACACATAAAGCAAATGTTGATAGATTTGAAGAGATACACTGCAATACAATATAGTTGGAGATTTCAGTACTCCACTTTCAGCAATAAACAGACCATCCAGACAGAAAATCAGTAAGAAAATATTAGACTTAAATTATCCTTTAGGCCAAATGGCCTTAACAGACTAAAAGAGAACATTCCATTTAATAGCAGAATACACATTCAAGTGCACACAGAACATTCTCCAGGATAGGTCATGAGTTAGGCCACAAAACAAGTCTTCACAATTATTAAAATATTAAAACTAAAATTATAATAACAAATATAAAAATACATTAAAATTAAATATTAAAATATTGATTATTATATATTTTATTAATACTATATAATATATTAATATATAATCTATAATATTAATATAAATATTAATAATCATATTAAAATTAAATATTAAAATTAAAATAATAAATATCTTTTCTAACCCCAATGGTATGAAACTAAAAATCAGTAATAGAAGGAATTTCAGAAGCTACAAATACAATAAAATTAAACAACATACTCCTAAACAATCCATGGGCCAAAGAAGATATTAAAAGGAAAATGTTAAAATATCTTGAGGCAAACAGAAATAAAAACACAACATACTAAAATTTATGCAAAGCAGGAAAAGCAGTTCCAACAGGAAAGTTCACAGAATGATTCATAAGCTGAGAAGAAAAATGTGTATTCTGTAGCTGTTAAATGAAATATTCTGTAAATATCTATTAGGTCCATTTGTTCTATAGTGCAGATCAAATACAATATTTCTTTGATTTTCTGTCTGAAAGATCTTTCCAATGCTGAAAGTGGGATGTTGAAGGCTCTAACTATTATTGTGTTGGAGCTTACCCCTCTCCTTAGCTCTAACATTTGCTGTACTTATCTGGGTGCTCCAGTGTTGGTGCATATATATTTATTTTTGAGACAGAGTCTCACTCTGTTGCCCAGGCTGGAGTGCAGTGGCACGATCTTGGCTCACTGCAACCTCTGCCTCCTGGGCTCAAGCGATTTTCCTGCCTCAGGCTCCAGAGTAGCTGGGATTACAGGTGCCCACCACCACGCCTGGCTAATTTTTGTATTTTTAGCAGAGATGGGGTTTCACCACATCAACCAGGCTGGTCTCAAGCTCCTGACCTCCAGTGATCTGCCCACCTCAGCCTCCCAAAGTGCTGGGATTACAGGTGTGAGCCACTGCACCCAGCTGCATATATATTTTAAATTGTTATATCCTCTTGCTGAATTGACCCCTTTTTCATTTTGGGTTTTTTTTTGGATACAGTGTCTCACTCTGTCACCCAGGCTGGAGTGCAGTGGTATGATCACAGCTCACTATGGCCTCAACCTCCCAGGCTCAGGTGATTCTCCCATTTAGCCTCTCAAGTAGCTGGGACTACAGGTGTTTGTAGAGATAGGGTTTCACCATATGTCCCAGGCTGATCTCAAACTCCTGGACTCAAGTGATCCACCTCCCAAAGTGCTAGGATTACAGGAATGAGCCACTCCACCCAGCCAACCCCTTTATCATTATAGAATGAGCTTGTCTCTTTTTATAGTTTTTGTCTCAAAAACTATTTTGTCTAAGTGTAGCTACTCCTGCTCTTTTGTGGTTTCCATTGGCATGGAATGTCTTTTTCCATTCCTCAATTTTCAGCCTGTGTGTGTCCTTCTAGGTGAAGTGTTTTTCTTGTAGGCAACAGGTCATTGGGTCTTTTTTTTTAAAGAATCTATTCAGCCTACATCTTTTGATTGGAGAGTTTAGTCCATTTATATGCAATGTTATTATTGATAAGGATTTACTCCTGCCATTTTGTTATTTGGTTTCTGGTTATTTTCCTTCTTTCCTGTCATCCTTTTAGTGAAGGTGATTTTCTCTGATGGGATGTTTTAATTTCTTCCTTTTTGTCTATCTGTTGTATGTTTTTTGATTTGAGGTTATCATGAGGCTTGCAAATAATATTTTATATAACCCATTTTTTAAACTGGTAACAATCTAACCCTGATTGCATGATCAAACTCAATCAAAATCAAAAGAAGCAAAAAGAAAACTCTACACCTTAACTTTGTCCCCACTCTTTTTAACTTTTTTTTCTACTTATATCTTATTATACATCTACGTCTTGAAAAGTTGAAGTTATTTTTGATTGGTTCATCTTTTCATATTTCTATTCAGGATACAAATGCTTTATATACCATAATTATGGTATTGTAATAGCCTGCTTTTCTTGTACTTATTAACACTGAATTTTTTTTTACCTTTGGATGATTTCTTATTGCTCATTAACATCCTCTTCTAATTGAAGTACTCCCTTTAGCATTTCTTGCAGGACATACCTGGTTTTGAGGAAATCCTTTGGCTTTTGTCTGGGAAAGTCTATTTCTCTATGTTTGGAGGACAGTTTCACCAGATATACTAGAGTAAAAGATTTTCCTTTGGCACTTTAAATATGTCATGCCACTCTCTCCTTGGCCTGTAAGGTTTCCACTGAAAAGTCAGATGTAGTGGAGCTCCATTGTATGTTGTTTATTTTCTCTTGATGCTTTTGGGATCCTTTCTTTATCCTTGACCTTTGGGAGCTTGATTAAATGCCTTGAGGTAGTCTTCCTTGGGTTAAAACTTAATGTTCTATAATCTTCTATAAATCTGCTTGAATATTGATATATTTCTCTAGGTTTGAGAAGTCACTTATTATCCCTTTGAATAAGCTTTCTACCATAATCTCTCTACCTCCTCTTTAAGGCCAACAACTCAGATCTGGCCAGCTTGCAGCTGTTTTCTAGATTTTGTAGGCACGCTTCATTGTTTTTCACTCTTTGTCTCCTTTGTGTATTTTCAAATAGCTTGTCTTCAAGCTCACTAATTCTTCTGCTGGATCAATTCTGTTGAGAGACTCTGGGCCAGGCATGGTGGCTCACACCTGTAATCCCAGCACTTTGGGAGGCCAAGGCAGCTGGATCCCTTGAGCCCAAAAGTTTGAAGCCAGCCTCGGCAACACAGCAAAACCCTATCTCTACTGAAAACACAAAAACTAGCCTGGTGTGGTGGCTTATGCCTGTAACCCCAGCCAGGAGGCTGAGGCACGAGAATTACTTGAACCTGGGAGGCAGAGGTTGCAGTGAGCCGAGATCACGCCACTGCACTTCAGCCTGGGTGACAGAGTGAGATACAACGTCAAAAAACAAACAAACACTGATACATTCTTCAGTACGTCAATTACATTTTCAACTCCAGAATTTCTGCTTTTTAATTATTTCAATCTATTATATATGATAGAATTCTGAATTTCTTCTGTGTTATCTTAAATTCTGCCAAGTTTCCTCAACACAGCTATTCTGAATTATTCATTTGAAAGGTCACATATCGGTTTCTCCAGGATTGGTCTCTGGTGCCTTGGCTTATTTGGCGAGGTCATGTTTTCCTGGATAGTCTTGATGTTTGTGGATGTTTGTTGGTGTCTAGGCATTGAAGAGTTAGGTATTAATTTAGTTTGGCTGTTTCCCCACCCAAATGTCACTTTGAATTCTAGCTCCCATAATTCCCATGGGTCATGGGAGGGACCTGGTGGGAGGTAACTGCATCATGGAGCTTGGTCTTACCCATGCTGTTCTCATGATAGTGAATAAATCTGATGAGATCTTATGGTTTTATAAAGCGGAGTTCCCCTGCACATGCTCTCTTGCTTGCTGCCATGTAAGATGTGCATTTGGTCTGCCTCCACATTTCACCATGATTGTGAGGCCTCCCCAGCCATGCAGAACTTTGAGCCCATTCAGCCTTTTTTTCTTTATAAATTACCCAGTCTCAAATATGTCTACTAGCAGCATGAGAATGGACTAAGAGAGTAAGTTGGTACCAGTTTTGAACCCCAAAAATCAGATAGGTCTCAGTTAATTTAGAAAGTTTATTTTGCCCAAGTGGAGGACAGGCACCCATGACTACTTCCGGAGCTCTGGACGATACATGCCCAAGGTGGTCAGAGCACAGCTTGGCTTCATACGTTTTAGGAAGACATGAGACATCATGAGACATCAACCAACATTTGTAAGATAAACATTGGTTCAGTCCAGAAAGGCAGGACAACTTGAAGCAAAAGCAGGACCACTGGAAGCAAGGAGAGGGCTTCCAGGTCACAGGTAGATAAGAGACAAAGGGTTGCATTCTTTTGAGTTTCTGATTAGCCTCTCCAAAGGGGGCAAACAGATATGCATCTATCTCAGTGAGCAGAGAGGTGACTGAATAGAATGGAAGGCAAGTTTGCCCTAAGCAGTTCCAGCTTGACTTTTTTCTTTAAGCTTAGTGACTTGGGGGCCTGAAGATTTATTTTTCTTTCACATGATAGAGTGAGGTGCCGCTGTAAAGATACCTGGAAAGCTGGGCGAGGTGGCTCACGCCTGTAATCCCAGCACTTTGGGTGGCCGAGGCAGGCAGATCACAAGGTCGGGAGATTGAGACCATCCTGGCTAACATGGTGAAACCCCATCTCTACTAAAAAAAAATACAAAAAAATTAGCCGGGGGTGGTGGTGGGCACCTGTAATCCCAGCTACTCAGGAGGCTGAGGCAGGAGAATGGTGTGAGCCCAGGAAGCGGAGCTTGCAGTGAGCCAAGATCATGCCACTGCACTCCAGTCTGGGCGACAGAGCAAGACTCGTCTCAAAAAAAAAAAAAAAAAAAAAAAAAAAAAGACACCTGGAAATGTGGAAGTGACTTTGGAACTGGATAACAGGCAGAAGTTCTATTCAAAGTCACCCCTCTGCTCACTGAGATAAATGCTTATCTGATTGCTGCCTTTGGAGAGGCTAATCAGAAACTCAAAAGAATGTAACCATTTGTCTCTTGTCTACCTGTGACCCGGAAGCCCTCTCCTTGCTTCAAGTTATCCCGCTTTTGCTTTGAGTTGTCCTGCCTTTTTGGACCGAACCAATGTTCATTTTACATATACTGATTGATGTCTCATGTCTCCCTAAAATATATAAAACCAAGCTGTGCTCTGACCACCTTGGGCACATGTCATCAGGACCTCCTGAGGCTGTGTCATAGGGGTGCATCCTCGACGTTGGCAAAATAAACTTTCTAAATTGTCTAAGACCTGTCTCAGATTCTTGGGGTTTACATTTTGGTAACCACAGAGGGATTCTGAGTGAAGGTGTCTCTGACCTTTGACAAATCTATCGGTACCTGGTACCAGCATGAGCTAACTTTATGGCTCAAACCAATAGGATAATTTGCTGAGGTCTGGGAGCACCGCCTCCAGAGAATCCCTGATTTCCCCAAATCTGGTCGAGATCTAAGGTTTATTTTGCTGTACAACTCCTTTTTTTTTTTTTTTTAAACAAAAAAAGAATTTTACTTCCAACAAGGAAGGCAAGTTTTCCTGCTTCCATGATGATGGAAGGCAGGTAACTCCTTTATGGAGTTTGAGCTCAGTTCCAGCAGGGAAGATGAATTTTTTTTCCTGCTTCTAGGATGGTAGAGAGCAGTCTTCAGCCTGAGACCCATCCCTAGGCAAGTAGCTGAATTGGGGTTTTGTCTTGGCTAAAGTTCAATAGCTAAGGTTCTGTCTTTTTTCCAGCATGGTTGCTTGGATTTTGTTCCTAAATCAAACCCTTTTTGGTTTGATATTTGGTACTTCTGAAAGAGCAGCAATTTGTCCTAGCTGAAATATGGTAATGAGATTAAAAAGACTTTTTTTTTTTTTTAAAAGGATCTCAATGGTTAAAGTCAGCTTAATTAAAAGCTAACATATCCAGGATGTGTATATGTGTGAGTGTGTGTATTTAAAAGGCCTTCATGTTTTTTTATTCTCTCCTAGAGCCTTATCCTTGTTTTCAGCAAAAGTTTTTTTTCTTCTAGTTAACTGAATTCTGTTTTCTTCATATACTTCTGCTGTCTCTTCTTTCTCTTGCACCCTCTGCTGCATGAGGGAACTAAAATAATTTATAATAGCCTGGGGTTCCTTAAACAAAATGCAGAAGGTGCCAGACTCCCTTTGGGGGAGGAATCTGTTTTTCTTTATGGAACCCCAAGAGCGTAACAGACAAGTTCATCTCAGCTTTTAAGCTGCTTTGTGTTGTGTTACCTGATTAACTAAAGTAATTATTGCAACAGAGGCTATACTTGGGTTTTTAAATTAGAGTGTAATACAGACACTTAGAAATGTCTTTGTTTAAAAAATTTTAAGTGCATTGTAACATCATGTGATCTAGGCTTATAATGATTCTCACTTTTTAGAAACCCACGATTCGGTGTGGGTTCTGCCTAAAGTTTAGAGATATAGTTAAAAGATAGGTAGTCCCTGGCTGGGCGCGGTGGCTCATGCCTGTAATCCCAGCACTTTGGGAGGCCGAGGCGGGTGGATCACAAGAGGTCAGGAGAGCAAGACCATCCTGGCTAACATGGTGAAACCCTGTCTCTACTAAAAAATAGAAAAAATTAGCTGGGCATGGTGGCAGGCACCTGTAGTCCCAGCTACTCGGGAGGCTGAGGCAGGAGAATGGCATGAACCTGGGAGGCGGCACTTGCAGTGAGCCCAGATCATGCCACTGCACTCCATCCTGGGTGACTCAGCATGACTCCGTCTCAAAAGAAAAAAAAAAAAAAAAAGATAGGTAATCCCTGTCTAAATATAATTGGTCTCCTTTTACAATCATATGATAGATTTTTATAATTTTATGTTTGATTTGACATCTTTAATCGCCCTCTAGCACACCAGTTTTTCTCTCTGTACCTTATGATGTAAATTTTGCTATTTGATTTTCACCTTGTTTCCTTTAATATGTGAATTTAAGGCTATTTAGCTGACAACTGCCTAGGGTTGTGAAAGAAATTATGAAGAATCTGAAAGTCTAAGATAGAGGGAAAAGGGTTTTTATGAATCTATAAATTGTACTTTTATTGGCATTCCTAATACGTCTATGTATTTATGTGTTGTATACACAATGTTTCACTACTGAAAATATATAAAAGAGCTCTCATTGGCTTTAAAAAAATAAAAGTGCCTAAATCAAATACTTTATCATAAAAAAGAAAAAACTAGTCAAATCCTTTTTCAAGTTTACATGACTTAAGTAAAATCTTTAATAAGCTAGCTTTAAAATTATTGATCAATATTGGAAATGTCTTAAGAATTGCCAGCAGACATATTTGTTTACATTTATTAATCAAGCAATTTCATACTTATCCTTGCCAAATATTATAAGGTATCAACATTTGGCATAAGGGTTACAAAACTATAAACAGCCCCAAACAGAATGATCTTTGCTTGTGTAATTTTTAATAAGGCATTAATATTGGTTTAATGAAAATAGCTACACCTTGAATTTAGTAAAATTATCATAACTTCTAATCCTGTGGCCTTAGGCAGTTGAGTACACAGGCAGTAAAGACATTTGCCTTGGGAAAGGACTGTTATCTTTTTTGTATCAAGCTAAACTATAAACTAAGCCCTTTTCAAAGTTAGTTTGGCCTATGTCCAGGAATGAACAATGACAGCTTGGAGGTTAGAAGCAAGGCAGAGTCATTTAGGGCAGATCTTTTTCACTGTCTCAGTTGTAATTTTGCAATGACAGTCTCATAGCTTTATTTATAAAAACTGCATAGTCATTTAATCTAAGTAAATGATTGAAATAATTAGGTAAATGTAATGGGATAAATACTTGTAGATAAACTTGTTATAGTTTAGAATCTAAGGTTATATTAAATAATAGATATTTCATTATTTGAGTATTTTCCTATACAAATATATTGTAGAAAAACATTCTTACTAAAAAAAGTGTCCTTTCAAAAAGGCAAATAATTTTTGTCTAATTCAAAGCTGATTTAAAAGTTATATATGAAACAAGTTAAAAGGAACCAGGAAATATGAAAGATGTAAAGAAAATTACAAAAATAAAGAGTTTTGGTGGGTAAGAAAGCTTAAAGATCGATAATTTTATGTAAGAACAAAATATTGTATGGTAAATTTAGTCCTAGAATAAAATGACTGGTTAAGAAAGAAGATTGTTCAGGACAAACCAGAAAGTCTAAGCATGTCATGAATGGTCTATGTAAATCACAGTAAGAGGATTTATTTTAAAAAAAAAACAAAAACTCTTATAAGATCAAGTTGTTTTTCATTAAAAAGAAATTATAATGGTCATTCTAGAGATTGGGCTTGATGTAAAAAAAAGTTTAATTGAGGTTATTACATCCATGTATCTTTCTGTACATGCTTTTAAAGTCCTTGTTACAGTGAGTTACAGGGCTTTGACCCCTGGGTCTAAAAAGGACATCAAGTCCTGCCAAATCTTAAACACTGACAGCAATTAAATCCTTACCTTCAGGCCCCATAGAAGATGTCAATCAAAACAAACTGCATTCCTATGGTGATGTCAATCAAAACAAACAGCATTCCTAAGACACAGGGCCAGAAATTAAAGCTATTCAACACAAGGCCCAGGGGCTATCAAGGAAGAAGTGGGCACGGAAGATTGTAAGGGCCGATTTTGAAAGATAACTTCAGTTTCTCTATAAAGCAATCATTAATGTCAAAGGCACACTGATGCAAGACCAGCATATGGGCCCCTGTGTCAGATTAACAAGCTTTTCTTGAAGCATTAACCAACTACTTAATAAAAGATATAAAGGTTATAAAAGGCTTATGGAAGTTGTTTCTTACGGTCAAGATTAAAATTTTATAGGCAGTTTATAAAATTTTGAAAAACAAATTTAATTGGCTGCATGCTGTTTTTATTAGGGCTTATTGTTTGGAAAATTAAGTCTCCTCTGAAAAAATGAAAGTTTTTGCCTTTTAAAAAAAATCCTTGAGTTATTACTTTGGTTAAATGAATGATCCTATTTTGTGATAACAAGAGTTTTAAAACTTTGATAGTTGAAAACTTTCCAAGATCAAATTATAAATTATGTCTTTTTCTGGCCTAATTAATCCTTTAAGATATTTGGTTCCCTAAAGTCATAAAATGACATAGTTTGGCTTATTTGGTATAAAAATTATACAGGAAACATTGTCAAAAACGAAATGGTGTTTGGTTTTCTTTGAGCTGTATTTGTATAGTTATGTTATTGGTATGTGTTCCAAAATTATGGGAAACTCCTATAATTCTGATATAGTATACATTATCAGTAATAATTATGTTAAATTATTGTGTGCCATAGAGGTAACAAATTTTCTTGTCAATTGTATGTTTGACTATGGCTGCCCTAAAACTTTTTGTCATCCATGGACAACTGTCATCTTGTTTTAGTCCTCTTTGGGAGGTGGTTTTATAATCAGCTATAAAATTCTAACAGGTACTCTCAAATGCAGGTTTCTGATAACTGGAGATTGTGACATCAGAATAGAGACAAAAACTTTCAGGACTCATGGAGAGCTGAAATGTTCATGAATATCAAGCAGAACAGGAATTAACTTCATGAACTAAACTAATACCAGTCTAAAAGTAGTAATCTTTTTAACTTTTTGCTTTAAACATTGTTGATCCCTTGTTTTTCTGAGTCAAGAAAACTTTTCTTCTAAGCTATTTACAGCTTTTAATAATTAAAGTATACTCCTATAAACAAAATTTGGAGCATATTTGTCTCTCTCTACCTGATTTCTACAGAATTTGAAAACTATGTGTGAGTATTCTTAAGACAATACCATTATTCGCATAAGTGCAATAAGAATCGGTTTTCATTTGTAACAGGACACAGCTGGAGAAAGTGGTTATTTTACCAAGGCTATGACTGGAATGGTGTGCTTTCCTTTAAGGAATCAAACTTGACTTACAGGGCCAATGAAGGCCCCTTGGAAAAACTGGCCTCATACCTTTATCTACACAGTCCCTGTACAGGGTTCCTGACCCGTTGTAAGTAAAAAATGTCACTATTTGACAGGCCCAGGGGCTCCAAGTTTATCATGAAACTTCAAGAGGAGAGGAGTTCACCCAACTCATAAGTACTTCGTGGTACAAATCTATGGCTGCACTGGGCTTTAAAAAAAGGCTTATCTGAGATTCTTACCATGGAACAAGTTTCCATCAAAGCCAATTTAAAAGCCTATGTAAAAAATAATTATTCTTGCTGTACTGTATACAAATAATCAGGTCAAGTATAATAAAGCAAATAAATACTACCACCATTTGTCTTTAGTAAAACTGGGAAACTGAAGGGAGGAAAAATTATGTTTCAAAAACTATAGTACACCTGTTGTTAGAATCTGGTCTTGCCTAATTGTTTTTGATTTTTATTCTTTTCTACAGTTGGAACCAAATTCTATTTTTTGTGGGCTACAAGTCTTCAAAATAATATTTTCAATTATTTTTCCTTCTTTTTTCCCAATTTTTCCTAATTTAGAGTCACTGAAAATTAAGCTGTGCTTTCTTAAAGCCCTGTGAACTGAAGCCAGACAAACTTCAGAAGAAAATAACAGCAATCTATTTACATACATAAGCCACTTTCATATCTGCCTACTGATGTATGGACTTGAGAGTAATGTGGCCTATATTGATTTTTCAGGATTGTTCTTTTGTTGTTTTTCTCCCTTTCTCCCCCCATTTTCTCTTCACAGGACACGAGACTTCACAACCTGTTAAAAATGAGCTTTCCTAATAACTCGAGACTTACTCATCTAGGAATACACCATCCTAGCCATGAGAGATCAGATGAAATCTTAGACCAGAGAGAGACTCATTTTATTCTAAAATACTTTCTCCAAAAGATTTTAAAAAGAGGAAAAAAGAAGATGGCCAAACAGGAACAGCTCCGGTCTACAGCTCCCAGCATGAGTGACACAGAAGATGGGTGATTTCTGCATTTCTGCTTGAGGTACTGGGTGCATCTCACTAGGGAGTGCCAAACAGTGGGTGCAGGACAGTCGGTGTAGCGCACTGTGCGCGAGCTGAAGCAGGGCGAGGCATTGCCTCACTCCGGAAGAGCAAGGGGTCAGGGAGTTCCCTTTCCTAGTCAAAGAAAGGGGTAACAGACGGCACTGGAAAATCGGGTCAGTCCCACCCTAATACTGCGCTTTTCCAACGGGCCTGGAAAATGGCACACTAGGAGATTGTGTCCCGCACCTGGCTCGGAGGGTCCTATGCCCACGGAGTCTCGCTGATTGCTAGCACAGCAGTCTGAGATCAAGCTGCAAGGCGGCAGCGAGGCTGGGGGAGGGGCGCCCGCCATTGCCCAGGCTTGCTTAGGTAAACAAAGCGGCCAGGAAGCTCGAACTGGGGGGAGCCCACCACAGCTCAAGGAGGCCTGCCTGCCTCTGTAGGCTCCATCTCTGGGGGCAGGGCACAGACAAACAAAAATTCAGCAGGAACCTCTGTAGACTTAAATGTCCCTGTCTGACTGACAGCTTTGAGGAGAGTAGTAGTTCTCCCAGCACGCAGCTGGAGATCTGAGAACGGAGAGACTGCCTCCTAAAGTGGGTCCCTCACCCCTGAGCAGCCTAACTGGGAGGCACCCCCCAGTAGGGACAGACTGACACCTCACTGGGCCGGGTACTCCTCTGAGACAAAACTTCCAGAGAAACTATCAGACAGCTGAATTTGTGGTCTCACGAAAATCTGCTGTTCTGCAGCCACTGCTGCTGACACCCAGCCAAACAGGGTCTGGAGTGGACCTCTAGTAAACTCCAACAGACCTGCAGCTGAGGGTCCTGTCTGGTAGAAGGAAAACTAACAAACAGAAAGGACATCCACACTGAAAACCCATCTGTACATCACCATCATCAAAGACCAAAAGTAGATAAAACCACAAAGATGGGGAAAAAACAGAGCAGAGAAACTGGAAACTCTAAAAAGCAGAGCACCTCTCCTCCTCCAAAGGAACACAGTTCCTCACCAGCAACGGAACAAAGCTGGACGGAGGAGGACTTTGACGAGTTGAGAGAAGAAGGCTTCAGACTATCAAACTACTCTGAGCTATGGGAGGAAATTCAAAACAATAGCAAAGAAGTTAAAAACTTTGAACCACATAGTTGGAAGTAAAGCACTCCTCAGCAAATGTAAAAGAACAGAAGTTATAACAAACTGTCTCTCAGACCACAGTGCAATCAAACTAGAACTCAGGATTAAGAAACTCACTCAAAACCACTCAACTACATGGAAACTGAACAACCTGGTCCTGCATGACTACTGGGTACATAATGAAATGAAGGCAGAAATAAAGATGTTCTTTGAAACCAATGAGAACAAAGACACAACATACCAGAATCTCTGGGACACATTCAAAGCAGTGTGTAGAGGGAAATTTATAGCACTAAATGCCCACAAGAGAAAGCAGGAAAGATCCCAAATTGACACCCTAATATCACAATTAAAAGAACTAGAAAAGCAAGAGCAAACACATTCAAAAGCTAGCAGAAGGCTAGAAATAACTAACATCAGAGCAGAACTGAAGGAAATAGAGACACAAAAAACCCTTCAAAAAATTAATGAATCCAGGAGCTGGTTTTTGAAAAGATCAACAAAATTGATAGACCGCTAGCAAGACTAATAAAGAAGAAAAGAGAGAAGAATCAAATAGATGCAATAAAAAATGATACAGGGGATATCACCACCGATCCCACAGAAATACAATCTACCATCAGAGAATACTACAAACACCTCTACGCAAATAAACTAGAAAATCTAGAAGAAATAGATAAATTCCTCGACAAATACACCCTCCCAAGACTAAAGCAGGAAGAAGTTGAATCTCTGAATAGACCAATAACAGGCTCTGAAATTGTGGCAATAATCAATAGCTTACCAACCAAAAAGAGTCCAGGACCTGATGGATTCACAGCCGAATTCTACCAGAGGTACAAGGAGGAACTGGTACCATTCCTTCTGAAACTATTCCAATTGATAGAAAAAAAGGGAATCCTCCCTAACACATTTTATGAGGCCAGCATCATCCTGATACCAAAGCCTGGCAGAGACATAACCAAAAAAGAGAATTTCAGACCAATATCCTTGATGAACATTGATGCAAAAATCCTCAATAAAATACTGGAAAACCGAATCCAGCAGCACATCAAAAAGCTTATACACCATGATCAAGTGGGCTTCATCCCTGGGATGCAAGGCTGGTTCAACATACGCAAATCAATAAATGTAATCCAGCATATCAACAGAACCAAAGACAAAAACCACATGATTATCTCAATAGATGCAGAAAAGGCCTTTGACAAAATTCAACAACCCTTCATGCTAAAAGCTCTCAATAAACTAGGTATTGATGGGACGTATCTCAAAATAATAAGAGCTATCTATGACAAGCCCACAGCCAATATCATACTGAATGGGCAAAAACTGGAAGCACTGCCTTTGAAAACTGGCACAAGACAGGGATTCCCTCTCTCACCACTCCTATTCAACATAGTGTTGGAAGTTCTGGCCAGGGCAATTAGGCAGGAGAAGGAAATAAAGGGTATTCAAATAGGAAAAGAGGAAGTGAAATTGTCCCTGTTTGCAGATGACATGATTGTATATCTAGAAAACCCCATTGTCTCAGCCCAAAATCTCCTTAAGCTGATTAGCAACTTCAGCAAAGTCTCAGGATACAAAATCAATGTACAAAAATCACAAGCATTCTTGTACACCAATCACAGACAAACAGAGAGCCAAATCATGAGTGAACTCCCATTCACAATTGCTTCAAAGAGAAAAAAATGCCTAGGAATCCAACTTACAAGGGATGTGAAGGACCTCTTCAAGGAGAACTACAAACCACTGCTCAATGAAATAAAAGAGGATACAAACAAATGGAAGAACATTCCATGCTCATGGGTTGGAAGAATCAATATCGTGAAAATGGCCATACTGCCCAAGATAATTTATAGATTCAATGCCATCCCCATCAAGCTACCAATGACTTTCTTCACAGAATTGGAAATAACTACTTTAAAGTTAATATGGAACCAAAAAAGAGCCCGCATCGCCAAGTCAATCCTAAGCCAAAAGAACAAAGCTGGAGGCATCATGCTACCTGACTTCAAACTATACTACAAGGCTACAGTAACCAAAACAGCATGGTACTGGTACCACAACAGAGACACAGATCAATGGAACAGAACAGAGTCCTCAGAAATAATGCCTCATATCTACAACTATCTGATCTTTGACAAACCTGACAAAAACAAGCAATGGGGAAAGGATTCCCTATTTAATAAATGGTGCTGGGAAAACTGGCTAGCCATATGTAGAAAGCTGAAACTGGATCCCTTCCTTACAACTTATACAAAAATTAATTCAAGATGGATTAAAGACTTATATGTTAGACCTAAAACCATAAAAACCCTAGAAGAAAACCTAGGCAATACCATTCAGGACATAGGTGTGGGCAAGGACTTCATGTCTAAAACACCAAAAGCAATGGCAACAAAAGCCAAAATTGACAAATCGGATCTAATTAAACTAAAGAGCTTCTGCACAGCAAAAGAAACTACCATCAGAGTGAACAGGCAACCTACAGAATGGGAGAAAATTTTTGCAGCCTACTCATCTGACAAAGGGCTAATATCCAGAATCTACAATGAACTCAAACAAATTTACAAGAAAAAAACAAACAACCCCATCAAAAAGTGGGTGAAGGACATGAACAGACACTTCTCAAAAGAAGACATTTATGCAGCCAAAAAACACATGAAAAAATGCTCATCATCACTGGCCACCAGAGAAATGCAAAACAAAACCACAATGAGATACCATCTCACACCAGTTAGAATGGCCATCATTAAAAAGTCAGGAAACAACAGGTGCTGGAGAGGATGTGGAGAAATAGGAACACTTTTACACTGTTGGTGGGACTGTAAACTAGTTCAACCATTGTGGAAGTCAGTGTGGCGATTCCTCAGGGATCTAGAACTAGAAATACCATTTGACCCAGCCATCCCATTACTGGGTATATACCCAAAGGACTATAAATCATGCTGCTATAAAGACACATGCATGCATATGTTTATTGCGGCACTATTCACAATAGCAAAGACTTGGAACCAACCCAAATGTCCAACAACGATAGACTGGATTAAGAAAATGTGGCACATATACACCATGGAATACTATGCAGCCATAAAAAATGATGAGTTCATGTCCTTTGTAGGGACATGGATGAAGCTGGAAACCATCATTCTCAGTAAACTATCGCAAGGACAAAAAGCCAAACACCGCATGTTCTCACTGATAGGTGGGAATTGAACAATGAGAACTCATGGACACAGGAAGGGGAACATCACACTCTGGGGACTGTTGTGGGTTGGGGGTAGGGGGGGAGGGATAGCATCAGGAGATATACCTAATGCTAAATGACGAGTTAATGGGTGCAGCAAACCAACACGGCACATGGATACATATGTAACAAACCTGCACATTGTGCACACGTACCCTAAAACCTAAAGTATAATAATAAAATAAAATTAAATTAAATTAAAAAAAGAAATAAATTCTACTCAAAAAAAAAAAAAAAAAAAGAAAATGTGGCACATATACACCATGGAATACTATGCAGCCATAAAAAAGGATGAGTTCATGTCCTTTGTAGGGACATGGATGAAACTGGAAAACATCATTCTCAGTAAACTATCGCAAGGACAGAAAACCAAACACCGCATGTTCTCACTCATAGGTGGGAATTGAACAATGAGAACTCATGGACACAGGAAGGGGAACATCACACTCCAGGGACTGTTGTGGGGAGGGGGGAGGGACAGCATTAGGAGATATACCTAATGCTAAATGACGAGTTAATGGGTGCAGCAAACCAACATGGCACATGGATACATATGTAACAAACCTGCACATTGTGCACATGTACCCTAAAACCTAAAGTATAATAATAATAAAAAAAAAAAAAACTAGAAAACTAAAAAAAAAAAAAAATTTAAAAAAAGGGAGAAAATGTGAATAGAAAATACACTGGGCCCCCGAAATCACTAAGCTAAAAGGAAAAGTCAAGCTGGAACTGCTTAGGGCAAACCTGCCTTCCATTCTATTCAGTCACCCCTCTGCTCACTGAGACAGATGCATATCTGTTTGCCTCCTTTGGAGAGGCTAATCAGAAACAAAAGAATGCAACCTTTTGTCTTTTATCTACCTGTGACCTGGAAGCCCCCTCCTTGCTTGGAGTTGTCTTGCTTTTGCTTCGAGTTGTCCTTTCTGGACCAAACCAATGTTTATCTTACATATGTTGGTTGTGTCTCATGTCTTCCTAAAATGTGTAAAATCAAGCTATGCTCTGACCACCTTGGTCACATATCATCTGGAGCTCCTGAAACTGTCATGGGTGCATGTCCTCGACTTTGGCAAAATAAAATTTCTAAAATAACTGAGACCTATCTCAAATTTTGGGGGTTCACAAAAGCCACAGAGCTGGAGCTGCCTTAGGCCATGGGAGCACACCTCTTGCATCAGTGTGACCTGGATGTGAGACATGGAGTCAAAGGAGATCATTTTGGAGCTTTAAGATTTGACTGCCCTGCTGGATTTTAGACTTGCATGGGGCCTGTAGGCACTTTGCTTTGGCCAATTTCTCCCTTTTGGAATGGGTGTATTTACCCAATCCCTGTACCCCCATTGTATCTAGGAAGTAACTAACTTGCTTTTGATTTTATAGGCTCATAGGCAGAAGGGACTTGCCTTGTCTCAGATGAGACTTTGGACTGTGGACTTTTGAGTTAATGCTGAATTAAGACTTTGGGGGACTTGGAATGGTTTTGAAATGTAAGGACATGAGATTTGGGAGGGGCCAGGGGTGGAATGATATGGTTTGGCTGTGTCCTTACCCAAATCTCATCTTGAATTATAGCTCCCATGATTCCCACATGTCATGGGAGGACCTAGTAGGAGGTAATTGAATCATAGGGGTGGGTCTTTCCCATGCTGTTCTCATGACAGTGAATAAGTCTCATGAGATCTGATGGTTTTAAAGGGAGAGTTCCCCTGCACACCTCTTATGCTTGCCGCCATGTAAGATGTGCCTTTGCCATGTAAGATGTGCCATGTCTCCTTTGTCTTCTGCCATGATTGTGAGGCCTGTGCAGCCATGTGGAACTGTGAGTCCATTAAACCTCTTTCCTTTAAGAATTACCGAGTCTTTATTAGCAGTGTGAGAACAGACTAATACAGGTATTTATTATGGCTGTTGTTTCTTTGTACCTGTCCTTCTTGGGGAGGCTTTCCAGGTATTCAAAGGGACTTAGGTGTTGTGATTTATGTCTTTGGTCACTGCAGCTGTATCTGCATTAGGAGGTACTCCATGCCCAACAATACTGTGGCTTGTGCAGAATCAAAGATACTACCTTGGTGGACCTGGATGAGATCCAGAAGAATTATCTGTATTAGCAGGCAGAGAATCTTGTTCTCTTCCTTTACTTTCTTCCAAACAAATGGAGTCACTATCTCTATGCTGTGCTGCCTGGTGCTGGGGGAGGGAGTGACATAAGCACCCTTATGGCCACCACCACTGGGACTGCACTGGGTGAGCCCTGAAGCCAGCACAGCACTGAGTTTCATCCAAGGCCCACTGTAATGACTATGTGGTTACCACTTATGTTTGCTCAAAGCTCTACAATCAGCAGGTGGCAATGCCAGCCAGGCTTGTCTTCTTTGCTTTAGGGCAGTGAGTTCCCTCCATCCCTGGATGGGTCCAGAGGTGCTGTCTGGCAGCCAGGGCCTGAAGTCAGATACTTTAGGAATCTACCTGGTGCTCTATTCTACTGTGGCTGAGCTGGCACTCAAGCCAAAAGACAAGCCTTCTCACTCTTCTCTCCCTTTTCCACAAGAACAGTCTCTTCCCATGGCCACCACTGCCACAGGCCAATGGGGAGTACTGCCAGGCTACTGCCAACGTCCACTCAAGGCCCAAGGGCTCTTCAGTCAGCTTGTGGTAAATGCTGCCAGACCTGGGACTGAGCCTTCAGAGCAGTGGGCTCCCCTCTGGCCCAGGACAGGTCCAGAAATACCATCTGCAAGTGAAGGCCTGGAATCAGGGACCCCAAACCCACTTGGCACCCACTTGGTGCTCTACCCCACTATGACCCACCTGTTACCTAAGCTGCAAGATGAAGTCCTCTTTATTCTTCCCTCTGCTTTTTTTTAAACAAGAAGTCTTTCCCCACAGCCACCACAGCTGGGAATGTGCTGGGTCTCACCTGAAGCCAGTCTCAGAGTTTCACCCAAGGCCCACAACATGTACTACCTGGCGACCACTGCTGATTATTCAGGGCCCAAAGGCCCCTTTACTCAGCAAGTGATGAATTCTGCCAACACTGGGTCCTTCCCTTTAAGACAGTGGGTTCCTTTCTGACCCAGAGTATGTGCAGAAATGTTGCCTGGGAACTAGGCTCTAGACTGAGTGGCTTAGGACACTGCCCAGTGCCCTAGTCTACTGTGGCTGACCTGGTTTCCAATTTGCAAGATAAAGACCTCTCTACTCGTCCCTCTTCTCACCTCGACTGGAAGGAAAGTCTCTTTCTGAGCTGTGAGCTGTGTGGCCTGAGCCTGGGGGAGAGGTGGTCCAGGCACCCCCTTGGCTGCCCCGGCTGGTATCTCACCAGATTGTGTGCCCCCAAGTCCACAGGCTCCAAGTGCAGCACAGCACAGCACTAGAGCTCACCTAGGAGTTGTAGTCCTTGTGGCCTAGACTGCTTCTCAAGGTTAGTTGGAACCCAAGTCACCTTAGCCTGCAGCAGCGAGGCTCGCGGAGCTCAATTTCTGGCCACCGGAAGGCATGACTCCCCTCTGGCTAGGGCTCATCTAAATGTTCTCTCTATGGGGTCAGTTGATTTCTGCCTGGTGTTGCTTTCCACTGTGACAGGGCAGCACTGAGTTCAAATGCAAAGTCCCACAATTACTGTCCTCTCCCTCCCCCAAGGACAGATTCTCTCTGTGTCATGGGGTCACTGTGGCATTGGCAATGCAAGACTGTCTTTCAGACCTTCTCTAGTGCCTCTTTCAGTGGTAACTTAAAACCAGGTACTGTGATTGCTCACCTGATTTTTAGGCTTCCTAAGGTGCTTTTTTGTGTAGATAGTAGTTGGATTTGATGTTCCTGTGGGGAGGATGATTGCTGGAGGCTTCTTTCACCGTCTTGCTCCACCTCCTTCCAAAAAATTAGTTTTTAAAAAGGCTCTGAAAAAACATACACATTATAAACCCTAAAGTAAAACACAGAAATAACAATTACACAAATTATAACTAAAAAGCCAAGAAAGGAAATAAAGTGAAATTTTAGAACACATTCAGTCAATTCAAAAGTCACCAGAAAAAGAAAAAAGGGAACAAAGAACAGATAAAGCAATAACAAGGTGATAGATTTCTTAACGGAAAGTACAATTTGAGGTAGCATGATTATCCCAGGGGTTGGCAGATTATGACCTTCAGGTTAGATCTGGCCCACTACCTGTTTTTGTATGGTCTGCAAACTAAAAATAGTTTTTACTGTGTAAATCTTTTTTAAAAGTCAAAGATGCTTGTCAAAAGTTCGAGAACAAAAGAAAAAGTCAAATGAAAAGCATTTTGTGAGATGTAAAAATTATATAAAATTCAAATTTCAGTGTCCATAAAGTTTTAATAGAACCATGCTCATTTATTTACATGTTACAGTTTTCAACTACAATGGCAGAGGTGAGTAGTTCCAACAGTGACCGTGTGGCCCACAAAGCTTAAAACATTTGTTATCAGGTCTTCTACAGAAAAAGCTTGCCAACAAACTTGATTTAACCCGTCTTTGAATTTCCCTTTTACTTCCAAATGCCCACAAAGTCTACACGAACTGCAACTTGAAAGTCGCCAACACAGACATCTTATCCCATATGTCAGAGCCCCAGTCTGTCCCTGTTCATGTTCTAACCTTGGCATAGCAGGTCTTCTTTTGTTGGGAGTTTAACCTTCTTTGGAGGTTGGCAGCTCTGATCTTTAAGTCCAGGGTCTGATCCTAAGATTTTTCTCCCCTTCTGCAGTAGACAAGAGCCTCTTTGTAAGCTGGAGGTGTAAGGAGCGGGTTAGGAAGCCCTTAGCTTTCTCACTCAGCTTTCCGTTGGTGATTAGTCATGCTCAGCTTTTTATCTGTTTTCAGTGGGCCAATCAAGCTTAGCAGTATCCACCTGATTCTATCCTTTCAGTCCCTATTTCTCCCAAATCTCAAACATCTGACACATCACATCAGCTAATGCCTTCCTTTCTACCACTATACCATGCCAGTTGATCACCAATGAAAGTTTGAGCAATTAGACCAATTCCTTGTCCCAGTTGCTATTTGTGCTTTATCTATTACCAACCTGGGATCCTCACTGAAGGAAGGATGGTGAGTGATCCAGCACCAAAGCCCCATATCAGTGGCTTCTTTCTGGGATCCCACCTGGTTAGGATTGCCAGATTCAGTAAATATAAATGCAAGGCTCCCAGTTAAATTTGAATTTCAAATAAACAAATACATTTTTTAGTATATTTCATGCAATATCTGGGACATATTTTTACTGTAATTTTTCTTTCGATTTGAAATTAAAATGTAGCTTAGCATCCTGTATTTTATGTGGCAATTCTACAACAGGTTGGGTTCCCTGGGAAGCAAACTCTGAGATGGAGTTTAGTCAGCATGATGTTATTAAGAAGAGCCCTTAGGATCAACACCTGTGGAAAGTAGGTGCCGGAAGCAGGAAGGACAGAGAAAGTCAATCTGCAGTACAGGCACGGTGACAGACTTGGCTGAACCATGGGGTACTCTGGCACTAGAATTGCTCTTTAGAGTAATTCCAAGGTGGGCTGAGATATCTAGGCCTTTACACTCTCACACTGATCAGTCATTGGATGATGAGGCGCGTCCTTGGGCAAAGCGGCTCTCTGCAGCTCTGACCATTTCTGTAGGGGCTGACAGCTGAAGGCTATATGCTGACAGCACTTCCAGCACCAAAAGCAGAATGTCTTTTCTGAAGTAGAATCCAAGTTGTGAGTGCATTACAGTGTTCACTGCATTTGTAGAGAGGATTTAAACATCACGTAGAGGGAAGGGGTGATATCTAAGGACTTTTCCACTTGGGCATGATTGAGTGAAATCATGTGTGCAGATTGCCCAGAAGACACCATGGCATAGAGATGATGAGCACCACGTGGCAGCTACTTTGATGTTTCTAAAGCACTGGGCCAGGAAGGGCTGTCCAGTGGTGGTAATCTTGAGACTAACAAGTAGTGCTGGACTTGGGCGTGTGTATCTGCTCCAGAAGGTGAGGCTGGGCATTACCGAGTGATGGAACCTCTCTGCGAGATGAGGCTGGGTTTGGCATATTTCTCTAGACATAGCTTTTTAAAAAGGAGTGCCCTAAAAAGCATTCAAAGTTAATTTTTCCACTTTCCAGTTATAAGAACCAAATCCCATCTTTGGAAGCGGTGGGATGAGGTGGAAAGCATAAAGTCAGGAACAGTGTTTCCTCTTGACTCTGGCACTGAAGCTGCACGTGGGGTGAATTAGTCATGAATCTCTCTGGTCTCACTTTCCTGGACTTTAAAATGAGAGTGGGATTGAGTGTTCTGTAGGGGTCCCATCGGTGTTGACCTTTTATCATCCTGCAATTGTGGATGTGGCCTCTGAGCAAGCAGCTTGGGACATTGACAATGCCATGTTGCTAGACACAAGAATCTGATTTTAGAAGTAGTTTAAACCACTTCTTTATTAAAGCTTAACTCAGTTGTTGAGCTCCATCATAGCAGAGTGTTTGGAGGAAACAGCAGTGGGACTGAAAGACCAATTTCATCCTTATTTAAAATCTTTACAGTGAATAGATAGAAGATTAGAGATCTTAAAATCACATGCATGGTCTGAATGGTCCACTTAAAGGGGTGAGACTATCATTTTCTCCTTGGACTTTTCTTTTTCACTTTGTAACATTTCAATTACAAAAATCCAGTAACAGGCACTTCTAGGGAAGGTTAGAAAGAAGCTCTATAGGTCAAGGTAACAGGTACTTGAACCATTTTTTCATTATTTGGGGAGTTTTATGTAAATTTGTTGTATAACTAAGGGATCATATTTTGGCGTTGTGACAGTGTTACCTGATCTACCAGGTCCTTGGTCTCAGCCCATGGAAACTATTCACATGGTGTCCCTAACCATTTCTGCAGCCCTAGATAAGCCCATAAGAACAACAGGGTCTTCATAGCAGCCCCTGTTGTACTTATGGCCTTATCTAGGGCTGTAGAAATGGTTAGGGACACCATATGAATAAGCACACGTATGTTTATTGTGGCCACTATTCACAATAGCAAAGACTTGGAACCAACCTACATGTCCATCAGTGATAGACTGGATTAAGAAAATGTGGCACATATACACCATGGAATACTATGCAGCCATAAAAAAGGATGAGTTCATGTCCTTTGTAGGGACATGGATGAAGCTGGAAACCATCATTCTGAGCAAACTATCACAAGGACAGAAAATCAAATACTGCATGTTCTCACTCATAGGTGGGAATTGAACAATGAGAACACTTGGACACAGGGTGGGGAACACCACACACCAGGGCCTGTTGTGGAGTCGGGGTGAGGGGGAGGGATAGCATTAGGAGATATACCTAATGTAAATGACGAGTTGATGGGTGCAGCAAACCAACATGGCACATGGATACATATGTAACAAACCTGCACATTGTGCACATGTACCCTAGAACTTAAAGTATAAAAAAAGAAAAAAGAACAACAGGGTCACTCTGGTTCCCTACAGGGAGGAACAATAAAAGTAACAATTATAATTTGCCAAGAACTGTATAATTATCAGAGCATTTCACATAGAAAAACCAAGGGAAATAAATACTATTACTTTTTTTAGACATATTTTATAGATGAAAGAGGCTCTGAGGGATTAAGAGACTTGCCCAAATTCACATAAATCCAGTTTTAAATTTTTGTTCTTTCAATTTTTAGCCTCAAATATTATGTCCTCAATTGCCTTGCCCATGCTGATGAATTGGCAAATCTTGATTGCATTTATGTCTACGTATAACCCAGTTCTAGTACTAGATTTCCATTGCTCATGTTTTCTTATAGAGAAAAGACAGTCCATATCAACAATTTTTCAGTACTGTATTCAGAAGGAGCTAGCAAATTGAGTTTCCACAGACGAGCAACTAATATAATTCTACCACAATATTGTTTTGGATTTTTTCTTTTAAATGTTACATATAAATTAACAAGAGGTAAAAATAACGGCACACTTGTTTCAACATGTGATTGTGCTCAGCAATGATTATTTTATTTGACTTGTTAAATTACAACCAAAAAGACATTCATCATTATTCATTTGCTGTTCAGGATCTGTGCAGGTTGGAAATTATGGCTCTTAATGCTGTGAAACACAAGGCCACAGCATCTGGATGAAAACGAAAAGCCCTATCACTCATTTCTCCTTCACTTGCCATCAGATGATCATAGCCAAAATGTCCTCTGTGTGATTGGAAGATGACACCTCACTCATCAAGAATTGTACTGTTTCATTTGACTTTTCACCTTGTGACCGTTAAGATGCCTAAGATCAGAACTCCTCATCTTAAAACTTCCATCCCAGAACTTTTTCTGTCATAGCACCTGTGCCTAACGATACTTTGGGACCAGAACCACCTGCTTGGCTTCAGGAGGACACCTTATCAGCTGAAAGAAAATGCTTTGAAATAGAGTGTGGCCTAGCTTTGAGGTTGGGAGGGATGGCTTTGTTTACTTTCCAGTGGGCAGCTATCTACTTTAGATTAAAGAAGAATGAGAGAATTATCTGGTTTGATTCTGACATCAGAAGTGCAGATATTTGGAAAGTGCTTTAGAGCAACTTTGGCTATAAATGAGAGGGTAAACTCCTAAAACAGTATCTTGACTTAAAAACATTCGGTTGTACACTCTATTTTAGCAGTGAGCCCAAAACTTTTTAAAAAAAATCAAGTAATGTTTACAAGAAAGAATAAAATCTTAATGCTTTTCACTTTTAAAGACAATCAGATAAGATTACCCACTGCCATTAAACACTGATCAAACTCAGTTGTCCTCACATTAGCTTACTCTGTCATAGCAAAAAAAAAGAAAAAAGAAAAAAAGTCCCAGTGTAAGCTTCTCCAGTGGTGAGCATGATCCCTTACTCACAAGCAAGGGAGCCAAGAGAGCTCAGATATCAAGACTGAGGTTTCTAAAACATTTAAAGGAATATGTGCTAATTAACAACCTCTTTTGGTTGCTACCTTATATACAATTAGTATTGTATATACTATTATTATGAAACTATATTCCTACCCCGTCTCCTGTATTCAGCAACAGCAACATATATATTTAAATACTTCAAAAGGACACCAGCACTTATTAAGAGGTGTTGATCTTGAACATGAGACTCTTTGTTAGAGAACCTGAATCTGAAAAGAGTACTTTTAAAAGCTAAGGTGACATGGCACAACCAATCTAATGAAAAAGTAGATGAAGTTTCAAATAGCCATCATATTGAGAACACAACAAACAAGTCACTAACAGCTGCCTGGGGACTTTCAGGGGAGCAGGGAGATTTGAATATTTAAATCTGTACATCCCCTAAGTTTTATTTACTTATATTTTATTTTTTAGAGATGGGGTCTCTCTAGGCTGGTCCTGAGATCCTGGCCTCAAGTGATCCTCCCATCCCTGCCTCCAGAGTCGCTGGGATTACAGTTATGTGCCACCGTGCCCAGTTCATCCCCTAAGTTTTAAAATACTGCTGTTAATAATGTATTGAACTCAGAGCCACTGAGAATGAATTTAGTCCCAGAGAAAAAGTTTCAGAACACACACAAATTGGGACAAGTTGCTGAAAAATCTTTACATAAGATTTGCCCTGGTTCCCCTTCCTGGCTGCAGAGCCCCAGGAACTTTTCCAGCTTCCTCTCTATTCGCAGTGGCCCTTCCGGGGGCCGCAGAGCTGGGCTGAAAGATGTTTAAAGAAGTGAGTTGGCAGAAAATATGCATGTTTAAGAGCATTTAGGAGCAAGTTCAACTGGATTCTCTCCTGGCATCCAAGGGGACCAGATCACATCCTTTAAAACTATGTTAGAGAAAGAACAGTCCCCTAACCGGCCTTTGTGGAGGGCCACTTCATCTTACGCCGTTATCACCCTTCCCCTCTACTCAAAACGCAAGTCACATCCTATGCGGCTTCTAAGTTTAGAACAAAACAAAACAGGCTCTGGTTCTGATTTTTTCAAGAATCAGGCTCACTTTATATTCTTTTTCAGGAGTGAGCAACCTTTTTCCATAAAGGGGTAGCTAGTCAATATTTTAGGCCCTGTGGGGCCATACGCTCTTTGTTGCAATGACTCGACTCTGCTGTTGCAGAGCAAAAGCAGTCTCAGGCCGTACTGCATAAACAAATGAGTGTGGCTGTGCCCAGTAAAACCTTATTTAAAAAAACAGGCAATGGACTGGCTCTGGCCCAGTTCTACATAATAGCCACAAATGGCGCCTCTCTTCTGAACACTGCGAAGTGCTTCCCATGGTTCCAGCCAGGTTAATGTCTACTTACACAGCGTTTAGTACTTTGATAGTGGATCCACAGGAGAAGCGTAAGAAGCCAGAGTGATCTGAGGATTCAGTGTTCATGATCCACAGCTGCAAATCAACATGATCAGAAGTTGGGAGGAACCTGGAAGATCGTGATTCTGTTTTATTAAGAAACCTGGGCCAGGCACACATGCCTGTAATCCCAGCATTTTGGGAGGCCAAGGCAGGACCAGCCTGGGAAACATAGCAAGACTCTCTCTCTATTTAAAATAAGAAAAGAAAAAAAAAATAGCTTATTGAAAAAAAAAAAAAAGAAACCTGAACATGTAGCTGTCCCTGGCTTTTGCTAATCTCAGAACTGCCCATTCAGCAGCTGAGGGTAATGGTTACTCTGTGGTGGCAGGTGCAGATGCAAAGAAAAGCAATAAATTATGGCTAATGTGATACTTTAGATGTCTTAAAGAGTCAATGCATTTTTTCAAAGAACCAGATGTAAGTCAGCACTGAGGGATTCACTACTCAAGCCACTGGACTTATCAACTCAAAGGGAAATTTGGTCAGCATGTGGCTAAAAAAGCTAAACGACAGAAGCAGATACATAAAAGTTGTGAGAAGAGCAGCCGCCAAGAATCACCAAATTTCCTACTGGTAGAGAAAATCTCCCCAGTCATCTTAGCCAATTCAGATTACCAATGGGGAAACTAAGGCCCAAGGAGAAAGAGGTAACTTGCAGAGCCAGCTGTGGGGAGATCACCAAATCTCAGCCATTTCAACTTCCAATCTGTTGCTGTTTCACTAAGGGGAGCTCACTGACCATATAAACACTTATGAGGTTATTTTCTCAATATCTGGCTGCCGTTAAAAAAACAAGTTTCAACTGGTCCCAGAAAACCCCTGAAATTTGCTGAAGGGAGCAGAATGCAGCACATCCTGATTTAAGGTAGTTGACAAAAACCGCACAGGATAAAGCATTAAATGGCCATCTTCCCACGAATATAAATGCTGATCTCTCATGTTGTATGCTAACATGGCAAGAACAGACTGGGAAGTTCTTAAATCAAAGTTTGCATTGATCTGTTTCCCTCCTAACAAATCAAAGGCAAATGTGACCCTCATATCTTTGGTGTCTGTGACGTAGAGGATTCCTCGGGCAATGAAGGCGTTGCCGGCCTTGGATTTGGGGTACGTGGTATTGATGTGTTGCACCACTGAGAATGTCCTCTCATCCACTTGTGCTACAAGAATGCTTGAGCCGTCCACACTTGACGCATAGATAATCCAAAGGCCCTTTTCATCTACAGCTAGATTGAAGTAAGTTTTGGAATTTGCAAAAAGGTATTTTCGATCAAAATACAAGGCATTTTCAAGCTTCAGAGTTTGGGATGTTTCCTGGCCAAATTCAAATCTGAAATATGCAAACAAAGAAAAGTAGACATGAATCACCATTTCTGTGGACACAGGTGGTTTATTAGGCTCCTCTATTAAACTGAGTTAGTGGGTCTGGGGTGAGGGCTGGGATTTTGCATTTCTTACAAGCTCCCAGGTAACGCCTGCTCTGCTGGTCCTTGGGCAATGCTGTGAGCAGTGAGGATGTAAGAGAAAATGACTGGTTGTGCTAGCAGAGGCAACAGGGAGACAGTGGTGTGGTGTTAAAGAGAATAATCACTAAAGTCAGAATGAACTTGCATCTGAGTGACCACTTACTAGCCATGTGACCCCCACTTTACTAATGCCCAGATGTTTGTTGACCTCCTGAAATGCCCCCTCAAAGATTCTTAGAGCTGCAAGGGGGCTGTAAAAGAGGATCTAGTCCAATCTTCTAATTTTATAAGCAAAAAGTGAGAAGAAACTGGCCCATGAATACAAGTAAGAGGCAGAGCCAGAGGTCGAACTTAGGGTTTCTAACTCTAAGTGTGGGGGTTATTCCTTTACTCCCTGCTGAAATTAAAAAAAAAAGAGTTTCACAGCCTGCTAAGTTAAGAAGAAAGTCACCAGGTGAGAAGGGCTGTTGCAAAGTCATGACTGTGAAAACCATTTTCTTGTCAAGTAAGTGGCTGGATACATTAAACTATGGCATGGAATCTCATGCCCCTTAGCTCCTGGAGGCTGTATGATTTGACAGATTCCAACTCTAGGCTGTATCATAAAAGTGAATTATAATTCAAAAGGTATGTAACTCCAGGAATGAAAATTCAGGAACATTAGGCTAAAAGAAAACACCAGAGGGTGCCATTGAGCAGCAGAAGAAACATGAACTGTGTGCATCTGTGGATATGCATTTGAGCATAACAGACTTGAAGTCTATCAAGAAACTGTGAAGAAACTAGAGAAGAGTGAGGCTTGGGAAGGTCCCTGCACATCTCAGTACACAGGAGTTCTCCTTCCTCTGAATACCTGGGGTTTAGTGTGGCCATTTGGCTCTGTCTAGTCCTGGCACCTCACAGCTGCATTCCTTGGTGAGACCCATCTCTCCCAGCAATTACAGGGTCGAATTCAGCTCTGCTTCTCCGTCAGGTCCCAGCCCGTGGCCCGGCATAGAGCAGTACAGCCTCCTAACCACTGCATCCAAACTTAGCTTCCTTAGAAGATACACCTCCTTGAAGAGGCCAATTCTCACTGTGGGGGTTATCCACCGCAGAACTGCCCCCCACCCCACCTCCGTGTGGCAATAGCCCTATATAACACGGCAGCAGGGAACCACAAGATTCAGTGAGAAGCATCGGAGGGAGTGTGTCTTGACAGCGGGGACTGCTGAGCAGGTGGTAGGTCACTTGTCTTTTTCTACTAGCACAAGACTGCCCAAATGGGGCGGCCAGGGAGGTGTAGAGATGATGATGGGGGTGTCATGTAGACGGGAGTGAGAGGTAAAGGAGGGGATGCTTCCTGCCACGGCTGACGCCAGTGTCTGATGTGTCTGATCATATCGCATATTACATTAGGAAACTCGCCTCATTCTAACCTGAGCATTCAAATGCCAAAAGTTGTTAAAGCTGGACCTCACTAAGGGTAGGAGAAGGATGAGGGAGAGAGAAGGGACCCAGTCCTCCCTCAAAGTCACTGTCTCTTGTTTTGAATGAGTAGGACTGTGGCATTCATAATACTGGGTTTACTGTTTCAGATAGGGGAAGAGATAGAAGGACTCAGAGGTTGTAGTCCATCTTTTTGTTTTTAGTTGAGGACAGGGAGACACAGGAAGTGCTGTCTCTTGTCCAAGGCCATAGAGGAGGCAGAAGAGTTGGAGCCAGAAACCAGGTGTCCTGGCTTTCAATTCATTGCTCTCTTGATTTGCCCAAGACGACCTGCTTCTGCCTCCAAAGGCCAGAGCTTGATTTCCTCTTCTTGAACCCTAAAGACAGAACGTCAGCAACTCTTGTGGGGAAGGCTCAGCAGCTGCCTTGGGCAGTGTCCACCCAGGTGACCCTCCTCCCTTCCTCATGGGAGAGCAGAGGACAGCCTGGGAGGACTATCCATCAGGATGACAGATGGATCTGAAGGCAGAGACGTTTGACTAGGGGTTCATTCCCCAGTCTTCAATGATCTCAGCTGTGACATGAAATTCCCCACACCCAAAGTTTTCCAAAACAAAACTTTATCAGGGAGCAGCAGCACGTTCCACTAGGGGGAGCTATGAGTTCGGGCTGCTTCTCTCTCAGAGGATGGGGAAGCTATGGCCATCACCACTCCAGGTCTACTTCTCCCTGGCTCCGACCTTCCTCGGGCTGTCGAGACCAGCAACAAATGCAGACCCCAGGCAGGGGCTGGGCCATGGGGCTCACTAACATATCCTGTGATTCATTCAGTCGACAAACCCTGATTGACCTCAGTGTGTCAGCCCTAGGGACACAAAGATGATGAAAACACAGTCCTTACCCCTAATTGCTCACAAAAGCACCACAGCACAGGTGCTGCCTGAGAGGTGTGAGAAGGTGCCGTGGTGCGACTCACCTCACTATGGTGTTGGATCCCCCTTTGTGGTAGTAGAGAGAGTTGTTGTAAACAATGTGCCCACAGCCATGGAAATAATACGGAAGGTGGATGAACGTGTAACTGCCATTCAGAAGTGAGGGCTGGTCCTTGAATTCCTTCACCATGATGCCTGTAGGAGGGAAGCCAGGGAGAGGCTGTTACCTACCTCCAACAATCACAGCTTGGGAGGGAGTCCTTGGGAGGAATTTCAAAGGAGGGAAATTGAGAGCGAAATGTTCCCTAAGGTCCCTTGTCCAGTGTGAAGAGTCTAAGATTCCCAAGCTCAAAGTTCAATTCTCCATATGGATTTCTGAAATGTCTTTCAAATGTGGTAGGCATCGAACTGGCCTGGCTCCTCCTGGGAGAACTATGTATCACCCTCTCCCACCCCACTCTATACTGTTTATCAAACTCTCTATGAGACTGGCATAGGCCTTCACCAGGAATAGCAGATAGTTGGCGCTTGGGTGGTCACCTCTTGCCTCCTCCCACCTCTTCCTGCACTGTGCAGCAGCCACTACTAATGAACAATACTACTTTCTTTTTGAGTCCCCAAATCCTGGTAATCTGGGCAGTTACTAACAGCTTCCCAATTGAATAACTGGCCTTGATGACATAAAGAAGTGATTTCTTCTCAGCTATTGCTCCAACCAGTGAGTATGGCCAGACCCCTTCTTTAATGAGGCCACTGTTATTACCACCAGCAATTCCTGACCATGTCTCTTTGGGACAGTACAACTAGGGTCCTGCTCAGATACAGTGTAACTGCAAGGTGGAACTTCACCTTCTCCCCGGGTTCTCCGTCCAACAGGTGGCTGGGAAAGATGGCCAAAAGTACTCTTCTGGGAGGGGGACAACCTTAGAGAAAGATGGATGGTGTACAAGGATTTTGTCTCTGATATTTTTTTTCCCATTATGGTTTGGAGGTTTATGAGGCCTGCAGTCATAATGCTATTTGTTTACTTCTGGATACTTGTCCTAAAACAGGCGATATCTGGGTTACCCTCGTCATGCCCCTGTGACCTGAACTTCAAGGCTTTCTACCAGCATGTTCAAAGGAAGAAAGTTTTCTGCCCACTCATTGGTCTTTCTAAAATAAAGAGACATTTATTACGCCAGATACCGGGGATTTCAGACACACACAAGTGGAATACTCCCAAAGGTAGGCAACAGATGAAAAATACAGTTACCACACAGATATGGGTCATCGGCCGAATGCAAGTACCTGAAAAATGCTCCGTCACCCAAATCCGGTCATCACTCTTGTTAGCAGACTCTCTTATCCAAGTCCCAAATGTCTCTGTCACTTTCAGTATTTGCACTGGGTTTCCAATGGAAGTGATCATGGATTCTGCCAAAAGAAGAGAAAAAGAAAGTCACTTACCTGCCAATTATGCCTTGCAGGCATTCAATTTCTGAATTTCAAGACAGGATGCTTTGTTTTTATACCTGCTTGTGGGGAATGGTGTTCACTGGCTTTCTCATCAGCTTTTCCAACCAAGGTATCATCATTTGGTATGGCACAGGTCTCACCTAAAATGACAACAATAATCATCAGAGCAAATACAGTTGGCACAGTGAGATTTGTTGGACTTTATAGCTGCTGCTCTTCTCCACCTCATTCTAGACTATAGTCTCATTAGCATCCCTTGCACTAGATCACCAGATTCCTTGGTTGCCTGCTTTTAAGCAACTCCAAGCCATAGCCTTCCAAATTCTTCATCCTGCTTGTTGAGTTCCCAAGAAGCTTTTCAGGAGTACAGTTGCTAAGATAATACAATCCCAAAAGGATGTCAGTAAAATCGACAAAGTGGCCTGAACCAGCCTGTTCAAGGGCTCAGCAATTTGGGGAAAATGAGAGGCTTGCTGATGCCTTCCTGGCCTGTCTGGCAGGTGGCATCACTATCATGATTGCATTGTTCTGGAAGGATTTTCACTTTCAGGGAAGCTGCTGGAAGCTGTGAAGTGGCAGCCCCAGAGAATGGGGTGGTCCACTTTATGCAGCATCTTCCTGGAAGAAGTAATCTAGATTCCATCCAGCCCAGAGACATGGGAGTCCCCTCACGACCATTTCCCCATTGTCTCTGTCTAAGGGCCTAGAGAAACACAGGTCCTTGACAGGGGCCTGGTTCAAGTTGGCTTGAGGCTACAGCTGAGCTGTGATTCATCCTCCTCGGGTTATCAGTGTGCCCCTTAATGAATGGGCTGAATTTAGACCTTTGGTGAAGAGGTGCCTTAGGGCAGCAGAAGCAAACCTGAGGGAGAGGAGGGAGGAGGATGAATGTGGCCAGGGTGAAGAGGACAGGGCATGGACTGAAGCACAGGCCACTCAAATCCTGAGGGGTTCAAATCACCTTGTGGTTGCTCGATGGAAATCTTGAGGGTAATTTGAAGGGCTCCTTTATCAGTAAAATAAGGGGGCCCGAGCCTCCATGATCTCTAAGCTTCCTTCTAGCTGGATAAGCCTGTGTTTCCCTGAAATCCTTCTGTCACCTGATGAGAATGGTCTCGGGGATCTGTTACAACTTCCCATGGGCAGTCCTGCTGCCCCCGGAGTTTCAACTGGGGTTTTCACTTAGGGAACTACAGGGTATTAAAGATGTGGAGCTGGAGCAGGAGAGAGGGCCAAGTTCAGATGCAAATGCCTGGCAACCAAAGACTCATTTCTAGGAGGCAGAGTGGAAGATAATGCCTTTCATTTAAAGCCATTTTCCTTGCTCTGTATCCAGCCCCTGCCGATCCAGCCCCCTGGTAGATTAGGCTAAGCCCAGACAAGGGCTGTCACTGGCTGGCAGAGCCTGTGACAAATTAGAATTCTGCAAAAGCTCGGGTCAGAGCCCCCTTCTCTCAGGGGAGGTCTTGCTCAGTTCGTTCTTCAAGGGAAGCTGAGCAAAGGGCTGATGCTAATGGCTGGGGAGGCACTGCACGGCAGCCCAGCGGAGGAGCAGCTCTGCCATGGTCTCACATTGCAGAATTATAATCAGGCTCCACTGAGCTGGGGAGGGGGATGGTGCCATCTTCGAAAGCACAGATTCGCCCACTTTGACAGCTGACTGTGTGCCCCCAAACGTCTTCCAGAAAGAACAGTGCACCAAACAGAACTCAAGACTGTTTAGGAAAATGACAGCAATGGCCCAGCAAGGCTGAGAAATTCCAGTGAGGATCCTCCTTATGAGTGCCATTGAGGAGATGGCCGCAAGTGGCCCTCCTCATAGTTTCAGTTAGGTGACAGATCCTAGGTCACCCCTTTGGGAGAGAAGTCCTAGCATCACCCTAGAAGTATTTTCCATTAATATAATCCTTGATTTCCAGTTAGCTTTCAACCCTGTGGCTACTGTGCCACAAATTGGCTAAAGAACAAGTCCACCAGAGGTCAAGTATTCCTTGCTCTTGGTTGGCTTGACCTTGGGTCAGGTCTCAAAGTGTGAATTTCTATCTAAATGGAAGATGCCCTGAGAGCTGGGACTTTACAGTTAGGCAGAGCTGGGTTTGAATCCTAGCTCCGCCACTTACTCCTGGAGGGACCTTGGGCAAGTTCCTTAGCTCTTTGGGGTATCAGTTTTATTATTTGTAAGTTGGACACAATAATGATTTCAATATCATAGGATTGTTGTGAGAATTACATAAGCACATAGCCCTGTGCCTGGCTTAATGTAGCACTGTTGTTACTATTCGTGAGGACTTAACCAATCCAAACTTCCCCTTCATCTCCTGAGCATCGTTCAAGCTTCTCACTTCTCAAGAGTGCAAAAAGTTAGCAGCTTAGCTTTCCAGACTGTTTCAGAGGGGAGGGATGGTGGACAGAGCAAGGAGGAGGACTGGTCTGCTGGTAAATGAAGGAAGCAGGAGGAGGGAAGGGGAGTGGGAGGCCTAATTCTAAAACTGTCCCTGGTCCTCAGCCCTGGGGCAGACTACGAAGACCTCCTGTGAGAAGTTCGCAAGAAGGGAATTCTCATTTTGGACAAAACCCTCCTCCCTCTATTAAAACAAATCTGGTCACAGAGCCTGGGGTGCAGACCAAGAGTTTGGAATAATTGACAGAAGAGGCAGGCCCCGTAGGGCAGAGGTGGTGACCTGGGCACTGGCCGTTGAACATGTTTGGCTGCCGAGGGCCTTTGGCTCTTCTGCTTCCAGGGGGCCCTGGAGGACCTGGAGGGCCTGGGGGCCCAGGTGGACCTGGTGGGCCTTGGTCACCTTTGGCACCTGGAGAGAGAGAGAGAGAAAGGGAGAGAAGGAGGGAAGAGGGAGGAGGGGGAAGGGGAGAGAGGGACAGAGAAGGGGAGAGAAGAAGAGAGAAAGGAGAGAGGGAAGGAAAGGGGAGGGAGGAAGGGAGGGAGGGAGGAACAGAGAAAGGGAGGGAGGAAGAGAAGAAGGGAGGGTGGGAGGAAGGGAAAAGAGTGGTCAGCTAAGGTCTCTTTAGCTGCCTCCTCGCAGCCAGACCAAATAAGCCTTTTCAGTCTCTCTACCAGTGGACAAGTGGGGCCACAGGAGCTGGAGGCAGGTCTCTGTCCACCAGGAAGGGGCAGAGATCTGCAGGCGGGGCAGAGATCTGCAGGCAGAGCAGATGTGGCTCAACCTCCTATGTCCTCTCCACTCTCCTCCAGGGGACACCCTCTGCTCTGACCTGGTCTTTTCAATTGGGGTTCATAAGGGATGCTGCTTTTCTGAAGGGTTTGTCATCACCCCTCACTTGGTCAGCAGCATGGAGGAACATGGTACTCTGGATGTGTAGATTTCCTATGTAACGGAAGTGTAATATAATTTTATATTTTTCAAATACATTTATGTATATTACCCTGTCAAAACACGTCTTAAATTATACATGTTTTGCATAGCAACATCTGCTGTTCATGAAACAAAATGTACTAAACCCAGTTCGATCTTTCCTCGATGCTTTGGTCTAAGCACAGTGCCTGGTAAACAACAGGCACTCAATCAAGTCTGAATGGATGGATAGATGGTTGGATGGGCAACTGATTCAGGGTCATTATTCTGAACATTTAGCATCATCCTAGCTTCCTGAGGACAGACATGTCTTCCTCATTTCCAGGTACTAGCAAAGTCTCTGATTCAGAAATGGTGTTCTCCGGTATTTGATAAATCTTTACTGACTACATAGTTATATTTACATGTTATATTTTTATCATATAGGTGATCTCCAAAGTACTGTGCTTTTAAAATTCTTCTGCCTCCTGCTCCTCCATGACAGTCAGCTGTCACCTGCTCTTTCCTCTGTGCTATTGTCTTTGTGGATTTCTGCCCCTTACCCTCTTCTCCCACAAACACCAACTATCTGCTTTTCCCCTGGGCTGGAAAAGCAGCCACTGTATTTGTAGGGGAAATGCCCCTGATGGCAATCACTGAAGTGTATCCTTAGAATGATCCTGGATGGCAGATGCATCTGAATGTGTGCTCAGAGCTAGGGAATCTGGGAGTTGCCAACCCAGAGCATTGTTCCTTGTTTTGAGGAACAGGGGCCATGCAGGCAATTGGGGCCCTGAGTTTTGGGTTAAGTGAAGGTTGCCAGGTGGAGGTGGTTAAGGGGAGGGTGCTGATGTGGTGTGGATATCCCAAAATCTCATGTTGAATTGTAATCCCCAGTGTTGGAGGTGGGGTCTGTGGGAGGTGTTTGGATCATGGAGGCAGAGCCCTCATGAATGGCTTGGGTGATCTCCTTGGTAATAAGTGAGTTATTGCGAGATTTAGTCATTTAAAAGTGTGTGGCACTTCACACCCCGCTCTCGCTCTCTCTCTCTCAATCCTGCTCTCGCCATGTGATGTACCTGCTCCCCCTTCACCTTCTGCCATGATTACAAGTTTCCTGAGGCCTGTCCAGAAGCTGAGCAGATGCCAGCATCATGCCTCTTGTACAGCCTACAGAACTATCAGCCAATTAAACCTTTTTTTAAATATATAAATTACCCAGTCTCAGGGTAATGTGAGAACAGACTAGTACAGGTGTTAAGTGAAAATGCCAGGTAAATTGCATGCTGTTTGCAAGTGGCTGCTCAGTCCACTGCCCCTGGGCTGCAGGTAAGAGAGTTCGCTCATCCAGCCCAAGGCCCCTGGGCTGTTTTTGTCCTAAGGTGGTTCTCCTGTACAGCCTGCCACCACCGGACTCTCTGCTCTGTACGAAGCCCCCAGTAAAGCCCCATGTCACATTTGCTGGCCCTGGGTCTCTTCTTTGGCTTCTTGAATCTGTTGCCATCCCTGCTGAGGTTGGCCGGGGCTTGGCACAACAATATTTTGCCCCAATTCCATGTAAAAAGGCCGTTAGGATCAGGGTCTGAGGATGGCTCAACCTCATCAGTGAAGCAAATGCTTGTGCTTCCTGTCGGTTGTCCTCTGAGGTGTCGTAAGTTGCCTGCTTACTTGTCTTATTCTGGATTGTGCTGGATTTCAATATATCTTGGAAAAGAAAACTTCCTTCATTCCATTCAAGTCAACCATGGCTTTTAGACCCAATTACCTGAACCACTTACACTTAGATCCCAGATCTGGTCTTGCCACATGGAGTAACATGCTCACATTTCTCCTCTTTGAAAGCATAGAACTCCAAAACATGCTGCAAAACAGATGGCCACATAAGGCCATAAAGGAGAGAAGACACAGGAGCAGCCCTGGTGTTGGAAGCCAGGCAGTTCTCTGGGCGCACAAGCTCTCAAAGAGAGCCGCAGCACACCCTTCTTACCTGTCAGGAGCACATCGTTGGACACGTCTCCTTTGTCACCCTTTTCTCCCTTCTGCCCTGGTGGGCCCTCATTTCCCTGCAGGCCCAGTTCACCATGGTCTCCCTTTTCTCCCCTTTCCCCTGGATTTCCTGCAGCTCCAGGTATCCCTGACCAAAAAAACAAAAGACATATTAGCCTATGGTGCAAAAAGTTCTGGCATACCACTTTATATTATTGTACTTTCCAGGGAAACAGTTTTAAATACCAAACACACAGCTTTTCATAGCCATTTTAGAGCAGCAGTGTGACCATACATTCACTAAAGAACAGCATTTCCAGGTGGCTCTGCTGGATTATTTATTTATTTATTTATTTTTTGAGACGGACTCTGGCTCTGTCACCCAGGCTGGTGTGCAGTAGTGTGATCTTGGCTCACTGCAACCTCTGCCTCCCGAGTTCAAGCAATTCTCCTGCCTCAGCCTCCGGAGTAGCTGGGATTATAGGCGTGAGCCACCACACCCATCTAATTTTTGTATTTTAAATAGAGACAGGGTTTCACCATGTTGACCAGACTGGTCTTGAACTCCTGACCTCAGGTGATCCGCCTGCCTCGGCCTCCCAAAGTGCTGGGATTACAGGTGTCAGCCACTGCTCCTGGCCTGCTGGATTATTTTTAGAGAAATTTGGCTGAGCCAACAGGTTGGAGAGAGGAGTGAACCACAAGAGGGGGCGATGACAGCAACAGTGGAAAGAAGGCAAGGAAGGCCTAATGAGAAGTCTGCAGCCATGATGCTCAGAGGGGTGTGTCTGCTGCCATAATAGTGAGTGTTAAATACATTATTTAGTTTATTCCTCACAACATATTGGAGTGGTAGGCTGGGCAGTCATCCTTACTCTCATTTTACAGATATTGAAACTAAGGCCTACAGTGGTTATAACAGATGCTGCCAAGTCAGAGAGCAAAGCGCCTCTGATTCCATCTCCAATGCCCTTTTCTGTGACATTCCAATGCAAAATACTTTCAATCACAATAGCAAAACAGGTAAAGTTGCTTTAGGACAACCATTAATAGGGATGGTGAACAAAAGGTAGTGGGTGAAATTTCTGCCTCTGTTCACAGGGAGCTATGACTACAGAAATTTCTGTCCTCCGCACATTGCTAGAAACCAGTCAAGGTCTAAGTAACAGCTTGTGTCAGCCTTGGACCCTGAGCAGTGAAAGCACCCTTGGATTGTCCCAGTTCACTGCTGGGAGGTAGTTCCCAGTGGCACAGGAAGGAGGATCTCAAATAGCCTGTCAATCTCACTAAGTTGAGGGGCCAAAAATCAGAGTTTGGGGAGAAGGAGATGGCTAGAATTTGCAAGATAGGAGAGCAGAGAGGAGACAGCTGTGTGAAAGAGCCCTGCAGATCTGCAGAGGGCTCCCTTGAACCTGTGACTGAAGGATGACTTCTACACATGAGGGAATTCCAGAGGGCTGGGAAAGGAATTCACAGACTGTTCACTATAAAATTCTCAGGGCTCACACAGGAAAAAGTTCTCATTCCCATGGCCACCATGGGGAAATCTCATCAAATACTGAAATACTGGGTAGAGTCCTTGAAAAAGTCTAGTTTTAGTAGTGGGGCTAAATTAGCCCCAGGTTAAAGGCTGCAGTGGACCCATCATTACAAAGTTTCAACACAAGTTTCTAAAGGATGAAACCTATCTGCCAGTGATTTAACTGCCTGACTCTGTGCCTGCTGAGAGTCCAAAATTTGAATCATTCAGTTCATGTAACTCAGCATATTAGCAATTTAAGCAAGAAAAATTATACGATCATCTCAACGATATAGAAAAGGCATTTGATACAATTTAGTATCCATTCTTAATTTGTCAACAAACTAGTAATAGAAGAGAACTTAGTCTGGAAAAGGACATCTACAAAAAAACCCTACAGCTAACATCATCCTTAATGGTGAAAGACCAAATGTTTTCTCCCTAGTATCAGAAACAAGATAAGGGTATCTAATCCCATCACTTTTATTTAACATCCTACTGGAGGTCCTAGCCAGTGCAATAATGCAAGGAAAAATAACAAAAAGGCATACAGATTGGAAAGGATGAAGACAGTTTGCAGATGTCATGATTGTTTATGTAGAAAATCTCAAGGAATCTATAAAAAGGCTACTAGAACTCTTGAATATACAGTTATACAGGGTCCTTGAGAGGGGAAGTTATTATCTAATATTGTACAAAGCCATTGCCAGATATGGATCAATTAAAATGATACCCTATCTCAGAGAATATGTGCTCATTTTAACAACAGCCCCTTGGAGATATTGCTCAACAGAGGTATTGCCCAAGTGGCAGAGATTTCAGTGGTGGGGAAGATAGCATGTCACAATACCCCACAGTTCATACCCAAATGCCCTGCATTGCCATCAGATTAATTATTCCCTAAAACAGTGGTTCCCAACCTTTTTGGCACCAGGGACTAGTTTTACGGAGGACAATTTTTCCATAGACCGGGGTGTGGGGAGGGATGGTTTTGGGATGATTCAAATGCATTATATTTATTGTGAATTTTATTTCTATTATTACATTGTAATATATAACAAAATAATTATACAACTCACCATAATGTAGAATCACTGGGAGCCCTGAGCTTGTTTTCATGCAACTAGACAGTCCCATCTGGGGGTGATGGGAGATGGTGACAGATCATCAGGCATTAGATTCTCAATAGGGTTTGCACTCCTATTGAGAATCTAATGCTGCTGCTGATCTGAAGGGAGCTCAGGCGGTAATGTGAACACTGGAGAGTGGCTGTAAATACAGATGAAGATTTGCACAATCATTTGCTGCTCACCTCCTGCTGTACGGCCCAGTTCCTAACAGGTCATGGACCGATATGGGTCCGGGGGCTGGGGACCCCTACCCTAAAACATAAACCTGGAGCTCTTAGCACCTTTCATTTACCCCAGAGGAGTAATAAATATTCAAAATAGTTTCTGCTCTTCCATGTTCATATTCATATTCCATATTCAAGGAACTGTCTGCAGACTATTCTAAGGAAGACAGCAGTGCATGAAAAAGCCTCAAAGTGTTGATCACTGTTAGAAGAAAACTGTAGTGAACAAAAAAAATTTGCTAGATTTCAACCAACCAATAAAAAAAACCTTGGTGAAAACTATGAAATTCAGCTACAGTTGGGAGTCAGAAGCCCCAGGGTCCTCACCACTTCCAGTGGTAAGCTTGGGTGGCGGCTGCCCGTCCAGTGGAACTGGGGGAGCACAGTAGAAGAGGATGTGAAGAGGAGCAGGGTGCCCCTCCACTGTCAGCACTGGCTCTGCCATGGATTCAGTGATATAGGGGTCAAATCATGCCTCTTTGAGGGGTCATGGCTCGTAATATCTCCCTCACAATAGCACCAAAATCCCATTGCACTGACTCCTCCAGGCCCTCAGTCATCAGGCCATCTGGGTAGAAAGTGGTTCACTCACTTGAGAAGAGCCCTTCTGCCAGGCCCTCTTTGTGAGAAGACGTTCTTTTGTCAGTGTTTTAAATAGGCAACTTGGCACATTATCTGAAGGAGACAAAAGACGAGGGCATTGCCATAGAGTCCAGCCCTCACGGTGCACCAAGGGTAACTGACACCTTCGAAAGGTCTCACATGACCCAGATTTAGCAGTGCTCAGGGAAAGGGTATCTGCTGGTTACTGCAGGGATATCTTTTTCAGGCATTTATTGTAGTCGCAAACCGCCTTCTGCATCATCATCTTATTTCCCCTTCCTTTCTTTTCTTTCTTCCTCTTATGTCTTTTATTTTCTTTCTCGGAAAGGCCACATGTGAAATAGGAAAATGTTCCTGCTGCCGGGCAGCTGTTGTAATGCGGCCCCTACAGGGGCAGGTATTTAACACTATTCAAGGCCTTTGCTTGAGGCTGTATTTTTACTCTAGTTGGGAAATGCATGATTATTTTATAGCTTTCATTAAGAAAGGGTTGGGGGACATTTTGTCTGCATAGGGTCTGCCTTTGCCCTCTTGTCCACCATAGCGCTGACAAAGCATCCCCTCGTCTTTGTTGGTAAAATTGCCCTGGCTGTGCTTTCACCGTGATATGTCAGAAATTAAATACCACCTAATCGTGATTCATCATCAGGAACCTGTGTGTGGCATTTTCTACCCTGCCCTGTCCCAGGGAAGGTCAGGGATGCTAGCCGTGCACAGTGACACTATGCCATTATGTGATCTGGACCCCTGGCTGGCTTTGAGTCGGCGCATTCTGCCAGAGAAGAAAGGCCAGACTCTGCCTGTGTAACTTGTGCTAGGAGTGGCTCTCTACTGTTTTTCTCTGGTGTCACCCACTCAAAACAAACAGTTTCATCAGCATTTGAGTTTGGAGTTGTGTGATATCTCCGGGTTGAGGTCAACTCTCATCTTCACAACATGGGGTGAGGGAGGATGTTTTATTTTCAGCAGTATCATTTGTTGCTAAGGCGGGGGAAAGAGGCCAGAGAGTGTCACACAAAACCCAGTCCTGAGACACGAATATGGAGGAGGGCTTTCATTTCTGTTTTTATAAGAATTTGACTTTTAGAGAAGATACTGCAGCATTAACTCTTAAGTGAGAAAATGAGAGGCAGATGGAGGGAAAGAAACTGCTTGCTTTTGAGGCAATGGAACATCAGACTTCATAGAAGATGCTGGTTGCACAATTGACATTTAGGTCTCTTTCAGTTCTGACTCTTCTCTTCAGATCTAAGTTAGTGTTTCCAGATGAATACAGAACACTTCCACCTAGATTTCCTTCTGGTCTAAAATAAAGTTTCTCCTTCCCCACTTTTGAAAACAACCACAATACTAGCTAACCCCAGTATAGCACTTACAACGCGTCAGGCCCTCTTCTAAGCACTTTATATACTTTAATCCATTTAATCTTCCTAATAACATTATGAGGTTAATACTATTATTGTCCCTATTTTGCAAATAAGGAAATTGTGGCACGAAGTGATAACTTGCCCAGGAGCATACAGGTAGTAAGCGGAAGAGCCGGGACACAAACCATCTGGCTCCAGCTCTGGCTCTGAGCTATTGCACCATCATTCTTAGCTTTTCTAAGGTCAGAACCTGAGAAGCTTTGATGTGTCAGTCTCCTGGAAGCAACCGTTAGGCTACAGAGCTTAAACTCTGCTTCATCAGGGTAGTCTTATAATGACTCCTGGTTGCCTCCTGCATATGTGGAGCTGAACCCCCTGACCTTACTTTGAAGGCCATTACCCTCTAGTCCTACCCCAATCTAGCCAGGGTCCCCACTAGTACCCAGGGGTGGCCTCATAACCTGTGAGCCTAGGCCTTTCTGTTCTCTCCCTGCGGTTAATGCTGCTGCAGTTATCTTCTCTAAAAATCAAATTCTCATAAAAAACAGAAATGAAAGCCCTTCTTCTTATTCGTGTCTTGGGACTGGGCCCCGTTCCCCCGCCTTTCCCACAGCTCCTCTACTTATCTCCAAAGTGCTGATCACTCTTCTCTCTCTTGTGCTTTATGCTTAGTTCTACTGCACAATCCATCCTCTGCAAATAGGACCCTCTGCACAGGGTCCTATTTGCTCATCTTCTGCACAGGGAAGTTTGGCTTTTTCTTCTGGCAGTATTGCCTGCTATGAAGTATAAAGCAGTCTTCCAACCAGAATAGTTACTGAGTACCTGCTGTTGCACGATATATCTTCTCTTTCAACTGGATTGTAAGCCCTTATATACAGACACAATGTTCTAGTCTTCTCATTCATTCATTCATGCATGCATTCATTCATTCTTCGTTCATCAAGTATTTATTGGGCCTTAGCTGGGCCCTAGCTAAGAGATGTCATGAATAATAAAATCTGTAATACATAGTCCCTGCCTTCATTGACCAACACTATAGTGGAGTATTTAAAACCAGAAACCATATTAGAGTTGTCATAACTCAACCGCTTCTGGCTACAGATGAGGAGGTCAAGGCCTCATCTTGGAGTGACTTGCCCAGGGCTTCAGGGCCAGTAAGGGATAAGGGCAAGAGCTACTAGAACTCCTTCCACTGTTCCCCTCTGCCTTGAAGGCAGGGAACGAGAGGGACAAAATCAACTGTCTCTGACTGTCAGGTTATACTCATTGAACTGTATGTTCTCAACAATGTCCTTCAGGCCTCTCTGAAAGGCTGGAACCCTCCCAGCCCTCCCAGGAAGACTCAGCCTTGGAGCTCAGGTTGGAGGGTGTCTGAAGCCCTATATTCTCAATCGTTAACTGCACCAGTGCTCAGGGCCCACCCTTCTTTCCTGTTTGCTCTTGCTCTTCGGCACCTCCAATAACCCTGCTCTCACAACAGGGCCCAAGCCCCTTGAGCATGGAAATTGAGTGTCACTGTGGTTAAGGGCAGGGGTCCAGAAGTCAGAGAAACCTGAATCAAGTCCTGCCTCCTCCACTTACTAGCTTATGACATTAGACAAGTTATATCCAGTCATTCAACAATGAATTTATTGAGCTCCTTGGCTGTGTGTTCCAGGCACTGGAGGTAGGAACTAAGCAAGACAGACATGGCCAAGCTCTCACAGGCCTCACATTCTGCTTGGGGAGTCAGCCCATCAGCACAACAGCAAATAATCCCTATGGGGTGATTTCAGGGAGGGATGTTTCGATTGATTGTGCTTGGGGAGTCAGACCATTAGCACAACAGCGAATAATCAGCAGGGGGTGATTTCAGGGAGGGATCAATATTTTGATTGATTCCACTTGGTAGGTCACACCATCAGCACAATAGCAAATAATCACCATGGGTCGATTTCAGGGAAAGATCAATGTTTTGATTGATCCAACTTGGGAGGTCACACCATTAGCGCAATAGCAAATAATCACCATGGGTCGATTTCGGGGAAAGATCAGTATTTTGACTGATTCCACTTGGGGAGGCAGACCATCAGTACAACAACAAATAATCACCATGGGGTGATTTCAGCAAGGGGTCAATATTTCAAAAGAGCAGGGGATGTGACAGAGTAGGTGAGACAGGGGCTAGACACAGAGGCCAGGGATGATTTTGTATACGAGGTGACATCTGAGCTAAGACCTGCTCAGGAAGACAGGGGAAGTCAGGGAGAGGGCATTCTGGGCAGTGGGCACAGGCCACTATGCCCTAGTCCCACCCCAATCTACTCTGGGTCCCTAGCAGTACTCGTGCAAAGGTCCTGGGGCAAGGGTGAGCTTGGCCTGTTTGAGAAAGACAGAAGTATCTTCATCTGGAAAAAATATGGCTAACAAAAGTATTCATGCCCTTGGGTTGGTCTGAGGACTAGATGAGCTGAGTGTACGGATACCTTAGCGGAGTGTCCAGCAGTAAATGCTGGCTGTGTATTATGGTTCCAAAGGTTGTTGCTAGAGGGCACACCCCACCCTAACTGGGTCCCTAACTCTGTAGAACACAGGCTTTTTTTCCTTTTCTTGGAAACAACACTTGTTCCCTTTTTGTGGAATGCACTCCCACACCTCTCCTACCCCACCCCTGCCTGGCAAACCACGAATGATCCTTTAACTCTCAGTTTAAATGACAGGCCTTCCTTCTCCACAGTCACAGCAATGGCCTGGAAGGTTGCATACCCACGTGAGGACCTGCAGTATCATCCTGAGAGCTGGCTGCTCATCCAAAAGCTCTGGAAAGGCCTGGGGCCAGCCTCCAACCTCGCCTGGCTGTGTGACCCCACCCTCTGTGTGCGCCAGGCCCTCCCTTCACGTCTGGCCAAAGCTGTTACCTCCCTGCCCTCCCTCTCTATCACTGTACCTCGGAGCACCTCGTTCTTCCCTTCAAACACACATCTCATGTTGAGATGGTAGGTGGATATGACTGTTGACTGTGGATGTTGGCCTCTCCACCAAAGATGGAAAGTTCCAGAACAGTGTCTGTGTCTTTTGTGGTTCCCCAATGGCACTCGACGTCTGCTGAATAAGTATTTGTTGATGAATGTCCCCACCCTCTCCTGGTGCTTGTCTTGCTGCTCAGTCCCCTCCTCAGTCTCCTTTGCCGACTCGTCTCCTTCTACTTGGTCACTTGAGGTTGGAGCTTCTCAGGGCTGAAACCCAGCCCCTCCTCTCCTGCCAGGCTCTCTCCCTAAGTGACTTCACCCCTGCCCACATGCCCAGGTGCCTCGATGACTCCCTGATATATACCTCTCACTCCAGGCCTCTTTTGACTACAGACCTGTTTTCCAAGGCCACTGCCCCACCTCCTCCTGTATACTTCAGGGCATCTGAAACTCAGCACATCCCATGCGGAGTCCACGATTGTCCCTTTAGATCTGAGTTGAGTGCGGGGCTCCCCACCTCAGGCAGGAGCAGCTCACCCATCCATCCAGTCGAGCATGACAGCAACTTCAGGGTCAGTCCTGATGCCTCCCTGACCCCCTAACTCCCTGTATCCACTGTCCACTGGGAACTGCTGGCTTCGCCCCTAAATATCACTTATCCCTGTGGGTCTTTCCGCCCCTGCCCGCTGTCCCCTGCCTACGGAGGCTATCTCCCTGCCTCTACTCTGGCTCATTCACCTGCAGGTTCCAGTGCGCTCTCCACGCAGCAGCCACAGCGGCATTTAGAGAGGCAGATCTGATCCCATCACTCTCTCCCACTTGATGGCCCTCTGGGGCTTCTCATGGCCCTCAGAAGGAACCCTGTTCCCCTCGGTGGCCCTGCTGCCTCTGGTCCCTCCTCCCTATCCCTTTCCTGCAAGTGCTGGGTATGAAGGGAATCTGTCCCAGGGCTCAGGAGTGGGCGAGGAGGGAAAGTGCAGCCCCGGGGCCTCAGCAGGGTGAACAGGACAGTGTGACTCTTGCTCTGCAGCCTGAGCTGGCCCATGAAGTGAGCGATCCCATTGAGCTGGGCTCTTCAGATAGCCTTTGGTGGTTAGTCTCCCACTTCCCCTGGCCTGGGACAATGAACTCCTTGTGGGGGCCTCGGGGACTCAACTTCCACTCTCAGTATGAGTGGAGGCTTCGCGGTCTAATGCTGCCGACCTCCGCAAGCCTTACTCTCTGGGAGATTGCTGTAGAGAAGGGTGTCTTTGCTGCAGTTCCTATGAGATCTCCCAGAAACCAAGGATTGGGGTCACCCTCCAGTGACAAACAGAATCCAACACCTTCTCCCTTCTCTGCTGCTGTCCTCTGCTCCAGCCTCTTCCCTTCCCTCCTATAGCCTCTCAGAACAGCTGTAGGGCCATCCTCTCATCCATATGTCAGGCATAGCACTGTTACGCTTCACATCCTCCCCGTTTTGCTCTGAGTACAAATCACAGTTCTTAAAATGCCCAGGGCTGACCTGATTTGGCCTGGTTACCTCTCTGATCTCAACTAGACTAGGTTAGCCACTCATCCCTTCTGTCCAGCTGCCCTGGCTTCCTTTCTGATCCTTAAACTGTCCAGGTACCCTGGTGACTTACATGCTCTGCCCAGAGCCCTCTGCCCCAGAAACCCTGAGACCCTCTTTTACCTCTTCTTGGTATTTGCTCAACGGTCCCTTCTCAGGGAGGTCTTATGTGGCCTCCCAATCTACATGTACCACCTCTAACCCCACATAAATTTCCTGCCCCTTTCTATGATATTTTTTCTCCTTAGGATTTATCACCATGGAACAGACCATATATTCTATTTATTTATCTTATTTACTATCCGTCTCTCCCAACTAGAATGTAAACCTCGTGAAGGTGGAGGAGGGGGGCTTATTTCTGAAACTCCAGCATCTAGAACGGTACCTGCCACACAAATATGTGCTCCATAAATGAACGCACTTTTTCTTTTCTGCACTCCCTGGGTTGCAGGCTGCATGCGAAGCACATCCTCAAGGCCAGGGATCTGTCTCAAGCCTTTTTGAAAACCATCCCTTTCCTACGTGCCCCACACCCAGCTCTAGCAGGGTCCCCTCCTGCCCCTGAGCCTGCCCTCATCATGCCCATTGCTGAGGCCTCAGGACTGAATCACATTTTTGGAGTCTTCCCAGGATAAGCCAATAGGCATCATTATTCTACAGTGATGCTCATGTATAATTATAATTATTATCCTATATGAACGATCCATTGCTGCTCTGTAATTCCAATGGTAATTACTGGCCTTCTAAGGATTGAGCTGGCTTGGACGGTGTGTGCCCGTTTTCTCTGAAGCTGCCCTCTGGAACACAAGCAGGTAGGCACTGCCAAGTGTCAGAGGTGCTCGACAATTTTTCCCCCTCCACTGGCCCTTACTTCAATTGCTAATGAGAATAAGAGTGGAGGTGACCAAAGGAGTAATTGCTGTCTGGAAGAATTTTCTACCATTTCTTCTCATCCAGGGCCAGTCCAAGTGAGTTTGGGTAGCAGAGCCAAGAGGTTGAAAATAAGACAGTGCAGTGGAGTCTCTGGCTGAAAACAACCTCCCTCCACCCTCAGCAGTGGCTTTGATGGGTGGCTGAGAGCCAGGCCTTCGTAGGAGCCTCCTGAGTAGTTTCTTACCCTCTGTCTTTGAGCTCCCACCACAGCATGTGCCAGCTTTCTTCAGGTGGATCTGCCCTGGCCCCGGCTCCCCAGGACTGGTGCTCAGAGCCCTTCAGAATCTTCCCCTTTGTGCCCCAGCCTCCTGCCAGGCCCTGCACCAGCCCCTGCTTCTTACTGCTCCCTGGGCACATCTGATGCCTCGGTGCTTCTGGGCCCTTTCTCCAGTGGTGGAACGGCCTGCTCATAACAGGGCAAAGGAAGCTCCTCTGAGATGCCAGCCATATCTTCATAGTTATCCTGTAGCCCCTGAAGAGGAGACCCTTTGACCTGAGCGCCGGCCGCAGGGAGGGCAGGATGCTGCCTTTCCACTCAAGCAGTTTGAGCTATTCCTCTAGCCAAGAAACACCTTACCAGGGGCCAACATCAGTTCATTGATTTTCAACCAAACACAGATTCGCTGGACAGGAGGAGGCAATAGAGGGCAAGGCAGGAGCTGAGCCTCGAAAGAGCATGCGCCAGCACCAGCTGTCACACGGCCCACAGAGTACCCCTCCCAGGGCTGTGGGCTCCTGCTCCTTCCACTTCCCATCTGCAGCAGAAGGGTGGGAGTCAGTTCCCAGGAGGCGGCTTCTCCAGTTTGAAATAAACGTCTGTCAAGGTGAGACCAAAAGTACACCCTTGGTATCCCAGAACACAATGGCTTCTAGGTAAGAGTTAAACCGGCCTTAAACTGTGCAGAGATGAAACACCTTACCCCTGCTGCACACATGCAATCATGGAGATAAATAACAGGGAAATTAATTAGAAGAGTTGCCAAAAGTACCCATTTTTCCTCTTTTTCCATTTGCTCCTTTTTCTCCTTTTGGGCCCTGAGGACCAGGCTGTCCATCTGATCCATTGTGTCCTGGCATCCCGCCAGCTCCCGGAGGTCCTGCATCAAAACACAGAAACAGGGACATTAACCAAAAAAAAAAAAAAAAATTCTTCACTGAAGTTACTGTCATTTCCTTTACCAGTGAAACTGAGCAGGCATCAATTCCTTTTCCACATTCTTTCCCACTTCTTCCCTTCCTTCTCTGGCTGAAGCAGTGCCAAGTAGGGGGATGGTGATGGCAGAGCCTCAGGTGAGGGGCACAAAGAAGGAGACACACAGCCAGGACTGCCTCCAGGCTCTTGCCCTCCCCGCATCTGTCCCATCAGGGAGATCCTAGGGGTCTGGCCACCCACAGCCTCCCCTTGAACTAGAAAATCCATGGGCTCTTACCTGGTGGTCCAGGAGGTCCTACAACAGAAAAAAAATTTAGATGAGAAACCATGGGTGGAAGAAAGAGAAACCAGCACTGAACCCAGAAAACAAAGAGCACCCCCCCACCTTCGAATCTCCTAATTATCTACTGACCCTAAGCAATGGATTCGACACCTTGTATTTAGAACTCATTATATTTGGCCAAAAGACCCTTTAGAGCAATTCAACAAAGACCCATTTGCCAATCAAACCACTTTTGCTTGTTTCAATGAACCAAGATTAATTTCTGAGCTGTCCTCACTGTAGATTCATAAATTAGTCATCTCTCAAGCAGTCAACCTAATAAATGGAGGGCCAGTAACAATGCTGGTGGCCATGAGTGCAGCCCTAGCACAGGGGGTTAGCAAATGATGGTGCTGTCATTGTGGGGCTGAGATTTGGCTGTCCCAGGGGTTCTCCAAGTGCTCTAATCTAGCTAGCTTGTCTCATCTGAGCCACTGGGGGGAGTCGGGAGTTAAAGCTGGCTGGCTAGATTTCTCTTTTGTTACAGGAAATAGCCTGAGGAAAATTGAGAGCCCAGATCAGGTAACAAATACCTTCCTTAGCATGTAATTACCCAAGGATCTAAGGGGTTCAGATGAATTTTGCTCCCACAAATAGGGGTGTCCTATTGTCGACTATTCTATTGGAGTACTCAGATAAGCTAATGAGAGTATAACGTGAGCACTTGAGTTCCTTTTGTTTCTTTTCTTTTTTTTTTTTTGGAGACAGAGTCTCACTCTGTCGCCCAGGCTGGAGTGCAGTGGCACCATCTCGGCTCACTGCAAGCTCCGCCTCCTGGGTTCACGCCATTCTTCTGCCTCAGCCTCCCGAGTAGCTGGGACTACAGGCACCCACCACCATGCCCGGCTATTTTTTTTTTTTTTTTTGTATTTTTAGTAGAGACAGGGTTTCACTGTGTTAGCCAAGATGGCCTCGATCTCCTGACCTCATGATCTGCCTGCCTCTTTAGACCACATATAATGATTACCAATATTGGAATGGCGAGGTCTTTCCATAAATCTAAGCCTGTGACCATTCACAAAACAAGCACTGCTAAGCAGTTACTATGTGCATCAAACTCCACCAAGAAATCTTAGTCCCTGTATCTGTTGTGTTCACAGTCTACGTGGGAAAGATGGACTCTTTGAAACTGTAATGCAGTATGAGAGAGCTACAGTGACGTCTCCACTCCCATACCCCTGACAAGTGGTACTGGGGAAGTGTGGGCATGCAGTGCTCTGAGAAGGCATCTCAAGAAGATGATCCTGGAGCCACGACATTGAAGAAATGGGGCTTAAGATGGCAGCAGATGAGGTCTGGCATTCCATGAAGGGGCCACCAGGAGTAAAGGTACAGAGGTGGGGACTTGTAAGATTCAGGGTGGGAGGAAGTTAGAGGACTGGCCAAGTGTGTAGAGATGAGGCTGAAGAAGGACCTGAGTATGGTGGGTGGCAGAAGCACTTGAATGTCAAGCCAGGAGGTGTAGATGGTATCTGTGAGGCAGGAGGGAGCCATGGGAGGTTCTTAGGCAGGGGGATGATGCTGTGAAAGCAGTGTGGGTTTGATAGCCTCTTTGTAGTTGGAAGATGAATAGAACTAGGTGCAACAAGACGAGAGAGACAGTGACACAGAGACAGGAAGAGAGACATGGAGGATGGGCATTGCAGAAAAACAAACCCTAGGGGATCTTTGTAGCTGTCAACTCGGTGACAAGGTTGCGGATAAATGAGCTGACTGTAGAATTGTAGAGAAAGCTAGACATTCAAGAGGTATTTCAGCAGAATGAGCAAGAATCCACATCTGACTGGGTAGGAGGCAAAGGAGGAGGACTTTCAGATAACAGGGGGCCTGCAATACAGATGGATAGAGGCTATTTTGACAGGCGTGGGGACTTTTGGGAGAAAAAGGTGTTTGAGGATATGCTTTCGATACATAACAGTCCTACTCTGGGCAAAAATGGCTGGCTAAAATGGTACCACATTCTCTAGGGTCAGTACAGCCTGTGTCTCCATGACTTTACCACCAGATGGCGCACACGTACTGGGAAGGGGGTGATGTGGCCGGTTAACAGAGGTCAGAGGAAATCAATCAATCATCGTTGCCGACGACAGAGGGAGCCAAATTGGGATATAGAGACGGGAGGAAGGAGTAATTTGACTGTACGACACAAGACGTGCCTGTACACAGTAGGTTTCAAGAGTTCTCACGACAGTCTGATAACCATGTCCATGCATCAGTACTGTTGGTGAGAGCTCCCGGCTGAAACTGTATATTCAGGACACATTAACCGTGGCCAAGGCTCTCATTATGGTGATTAGATTGGGGTGTCCTGCAAGAGTTCCACAGACGCCCTATGGATAAAGTTCCTCTCATATGAATCCATAGACTCGCCTGCAATACCTAGTAAATGCAGATACCCAGGCCCCATCTGGGGTTCCTAATTCAGTTTGGATTTAGAGTGAGGCCCAAGAATCTGCATTTTTATCCAAGCATCATAGATGACTGGAATGCAGGTGGTCATGGGCCCTCTGATGTGGTGTGAAAATTTTCGGGGGAAAGAATCAGTCACCATCAGCAGATCCTTAGAGGGGTTCTTGACCCTAAAAAGGTCCAGAGCTGCTAGTCTTAAGACAAGAGTAAAAAGTCTAGGCTAGAATTGGGGATGGAAGAGTGGGAGGGCCACACCCCACCTGGGGAGAGGCAAGTGAGAGAAGAGGCACCAGGAAAGAGAGAGTTGGCAGAAGACACGTGGAGGAGGAAATCCAGCAGGTCTAACGCCCCGCAGCTAGATGAGGAGAGAATTTCAGAAGAGAAAGCCCCAGAGAGCTCAGCAGTCCGGGCAGACATAAAATGTGCTGAGGCATAGGGAGCTATGGTGATGGCGGGATGCCCTCCTGTCCTCTCAGAATGCCAGCCTGGCTCTCCAGGGGCCTGACATCTGGAAGAGCTCCCACATGTGTCAAATAATGTCAAATGTCATGATGTGTGCCAACTGGGTGTTTAGAAAACTGTTTCTCAGCTCCTGACCCTTCTCCCTTTCTTGAATAGCGCATCCTCAAGGAATATGTGCAGACATCCACGATCATGCTAATAGTGCATGCAGGGCTGGTGTCCTGGGCCTGCCACCCATGCAGGTGCATAGGGTTTCACCTCACAAGGGGGCTTCAGGTGTGGGCTTAATGCTCTGCGGTCGCCATCTAGAAATTCCCAGTGATCTTGTCTTTGAATTTGTGTTTTGTAAGTGAAGTCCAATGGGTCAATAAAGTATACACAGAGGGCTTGGTGGGGTCCCAACTCCCACCACCTTCCTAGGAACTGCCACCTGCTCCCTTGCCCCATGATGTGTCCTCTGTACTCCTTGCTCCCTCAGTAACTTCTGCCACCTTCCACTCTGGTAGGGGCTGGGGCACAAGTGCAGGAAAGGTGGGGCTGAGTGGTGCCCTGCATGCCCGAGTCACAGGGCAGGACCCCTGGTGCCTGTGAGGGTCTGTACTTGCCCCATAAGTATTCTATGCTTCACGGAGTATGACATTAGGTAGCAGATAAAAACTCACACCAAAACAGATCAAGACTGTGGAAGAAAGAAGAAAGCCTTTTTCCTGCTTCTTTTGGACAAGAAACCCTGCATTTTCAGTTTGCACTGGGCTCTGCAAATTATGTAGCTCATGCTAACTGTACCCATCCCACACTCCTAACCAGAATCGATTAAAATTGGGTGGATGCTTGAAAGAGCTGAGCCACTTAGATATTTTTTTTCCCTTGAAATCTAAAATTGGCTCACAATGCCCCTAGTTATGTAAACTTGAGGTCTGTGATGGCCATGAACACCAAAAACAAATCAGTCTGCAGAGAGAAGTGCCAGTTCCAGTCAATTAGTGCTGGCTTTCTGGAACAGCAGAAAAGAATGCTATGAGGCTGTGCTCAGCAGCATTGATCTGTGATTGATATTTGCCTAGGTATAGAATGAGAGACTAGTGACACGTATCATAACTGGGTTAGGGTCACTTGGCTGCAAGGAGAATGTGTAGTGCTTCTGCCCCAATACGCAGTTCAGTAACATGATGATTTAGATATTTTCTAACAGATACACATGAAGAGGATGCAGTGAGTGAAGAATAACCCAATAACATGGCTTCTTCGAGAACCTGCTCTCCCAGAAGATATGCTTCTGGGTTCCCAAGGAAATCTGGGCTCCAGAGTAAGATGCATTCAGAAAAGCATGTGTTGTTTGACAAACTCTGTACTAGCAAAATAACTAATTACTCTAGCTAGGGGATTACCCTCACAATCCACCTGAGATGTTAAAGGTTGCACAGAATCACATAGCATCTGTCCTGACTGCCATAGCAGCAACAGCTGGGCAAGGAAGAGGACTGGGAGCCGGGTTACCTGGTCACAGCTGGACTAGCCTCAAGTTATGAGTGCCTGCTTTTTCAAAGATGAATCCAGTGGAAAGCTAAATCTTGCTCCCAGTCCTCAAGCCCAGGTTCTGCTCTGGCACATCTTCCTGCCAGGCATCCTCTTAGGGCTCGAGACCACTGCTCTGTGTCCACCCTCTGAAGCTACCCAGTTCATTCCTGGGTCCTGTCGCTCACCCTCCTGCCCACTACCCTGCCCCCAATCCAGGCCTCGTGGTCTATCCCAAAGGATCCTCTCACTTTGCAACTTGTACTTTTCACATCTAATTTTAATTGAAGAACTTTCTGTGCAAAAGGAGGCCCAATTTCAAGCTGGCATGAAAGGAGAAGGTGCTGTCTTTTGAAAAGCACTTCGAAGTGCTAAAGAAAAACCTACTCAACCCACTTCCAGCGCGGACGTCATTCCCCACTCTCTGCCAATCTCTGCTAAGTGGTCTCAATAGCTCCGTCCCGTGCATTCACTGTACAGCCTGGCTCTCAGGTCTATCACTATTAAAAAAATCAAAAAGGAAGGGGCTTTTCCTGTGCCTCTCAACAGGCTTTTGTGCCTGTAATTCCATCCATCCATTTCTCTAGCACTCATTACTGTCGCATGTAACTCTGAAAAAGGACTTCAAGAGATGGAAGAAAGATGCTTAAGCTACAAGAGTTTCAGAATAAAGGACCAAGCTGTTCTGAAGATCTTTAATTTTCAGTGAGGGCCGGAATATGACTTGAGTTATTCAATTAGCATTTCCCAAGAAGCCACAGGATTATAGTTTTTCTCTCTGAGGCCAAAATAAGTGAAAGAGAGTCAGACTCGGATTTGGGATTCCTGAGGGGAGTTTCTTTCTTACCATCTCACCTCCATTCACATACTCATATACCCATAGGTTTATTCACTCAGCAAACTCACATTGCTCTCCTAATGCAAGGCAGGTAATGAGAGGGAGGTGGGGGAAATACCGTGGAAAAAGGCTAGGCTTCCTACAACCTGATGCAAACTGTGCAGGGTTTCTTAACCCTGAGAAGCTCCAGCCCGGCCTCCCCAGAGACTGGGACCATCAACTGAGAGATCCAGCAAAAGCTTCGGGTGGCTTCAAGGTCTCATGGTAATGTTTTAGAGTCAGAGCGGACTGCTCTAGCACTCCACAACATATAGTTTGGGCCACCACACCTGGCCAATCTGGCCAATAAGTACTTCTGATAAAAGAACTGTATCAATTAGCAAGGTCTTTGCCCTTCCTTTTTTTCCCCTTTTAAAAACTAATGGGAATAAGAAAAACATCTATGGCTCTGGTTCAAGGTACTACACATTTCTAATTACCCAAGCCCTAGTTATTTTCCATGGCTATATTTCTATGGCAATACTGAAAATATTATTTTTCATAATCATATTACAATGGGTTTTCAGCTCATTAAAAACATCTGGTAAAAGTAAACCAACATGTATTTTTATAACATAAAGTGTCCCTAGGTGTTCATTCCGCCACGGGCCTTCGGCGGCACAAGTCCTTGTCGTGTGAGCGGCTCTGCTCAGCGGCCGGCCTACCTGTGAGGCAGATGCCCTTGGTGCTGTTGCAGAGGTCCACCATCACTCGGATCTGCAGGGGAGAGAGGGTCATCAGAGCAGACAGTGGGCAGCAGGCCCTGGGCTCACCCTTTATTCAGACGAGCAGAAAGCAATTATAAAAAGTCACCAAGTAACTTTAGGAGAACTCGCAGAAGTTCAAGGAAAACGCAGTGACGTCCCACCTAGTGATGCCGCCGTCAACAACGAATCGCACACAATGGGGATTTCATGAGATTACAATGGAGCTGAAAACCTCATTTGTCCAGTCACGGGGTAATGTCTTGGTGCAATGCGTGACTTCGTGTTTGCGGTGATGCTGGTATAAACAAACCTATCGCACTGCAGATTGTAAAAAGCATAGCACGTACAATTATGTATGGTACATAATATTTGATCATAAATGACTATTACTGCTTTATGCATTTACTATGTTATACTTTTTAAAATCTTTTTAAAAAGTTTCCAGCTGACATCTTGACTTCACCATATTTTGTATTGTTATTATAGACTGTACTCCTTCTACTTAGAAGAAAAAAGTTAACTGTGAAACCGCCTTAGGCAGGTCTTCAGGAGGCATTCCAGAAGGAGGCACTGTTATCACAGCTCCATGCATGTTATTGGCCCTGGAAACCCTCCAGTAGGACAAGATGTGGAGATGGAACACAGTGATATTGATGATCCTGACCCTGTGTAGACCTAGGCTAATGTATGAGTTTGTGTCTTCATTTTTAACAAAAAAGCTTAAAAAGTAAACAAACAAACAAAAACCACCAAATTTTAAAAATAGAAAAAAGCTTACATAATAAGGATATAAAGTATTTTTGTAGATCTGTACGATGTGTTTGTGATGTAAGTGTTATTACGACTCAAAAAGTAAAAGAAATTAAAATTTTATCAAGTAAACATGTCACAGTAAGCTAAGGTTAATTTGTTGAAGAAAGAAAATATCTTAAAATAAATTTGGTGCAGCCTAAGTGTACAGTGTTTACAGAGTCTACAGGGGTGTACAGTCATGTCCTGGGCCTCCACATTCACTCACCACTCACTCACTGACTCACCCAAAGCTACCCCAGTTCTGTAGCTCCATTCATGGTAAGTGTCCTATACAGGTGAGCCATTTTAAATCTTTTATACTGTTGTTTTGTGGTACCTTTCCTATGTTTAGATACACAAATATTCACCACTGTGTTACTGAATGCCTACAGCATTCAGTACTGTAACGTGTTGTACAGGTTGGTAGCCTAGGAGCAATAGGCTTTTCCACATAGCTGAGGTGTGTTGTAGGCTGTGGCATCTAGTTTCGTGCGAGTACACACCATGATGTTTACACAACGAAATTGCCTAATGACATATTTCTTAGAATGTATCCCTGTGGTTACATGACATATGACTGTAGTTAACACAACACTTGAAAGAAACCCTTAAAAGATCTAAGAATATTTGCTATCAGCAGCTTATCTATCAACATCATCAACAGACTATCCTTGAATTTCTATAGAATTCTGACAGAGGATGACGAGGGAATTGCCAAATCCAACTTTCACCACCATAATGAGCCCGCCCCCACAGCATCTGAAGGGCTCAATTTTTGGGTCTGAATAAAAGAGATGGTGAGCCTAGTGGTTGGGAGGAAGCACCTACTAACTGGGTGAACACAGATGAAGTACTTAACCTCTTGGAACTCTGATCTCCTCCTCTGAATAATATAAGCACCTGGCCTTGAGGATTGCACCTGCTCGGCACCTGGCACGTGGAAACTGCCCCTGGGTGGCAGTGATTCTCATGCCATGTGGACACTCCCCACTGGATGACCACCTGTGGCAGGTGGTCACTGCAGCATGGCATTAGCCTGATGTTTTCAAAACCAATGGGAATAAGGAAAACATCTGACTGCCTCACACCCACTGTATACCCCTTCCCATTCTCCACACTGCTCCAACGAGCTTCAGAAAAAACAAATCTGACTGTGCTAAATTCATAGGCTGATACTGAAAGATCTCTAAGATAAATGAAAAAATGCAAATATAGAGCAGCACATATAACATACTTTTGTTCATGTAAAACAGTGCCGCACACAGAAATTCTTCTATATGTTTGTCTCTTGCTGCTTTTAAGATAATCTCTTTATCTTTCCAGAATATTTGTGTAGATTTAGAAAACCTCAAGTGAGGGGAAAATGGAGGGCCAGGGTGGAAGGGAGCTGTACTAAACATGATACAATCTTTGTCTTTTTCAAAAATTTCACTGATTACTCTTTCCATTAAACTACTTTTCAAAATGCCATGTTTTGATGTGTGGGGAAAATAATTTTTGTATTGTATCTAGATTTATTCTGTTTGTTAGGAGATCCAGAGGAAAACTTATATTGTATTTACTTTTTGTCAAGTATGTCAACAGCTATTTATTGCCTGCTTTAGAAACTTATTACGAAACATTCATACACATCACACATGTAGAAAATGTGGGCTTGGTGTGGTGGGTCATGTCTGTAATCCCGGTGCTTTTGTAGGCCGAGGTGGGAAGATTGATTTGAACCCAATCAGCCTGGGTAACATAGTAAGACCCTTTCTCCATAAGAATTTAAAAATTAGCTGGATGTACTGGCATGCACCTATAATCCCAGCTACTTAGGAGGCTGAGGTGAGAGGATTGTTTGAACCCTGGAGGCTGAGGCTGCAGTGAGCAATGATCCCACCACTGCACTCCAGCCTGGGAGACAAAGCAAGACGCTGTCTCAAAAAAAAAAAAGGAAAAGAAAGAAAGAAAAAAAATGTGTACAGAGAATTTAACGATGAATAATATGACAAACACATATATATGAAATGAAAGTTTACCAATGCCTTGGAAGACTTCTGGATGTCCCCTCACCCCCAATAGCTCTCTGAGTTGGAGTGCACTTATCCATCTTATTCAGATAAGAAAATAGAGGCTTAGAGAGATGCCATCATTTACTCAAAATCACACAGCTTGCTGGTAGAAGAATGGGACTCAACTCCAGGTTTCCTGATTCCAGATCCACTCTACTTTCTATTATGGCTCTGGTGATTATCTTAACATCACCAGACAGAAAAAAAAATTGATTCACTGCCTTTAGTCATTTTCATAAATGAATGTAATCAGCTGCACTAGGAACAAAATTTATTGTCTTAAAAAATGTGTAATTGCCCATTGGGAGGGCCAGAAAAGACTTCACAGTGGCTTCATCTGTTGCCTGGGGGATCACAGCAGAAGGGGTGGGTGGAAACAACAGCAGCATCAATAGGGAAAATTAGCCTTTCTGTTTGGTACTAATCACTGATCTGGGGAAGGTGCAGCTTCTGTAAAAACTATGAAGCAGTTTTCATTTCCTGACCTTTTGGTTTCATTTGTATACTAAATGTCAATTTAGATATTTACCAGTAAATTATGTTAATCTTTACTCAAGAATAGTCTTTTAACGAAATTGGGCTGTGTATATAAGATTGTATTGAGATGAAACATATGATATGAAAAGGTGTGGCCATAAAGTTAGAAACTTTTTTCTGGTCATAATGATTAAAAATTGGAATCAAAATAAGAAAACTCCCAATTAGAAGTCACAAAATCTAGATGGTCAAATTAAGGAGTCATATTTGGCATAAAGGTCCTCTTAAGTCTTGAGGTAGGTCTTGAGAAGGTTGAAGCTGGAAGAGTCCTTAGAGGTCATTGTCCTGGGGGTACTGGGCATGACCCATCCATGTTGTGGCCCTGCCCCCGCACCTTGTAGGGCATCTCCCAGTGCTCTCCCCTCCCTGCCCATCACTGTCACTCTGCTCCAGTCATACTGGCCTCGTCGCTGGTCTTGGCAGTGCCTAGTGTGCTGTGCCGCACATCTTTACATGGTGAGCTTCACTGATGCCTCAAGTCAGGCTTTCCTGGCTCTCAACTGAAGGGAGCCCAGACAGCCACTCCCCATCACCTCATCTGGCCTTTTGTCTTTGTAGCACTTATCATTATTCAGTATAGTTGACCTTGAATGATATAGGTTTGCACTGTGTGGGTCCACTTGTACACGAACTTTTATCGGTAAATATAGCCAGTTCTCCATATACACAGGTTCTGCATCCACAACCAAACATGGATCAAAAATACAGTATTTGAGGGATGCGAAACTCTCAGAAATGGGTGGCTGACGTTTCACATATGTGGGTTCCACAAGACCAGCGTCAGGAACTTGAGCGTGTGCGGATTTTGGTATTCACGGGTGTCCTGGACCCAATCCCCCACAGATACCGAGGAATGACTGTATTATCTTGCTTACATATTTATTACCTACTCCTGCTCCCCAGAGAAAGGAAGCATTTTGAGAGCAGAAACACTTCTTTGTTTTGTCTGCATCTCCTGTACTATGATTTGAATATGTCCTCCCAAATGCACGTGTTGGAAACATAATCCCCAACATAACAGTGTTGGGAGGTGGGGCCTAAAGGAAGACATTTAGGTCTGCAGAACTCCACCCTCATGAATGAATTAACGCTGATTATAAGAGGGCTTGAGTTCACTCTCTTACCCTTTTGCCTTCTGCTGTGGAATGATGCAGGAAGAAGGCCCTCACTAGATTCTGGTCCCTCAATCTTGGACTTCCAAGCCTCCAGAATTATGAGAAATAAATTTCTGTTCATTATAAATTACCCAATCTGTGGTTTTCCATTACAGCAGCACAAAAGAGACTAAGGTACCCTGTGTCTAGAATAGTGCCCGGTCCCAGGCCTGGAACTTCTCTGCTGAGAAGTGGTTCAAGTGGGAAAGCACATCAACCGTCTCTAAGGGAGAGTTTCCCTGAGAGAAGATGACAATAAATTGCTAATCAGTTCATGATATGAGGATCTGGTGGTGCTGGGGAGAGGGTGGGTGAGGCACAGGAAAAAGTCCAACCCAGCCACGCTAGCATGGAGGACAGACTTAGTGGGAACGATGGGCTGTCAACCTGAGTGCAAGACAATAAACAGTAGCCCCAAGAGCTCAGGATGAATGCACTGTTGGCTGTAAGCATCACTGAGGGGTGAGAATTTTCTCCCAGAAGAAACACTGGGGCCCATCAGGTTCATCTCCCGGGTGGGAAGATCAATGCAGCAACAGACAGGGACACATTACATTGCATGGGGACTTGTTTTCAGCATTGAATGTTTGGTAGCTGCTATGGTTTGAGTGTCCCTTCTAAAACTCATGTTGAAACAATCCTTACTGTGGCAGTATTGAGAAATGGGGCCTTTTAAGAGGTTATTGGATCATGAGGGCTCTGCCCTCAAGAATGGATTAATCCATTCGTGGATTAATGGGCTATCATGGTAGTGGAACTGGTGGCTTCATGTGAAGAGGAAGAGAGTCCTGAGTGAGCACACTTCAATCCCTTGCTATGTGATGCTCTGTCTCACTTGGGACTCTTCAGCGAATCCTCACCAACAAGAAGGCTGTCACCAGATGCAGCCCATCAACCCTAGACTTCTCAGTCTCTGTCACTGTAAAAGATAAATTCCTGGCCAGGTGCAGCGGCTCATGCCTGTAGTCCCAGCACTTTGGGAGGCCAGGGTGGGTGGATCACCGAGGTCAGGAGTTCGAGACCAGCCTGGCCAATATGGTGAAACCTTGTCTCTACTAAAAATACAAAAAAATTAGCTGGGTATGGTGCCACGCTCCTGTAATCCCAGCTACTTGGGAGGCTGAGGCAGGAGAATTGCTTGAACCCATGAGGCAGAGGTTGCAGTGAGCTGAGAGGTTGCAGTGAGCTGAGATCAAGCCACTGCACTCCAGCCTGGGCAACAGAGTGAGACTCCATCTTGAAAAAAACATCCTTTTCTTATAAATTATCCAGTTTCAGGTATTCTGTTATAATAAACAGAAAGTGGACTAATACAATAGCGTTAGGGGAAAAGATAGCACAAATGGGCCCTACTGGTAGCCTGACCAGCTTTTCCAGTTTTTTCTCTGAAAAGGGAACTATTCTCACTGGATTAGTGGAACTCTTGGAGATCTTGGCCAAGGAAGAGGCCCCAGGAGAAAAAGAACAGACTTCTTGCTAACCTGGCATCAGATGGCTTGAGCTTGTTTTAATTCAAACTAAATAGAGATGGGACATAATTTGGCAGTATCTGTTAAAAAGAAAATGCTATAAATTAGGAATCCCACTGGGAAGAGTATACAAGGATATCTGGACAAAAATGCTCAATGCAACATTGTGTGGCAGAACATGCAAAGGTTTGTCAATAAGGGTCTTGTTGAACAAATTTTAAAGGATGACGTAGATCTATATGTACTATTGGAAAGACAACCTTGGCATGGTGTTAAGTGACAAAAGCAAAGTGCAGCCCAAGCCACACAATGCAACACAACTTTTTGGTTGAAAAAGAATTCCTAGATGTTTCTGTATAAGTACACAAAAAAACCTGGGAGGCTCATGAACCCAACCAACTAATATTCTTCCCCCTAGAGACAGAGACTAGGGAATAAGAAAGGGATACTTTTTTTTTTAAATTTTTTATTTTTTGAGATGGAGTCTCACTCTGTTGCCCATGCTGGAATGCAGTGGCACCAACTTGATTCACTGCAACCTCCGTCTGCCAGGTTCAAGCAGTTCTCCTGCCTCAGCCTCCCAAGTAGCTAGGACTATAGGTGCACACCACCACACCCAGCTAATTTTTGTATTTTTAGTAGAGACGGGATTTCACCATGTTGGCCAGGCTGGTCTGGAACTCCTGACCTCAGGTGATCTGCCCACCTCAACCTCCCAAAGTGCTGGGATTACAGGCCTGAGCCACTGTACCTGGCAGATTTTTTTTCCCCACTCTTTAATTTAGATGGTTGTAAAGGTATGTTGGAATAATAAGTGATTTTTTTTACTTTGCTGTGTTTTTAGTAATCCAGAGAGAATGGAAAGCATGTTAGTGTTGTGTGAACCCAAACATCATATTCTCACAATTACACCCATCACTTGAAATTACTTGAATAGATCTCTGTTGTTTCTAGGCAAATGAACAGAATGAACTAGAACTCTTGTAAAGTCCAGTGATTTTCAAATTGTTCATCAGCCATGAGACTTTTCTTTTTCTTATACAAGTACCAAATCCCAAAATATAAAGCAAATAAAAATGGAGCTTCCCTGGGTAAACAGGTGGGGTTGACCTTAGTTACTTGTCTGTAAAATGAGAGGGTTGGACAGGACAGATGATTTTCAGACTCTGATCCCGTCAGAGGATGCTGGGTAGGAGGTGGTGAGAAACACTCAGAGGATGTGGGGAGGAGGGATGAGAAAGCTGATGCCCAGAGAAGCCAGGGAGTAGCTGGTTTAGGCTCACCTAGCTGGCTTCCAGAGCTGAAACTATTTCCCCTTCATCTACTTTTTCTTTTTTATTCTTTTTTGGAGACAGTGGCTCGCTCTGTCACTGAGGCTGGAGTGCAGTGACGTGAACGTGGCTCACTACAGCTTTAACCTCCCAGGATCAGGAGATCCTCCTGCTTCAGCCTCCCAAGTAGCTGGGACTACAGACATGTGGCACCATACCTGGCTAATTTATTTACTTTTTGTAGTGATAGAATCTTTCTATGTTATCTAGGCTGGTCTTGAACTCCTTGGTTCAAGTAATCCTCCTGTGTCGGCCTCCCAAAATGCTGGGATTATAGACATGAGCTACTGCTACTTTTTTGTACTGCTCAGCCTTTGCAAAAGGAATTGTCTGAATTCAACTTGAAACACAGACTTTTGCTTTAGTGTACTTTTCATATAAACAAGATATTAAATTTTTACTAATAGATGTGTAATTTAAAATGTGCCAATTTCTGTGTGTAGGTGAAAGGCTTAAATAAAAAGCATGTCTTTCTCATCAGAATGAATAGAGCTAAATGTGGTAAGCTGCTACTGCTGATTGGAACTGGAAACCTCAGTGTTTGGCTGGCTGCTCTCTTGAACTCCCTTTCTCTCACCTTTTACTCTCAGGATGAATTCACGCAAAAGTAAGAGAGCAAACCTGCTCATTATCATCAGCTACTCTGGTTTGTGTGTTACTAAAACAATGAGGCCCGTCATGGTTTCTCTGAAGTTCTCCAAGCACAGGTTACAGTTTGCTGGCTGGAACACTGTTTAAATGCTAAGTCATCTTCCAGGTCTGATCTATTTTGTAACTTAAATTCCATATCTCTTAGAAAACTGAATCCTTTGTATGATCTCCTTAATTATGCAAACTGCTGTTATTATATGCATGCAAATGATCGTGTTAGAAAGAGATCCAGGAGCTGATAATTCACCTTACCATTGGCTGAGATTACTTGGACTGGAGAGATGGGGCTATGAATGTGGTGGCCCACCTGCTTGTCACTGGAGGGTTAGATCACAGATGTTGGAAGAATCCTTCATGGGATCTGAAGCTGGGGTCAGACTCCCTGGACTCATTTCTGGGAAAGGCAGGAATTCACACAGGGGCCAAGACTTGGTGAGGGCACTCTGCAAACACCAACGGGAATGTGGGTCTTGCCTTTGTTAAATGTAAATAAATAAAACTGGAGGCCACAGTTTAGTACCCAAGGCCAATTACTCATAGCCACATAACCAAAACTTAGCTCTTACTTATTCCCTGACCCCAAAACATAAACCTTCAACATAAACAAAACACTCAGTAAGCTTTTCATCTTATCAGCATGACTCAATGAAATTAAACCAATCGGCTATAGGCAAATCAGCTTACATAGTCATATGCCTTAAGAAAGAATATATGACATCCAATCCTGAAACAGGCCAAAACACTTTCTCCTTTATGCTCTTGAAACTGAGCTGTAACTGCTGTAAATTTGAGACTTTCTGCCACTTTCCAGTTTGAGGTCTCTTAGTTCATGAACATTTCTTTGTAGGCACAATAAACTCTTAAAATCCTAACTTGACCTAATTTTGATATCTTGTATGCAGCTGCTTGGAAACACAACGGTGAAATTCTGGGGTGTGACTCCTAGGCCCCAGCTCGTGTTGGGCCACAGCCATTAAACAGCTCAAGTGAGCCTGTCCAGCCATATTCTGCCATCCCACATCAGCAGCCTGGGGGGCAAGTGTTCATCAGTTCATCCTGCCAGGGATCTGCAGAGTCCAGCGGAATCTTTCTCAGCCTTCCAAAGAGCCCAGTCCCTACTGACTGCCCACTTCTGAGCCCAGCAGCCGCTCACTTTTTCGCTGTTATGCTGACTTCTCAACTAGGCTCTGAATAGTAGAGGCTATTTTGTCCCTTTTCTGTTTGCCACATTCACTTATCCATTCCCTTTCTCAGCACCAGAATGGCATCAAGCACATAGTAGGTACTCAGAAAAGACTTCAGTATTGATTACTTGCTCAACTGGGAAGGGAATGTGCTCCTCAAGCAATGATAATATTCCTTTCAGACAGGCAGTCACTTTGTTTACAGAAACTGAAAATCTCTCATGGGATACCTGCTTCTCTTTGTGCCTGCTTGTTTAGGATAATTTTATTTTTGCAGCTACTCCAATAATCCCTAGAAAACAGGACCTTGGAGATGCTAGAGTTATCTAGTTAGGGTTCCTGAGACATGACTATTCCCTTCCTGTCTCTATCAACACCACAGCAAAACCAGAGACCATTGATGTGGCCTGGTCTGTAGGGCAATAATACACAAGCCTTTCACACTATCTTGAGTCAGGGCACTTGCGTGACTGCACCCAGGGCTGGTCCGGGCTGGGTCAGCCAGGCTGACACTGGGGTGCTGACGTGTAAAGGAGGCTAAGACATCACTGAAAATGCAATGCAATGGGGAAACCATAGTATTCACTAGATCTTCCTGCTTTGCTAAGTGGATTAGGATGGGGATGGAGGCCAGCCTACCTTTCAAGGGGTAGGGTTTATTCTCGAGTCATTTGTTTTGCTGAGTCGAGTCTGCAAAGCTGCGCTGAATTGGTGGAGACTGGGTGGAACCTCTAGCAGCGCTCCTTCCCACTCTGCCTCCATCATTGCCCTGATTCTCTAATAAAATCTTTTTTTTTCTCTCTAATAAAATCTTAAACAAATAATTACCAAGTGTTGGTTTGAAGTCCACCCACAAGCCCTGGCCAGCCCTCTTGCACGCAGGGCTATGGCAGTCACAGGAGCTGGGGCTCTGCTCAGGATTCCTCAGCAATCTCATTTGGAAGGGGCAGTTCCAGCAAATGCCTGCACGCCAATGTCTCTGGCAAAATTACTTTCAGTTGAAATCAGGGCTTTGGAGAAAAACTCCATGTGACAATGATTAACATTGGGAACATCTGAAAATGCATGGCTGAAGTCCCCGAAGGAGGATTTCCCCCACCAGGTGTTCTTCTTCAGGATCCAACCCCAGGTCAAGGGGAAGGCTGCATAAGCCAGCAGAGGCAGCAGATGGCCTGGGAGGTTCTTCTTACTAACCACAGCAAGATCCTGGACAGATTCCCAGCCTCTCTGATGAAATAGGAAATGCAATAGGAAAGGTGACAGTATTTACCCAGGGAGTGGCTATGAGGATTAAATTAAGAAGTCCTTATAAAAACAATCTTTGCATGTTTGTACTGTTATAGAAACACATTTGGTCATGATTTAAATGTCAATCAATTAATTCTGCTTTCTGAAAAATCCTCAATTCATACTTTTTTTTTCAGACAGGGTCTTACTCTGTTCTCCAGGCTGGAGTGCAGTGGCAGCCTCAACCTCCCAGGCTCAAGCAATCCTCCTGAGTGGCTGAGACCACAGTCACGTGCCACCATGCCTGGCTAGTTTTCAAATTTAATGTAGAGATAGGGTCTGCTTATGATGCCCAGACTGATCTCAAACACCTGGGCTCAAATAATCCTGCGTCAGCCTCCCACAGTCCTGGGATTACAGGTGTGAGCCACCTCGCTTATTTGAATTCAAGCTATTTTAATAAAGATATTCATGAAAGTCTAATCACCAGCTCAGTTTAACAACTGAATTCAAAATGTAATCTGAATAAATCTTACTGAGTAAGACTTATAGAAACCGCCAGGTGTAAACGGATAAGTGCCTTAATGCACTAACTGTAAGTTGTCATTGGTCATTATAACCACCTTCCTAAACCTTTCCCTTCTCCCACCTGGAGCCCTACAGGCTCCATCAAGCCCCAGGTTTTCAGCCTTGCCCAGTCTTCAGTTCAAGCAACCGCCACTCAGTAATGACAAGTCCTTGTGCTTTTCCCTCGGTTGCCTGGTTAGATGGCAGCTGCCAGCAGCAAGGCCTCCTTCTTGCATGAATTGGCTGACCCAGTTCCAGAACCAGAAATCCTGGGCCACTCCCAAAGGTGGCCTCCGACCGTGTTCTCCCAATATGGCTGTGTTTGGATTGTTCTTCCTCCTGGTCAGAAACAGGCACACACACAGTGACAACTTGACATTCTATCTGCTTAACTACTGCAGCTGACCCTGAGATAGTTCTTCCCGAGTCATAAAAAAGGAAGCATCTGTAAATCCATTTACTAATCTCACATCCTTGCCCTTACTTTATTTTTAAGAAGTCGTTTGGTAGTGAATTGCCTATTTGTAAGTCCTGCAACTTATTCTGGACAATTGTTTCTTAAAGGGGACAGGCTCTTTTTATCTCTGTTTTAAACACATACAAATGTAACAGGATAGCTTTCAACTGAAATTGTATGTATTTATGAGAAAATGCAGGTGAACATTTACCTGATCTTGAGATCTTGAGGTAGGAAAGAACATTCTATACATAAAAACAGAAGAAGAACCCACGAATAAAAGATTTTACAGATTTGACTACATGAAAATGAAAAATATCCAATCCTGTCCCAAAATGCCCATAAACAAAATGTAGATAACACCTTAGGCCAAAGGTGTAGTGTAAATATCATGGACTTTGGAGTCAGACATACTCTGAATTCCAGCTCCTTCACTCACTGGCTGTGTGACCTTGCACAGGATGTTCAACCTCTCCAAACCTCAATGACCTGTCTGTAAAATGGGAATAATGATGATGATAATAATAATAATAATAATAATGACTGCCTCACAGAGTTATCATCAGGATAAGATAAAGATCTTTTTGAAACACATACCTAATGCTGTTACCATAACACCTGGCATGTTGTACGTTCTCAATAAACATTATAATTGTTATTACAGGAAAAATATGGAAACGTGTATTATACACAAAAAACTAATAACTTTCCTATATAAAGAGCACTTGCAAATTAGTAAAAAAAGATTAAAAGCTCCAATTAAAAATAAATAAAATTAATGAAAAAATCTCATACAATGAAAAAAATTCAAATAACCAATGAATATATTTTTTAAAAATTACTGTCACCATAATGAAACACCTGCAGCCCCTTCTTGGTGTCAGTGATCCAATCCATCAGGAGTTGGGCTCTCCTCTTTGAAAAAAAAACTTTGAACTACCAAGACTCTAATACTTTTCCCAGCTAGTCTGGCTTAATTCCAGGCTGCTGATTCTCCAATTTTAGGGCCATTTGTTGAAGTACCAGCTTCACACTTGTATTTATCTTCTGTTGTTTTTGTGCTTTTATTTCTTATTTGACTGTTAAATAAGCAGTGGGACATTTTTGGCATGAGACTAGAATGTGTAGTTTCTGGGATGGTCAGCCATGTGGAACTTACTCTAGGCTATTTCTTCCCCTTGGTAATTAAAGGGGAATAATGAGGGAGAAAAATCAATTAATTGAAACCCACTCAGAAATAATACAAAAAAAATTAGTAGACAAAGACAATAAAATGGTTATTTTAATTAACCATTTTCCTATGTTCAAGAAGCTAGAGGAAAGATTGAACATGCTAGACAGAAATATAAATGATACAAAAACCACCCAACTCAAACTCTAAAAATGAAAACTACAATGTCTGATATGAAAAGTAAACTAGACCAGGTGCAGTGACTCACACCTGTAATCCCAGCACTTTGGGAGGCCAAAGCAGAAGGATCACTTGAGCCCAGGAGTTCAAGGCTGCAGTGAGCTATGTTGCACCATTACATTCCAGTCTGGGTGACAGAGCGAGATCCTGTCTCTAAAGAAAAAATAAGTACAGGACTTACTTTGGACAGGACTAAGGGCAAATTAGACATTGCAGATGAAAGGTTAGTGAACTGGAAGACATAGCAGTAGAAACTATCCAAAATGAAACACATGGAGAAGAAATGCTTTTTAAAAGTGAGCAGAGTATTAGTGAGCTATGGGACAACTTCGAGTAGCCCAATACCTGTGTAATTAGAGTCCAGTGCTGGCAGGGAGGACAGAAACATTTCTGAAGTACCAATGGCAAAAAAAATTCCAAAATTCAAGAAAAACTATAAACCCGTAGATTCAACAAGCTCAAGAAGCTCCAAAGATAAGAAACATGAAGAAACTGACATCAAGGCATATCATAATACAACTGTTTAAAACACATGATGAAGAGAAAATCTTAAAGGCAGCCAAAGGAAAAATGGCACATTCCACAGAGAGAAACACAGCTAAGGATAACAGCAGCCTTTTTCAATGGAAACAATGCAAGTGAGAAGATAGTAGAGTAACATTTTTAAGTGCTGAAAGAAAAACATTTTCTGTCTAGAATTCTATAGTCCAGATAATTTTCAAAAGCAAAGATAAAATAAAGAATCTTTGGACATTTTTGCATCTACCTGTATCGTGCTCAAGCTAAAAGGAACCACCTGCTCTTCAAGGGCATTCCCCTCTCTCATCCTTCAAGATTTGACTGGTATGCTGCCTCCTTCTCGAAACCCTTCCTGATCGCCCACTGGGCTTTATTCATATCCCTCTTGGGGTCCTATTATCTATTGCTTGTGTCGTAAGTGTTTGAGGATTTTTCTTTTCCCTCCCACTCGCCTGTGAATTCCTTGAGGGTTCCTTTCTTGTTCTTCCTCAGCACCCACAGTGTGCACCCACACGCCCATAACAGGCGCTGAGTGTTTGTTATATTGATTTACATTTTACTTGGTTGTGAAAGGCTTCTTTTAAGCTTCTTTCCAAGATATTTTTGACTGATTTAGAAGTACCGATGTTTTCATCAGCAAACACATGATAAGCCGGGCCCTATGCTTTTAAAAATAAGGCAAAATCTGTGGGCACAAAAGGCTCACAATACAGTTGATTGATTGAATTTTGTTGTTTATAAAGGACTTGAAAAAATAACAGTCTGGGTTTCATAAGGAATAGACAGACTCTTGATGAAGCCTCCCTAAGTCCAAGTAATGAATAATATCATGCTTAGCATCTCCATGATTTCCTGACTATGCCTCCAGCTGGGACCCCCTCCCAGACCCAAGAATGCAGCTACTTCTTGATGACATCTTCCCTTGGACATCTAATGAACATCTCAATGTAACAACATTCAAAACTGAACTCTTGATCTTCCCCCTAAACCTGTTCTATCTGCAATTTTGCCATCTCAGTTGATGGCAAATCTTTCCTTCCCATTGCTCAGCCACTAACCTTGAAGTCCTTCAATTCCTCTATTTTTTTTCCTCTCACATCACATTTAAACTGTCAGAAAATTTTATCAGCTCAACTATCAGACATATCTATACACCATCCACTTCTTATCATCTCCACTGCTTTCACTTGGTCTAAGCCACTATCATCTTTCACCCGGATTATTGCAATGGCTATATAAATAGCCCCCCTACTTCCACTACCTAACTTGCCCACCCACAAAGTCTGTTCTCATCATTGAGAAGCCAGATTCTCATCACTGAGAAGTCAGAGTGATTCAGTGAGAATTCAGGTGAGATCATGTCACTCTTCTGCTCCAAACCCTCCGAAGATTCCCCATAAAAGCCAATGTCCTTACAATAGCCTTCAAGGCTCTACATGAACTGGTCTCTTGTTCCTCCTTCCCCCACCCCACCCAATTATCTTTCTGACATCCTTTCTTTCTTTTTTTCTTTTTTTTTTTTTTGAGACAGAGTCTCGCTCTGTCACCCAGGCTGAAGTGCAGTGGTACAATCTCAGCTCACTGCAACGTCTGCCTCCCTGGTTCAAGCGATTCTCCTGCCTCAGCCTCCCAAGTAGCTGGGATTACAGGCATGCGCCACCATGCCCAGCTAATTTGTGTATTTTTGGTAGAGATGGATTTTCTCCAAGTTGGTCAGTCTGGTCTCGAACTCCTGACCTCAGGTGATCCGCCCGCCTTCTACTCCCAAAGTTCTGGGATTACAGGCATGAGCCACCATGCCCGGCCCTAACCTCCTTTGTTATTACTCTTCTTCCCACTCACTTTGCTCCAGTCTCCTTCCCTGAGCTCTCTCACCTCGGGGCCTTTGCACTTGCTATTCCCTCTGCCCAAATGGCCCTTTCCCTTCATATCCACCTGGCTCATTCCCTGATCTCCTTCAAGTCTCTGCTCAAATGTTGCTCCTCAGTCAGGCTTCCCCAGCCACACTACTTATAATTACAGCTTCCTATTACCCCTCCCTAATCCTCCTCTCTGCTTTATTGTTCTTTTTGTTTTTTAGATGGAGTCTTGCTCTGTTGCCCAGGCTGGAGTGCAGTGGCATGATCTTGGCTCACTGCAACCTCTGCCTCCTGGGGTTCAAGCGATTCTCCTATCTCAGCCTCCTGAGTAGCTGGAATTATAGGCATGTGCAACCATGCCCAACCACTGTATTGTTTTTCATAGCACTTATCAACCTTCTACCACTATAGATAAATTACTTATTTGCTTTGGTTTTTGTCTCCTTCCCCCCAGAACATAAACCTCAAGAGAACAGGGATATATATGTTTTGTTCACACTGTTTCTTGAGTACCTACAATAGTGCCTTGGATATAATAGGTGCTCAGTGACTACATACTGAGTGAATGAATGTTTGATCGGTAGAGCAGTTCTCTAAGTCAGCCTTACCGATACCTGATGTCGTCTCCTATTTGGTGAGTAGCACGAATTCCTAAGATGGGTTTTTTTTATGTTCTAGGACCCACCTCTAAAACTCTTAGTATGGCAAGAAACCAGGTTCAGAAACTGGCAGATACCCAAATTTATATATGCACTATTCAAGTCGTGGATCAGTCTATAGTCAAGAGGTATTCATCAAATACTTCAGTAGAGGCATAGCAAAAAACCGTGAGACATATCTAAAGAGATAAGGTGACTAAAGGTGACAAATTAGAGGCCAAAATTGTAGAAAACCAAAGTTTGAGTTGTATGACACAAGTAAGTGCAGAAGAAGTTAGGGTAGGAAGGGATGAGTGTTTTGAAGTGAGCTGAGAATCACTTGTCTTCCCCAGGCCTCTAATGGAGTTTCTAAGCAGGAGTACTGCTGGAATCATATTTCAGTAACCGCCAACAGCAATATTTTGTACTCACATTGTTCCCTTCAAAAACAACTTCAGATACTTTCTGATTTTTATCTAAGCATTCTTACATTCATCCGATAGTCAGAAATCATAGTTAACCAACTCGTCTGATGTTGGGAGGAATGGACAAAAGAATTAAGACCATTATCTCCAAATGCTGCCCTGTGGCATCCTTTGTACAGAGCAAAAACATCTGTAAGAGTGTTTTCTCAACCTACTTCGTGCTCAGCCCCCTCCTCCCTCCACACAGGGGATATCTACTTATGTCATGAACAATAAGTATATAATGGCCCCTGCTTTAGCTAGTATGTCCCTCCCTAGTAAAGGAGTAGGGCTCTCAGGCATGATAAGGAAGGCATGTGAGAAAAATAAGGTTCCCCAGTCACAACTTAGGGGGTGTGAGAAATACCTAGTATTGGCTGTCCTAGGACCCCTTTGATGGTGACAGACCTGGAGGATAGTTATCCAGGACAGAAGAGTAAAACTGAGAAGGCCGTGCTAGTGTCCAGGAGGAAGTTAGTTTCCTGGCCTTCAATGGTTAAGCTTACCTGGGGCTCTCTGTGATGGTGATGGCGTGGGTTGGTGCCTGCCCTGGGCACCCTCAGTCCTGTTGTGGTACCATCTGGTTAGTGGCCTCTGGCCCAGTGAACGTTTGCCCTCAGGGGCAGTGTGCCTTCCAGTGATCCCCCTGGCACAAGGGACATGGACGAGGGGCAGCTTATTGTTTGGGCAGTCCTTTCTGAAGGGCTCCTGTAAGCCACACTCACGAGCTCTGTCAGGCGGGTTGCCCGCCCAGCCTTTCTTTCTTTCAGAGCCACCGAAGTTTGAAGTTCGTCTGTCTGAGGGCCATGACTAAGGTGGAGGCCTTTTTCTTGTCTCATCTGTCTCGTTCAGGCTGCTCCTCCTGATCTCTATTATAAAACACTGAAGTTGCCAAATTCAGTAGAGTTTCCAAATTTTGCTCAGGGCCCAGGGCAGACTTTTGAAGTTTTTTCTAATGTCTGCAGCTGACTGAGTGATAAACTTATCCTTTAAAATTAGTTAGCCTTCAATAGAGTCAGGTGACAAAGAGATAAGCTTTCTTCTTTTTTTTTTTTTTTTTTTTTTTTTTTGAGACAGAATCTCACAATGTCGCCCAGGCTGGAGTGCAGTGGTGCAATCTAGGCTCACTGCAAGCTCTGCCTCCCGGGTTCACACCATTCTCCTGCCTCAGCCTCCCAAGCAGCTGGGACTACAGGTGCCTGCCACCATGCCTGGCTAATTTTTTTTTGCATTTTTAGTAGAGATAGGGTTTCACTAAACCAGGATGGTCTCGATCTCCTGACCTCATGATCCACCCGCCTCGGCCTCCCAAAGTGCTGGGATTACAGGCATGAGCCACTGAGCCTGGCTGAGGTATGCATTCTTAACGCCTCCCTTAGCCTCTCTAAAAATGCCATAGGGGTTTCTTCCTTTCCCTGCGTTATGGCGGACATCACTGAGTACTTCATTGGCTTTTTTCTGGTCTTTCTTAATCCCTCTAGTATACAAGTCAGTAAATGCCTGTGACTCCAGTCTCCAACCTCCAAATCGAGGTCCCAATGGGGATCCATGCTGGGAACCGCCTGTGGGGAATTGTTCCCTTTCTTCTGATGTCATTTTATCATTAACCTGGCTTAGGTAACAGAGATCCCCAAACTCCCAGGGATCCTGCAGCCTTAGCTGCGGCCTCTTTTTCGTTGGGAGTTAATGTTTGACCTAACGACAACATAATATCTCTCCATGCTAAATCAAAAGATTGTCCTAATCCCTGTAAGACGTCTACATATCCATCAGGATTATCTGAGAATTTTCCTAGGTCCAGTTTGATCTGTTTTAAGTCTGAGAGGGAAAAGGGGACATGCACTTGTGCTGGGCCAAAGTCTCCTCCTCCTCCCACGGCTTGGAGGGGGCACAATCGAGGGCCATTGGTGCCTTTTGGTTCCTTGACTATCTTTTTATCTGGTTCCTTTTGGGCCATTAGGGCCAAAGGAGAGTCCTTACTAGTGGGAGGGGGAGCTGTGGGGAGACCTGAGTATGGGGGTAGGCTTTGAGGACCCCTGGTAGGATGTAAATTACATTTTTTACATAATTGTGGGTTATCCCCTAGTGAGAAAAAAACCTGTATATATGGCACTTCATTCCATTTGCCCTCTTGTTTACAAAAGACATCTAGGTGTAGGATGGTATTATAGTTACTTCCCTCAGGTGGCCATGTCTCTCCTCCGGGAAGAGGCTATTGTGGCCAGGTGGTGCTGCAGAAAAATATAAGTCACTTCTTCTTCAGCGTTTGAGGGTCAAATTGGTCCCAGTTATCCAGAATACACCTCAGGGGTGGTTTGCTTTTGAGGGACGTCTCCCATCTGAAAGGAGAACATAGGAGTGCCCACACCCCTAGTCATCCCCTAGTGAGCACTAGCCCTAGGGCGTCCCCTATGGTTCTAGTGTCCTTTTCTTTCCAGGGTATGCAATCACCCATGGAACCCTGCTTAATGAATTTAATTGCGCTTACCAACGTAGCAGTTTTGCCCGCACTTGTTTCCTGTCTTTTTTTAGCTCCCCAAAAAAGGGGACCGGGGCTGCTGGATTTTAGTGGCTCCTTGCCAGCATGCCCACAATTACCTTTGCATCTGCGAGTGAGTCTTAGGTTCGGAGTGTATTTTGAGTTCAGAGACCAGGTACCAGTTAGCATATTTCTGGGCTTGGAGCTGTCCCAGCAAGATAAATTCCTTTAAAATGGCACTGAAGCACAACAGTTTTAGGGTAGGCAGTGGCAAATTGGAGGACCAAGGTTAGAACAGTGCTTTTCGTACCTGAATTTTCTGTCACCTATTTGCCCTCCTAAAAATATTCATTGACCTTTGGACTTGAATTGGGGGACCTATTATCTATTATATTGTTTTTGGCCCATACGTCTCACTGCTTTGAGTGGAGAAGTTCTACAGTTCTAATCGCTGATCCCAGATGGGAAAGGTGGTAATTAAAGTAGCCTCTATAATCTGGAGTAAGTTTAGGGCAACAAAAGGAAAAATGTCCTAGGCCTTCTATCAGCCACCGACATGCCTTTTGATGCCCCGGATAGTGCCTAGGGTACAGGGTATGAGGGACAGGTTCCCTATAAGTATATTGATACCCATTTGAATAAGGATAAGCCTGGGGGCACCATGGGCAAGGGTCTTTGGATTTTCACCTCCCTCAACTTAGGCTCCTAGCCCAAAGATTCTTAGATTCAGGGGTAGGAAAGATCGTAGATGATAGGGCCTCAAGAAAGTCTTCTCTGAGGACATTAGGACCAGGAGGCATGGAATGCATGCATGGGTGGCTGCAGAGTAGAGGCTTCTGGCTGTGCCATGATCTCAACCGGGTCAGTGCTGGGAGTTCGGGATGACAGTTTTCCGCCTCTAGTCAGCCCTTGTCTTTTCTCAGGAAAGGTAGAAAAAGGTGGAACTGGTTCCAGGCAAAACAATGCTCCCAGCCCAGAGGGCCGGGGGTTGTTAGAGAGCCCTTTCCCAGAAAGCCTCACACCTGTGTCTTAAGTCAGATGGCTGCACTTGTTGCTTTTAAATGGCCGACAGGTGCCTGGTGTTTTCCTCCAATTTCTAGCAAGAAGATAGAACAGAATAGCAAGTGAAAGGGGTCCAAGGTTACTCATCGCTTTGGAGAAATCCCAGACAGGCCCCCAGAAATGAGACGAGAAGTCTTCTCCTGATCAAAGGTTTTTCTTGATTGAAGGATTCATGGTCTCACAGGCTTCAAGGAATGAAGCCGTGGACCACAGCGGCAAGTGTTACAGCTCGATTAGAGAAATGCGTGGACCCAAAGAGTGTGCAGTGGCAAGATTTATTAAAGTGAAAGTGAAAGGAAAGTGAAAGCGAAAGTAAAGCTTCCATGTGGTGGAAGGGGACCTGGAAGGGTTGCCTGAGTACAGTCAAATATTTTCCTATTATGCTTAGTATAATTAATCTCCCTAAATCCAATATCCAAAATACATTTTTCCTTTTTAGTCCCCATTAACTATCAAAACACCTATCTGGAAAACAGTATTTTTTCCAGAGGTCTGTGTGTTGTCCCAGTCACCCAAGATTCCAAACTTTAGGGTCATTCTAGAATCTGCTGTTTCTCTGGCAAGTTCTTTTGCTTTATCTCCAAATTCTTTTTATTACAAGGCTTCCAAATTCCCTGAAGCACAGAATGGCAGCATTTGAAAAATGCTAAAATAATATTGATGAGTGAACACATATTGAGTTCTAGGCACTGTGTTAAGGATTTTACATAGATTATTGAACTGAGTTCTTATGATAACTTGTAGGTTAGATACTGCTATCACCACCTTTTTAAAGCTGGGGGAACTGAGATGCAGGGGGTTGAGTGACCTGCCGAAGGTCACACAGCTGATGAGGAGCCACAAGTGAACTCACAGTATGATTCCAATGCCCACGCTCTTTACCATTATAAAGGCTTAGATCATTTTGCGGTCCGCCTTTTACTTTTTAATTTGGAAAGTCCTCTTACATGGAGAAGGCAGAGTTCTCCTTGGAAGCAGGATGTTCTCCTTTCCCTGAATATTCTTTCTTATCTCAGTTTTCCTTCTCTCTTTTAATGTCATATTCAGTCCCAAAACAAACTCAGCATCCTCACTTCTAAAGTAGCCTGCTTCCATGTTTCCTCACTTCTGTCCGTAGCACCACCATCCTTGATGTTCAATGGATCTGGACCAAGTGGCTCCTTTTGTCAGAGGTATTCTAACCAGAGCGACTCCATCTTGAATAGGGACTGGGTAAAATAAGGCCGAGACACCTGCTGGGCTGCCTTCCCAGGAGGTTAGATATTCTTTTTTTTTTTTTTTTTTTGAGACGGAGTCTCGCTCTGTTCCCCGGCTATAGTGCAGTGGTGCAATTTCGGCTCACTGCAACCTCCACCTCCCGGGTTCAAGAGATTCCCCTGCCTCAGCCTCTGGAGTAGCTGGGACCACAGGCGTGCACCACCACACCCGGCTAATCTTTTGCATTTTTAGTAGAGATGGGGTTTCACCGTGTTAGCCAGGATGGTCTCGATCTTCTGACCTTGTGATCCACCTGCCTTGGCCTCCCAAAGTGTTGGGATTACAGGTGTGAGCCACCGCGCCTGGCTGTGGTTAGGTATTCTAAGTCACAGGATGAGACGGGAGGTCAGCACAAGATACAGGTGACAAAGACCTTGCTGATAAAACAGCATGCAGTAGGGCTGGGTGCGGTGGCTCACGCCTGTAATCCCAGCACTTTGGGAGGCCAAGGCAGGCGGATCACAAGGTCAGGAGATCAAGACCATCCTGGCTAACATGGTGAAACCCCGTCTCTACTAAAAATACAAAAGATTAGCCAGGTGTGCTGGTGCATGCCTGTGGTCCCAGCTACTTGGGAGGCTGAGGCAGGAGAATCACTTGATCCCAGGAGGCAGAGGTTGCAGTGAGCCGAGATCATGCCACTGGACTCCAGCCTGGGCAACAGAGTGAGACTCCATCTCAAAAAAAAAAAGAAAAAGAAAAAGAAAAAAGCATGCAGTAAAGAAGCCAGCCAAAACCAAGATGGCAATCAAAATGACATCTGGTCATCTTCACTGCTCATTATATGCCAATTACTAATGCATTCGTGTGCTAAAAGACACTCCCAGCAGCACCATGACAGTTTACAAATGCCATGGCAATGGCTGGAAGTTATTCTATATAGGCTAAAAGGAAGAGGAACCCTCAGTTCTGGGAAATCCCTGCCCCCTTTCCCAGAAAACTCTTGAATAATCTACCCCATATTTAACCTATAATAAAGAAATAATCATAAAAATAGCCAACCAGCAGCCCCAAGGGCTGGAGTAGTCATTCTTTTGTTTCTTTGCTTTTCTAATAAGCTTGCTTTCACTTTATTCTGTGGACTCACCCTGAATTCTTTCTTGTGCATGATCCAAGGACCCTCTCTTTGGGTCTGGATAAGGACCTCTTTCCAGTAACACTTTTCCTTATATCCAATTAGTTAGCAAAATTAATTCATGCTTCTCTTTTGATATTTCTAGGATATAACCCTTCTTCATTTCCAATGCCATTATCTTAGCCAGACATGAATTGTTTCTTGCCTGGATTAATGTAATAACTTTCTAACTTTCTTCTTGCCTCAGTCTTTCCCCATTTCCAGTCTTTCCTGCATTGCACCAACAGATCTGTCCTCCTATAAAACCACAGTCTTTATGACTCCTCCCTGGCAAAGGTTCTACAATGGATCCCAATTCCTCATTAGGTTCATTCTCAACTTCTCAAAAGTAGAAATTCAAGCCTCTCTCTAACCCAGCCAACCTTAGTTCCCTTCTCCCTACCCCAAACTGTCCAGTACAGGAAGGCCTGTCTGGCTTCTTGTTCTTCCTGACTTGCACCATTTTCATTTCAGTCCCTAGACCTTGGCTCAACTTATTGCCTGTCTCAACAACTCTCCATTGCCCATTTTGAGTTCAATTTCCTTAGTGAGGACTTATTTTCTCTCTTCTTCACTGCCCCCATGCTTTCCACACAGTCACTGTGAAGGATTTTCCTCTAAAGGTCTTCCTGTTTAGAGACTCATTCCAAGGTCCTCAAATGTGGCTTAGGTGGGGGTAGGCATTTTCCACCTTCCAGTAAAAAGGATACCAGACTCCAACACTCACCCACTGAGTAACAAAAAAACCGGGGAATTATTTTGCCATCACCACCTCAACATTTTAGTGTACACTTATTCATAACTCATTATAAAGTACTTCACAGTTTTTATATAGAGCCTAAGCAGGACCTCCAAATTTCCCAGCACTTTGGCAAGCAAAAACTTTTTCTGAGTGGCAGATGAAGGGGTTGCTCTATAGGATTCAGAACAAACTCCACAAATTGCATTTTGAATGATCTTTAGTTGGCCTTGTTGTTTTAAGGCTACCTTTCAGAAAGAAATGCGTGTCTTCAACTTTAGATAAACTAGAAGCAGATTATATCTATTTAAAGTATAGAGCTGTTAAAGATCTACATAAAAGCAACTGATGGGCTGCAAAATGCTCCCTTTGTAGCTTAATTACAACCTAAAAGCTTCAGCTTGTTTTAAACAACATGACCTTTAGTCTGTAGATAAAATGCATGTAAATTAATCTTGAATGTCAAGTAGATTTGGCCAAGAATTTCTTTTTTATGTGTGGTGGTGGTGGTGGTGGTGGTGAGTTTGAGGAATGTAGAGGGAATAAAAGAGTGTCTTTTTTTTTTTAATTGTGTTTTTTTGTTTTGTTTTTTTAAATCAAATCTGAGGACTGTTCTGATAGTTCCCACGTCGGCAACAATATCCTGGAGAACACAAGACCCCTAAGAAGTAAAATTGTTCTTTCTCGATCTGTTTTTGCTCTACCTTCCACTCACATTTTCTCAATTTTCCAAATGCCAGCATACAAATTTTTTTCAGGAATGCCACCAACAGGAATCAACAGAAGTTAACAATAGCTGAGCCAGTCAGAGAGTGGTAAAGATGACTGCCTTTCAGTGAGTGCCAAACCTCATCATCAGTGGGCACACAGAGGCATAACTACCCAACAGGTTCATCTTGCCTGCTGTGCAGATAGAGTCGATTTATCAAGACAGGGGAATTGCAACAAAGAGTTTCATACACATAGAGCTGGCTAAACAAGAGACCAGAGTTTTATTATTACTTGAATCAGCCTCCCCAAAAGTTCAGAGGCTAGGGTTTTAAAAAGATAGCAGGCAGCGGGGGCTAGGGAATGGGAAATGCTGATTGGTTGGGTCAGGGATGAAATCACAGGGAGTCGAAGCTCTCCTCTTATGCCAAGTCTGCTCCTAGATGGGGGCCACAAGACAGATGAACCAGTTTATTGGTCTTGGTGGTGCCAGCTGATCCATCAGAATGCAGAGTCTAAAAAATACCTTGAATACCAATGTTAGGTTTTACAATAGTCATGTTATCTATAGGAGCAATTGGGGAGGTTAGGAATCTTGTGGCCTCTGGCTGCATGACTCTTGAGCTGTAACTTCTAATCTTGTGGCTAATTTTTTTATTTTACAAAGGTGCTCTGCTTCCCAAGCCAGGAGAGAGTTCATTTTGGGGAGGGGCTGATATCATTGTTGTTAAAAAGTTAAACTATAAACTAAGTTCCTTCCAAAGTTAGTTCAGCCTACTTTGAGGAATGAATGAGGGCAGCTTGGAGGTTAAAAGCAAGATGGAGCCAGTTATGTCAGATTTCTTTCACTGTCATAATTTTCACACTATTATAATCTTTGCTAAGGCAGTTTCAGAGGGGTGGGAGCTGGGAAATCCTGAATCTCTGAAGAAGCCCTGTTGCCATATCAAGGGGAACTCTGTTTTGTTGTCAATGCCAAGATGATTTAGGTTGGTATGATTCCAATCCAGGCTTTAAGAGGCCAAATATTATCCCAAAGCAGCAGCTGATAAAAGCACAGATGAACAGACAAGTTGGCACCCTGAAGGAAATAGAAATAAAGAGTAAACCCAGAAACAAGACACTAGGAGCATAGGGCAAAAAGAGCTAATGGCAAAGCAATATTGAGTGCCATGGTCTGAATATTTATGTACCCCCAAATTCCTACGTTGAAACCTAATCATCAATGCGATGGTATTAGGAGGTGGGGCCATTGGAAGGTGACTAGGTCATGAAGGGAAAGCCTACATAAATAGGATTAATGACCTTATAAAAATGATTTTATAAAATCATAAAAATGATTAATAACCTTATAAAAATGAGGCCCCAGAGAGCTGCCTTACCCTTCCACCATGGTGGAAGGTGAGAAGGTGAGAAGGTGCCATGCATGAACCAGAAAACAGACCCTCACCAGACACCCAATCTTTCGGCACCTAGATGTTAGACTCCCCCAGCTGCCAGAACCGTAAGAAATAAATTTCAGTCGTTTATAAGCCACCTAGCCTATAGCAGTTATAGCAGCATGAATCAACTAAGAATATGATAAATCTTAATAAGAGCAACAATGAACAGTTACTGAGAACCTGACTATACCAGGCAGTGTACTTCACCTATATGATCTCCCTTAAACATCCCAACAACCTAATGAAGTAGATACTAATTTCTCAGTCATACAGATGAGGAAACTGAGGCTTGGTGAAGTTAAAACATTTGCCCAAGATCACCCAGCTACCAAGATGTGGGTCCAGAATACGAATCCATCTGACTTCCAAGTCCACACTGCTTATCACCACCACATACTTCAAAGAATTAGGGAGAGAGAATGGGGCTGGGAACTTAACAATGAAGAAAGATCCCAGGTTGCTTGAGCTAAGGACAGGTACATGAGGGCTGAAGGTGGCAGCAGTACCATGGGCAGGTGAGCCTGCGACTGCCATAGGGAGATCCTGGCATGAGAGCTTGGGAAGGATGAACCAGCCCTTGGCTTTGAAGGGCTTGTGATCTGAGAAATTATTCTGGAACTCACACAGGGAGGGACCTTTGCCAAAGGATCTCTCAGCCTGTGGTCTAGTGGGCAGTGCTACTAAATAATTGGCTGATCACAGGGTACTGCTCTCTCCCTAGAGTGGAGAGACAGTTTTCAGGTACTTTTAACGTGACTCTGAGTTCCAAGACAAAAATCAATTTTATCCCCGGCCTAGTGGCAGGGAAGATTGAGGGAAAGGCAGGGAAATAGTGTGGATAAAGACAAGAGCAGCTGGGCATGGTGACTCATGCCTGTAATCCCAGTACTTTGGGAGGCTGAGGCAGGAGGAACACTTGAGCCCAGGAGTTCCAGAACACCGTGGGCAACATAGTGAGACCCTGTCTCTAAACAGATCTAAGAGAAGGCTGGCCATCAAGAGATGCAAGCATTTTGAACTGGGAGGAGATAAGAAGAGAAAGGGCCAAGATATCTCGTTTTAAGTGTCATCTTTTGTTTTATTACGAAGACAATAAAATCTTGAGTTTATGTTCACTTAAAAAAAAAAAAAAAGACAAGAGCTGACAACTCACCAAGCCCCAGAAGGTTCTACCCTGCTCAGTCTGTAAAGCCTTGGGAGGCTCATTCCTACTGCCCTCACCTCTGCTGCTTTGCATAGAAAGAGACTGGAGACTTTTAATAATTCCGGGACATGGGATTAGGTCCTGATGGTTTCATGCCATTCATTTGGTCAACACAACTGCTCTATTCTCATGAGTCCAGATGATCAGCCTTGACCCACCTGTTTCTTCTATATGTCCCTAGAGAATCATGCCAATAATTTCTTACAAGGAATGCTTTATCTGTGTGTGTGCAATGGATCTCAGGGGCCAGCTCCCTCCTGTCTTCCTTGTGCACCATCATTGCCTGAGACATGAGTTAGGCTTATAGGTGTGTTCCCATCACCAACACCACTAGACACAATCTAAGCAGAGATATGGCCGCAAGCTCTCTCCCAAACCTTCCAAACCTTAATTGATACCTAGCGATGGCTTCTGACATGGGAACAAACATACCGTGTCAGGTGTGCTCAGAGGACACAGCCCTGACGTCCTAAGTGCACGTGTGCACATGCTGCAGTGAGAAGGGCCACAGAAACCCACTTCCCAGGCTCTGCATGGGGTTTATGACTTTGGCCACCCTGTCTTTTTTAATCCTCCTGTATCAGGCCTCTAATCTCTCATCAGCTCCCCAAACCCCTCACCCTGCAGGACCTAGTGTGGTATGCATCTCTCTCCTTCAATCAAGGAGAACAGATAGAGTTTGAAACAAGGCCTAGATTTGGGAATAATGAATGGCTAAAAGCTCCCCTAACATTGTTTGCTCTCAGTTTGGGAAGCCAGCAAGCAGCCTGGCTCAGCGCTACAGCTTCACTGTAGACGGAACAGCACTCTTAGGGTGCCTCTGTCTTGCATTCTGTCTCCTTGGGAGAGGTGTTAGACCCCAGAGTTAACCAAGGCTGGAGCATCCCTGATTTAGTAGCCCGAGCTACTAAGAATCAACCCTAGGCTGGGTGCGGTGGCTCACGCCTGTAATCCCAGCACTTGGGGAGGCCGAGGCGGGTGGATCACGAGGTCAGGAGATCAGGACCATCCTGGCTAACATGGTGAAACCCCGTCTGTACTAAAAATACACACACAAAAAATTAGCTGGGCGTGGTGGCAAGCGCCTGTAATCCCAGCTACTTGGGAGGCTGAGGCAGGAGAATCGCTTGAACTCAGGAGGCAGAGATTGCAGTGAGCCAAAATCATGCCACTGCACTCCAGCCTGGGTGACACAGAGAGACTCTGTCTAAAAAAAAAAAAAAAAAAAAAAAAAAGAGGATCAACCCTAGTGCTGTTTCAGGGAATTATGATGTAAGTGGAGGTCTAGCAAAGTTTTTCTAAGAAGAACAAGACAAAAACTATTTTAGGCTTTGTGGGTCACATGGTCTCTGCTGCAACTATTCATCCCAGCTGCTGTAGTGCCAAAGCAGCAATAGACAGTTTGTAAAGAAATGGGCATGATTGTATCCCAATAAGACTTTATTTATGGTTACTGAAATCTGAATATCATATCATGTTCACATGTCACGCAATATTATTATTCTTTTGTTTTTTCCCCACCCATTTATAAATGTAAAAACCATTCTTCATAGCCTGTACAAAAACAAGTAGAATAGCAGGCTGGACTTGGCCTACAGGCCATAGTTTGCTGACCCCAGTCTAAATCCTCAGCTTTTACAACATTTGGAAATAACTCAGTCCAAGGAAGTGGGAAAGGGAGATAAACTCGGGCACAGCCAGTTTAAGGAAATATAGCACCACAAGCAGGAGCTGTGACTGTAGGTAATGTGATTTTTTTCTCTATAAACAATAGAATTTCTAGATTCATATCAGTGTAGCTTACAGCAGTCATAATGCAAAGCTACCTGTTTGCTATGATAATGTGTTACTGCTTAATCCAGCTGGAATCTCCGGCTTGGGAACTACCCTAACAATCGGGAGCACATGCTTTTGAAAAGCCGTAGTGACAGGAAATCTCCATCCACTGAAGATGGAATTGATTTTTAGAAACAGCAAAAACAACAAAAAACTGAAACCAAACCCAATGCAAAAAACCACATCGACCTCAATCAGTAACAGCAACAATCACAATGACACAGTAACTACTACACTTTCAGAATCAGGCTGGTAAATAAGGGCATTGTGGTCAAGCTAAATAAAGCCCTTTGGGTCTAAAGCCACTCATGATTCTGAGATGAGACTCCTGCAAATGCATGATGGGAAGTCCTAACATGGCCCCTAACAATGTGAGTGTTGTTTGGCCAACATTCTGTCAGCCAACTAAAAAAAAAAAAAAGATCTTTTTTGAATTGCTGTCAATATTTAAAAGCCAGGAGATTTCACATAAGAAAAAAACCAGATTTTGTACTTCTCTTAAAAAAAAAAATCAGGCTAGACACAGTGGTTCATGCCTATAATTCCAGCACTTTGGGAGGCTGAGGCAGGAGGATTTCTAGAGCCCAGGAGCTCAAGACCAGCCTGGGCAACACAGTGAGATCTCTACTAAAGAAAAAAAATTTTTTTTAATTAGCCAGGTGTGGTGGCACACACTTGTCCCAGATACTGAGGAGACTGAGGCAGGAGGGTCATTTGAACCCAATTAGTCAAGGCTGCAGTGAGCTATGATCACTCCACTGCACTCCAGCTTGGGCAACACTGTGAGACCTTGTCTCTAAAATAAAACATAAAATAAAATAAAAAAATAAAAAAGAAAAGAACAGAAAAGAAAAGAAAAAAAAAATCAGGCACAAGAAGCAGGAGGCTCTGGTTCTTGTACAGTCACCATCAGCGGGAGCCTCCCCTTTAGACAAAGCAGATGAACCTCAGGTTGGTGCAGTCCCTACCATGCTCTATTGCTCCCCGGCCCAGGAGCAGCTGCCAAATGACCTTGGGTGCAAGGCCCCTTTTACTCCCATAAAGAAGAGAGCAACACAGTCACATGGTTCAAAAGTCAAAATGATACAGAAAGCTATACAGTGAGGGGTTCATTCCTCCCTTATACCCTCCAAAAGTAAGCACTTTTGTTAATTTCTTCGATTAGTTCTCCCTTTCTTGCTTACACAAGGTAATACAGTATATGTTTTTCTCTGCCTTGCTTTGTTCACTTAGAATATATCCTGGGGATTGTTCTAACTCTTATTATATCGAGAATTTCCTCATTCTTGTTCTACAGCTACTTAGTATTCCAGTGGGTGTATAGATTCATTTAACTAGTACTGGATTGGTAGATATGGGTTATTTATAGTCTTTTGCTTTTACAAATATTCTGCAATGAATATATACATATGTCATTCATAGGAGATAAAATCTATGGTGAGATTGCTGAGTCAAAGAGTATTTGTAATTTTTTCCAGATTTTGCCAAAGTGCCTTCTGTATGGGTTCCGTCATTCTACACTTCAAACAGCAATGCAAGAGCATGTCTGCTTCTCTTCAGCTTACCTAATATAGTGTGTTGTCAAACTTTTGTAGTTTTGTCTTTCTGTTAGGTTAGGGGTGTCCAATCTTTTGGCTTCCCTGGGCCACAGTGGAAGAAGAATTGTCTTGGGCCACACATAAAATACACTAATACTAGCAATAACTGATGAGATAAAAGGAAAAAAAAAATCGCAAAAAAATCTTACAACGTTTTAAGAAAGTTTATGAATTTGAGTTGGGCCACATTCAAAGCCATCCTGGGCCACAGATTGCACAAGCTTTTGTTAGGTGAAAATTATATTTTGGGGTAGTTGAAATCTACATTTTTAAATGAAGAGCTCTTTTCCCATGTGCTTATGAGACATTTGTATTTCTTTGCCTGAGAACTGTCTGTGTCATTTTCCTGTTGGATTCTCATCTCTGTTGCTGATTTTCCTATTAAATTTTTTTATCAACTGTTAGGAATGCTAAGTGTATTAGAAAGATTATGTGTCTATGATATGATATGAGTTTTCCAGTTTGTTTTGCTTGTTTTGTTTTTTTTGAGATGGAGTCCTGCTCTGCCGCCCAGCTGGAGTGCAGTGGTGCCATCTCGGCTCACTGCAACCTCCATCTCCTGGGTTCAAGCGGTTCTCCTGCCTCAGCCTCACCATCATGCCTCACCATCATACCTGGCTAATTTTTGTATTTTTAGTAGAGACAGGGTTTCACCATGTTGGCCAGGCTGGTCTTGAACTCCTGATCTAAGGTTATCCACCTGCCTTGGCCTTCCAAAGTGCTGGGATTACAGGCGTGAGCCACCACACCCGGCCTTCTAGTTTGTTATTTATCTTTTGCTTTTGTCTGTGGTGTTTTTATTTTTGTTGTTGTTTGCTATGCTGAAGTTTTGTTGCTGTTTCATGTGCTTTTAAAATATAGTCAAATTTATTTATTTATTATTTGCATCTGGCTTTTGAGTTATAACTTGAAAGAAAAGGCTTCCCAATTCCAAAATTAAAAATGATATCCTCATATTTTCTTTTAGTTTCATATTTTAAAAATGTAAATCTTTGAGCCATTTAGAGCTTGTTAAAGTACACATTGTGAGAATGAAACTATTCTTTCCACTCTCTCTTTTCCCAGAGGGCTTGCCCCTTGTCTCAAAATCATTTATTAAATTCATTCTTCCTCACTGGCGTGAGATACTGTCTTTATTATGCACTAAATTGCCATACGTATTTAAGATTATTTCTGGACCTTCCACTCTGTCCCGTTGGTTTATCTATTCATATCCCACTCTGTTTTAATTACTCAGGCTTTAATTATATTTTAATATCTTGTAGAACCTACTGTTCCTCCTTGTTCTTTTTCAGTGGTTTCCTTGCCAGGAATGCTTATTTTTCCATGTGAACTTTTGAATCAGTTTGTCTAATCCCAGAAAAAAAACCTATTGATAGTTTTATGTTGAGATGGCATCAGGTTTCTAAGTTAACTTTCAGTTAACTTATTATGATGCTAAGTTTTCTATCCAAAAACATGCTATTGTTGCCATTTGGTTTAAATATTTTCTGTTCTACAAGAGCGGTCCCCCAGCCCTTTCTTAACACAAAAGATAAGTATATAGATACACACACAGGTTTTGCACATCTTTTCTTCCATTATATCTTTCAACAGATGATTGTTTGGGTATAAGAAGTCTATTGATTTCTTAGTAATATTTTAATACCTTGTTTCCCACTGAATTCTGTTATTGTTAGTAGTAGGTTATCAACAGATTTTCCAGGTATATAATCGTATGATCTGAATATAGCCAGACTCTCACTTCTTAACATATTTAGACCATTTTCCCTTGCCTTGTTGCTCTGGCTGATCCTCCTAGGACAATTCGAGATACTATTGGTGATAGTGGGCAGCCCTGTCTTAATACTGATTTTAGTAGGACCATCTCCAGGATTTGACAGTTCAGTGGAAAGCTATAGTTTTGGGGGTGAGACACAATTACATTTTATAATGTTAAGAAAGGATCCAATGATTCCCATTTTATTGCATATTTTAAAAATCAAGCATTGATGTTAAATTTTATCAAATGAGTTTTCATCATTTGACAATTATGGAATCATATTTGCCTTCCTTAAAAAAATCATTTGAATTGTAACTCCTGCTTTAAAACAGCCAGGCTGATTTTCTTTTTAGAGAGGTGCCAAGGACATTTTGAACAATGTCCTGGTCATAGAAACGCATACGGTCCCTCAAGGACAACAATTATCATGGATACATAATCACCAGTCTCAGTGTCTTACATCTTCTCTATGTTTGTTTAATTTATGAAAATATTTATGAAACTCCCTCTGGGTGCTTGACCCTAGATTTTGGACAAGTAAAGACAGGATGATAAAGCTACCAGAACATCAGCAAATGTGAGATAGGAAGAGAGGAATGAGAGAGGGTAGCTGATGGGAAGAGAACAAAAAGAATATGAGAGGAGGTCAGAGAAAAAGAGAGTGAACAGAAGTAGCATCTCCCGCAGGAGTTAGTAGCAGATGGGTCAAATTTTCTCTCTCCCCGCTCACCAGATCCTATTCCCATTATTGGCCTAATTCTGTGGTTTCCAAGCCCCATCCAGGGCCCTTTTCATTACTTTCTCCCAAAAGTATGCACATGGTTTTAAAGATTTAATGTGCTTCTTGGCTGTGTCAAATTAACTGTACTTAATAATTATCTTGCCTTTTTAACAAAGTCATTTACAGCTGCCAACCAGGTTCTGGTAAGAGTGTGCTCAGCTAAACAGAATTCTCATGTTGAGTGGATGTATTTTCAGCCAACAGTACAGAAACTCAAAGTATCAGTTAAATTGAGGCTCATCTTGGATAAATGAACCATTCTGGAAGGCTTTTTGAAATGTTGACATTAGTCTGCAGAGAGTTTGTTTCTTTATTCCTAGACCTCTAAGGACAGAAGACCTCAGGGTGAGGACCTTGGATCTCACTCTCATTCAAGATCTGGTGGTGTATAAAAGGGCCAGGGAAGGTGTAGCCTTCACCTATAAGAGGTGTGTACACTTGCCTCCACAATATATACTAGACCATTCTCTTAACTTCTCTCCAAGAGCTACCAAATGATGTTTTCTTTAAAAATGGTTTTCTCATATGAATAATTGTTCTGAGAAAAGCAGAGAGTAAAGATGAGGGAAACTGTGAAGCTGAATGGAAAGAATATTGCTGTCATTAATTTAAAAGCTTTTCAGTAATAAAATTGGCTCCTCGGCCTGAAGCAAAGGCCTTGATGGGGATCTGGTGGGAGAGTGATGCCTAACACAGCTACTATCGATAGGAAATTATGCCAAGGTCCTTCCTGCTGGAGAGTAAGCACTCCACCCCCAGGCTGCGGCCTAATAAATTAATTCAGAATCTCTGGGGATGGGATTCAGGCATCAGTAAGTTTGAAAGCTCCCCAAATAGTTCCAGCAGGCAACCTTACTACTCAAAATGTGGTCTTCAGGCCAGTAGCATTGGTAGCAGTGGGAGCTTGGTAGAAATGCAGAATCTTAGGCCCCAGCTTAGACCATCTGAATCAGAATCTGCATCTTAACAAGATCCCCAAGATATTCCTGTGCACGATAGAGACTCAGTGTTAGAGACTGAGTAGTGTTTCTTAAAGTGTGGTGCCTGGACCATCTGCATCAAACTCACCAATGGCATAGGAGGTGGGGGGATGAGGGGACTTCTAATAAAGCAGATTCTGGAGAGGATTCTATAGGTCTGAGGGAGAGGCCCTGGAAGCTGCACTATAATATGCTTCCAGCTGATTCCTAAGCCTACTGTTTGAGAACTGCTCCCAAGAGGAAAGTCAGTAGTAAGATGACTGCCTTCTCCTAGCCTTAGGGATAGGCCCTCATGACTCTAAAAGGTCAAAACATACCCATTGCAGGTGGGGGATGAGTTGATGATAATCTACTAATAATTTCCAGTCTGACAAATGTGATAGTTCTGCTCTCTGACCTGTAACAGAGTTAGTGGTAGCACTGCTAGGTCACCTAGAGTTAATTTGACATAGAGATGAGTGTCTCCATTCAATTCGTTAGTGACAGAATAGGTTGCAATTTGGATACAAAAGCTCCTACCTTAAAAGCAGGATTAAAAATGTAAAATAATAATGCTCAGATGTATCCCTTTTTGAGGGTTTTTAAAAAGCCTTAAAATGTAGGGTAGAGAGCTGAGAGGGTGAGAATGAATTCCCCTAAGGAGGTTTTTTTCATCTTATAGCAGTCCTTTTTTGAAACTTCTGCTTAGGTCCAGATTTTTAAATGATAACATGAAGTTAAAAAACAAATGAAGTGAGGAATGGAAAACTTGATCTCTCTCAAAAGATGTATTTGAAGTATGTAGTACTTTTACGTAGTTTTAAAAGCATTTCAGCTCATGTAAGATATTTAAAAGCTTCTGTGAGAACGGAAGCTTTAAGTCAATTTATTTTCAAATGCCTAGGATTCTGAAGTATGGCTCACACTTGACTGGAGGTAATAGCCGAAATCTTTCTAATTATAAAGTGAAACGAGACTGTTGCAATTGTAGTAGATAATGAAATGGGATGGGGAACTGCAATGTGATCTAATAGTATTTGTTCAATACTTATTGAATTAAAAGCGGCAAAAGCAAAGAAACTTAACACTGGAAAACGAATCTTTGAGGCTTTGAAGACTTTCTTCAGAGCAGTGTTTCTTAAACCTTTTGGGGGAGGCATGCAATGGGGGACCCCTTGAAGATCTAGTGAAAAGCTGCAGACCCTCATCCACACGGGCAGGAGGGCACAGGCACACACACTTGGCCATTTCTGCAGTTCCATGTACTCCCTGGAGCCCAATGGGGAGACCAATCCGCAGGCCCCATGTTAAGAACCTCAGCTTTGACATTGCATTTTAAGAAAAAAAAAAATTGCACCATATTGACGTCCCTCATTTGGAATTGCTTGAGATCCAGGGGCAACTTTCCCAGCATCTAGGTCCCAGGTGGGCAGTAAAACTAGGGCTGTTTTCACTTAAACGGAAACAATTAGGCCGGCCGTCTAGCAGGAATGAGGCGATGCCAGGTGAAAAGCCAGACCACTAGTTGATGCCAGGGAAAGAATCCCTTTATTGAAAAAGCCTACGTTCTTTCAGAAACGCGCCTCCATCCTCTCAGAGGGCCCCACCCACAGGTCAGTGGCACAGGCGGAGCCCCAAGGCTGCTGTGGCTCCGTTCACATCAGGAGACGAAAACTTGTCTAAGCTGAGAAGAAAAATAGGCTCTTAGAAACACTGCCGTCGCCCTTCATTTACATGCGGACTCAAAGAATGTCAGAGGTAGAAGAGACTCCTTCCTTCACCCTGTCCCCAACCTCACAGATGAGAAAACAGACTCCAGTGGGTTGAGGTGCTTGCCGAGGTGACATCCCAACTACTCATGCCCACAGCCCTCTCCGCAGCACCTCGCAGCCTGGCCAGGGGAGAAGAGGGCGTCGGCGTCCTCGCCCCACACCCCCAGCCGCCCACCTGGCCGGGGCGCCACGGGGAACCGAGCCCCCGCCTACCGGCACCATGGAGTAGGTCATCATCAGCAGCATGTCCTGGCTCTCGGCGCGGATATGCGGCGCGGGCTCGCCGCTGTGGCTGCGCTTGTTGCGAGCTGAGCTGGCCGGGTCTTGGGGTGGTGCGGGCGCCCCGCGCGGCGCGCGGCTCAGCTCGGCCAGGAAGGAGCGCAGGGCACTGTCCTCGCGCTGCTCCCGGCCCCGCTGCGCCTCCAACGCCCGCAGCGCCACGCTCAGCCCTCGCCACTGGCACAGCGCGAACACCGTGCCCGCAGCGTTGAGCGCCGAGAGCAGCGCCACGGCCGCCAGGGCGCCACGCAGGCCCCAACCCGCATCTCCACGGCCTCGCTCAGCGCCTCGGGCCATGCTCTGTGCGCCTCGGGCCGGGCAGGGCTTGGCAGCTTTCAGCCCTGGCAGCCTTTATACGCCTCGGGCAAGCCGTGGGCTGGTGGCAGCGCCGTGAGTCAAGTCACCCTTTGGCCCAGCTGGCGGGGCGGGATGGGGACAGTAGTGGTGGCGCCCGAGCAGCCCAGAGGGACAGGCGGGCAGAAGCAGGAGAGGAGCCAGTGGAGACAGCCTGCGGAGGAGGGGCTGGCAGGGCTTGTGCTCCCAGAGTCCCGACAGCTGAGCAAACCCTTTCCTCCTCTTCCCACTGCTCTGCCTGTGGGCATTGCTGTGGCCCAGACAGGCAAAGCAAGGGTCAGACTGAGGGGGAGAGCAGGAATTCTTATGGGGAGAAGTCTCCGGATTCCACCCCCTTCTACCTCTACACTGCCCTCTTTGGAGAAAAAGATCAGCATGCCCAGATGCTAAGGCACGTGCCCACTGTCCATGCGAGGTCTGGTCCTGGCCCCAGCACCAGGCTGCCCATCACTCCCCACCATGGCCATGAGGCTCCACGAGGCCACTGAAGACCCCAGATGACCTATCCCAGGAAGGGGATGGATAGGGGCAGGGAGACACTTGGCACTGGAAGGCAAAAAAGGCCACCCATCAGAACCAAAAAAGCCCAGGACTGCCTGGCCAACAGGACTGGTCCTTGAAAGGAGAGTTCCAGGATTTAACAAGCCGGGAACTCTGCGATGAGATCCATATCCGGAAAATGGCAGGATGATGAGGAAAAAAACCCCAGGAATCAGGAGACCTGGTCCTAAAGCCACTCCGTTGCTACTCAGCTGGGAGGCTTTGAGCATGTCCCGAGACCATGAGGAGGTGCTTTCTGGCCTAAGGGTTGGAGAGCTGGGCCAGGGTTGGGTTGTTACCTAGCCCTAGGAAAACATGTTGTCCAATGCCTCTCATTTACTCCTTGCAACTTTTATGTTGCCCAATACCTGCTCTGCCTCGAGGGCCACTGTCAACCAAATGCAGAGTCACTTTTGAGTCTCCTCAGAGAACCTCTTCACTAAAGATCTTTCTCAGCTTCTCCTAGAATGGCTCTGCTTCCCTGGGGCCCCAGGACCTATGGGAAACTAACGTAGATAGCAATCTTCAAGCCTCATGTTAAGAACCTCGGGTTTGACATTGTTTAAGAAAAAAAAAATCACTCTGTATGGATGTCTCCCATTTGGGAGACCCAACCAGAAGGCAGGATTGCTGTTTCCATAGCCCAATAACTCAAGGAAGAGGTGGCTCCCCGCCAATGAGCCAGTTGGAGCAGTTATAGAAAAAGGACTTCCTCTAGCAGAGACCACACTGTTTCAGCACCTGAGAGAGACCAGTAAAATGATTGGAGAGCAAGCACTTTTGACTTAATGGTAGGAGCTCTGTAACCATCTACTCCCCCAACGATTCACATTCTGATGTGGTTTGGATCTGTGTCCCCACCCAAATCTCATGTTGAATTGCGATTCCCAGTGTTGGTGGTGGGGCCCAATGGGAGGTGATTGGATCATGGGAGTGGTCCTTCATGAATGGTTTAGTACCATCCCCTCAGTGCTGTTCTCATGATAGTCAGTTATCATGAGATCTGGTTGTTTAAAAGTGTGTAGCATCTTTCCTGGTCCCTCTTCCTCCCGCTCCCACCATGTGAGATGTTCCTGCTCCTGCTTTGCCTTCCTCCATGAGTAAAAGCTCCCCGAGGTCTCCCCAGATGCAGGTGCTGCCATGCTTCCTGTTCAGCCTGTGGAACCATGAGCCAATTAAACTTCTTTTCTTGTAAGTTACCCAGTCTCAGGCTTTTCTTTATAGCAAGGCAAGAATGGACAAATACACATTCTAATTCTTGCAGGTAGGATTTTTTGGCACAGGAGAGAAAGCTGAGTAGTATCAGACTTCTTGCCCCCTACTCTCCAGGGTGAGCCAGGGTAGAGCCTCTGAGAATGCACAAGGAAACTGAAGTGACATCTCAATCAGAAATTCTGGGTAAAAGTTTAGATTCCTGAGTTTTAATAGGAACGTTGACCAACTTCAGTATTCTTAGAAGAGCATACAGGATAAGGAGAAATTAGGAAAGCATGAAGGTCCAAGTGTTTCATAAAGTAATCCCACTGTGGGGATATGATGACTGGGAGAGGATGGCAGTGATGTAAAAAGCTTTGTCCATTTCCTCCCAACTCAAACGTTCTGTGACCTACTTGAAGAATTGTCATGTGTCCTTATCTCTTTTCATCCAGGTATCAGGTTTAGGGCCAATGGGAAGGAGCCACTGAGAGGGAGGGTTGACACTCAGCATCATTCAGATCTTCATTTAATTCAGTAAACACTTAACTGAGCACTTCCTGTGCCAGGTATGATAATGGGCATTGGAGATACAGGAGTAAACAAGACAAGCAGATTACCCTGTGAGCAGCTGGAACACCGTAGAGCCTTCTGGGCTTCTCTTTATCCTAACATTCATTACAGTTACTGTTGACTGATCATCTCTCAGCAATACCCACCATTAACCATGGAATAGAAGGCTCCTGAGGCTAGGGGCCATGTCACCCCCAACACATAGCACAGTTTCTGGTTTGGAATTCAATATTACCCATTGAATAAGTGAGTGAATGAACGAATGAATAATTGAAAAGCTGTATAGTGAAGGCACTTCTATGTAGAATAATGTGGTGTGTGGTGGGGGGGGTGATCTTATGATTACATGCATATAGATTTTTGTCCATGGTTCTGGTCCATAACTCCCACGACGCTTGTTACAGTCTTTTGCTATAATATAGAGGTGCTTTAGGCCTCAGGAAACAATATTTCTCTGGCCTTCTTTGCCCTCCTTTCATCCACCCAAGGCAGGACTCTATAATCTGATTGTGGGTCATAAGACCCTCATTCCAGAGGAGGTCATGCCCCATACCCTGGAGGAAGGAATGCTACACAAAGAGAGGAAGAAGAATCTGGACAGACAGACCTTGCCGAGATTAGATCATACCCTTTTTGTCCAATCACATTTTGTTCAATCACATGCTTCAGTCATGGACAACAAATGAAATCTCCATAAAAGGCCCAAAGCACAGGGTTCAGGGAGTTTCTGGAGGGCTGAACACCTGGAGGCAAACAGGAAGGTGAAGAAGAACTTACCCTATCAGGACAGAAGATCCTGCGCTCGGGATCTTCCAGACCTTGCGTATGTATCTCTTCATCTGACTGAGCCCTCAACCTGTGGGATCAGACACTCTTTCCAGGTAGACAGTGTTGGAACTGAGTTGGAGGACACCCAGCTGGTGCCCGCTGCTTGGTGTGTGGGGGAAAATCCCCACACATCTGGTCGTGGAAGTCTTCTGTGTTGATGACTGTTGTCGTGGTGTGAGAGCAGAGGGAAAACACGGCTTGAGTGTTTTTCTGAAATAGGAAGGCCTAAGAACTATACTGTTCTATGCCACAGAACTAGTCCCCCACTTTCCTTGAAAGACTGGCTATCCAATGGTGAGGAGAGGAAGTGGTAGCCTAAACCAGCCTCCCCATTTCACCACCTCCCACCCCAGTTCAGAGCCCAGATCCAGTAGACAGGGCGGAGATGAGGCTGGCTTAGAGCCAGGCAGGCTCTATTAGACAACTTCAAGCCAAGGAGCTGCCCCTCTTGGGATGCAGGACTCAAAAGGCTTGTAGCATGGCCACCCTGTGGGCTGGGTGGGTGGAAAGCCTGGGATATTGCTCTGGGGCAAGAGGGGCAGAAGGAAGGGCAAAGGAAAAGCCAGACTCCTTTCCTACCAGACTCCACTGTCAGATCCTCTCCAACTCTTCCTGTGTGGGATGATGGCATTTTTCACATAAGAAGGGGGATATGTTGATATGGCCTACAAGGTAGACATCTTCACTCATCCCTCACCCTGAAGTGGCTGTGCCCAAGCAGCTGCCATGCTCTGCCCTCTTTCCTCTTCTCCTCTATCTTCTCTCTCCAACCCTCTTTCCACCGCATTGCCACACAGTGACCTATCTCCATCACTGGCCTGTCAGTGTTGCCCACTTTAAGGCCTAGCTCAGAGCCCCCTTCCTCAGCCAGTCTTGCCTTCCTAGGCCAACCCCAAGCACTGTGAGCTCTACAAGCTGCAGGGGCTCTGTGGTTATGCACCTGGGCTTTGGAATCAGATCTGACCTTGAAACTGTTTTTTAACTGCATGATTTTAGATATGCTACTCATGTTCTTTAAAGAGACTGTAATTGTATCTATTTCATAGGGTTGTGAAGCTTTAATAAGAAAATACATGTAAAGCACTTGTTGTATAATGAATGTTCAACACGGGTTGGTATTGTTAGATATGGGCCATATGAACCGGCTGAGACTTACACTGCGTGTGCCTTGTGCTGTTAGTTGACATCTTAGTTCTTCTGTGCCTTGGGCTGTTAATTGACATCTTAGTTCTTCCACATCCTATTTCTTCAGTTGGGTTACAGTATTCTTAAGGCAGGGACCTATCTTAACTGTGTCCTCTCACAGCAGGGACTTGTGCCAAGTAGGAATATTTGATTAATCGATTGATTAGCTAATCACACTTTGTAGATGCTTTTTGAGGAACAGAACTTTTGAATGCATGATAAACTTGGGTTCTTGTCTGAATACCGTGGCTTTGAGGTTGGTTATATGGAGCCTTTCAGTGTGGATCCCTAAGCCTCCTGAGATTTCTTGAGAGGCAGATATGCCTGTATAGGCTGCCCTGCCTGATACTTCACAGAATGGCCTGCTACTTTTTACTTATTATAAAAAAAAAAAAAAAGTCAGCTATCAATCTGGCCTGTTTTGTTGACACAGGAGGCTCAAGATATAATGGGGACACAGGGAGATATCTCAATTCCCTTTTTTTGGAGACCAAAGCAGCCAAGAACATTGTGTGCTATCTTTACAATGAGAAGTAGTTTTTCCATTAAAAGGCAGATGCTTCATTTCCAAAAGTTAAATAGAATGGTCCTTAAAAATGATTCCAGCTGGTTAACTTTAGGGGTCTGGAGAATAAAATCAAATTCAAGAATATATCCCAACTTCAGTTCCACAGCATTTCTTCCTGATTGTGAAGTGAATAATTTTCCTGGCCTAGCACTTGGGTATTCTTGTCTTCAGTGATGAGATTGACAGCTACGCTGTGACTTTTGATGGCTTTGCTGCCCCACCACCCGTCCACCCCACTGGTGATTAGGGAAAGAGCCACCCTAAAAGTTGTCACCACATGCACTTTCCACTCAGCCTCTTCTGGTTTTAACTCCCCATTCCTACTGTTAAACCCCAAGAAACCTCGCACCACCCAACCAAAGTCAGCAATTCTCCCTTTTTCCTTTCTTTTGTTCTTTCATTCTTTCATGTATTCATTTACTCAGCAAATGGTAATTGGGTGCCTACTATCTGCCAGGAACTGTGCTGGGAGCCAGGAATAGCATGGAGAGCAAAGCCAGGCACCATTCCTGAAGCCTAGAGTGGGGAGACAGATTTACCAAGCAGTATTAGACATGAGGGTGCAATTCTAAATGCGGCCACAAGATAAATGCTCTGGAGGAAAGGAACGCAGTTCCTTGAGATCATGTCACTGAAGAGCCTGTCCTGGAGTTGGATATGTGGTTCAGGGAAGGCTTCCCTGAGAAAAGGATGCTTGTGTTGGCACCTGAACCTGAGTTGTAAACTAGGCGAAGATGGGGGTGAGGAGAATTGCAGAGAGGAGGAACAACATGTTCAAGGCCCTATGGCGGGGGATGGCATGGCTTATTTGAGGAACCATAAGAAGGCAATGCGGTGCCGCATAGAGTGTCAGGAGCAAGAAGGAGGGAGTGAAATGAGGCTGTAACCAAGGCAGGGGCCAGACTCTGTGGGTGGGACCTTCCTTGTAGGGTTGAGGCCTTTACTGTAAAAGCAATGGGAAACAAATGAGGAGTTTTACGTGTGTGTGGGATGGGGAGGAGTGGGTAGATGGATAACAGATTTTCATTTTAAAAGATTACCTTTTATTGCCAAGACTTGCAGTGGCTTCTGTCACTATGGAAACCATGTATGATCTCTGACCTCCACCAGGGCCAACTTCAGCCTTTAAACCCACCTGGAAATAAGGAAGTGCTGAGTTCTAGAAAATGTCACTTTCTCTTTCGTCTGTATGTAAAAAGGTAGTTGAAAAACAGAACTGTGACTAATATTTAGATCATTTAGCCAATCTTGATACTAGTAGGGGTTTTTGTATAATACACAGTGTGTTGTTAGCATTTTCTTGGAAGTTAGCCTGTGGTGCTTCCAGGTAAGAGCACCAAATCTGCTTATCTCTAGGGTTGGGAATAAGAATAGATGCTATTGCTTCCGTTGTGAGATTTTGGTCCAAGTCGGGCTGGTAACAACAGATTTCCACCTATCCTGGTAGCAGTGTCTTAGACCTTTGAGTTGCCCACTCATTGTTCGACGTGGAGCTGTCCGTGGTTGTGAAGGTGATGCCATTTCAAATCCCCGCTTCCCATTGTTTTCTCTCCTTCTTTGCAACAAACATGCCCTCCCACCCCACCCCACTCCACCTTTCTAGTGTAGTGTACCTGACTGTCACAGGTTAGATTCTCTGGAAACAAGTGCTGAGATGGAATTTGGAGTACAAGATGGTTATTAGGGATCAGCACCTATGAATGAAAGAAGGAGAAGCGGGATTGGGCAGAGGGAGAAATCCAGCACAGTCGAACCCTGCAAAACCTCAGCCCACCCACTGGGAAGCTCTGGATTGTGTATTGCTCATCACAGTGTCCCGTGTCAGGCCAGAGTGACTGGGCTTTTACCTACCTCACTCAGTCACAGGACAGATGTGGGCTGCCCTGGGAAGGTATGACCTGGGGCCAGGTGGCTCTCTGCAGCTGAAGCATGCTTTAATCTTAATCTCCGCAGCCAGGCAGTCAGTCCTTTCTTGAAGGGGGACCTGAGGCACATCTCCACATCTACCACATCAACCACCTGAATCTGCCATTCCAACATTAGTAGGCTTTAAATTGTAACCGTGTCAGGTTGTAGAAAGAAATCTTTTCCTTTTTCACCTGGAGTGATGACCTTTCAATAAATGAAAAAGTGATTGTTTTCAGAAACAATGAAAACGTAAAGGGAAGCTCTGAGAGTGGATTCTGTGAAATCATGAGAATGGCTCATGAATTTGAAACTGCTAAATCCACAGAAGTAAGTTAATACTGCAAAGCTCCACTTATGGAACTCAAGCCACTGTTTTTGAAAGGATAAAACAAAGCCTTACATGTGTAGAGCACTTCAGTTTTCAAAGTACTTCCTCATGTCATTTGAGTTCCATAATAAGCCTGTGAACGGGGCAGGGCAGGTTTTATAAGCATTTCACAGATGAGGAAGTCAGGGCTCAGGACGTTTAAGTGATCTGCCCAAGGTCACATCGTTGAAACCTCATCAGCGTTCACCCATGCACTGTTTATCAAAAGTAGGAAATTTTTGGCCCCCATCTTGGGCCACTGAGGAATGCTCAAAATGATGGACAGGAAGAGAAACAATAGAGCAGGGAAATGATTCAAAGTGATGGAGTGGAAAAGGGCTCAGACTGGCACTTGGCTCCAAGGTTTAAAAACAAACCTGGAGCAGACACTGAATGCTAGAATGTCTAAGCTAGTCAAGAGAGAAAGCCAAGCCTGGTCTAGCAGATTAAGGAGGGTTTTAAGAGAGCAATGATGTAAGAACATGATTTTCTAAAAACCATGTAGGGGAACTGTCATCTCTGCAGTGAATAGGTGCATATAGGCCCTTTAAAAAAAAGCAAATTTGGGGCCTGATAGCCTAAGACCTTTCCTTCCTGGGTTGAAAAGGCAGAGTAACAAGCTAGAATAGATATGCCTTACTTCTCCAGAAAGACTGGTTGGGAGTGACCAAAAGGGATTCCTGCCAATATCAAGCCTGGAGAAGATGACACCCCATCTGCTGAGCCTGGAGACTCAAGCCAGGGACCAAAGAAGTGGCTCCGGCTAAGGGAAGCTTACCTTTTATTGCCAAGACTTGCATTGGCTTCTGTCACTATGGAAACCACGTATGATCTCTGACCTCCACCAGGGCCAACTTCAGCCTTTAAACCCACCTGGAAATAAGGAAGTGCTGAGTTCTAGAAAATGTCACTTTCTCTTTCGTCTGTATGTAAAAAGGTAGTTGAAAAACAGAACTGTGACTAATATTTAGATCATTTAGCCAATCTTGATACTAGTAGGGGTTTTTGTATAATACACAGTGTGTTGTTAGCATTTTCTTGGAAGTTAGCCTGTGGTGCTTCCAGGTAAGAGCACCAAATCTGCTTATCTCTAGGGTTGGGAATAAGAATAGATGCTATTGCTTCCGTTGTGAGATTTTGGTCCAAGTCGGGCTGGTAACAACAGATTTCCACCTATCCTGGTAGCAGTGTCTTAGACCTTTGAGTTGCCCACTCATTGTTCGACGTGGAGCTGTCCGTGGTTGTGAAGGTGATGCCATTTCAAATCCCCGCTTCCCATTGTTTTCTCTCCTTCTTTGCAACAAACATGCCCTCCCACCCCACCCCACTCCACCTTTCTAGTGTAGTGTACCTGACTGTCACAGGTTAGATTCTCTGGAAACAAGTGCTGAGATGGAATTTGGAGTACAAGATGGTTATTAGGGATCAGCACCTATGAATGAAAGAAGGAGAAGCGGGATTGGGCAGAGGGAGAAATCCAGCACAGTCGAACCCTGCAAAACCTCAGCCAACCCACTGGGAAGCTCTGGATTGTGTATTGCTCATCACAGTGTCCCGTGTCAGGCCAGAGTGACTGGGCTTTTACCTACCTCACTCAGTCACAGGACAGATGTGGGCTGCCCTGGGAAGGTATGACCTGGGGCCAGGTGGCTCTCTGCAGCTGAAGCATGCTTTAATCTTAATCTCCGCAGCCAGGCAGTCAGTCCTTTCTTGAAGGGGGACCTGAGGCACATCTCCACATCTACCACATCAACCACCTGAATCTGCCATTCCAACATTAGTAGGCTTTAAATTGTAACCGTGTCAGGTTGTAGAAAGAAATCTTTTCCTTTTTCACCTGGAGTGATGACCTTTCAATAAATGAAAAAGTGATTGTTTTCAGAAACAATGAAAACGTAAAGGGAAGCTCTGAGAGTGGATTCTGTGAAATCATGAGAATGGCTCATGAATTTGAAACTGCTAAATCCACAGAAGTAAGTTAATACTGCAAAGCTCCACTTATGGAACTCAAGCCACTGTTTTTGAAAGGATAAAACAAAGCCTTACATGTGTAGAGCACTTCAGTTTTCAAAGTACTTCCTCATGTCATTTGAGTTCCATAATAAGCCTGTGAACGGGGCAGGGCAGGTTTTATAAGCATTTCACAGATGAGGAAGTCAGGGCTCAGGACGTTTAAGTGATCTGCCCAAGGTCACATCGTTGAAACCTCATCAGCGTTCACCCATGCACTGTTTATCAAAAGTAGGAAATTTTTGGCCCCCATCTTGGGCCACTGAGGAATGCTCAAAATGATGGACAGGAAGAGAAACAATAGAGCAGGGAAATGATTCAAAGTGATGGAGTGGAAAAGGGCTCAGACTGGCACTTGGCTCCAAGGTTTAAAAACAAACCTGGAGCAGACACTGAATGCTAGAATGTCTAAGCTAGTCAAGAGAGAAAGCCAAGCCTGGTCTAGCAGATTAAGGAGGGTTTTAAGAGAGCAATGATGTAAGAACATGATTTCCTAAAAACCATGTAGGGGAACTGTCATCTCTGCAGTGAATAGGTGCATATAGGCCCTTTAAAAAAAAGCAAATTTGGGGCCTGATAGCCTAAGACCTTTCCTTCCTGGGTTGAAAAGGCAGAGTAACAAGCTAGAATAGATATGCCTTACTTCTCCAGAAAGACTGGTTGGGAGTGACCAAAAGGGATTCCTGCCAATATCAAGCCTGGAGAAGATGACACCCCATCTGCTGAGCCTGGAGACTCAAGCCAGGGACCAAAGAAGTGGCTCCGGCTAAGGGAAGCTTACCTTTTATTGCCAAGACTTGCATTGGCTTCTGTCACTATGGAAACCACGTATGATCTCTGACCTCCACCAGGGCCAACTTCAGCCTTTAAAAGCACCTTTCCAAATGAAATAAGGAAGTGCTGAGTTCTAGAAAATGTCACTTTTTAGGTCAAATTGTGGACCCTAAACATGTGCTACTTTCTTAAAGCTGTGTGAGTAAACACATGGTCTCCAAACCACCCCCGATTCTGTAATCAAGAGGGCACCAGTATCTGGGCATCAGTGAGTATCCTGGCAGATGGACCTGGCTGGATGAGAAAAGGGAGTTGTACAGGTATGCTGAGTCTATCTCTACTCCTGAGCCTGGGAGGTGTGGGAAAACAGGAAAATGAGAGTCTCCCCGCAGTGACTTGATAGGGGATTGATAACCACCATTTGTGGATCTCTCCCTTCTTTTTTTTTTGAAACAGAGTCTCTCTCTGTCGCCCAGGCTGGAGTGCAGTGGCGCAATCTTGGCTCACTGCAAGCTCCGCCTCGCCGGTTCACGCCATTCTCCTGCCTCAGCCTCTCCGAGTAGCTGGGACTACAGGCGCCCGCCACCATGCCCGGCTAATTTTTTTGTATTTTTAGTAGAGACAGGGTTTCACCGTGGTCTCGATCTCCTGACCTCGTGATCCACCCGCCTTGGCCTCCCAAAGTGCTGGGATTACAAGCGTGAGCCACCGTGCCCGGCCTGGATCTCTCCCTTCTGAGAAGGCACCTCAGCTGCTGGCCCTGAGCCCAGAGAGCAGACAAAAGAAAACATTACCCTCATACTTAAGGGGCACAGCAATGTTCTTAGAAGAGGCTTACACAAAACCAAGCCACTAGGGAACAGTAATACATTTAAAAATATTAACATTAGGACATAAACATTCCAGTAGAGTACAAAAAGACTTTCCAGAACTAAATGACAAGATCTGCAGACAAATTCAGTAGCTGAAGGAAAGAAAGGTAGTAGTTAATAGGAAGTAAATTTCCCAAGTTAAGAAAGGGCCTGAGTCTGCCTATTGGAAGGTTTTGGCAAGTTATGGGCTGGACAACTGATTCATAGGTTGAGAAATTCCAGAAGACTAAGGATGAAAAGAAAATCTTACAGTCTTCCAGAAAGAAAGTACAAGTGACTTATAGGGGAAGAAGGATCATGGGGGCATCAACTTTCTCTTCTATGACACCTGAAGTAGGGATGATTGAGGCCAATCATGCGAAGATTACTGAGAGAAAAACACTGCACACCAAGAATCCTGTAGCAAGACCCCACTCCTCTGTCAGGGTCAAGGAAACGTAGTTGAGAATATGCAAGGAAAAGACCTGTCACCCATATCTTCCATCAGATAAAAAGGTGTTAAGATCTAACCAAACAATAGATGAATCAGCTTAAAGGCTACAGGATGGAAGGAGGAGGAAAAGGGAGAAAAAAATTAGTGGTGAGCAAGGAGCCTTACAACACATCGTCAGTTAAATTCAGACAGATAATAATACACAGTTCAGGAATGTGTAATATAATTGCTGAAAATAGAAGAGACATATTTCAAGGGAAATGTTAACAATAGCCTGGAACAAAAAGTTCTAAAGGAGAAAGAGGGGAAGTGAAGTTTCCACAGGTCTCACATTGGTGTGTGAGAGTGGGAAGTGAAAGCATCCTAAAGGCCTCATGCTGGGGGAGGAGGAACAGCAGGAGAGGAGAGAATCTGGGGAAATAGTTGGACTTTTATGTTGGTATAATGGAATAAAAGAATGAGTTTGACTACCAATGACAAAAAGGAGAAGGAGCTGGTGGAATGAAAAACTAGACTAGAGCTCCCAAATTAAGAAGAGAAAGAAAATAATTGAACAGCAACTTGATAACTAATTAATATAAAGAACATCAAGGGGGCTTAAATGAGTAATAAATATTAAGTAAAATAGAAGAAACAAAATTCAATGTATTATTAAATGTGAATAGAATTATTCTTAATAGAGACTATTAGATTTGGTAAAATAAAAAGCAGATAGTTGTATGCTTTCTTGTATATATATATGTATGTGTGTGTGTGTATGTGTATATATATGTATGTGTGTGTGTGTATGTGTATATATATGTATGTGTGTGTGTATGTGTATGTGTGTATATATATATATATATATACACACATACAAGAAATAAACACATTTAACAAATGTGATAAAGGTTGAGAATAAAAAGTCAAGAAAAAATACCAGGCAAATGCAAATAACAAAGCAGGAAAGAATTACCCTGTTAATACCCAACAAAATGAAATGTAAAGAGCACTGAATAAGATAGAGTTGCTATGTAATGATAGTAATTTGCAAAAAGTAACTAACCAGTATGTGTTAAAAATCAAATGTGAAAAATAGTAAAGCCATGTGTGATTCCAGTACCTTTTTTCTTTACAGACAGTAAGAAGTCACGCCCCCCTGAACTCGCCCTCATTCTATCCAGTCCTACCCCATAAATAACCATTCTGGGTCATACAAATACATATGCTCTTGCAAAGATGCAAACAAAAGATGCTAACTATACTTATCTCCTTCTGGGTCAGTATTTACAGGTTTGCCCCCATTCCTTATTTCCATCAGGAGAGATTTCCCTAAAATGCCCCTTGTCCTCTTTCCCCTTCACTCCCTTTTCTTCTCCCCAGAGAGGAGGAATGTCTTGGCTGACTCATCTTCTTCACCTCTCCTCTTTCCTTTTTGTAGCTGGCCTTATCAGCAAGCTCTCATTCTAGTCTACTCTCACGTGGTTCCAGCTCTCCAGGGGCAGCCTCTCTGCAGGAAGGCCTCGGGTGTTCAGTGCTGCCTGTGATTAGTGGGTCTGTCTTTCTCATTTGGAAAAATTGTTGCTGAACATTTAATGTCACCATTTCCAATGTCAGCTTTATCCCTAATAAAGTTGACGTTTTGATCTCCATCTGCCTTGCTCTCATCCTACCACCCGATTGGTTTAGAATTGTGGTGGAGAAAACAGGAACTCAATTCTGGGGGTCTCCTTACAACTCCAAAACCACCTTATTCTTCCCAAAGTCAACCAGCCATCTTTAATGTGGCTATACTCCTCATCTGCCCTTCCTCACCCCTCATTCATTCCCCGAGTCACGGCCATGTAGCTTCTTCTCCCACCAAACATTGAACCCATCCTGCCAAGGTCGCTGATGACTTATTTGCAAAATACAATGAAAACTTTTCAGTCTAAAGGCCAATCTTACTTGAAGTCTCTGCAACTTTCAAAGCTCTGCATCACTTCCTCCTCCTTGACATTCCTTCCTCTCTGAGCTTCCATGACATTACTTTCTCTTGGTTTTCCTCCTACTTCTCCGACTGTTCCTTCTCAGCCTCCTTGAACTGTTCTCCAACTTCTGTGCACCTCAACTGCTAGTGTTCTCCAGGGTTGTGCCCTACATCCTCACTCTGTTGACTCTTCCTTGGTGATTTTATCCACTGCCGAGGGTTCTGACCACCACAAACCCAAACCCTGCCTGCTGCCCAGAGCTCTCTTTGGAGCTCTAGACTCAAAGGGCCAAGTACCAGTGGTGTGACTCCATGTATGACGGAAGGTACCATATCATTTTATTTTTTATTGCTTTATTAATGATAGCAAGATTTTTTCATATTTTACTGATCAGTTGTGCATGTTTATAGGTGCATGTGTATAAATCCTTTCCTCACTTGACATTTCTTATGCCCCTTCCCTCCTCCTCTTCTTTTTTGTCTTGCACCTTAGTTTGGGTCCACAACACACCTCAACGATGTCGCTGTGCCACTTCTCCAAGTGCAACTTCTACTCCCAGTCTGCTAGTTTGTGAGCCCAGACTCGATTCTTCGGTCCATGTGATATGTTCATACACAGGGCCCTCCACAACCCCACCCCTGCCTACTCTGTCTCTGCCCTATTTCTCACCATTCCGCCCTTGTGCCTTATGTTCCTTCTTCCAGCTTCCAGCCAGTCAGGCAGCAGCAATTCTCTTACTTGTGGGATGGTAACTTTTTGCTCTACTCAGGCCTTCCACTGATTTTTTGAGGCCCAATTGCATTGGTGAGGGCAATCTGCTTTACTCCAACTCATTCCATTTAGATATGAATCACATCCAGAAACACCCTCCCCAACACACCCAGAAAAATGTTTGACCAAATATCTGGGCACCCTATGACCCAGTCAAGTTGACACATAAAATTAACCATCACAGGGAGCAATAGGGTGATCAGGTGACTCTCAACTCCAGCTGTTGGAAGGCACACTTAATGTACACACACACACACACACACACACACACACACCCCTGCCCTGTAACTCAGGATTCCCATTGAGGGTGGTTCCACCCATTAAGATGTATCTTTGGAAATTTGTAGAGGCATTTGTTACTATCACAGTTTGTTACGACAATGAATGTGGGATGCCGTTGACATTTAGTGGATGGGTGGGGGGGATGTCAGATGCTTTGCAGTGGTCAGGACCATCCGCATCACAAGTGACTGTCCCTCATGACTTTCAAATATCCCACTCCATGTTTATGTCCATGAAAACCTGTTTATACTTAGGTGGATCTAGCATCCAACCCCATTTTATATATAAACACACAGGATTTTTTTTTTGCAGTTTTAAAATACACTGAATTTTTCAGGAATGCAGCATAGAGTGAAGATGGTACATATTTTTTCAGGACTTTATGAAGATTGTTCACCATTTTGAAAATCATGTTACAAATGGCAATGGTAATCCCAGTGTTTGAGCCATACTAAAAACACATGTGAATCTGTGTGCATTTACATCTATTGCATTCTTGGTGACTCTACACATAGGTGCAGACATCTAACTACTTAGTAGGTTTCCCAGTGTAGTCATGTACAAGATTTTTTAGATACTGAAATACTTATTTTTCTATAAAATTGCTTTTCTTTCTTTCTTGATTATAACCCAGTGAGTGCATTACATTTTTTTATATTACGAATTCAGGGAGGAAATTTTGTGTGTAGGTAGATATATTATCTACGGGTTTCATTTGAGCATAACAAAAGGAGAGTTACAAGTTATGTGTTGTTGCTTTGTTTTCATTTGTTTGTTTTTTCTGAGACGGAGTCTTGGGTTATAAGAAGGGACACTGAGTCTGATGTGGCGGAGAGCCACTATTTCAACTGAACTAGTGCCTGTGAAGAACACGCATCTCTCTGTTGGGCTGAGCCTGGCCCCAAGGGGCCTGTGGATACTGGATCCTGAAGACACTGGATCCTTGAGAATCACTTGAACCCCGGAGGCAGAGGCTGCAGTGAGCTGAGATCATGCCACTGTATGACAGAGCAAGATTCTGTCTCAAAGAAAAAAAAAAAAGAAGAATGTCAAATGAATTAGTGGATGGATAAGTGAATGCATGCATGCATGATTTGGGGGGTGGGAACATTAGATGGCTCTACTCATTTAATCCCAGTGTCTGTGGGAATCAAACACAGGAGACTGCTTTGTGCTTTCTACCAGCCAGCTCACCAACTGAGCCCCTAATGGTGCCTTGGGCTTTACTCAGGAGTTTAATTAGCCCTGGCGCTTGATTCTGAAAGAAATGGAGGGCAGTGATGAACACAAACAGGAGAGATCTGGGCAGTAACCAGCCTGGCATATGGCACCGTGGATCACCCATTGGCCTTAGAGCTGGACTAAGTCCTAGGTAACTTTACTTCTAAATGTTACTCATGTTTATTCTTTCAAGATGCTAGATGATTAAGACCTGACTACCCGAAACCAAAAATACGAGCTGCTTTTGGATGATTAGTGGTGCATGCAGAGTCACTGGAGATGTAGTGGGAGTAGGGAAAACAGTTCTGGGTTTGGATTCAAAAGACTGAGCTTGACCCCAGACTTTCCCCACAGCTAGCTGTATGGCCATGGGCAAGCTAGTTCATATTTCCAGGTTTAAAAGCCTATGGTTCAACGAAATGCAGTAAACAACGATTCAACGGAATCACACAGCGATGTGTTTACAGTAGATACACCATGAAGTTAAAAACACTTGAACTTTCAGGCCTCTCATTGCCCTGGCCCCTTCCAAAGCCCTGTGTCTCATTTTGTTAGATGGTATCATTATCCAAAACCTGGGTCTCATATTAAGGTTTCTTCCAGGTTCAAAATTCTATGTTACTGGCCAATGAATTTAAAAAAGAACATTTTCTGTTATACAACTCCATTCTATTCCATAATTTGTAATTTTTTAGTTTCAAGGACACCACTATGTCATATACACATTGTTCTTTTCTTTAGGTACTTAGCAAGATTTTGGACAAATCTGATAAAGAAAACTGAAAGTCTAGATCCTTGGGATTTACTACTATAATGCTTAGAGTTGAGCCACATTCTCAACTTTATCGTAGCTGAAAATTCTACAGCAAGAAATCTTTAACTGTAAGATCTATGTTGGGTTACTATGAGTTTCATTTCAGTCTCATTTTCATTGTTCAGGAGTTCTGGACATCTGATGCAGCCCATGCAGTTTTCCTCCTTTCTTTCTCTAGAAGAGCTTTGCCTCTGGCCACTTGGAAGCTGGGCCTTGTGAGGTCCAGGAGTCAACTGTGCATTAAGCTGACAGTGCTCAGTAAGACAAATCTTTACTGTGTGGCAATCTGGTTTGGACACCTACCCTAATCAAACTGGGAACATTTGGGGGGGACTCAGGAATTATCTTAATTATAGACACCTCTGACTTATAATGATTCAACTTACGATTTTTCAGTTTTATAATGGTGCGAAGTTCACTTTCAGTAGAAACTGTACTTCAAGTACCCATACAACCATTCTGTTTCTCACTTTCAGTACAATATTCAATAAATTACAAGAGCTATTCAACACTTTATTATAAAATGGGCTTTGATTTTGCCTAATTGTACGCTAATGTAAGTGTTCTGAGCACATTTAAGGTAGGCTGGGCTAAGCTATGATGTTTGATAGGTTAGGTGGACTCAATGCCCTTTTTTCCTTTTTTTTTTTTTGAGACGGAGTCTCACTCTGTCACCAGGCTGGAGTGCAGTGGCGCCATCTTGGCTCACTGCAACCTCTGACTCCTGGGTTCAAGCGATTCTCCTGCCTCAGTCTCCCAAGTAGCTGGGATTACAGGCATGTGCCACCACGCCCAGCTAATTTTTGTATTTTTAGTAAAGACGGGGTTTCACCCTGTTGGCCAGGATGGTCTTGATCTCTGACCTAGTGATCTGCCCACCTCGGCCTCCCAAAGTGCTGGGATTACAGGCACGAGCCACGGCGCCCGGCCTGCACTTTCAACTTTTCAGCATTTCCAACGTACAATGGGCATACAGGGATGTAGCACCACGGTAAGTTGAGGAGCATCTGTACTTGTTGGATAAGTATGAGGCTCAATCCCCACGGTTAGTTTCATACTCTGCTAGCCCAAGAGGCTAGAGCAGAGAAAGTGGATGGCAGGGGAGGCGAATATCTATGGGCTGCAAGTCCTTACAATGGGATCTTTCTTCCCAGACTTCTTAGTCCTCACCACCCCTACACCCTGCCAGCGAAGAACACCCACAGGACATGTCTTCAGCTTGCCATTCAGATCCACTATAAGGGCTTCACCCTGTAGCAACTTGGCCTGGACACTGACCCTAGGCAAACAGGGAATGTTTTTTGAGATAGGGTCTCTTGCTTGTTGCCCAAGCTGGCCTCAGCCTCCTGGGCTCAAGCAATCTTCTGGCCTCCCAAGCAGCTGGGACTACAGGCAGATAACCGTGTGCCCTAAACTTGGAAATTTTATCTGGTTCAGGAAATCTCTTAATTATTTTGTTTTTCTTGTAACTGGTATTTTGTTCCCTTTGTGAGGAGGGGAAAGGAAGTATTTTCTTTATTTATCCTGATTTCTCATTTTCACCAAAAATGAGGTTACAGATCTACTTCTGACTTTAATTTGTAACAAACCCCCAGAATTTTGTTATTGTTTTGCCTCTGACTTTTGTTTTCCCAACATAAAATCACTTCCACCTCAGAATTATAACCCCTAGGGTCCCTAGAACTGATAGTAAAAATTCTAGATCAGTGGACAGCTTAAAGGATTTCCCATTAACATTCACTCTACCTGTCTGAAATTTGCATCTTCCATTGCTTTTTCTCAATTTTAATTTCTATGTGTTTGTTTGTTAGTTGGATTTAAGTAGACATTTTGTTTTCAACCAGTTTTAAAGTTGCCTTTTATTTTTGGCTAATAATTATGTTTTAGTTTGTATTATTTTATTGCCATTTCATTCTCAACCAGCCAGGAGCTGGCCCGGATTAGAAGAACTGGGTTCTAATCTACCCCTCATTAGTCTGTTACGTTGTCACACAGGGTACATTACTTAATTCATCAGAGTGGGGCTCAGTCAGTGTGATGGCCCCTCTCTTTACAATGTTTTAGTAGCCTATAAATTGGCTTTGTTTTATTCATTCCTATTTCTATGTTAGCATCTTTGGAAAAATTCCAAACTTATTTGGGAACAAATTGTTATTATATGAAGCTAATGGTAACTAGAAATAACCAGAATAATTCCCAAGAAGTTATGGCTTTATAAAATATTCATCTTTGGCAATGACCAGAAATGTCTACCTTTATATAAGTGTGTCCACTCTTTTGGGGGCTGGTGGGGTGTCTTCTGACTGGCCTTCGTGTGTGGGAATAGCCCCATTCCAAGGGCTGCTTGACTGTAAAATTGGACCAAGCCTGTCATCACGCTGCCCAGTCTTTGGGTGGGGGAAGCTGAGAGATTCTGTGAATATTGTCAGAAGGGACACGTTTTTGGATGGGGGGGGGAAAAGCAAGATCCCCAGGTCCCCTGATTTTAACCATGACGTAGAAAAGCTCCACACAGACCCTCCTCCCTTCCGCCCTGGCACAGAGTCCCGTTGTCCTTTCATAGGCGGTGTCAGAAACCCTGTGGTGAAATTCAGCCTGTGGATTCCAGAAATTTGGAGTGTTCTTGGGGGGAAAAATCCGCACACACAAAGCAACATTTGGAAATCCCTGTGGTGAGTTGGGAGGTGGGGAGGGGCTGCAGTGTGGGAAGGTTGGAAGGGAAAGCGCCGGTGTACATCCCTCCCTCTTCTCTCCAGGGCTCTGAGTGTCAGGGCTGAGATGAAGATGACACCCTGGCAGAGGAAGAGGCAGGGTGCTGGGGGCGGGGCATGGACATTGAGGTCTGTGCTGAGCTTTACAGTTTGCAAGCACTTTCATGTTATCTTGTGGGGGTAGATCAGTGACTCCATAGCCATTTTATAGGCATAGACACTGAATTTCACAGTGGTTAAATAAATTTCCCAAGACCACATGGTTGAAAAAAAAAAAAAAGTAGAGACACACCCAAATCCAAAAATTTTGTGCTGGAAGGTTTTCATGCCATAAAACATTTCCATCTCCGTTTATCATTGATCCCACAAGTTCTTCTATTTACTTTACTTTCTTTGGAAGCCTAATTGATTTTTTCCTTCTATAGGACATCTGCACTTAAATTCTTTAGGAAGTATTATGCCTGAGTGTGGCTACTCCCTACCTGAGAGCAGCTTCCTGTAAGAAGGAGCTTCTCAGCGGGCAAGGAGAGAGAGGGCTGGAGAAAGGCCAGGCATGGCGAGCAATTGTGGGCCACCCGAGGGCCTGGACTCTCAGGGTGGTGATAACATAGTGGTAGGGGTTTGGAGAGAGGCCCAGAGACAGTGGCCCTGGAGTCCACTGCAAGGGAAAACAGGAAGAAGGCAGTAGGTCAAGTTCCTTCTTCAAACCAAGCCAACTAAGGCTTGTCCAGGGCCCTTCCTTTAGCTCCAGCATTCATTTGGTGCAGAAGAAAACACTGAATTCCTTGGAGCCATTACTGAGGCTTGAAAGTTTGGAAGCTCTGTGTTAGCAGCATTTTAGGGACAGTTCAGCCAGAAGTGGATGTGTTCCCTACAGACATAAAATTTTAGCAACTGCATTGTTTCCTAATGGGATCACAGGTTATGGACTCATGGAGCTGAAAAAGTCTCCACAGTGGGAGAGAAACTGAGAGGTGCTGAATCCAGCTGGTGAGACCCAGCACAGTAGAGGCTGGCCCAACGCCACCCAGTGAGTTAGTGTCCCTCAAGATTGTTACAGTCAAATGCACTTGCAAAATCCTAGTGCGGAAGTGGGGGGTGGGGGTGATGCAAGGATGGAGAACATTTTGTCAAGCATCAGATTATGACAAGGGCTCTTCCTAAAAGTTAAGAATGTGATGACTGAAAGGGGCCTAGGATATATTTTATATATTTGGCGGTGGTACTGGCATTTGAGTATTTCTAGTTTGCTTTTATTATCTCGATGATGAACAGTAACAACAGCAGAAGCAGCAACAAACTCTTACATAAAATTTATCTCTAAATGCCAAAGCAGTTTGTTTCTCTAAATATAGCATACAAAAAGAGAGAGGTATTTACATAAAGTGACTCGCTATTAATTTATTAATTGTCACTTGCACTTCCCAGTCAGGTAAGGATTGCACAGTTCAGGCGAAAGCCTCCACTGGCTGCTTGTTCTCTGCTCAGCTCTTGGGTACAGACACCTGCCCTGCCTTGTGATGAGGAAGCCTTCCTCTGACAAGGGCAGAGATCTCCATACTCACCGACAGCTCCTTTCCATGCACAGGGAGGCAGCCAGGGGCTCGCAGGTTTCCACTCAGCTTATTTCAAGCCCAGCCTAAGCAGCCCCTTTGTCTGTGGAGCCAGGTCCGACCCGTGGCCCTTGGCGGGAAGGCCACACCAGATGCAGATGTGGGACGGGAGCTGTAGCTCCATCTTCTCACTCTCTTGCAGAAGGGGATAAGTTTGGTGCTCCCTGACTTAGCAGCTGCTCTCAGGAATTTTATTTATCATGTTTTGTTTTTTTTTTCCTAAACAGCATTTCTCTCCATTTAGTTAACAGGATGTTGATGGGTTTCTCTTCCTTTTGGGGTCCTTCCCTCTTGATGAGGGCCCAGGCCTTCCCCCTTCCCAGCATAGTCCAGCCTGCCTGGATACTCTTTCATGGCCTCTGGGGCCAGAGGACCAGTCCCTAGTGCTGTCCATCTGCTCTGTGCATGTCTGTTCAATTCAGTAGATGTTCACTGAAGAGCCACTCTGGGAGGATCCAGATTAGGCCTGGAGAATGTAGCAATGGAAATGTTTGATATCTGACTTCATGGAGCCTGTAGATGAGTGAGGGACACAAGTGGGACCTTAAAAAATCATCTACAAGACAGAGAGAGATATGATCAAGTTAGAAGGTCTTTTCTTAAAGAGCCCAGAGATAATCTACCCCTAGATGTGCAGATGAAATTAGGGCCAGAGGGGGTGGATGAACTGGTTGGAGGACTCCAAGGATGGCGCAAGTGATTTCGAATTGAAAGATGGGGAAGGAGCTCCTGGAGAAGGTAGCCACTGGGCAGGGCATCATGAGGGAAATTGGATTGTGGCAGAGGGAGCAGGGTGAGCACAGGCTGGGAAGGAAAATGTGGTGGGCCCCCCGCCCTACAGTAGGCAGTCATGGGGGATCTAGGGGCATGGTGGGTGGATGGGGAGAGGTGCTCACAGGGTCCATCAGTGATGATTGTGAAGGGCCTGAATTATGTGTGCAATGGAGAGGTACTGGTGGGTCACAGATTACTTCTATGGGGGGTTTAGCCAGCAGTGTGCAGGGTGGTTGGGAAGTTCAAAGGCTGTAGCTTGGGTGTGGGCAAGAGACAGCAAGGCCCTGGATGAAGTAAGCGGGCTGGAGTGGGGAGACAGGAATGGGTTGGAGGCACAGGGTGGAGAGAACCCACCCATTGGTTTCCAGCTGCACTGTCCAGTACAGGCCATGAGCCACAGGTGGCTGTGGAGCACTGGAGTGTGGCTGGTCTGAATTGAGATGTGCTCTAAGGATAAAACACACACCAGATTTTGAAGGCTTGATGTGAAGAATGTACAATTCTCAATCATTTTTAAAATATTGATTACATGATGAAATAATTTTATTTAGAATATACTGGGTTGAATTAAATATATTATTAAGATTAATTTCACCTGTTTCTCTTTTTAATATGTGTGTTACAAAATTTAAGATTACTTAATGGCTCACATTCTATCTTCATTGGACAGCACTGGGTTAGAGGGGAAGAGGATAAGGCAGAGCTTTGGGCTGAGAGGAGGACCTGAGAAGTGGGGTTAAGGAAAGAGGAGAGATGATACAGATTTGGTGTCTTCGCAGATTGAGGCAGCTTTTGGGCCTCTTGGGGCCACAAGGAGCTTCAGAAATTACCAGTGTCTTTACATGGAGCACCTGAAATGTCCATCTCGCCTCCTTACTCACCTGGAACCTAACCATGTGCTGTTTTGTACTTGACTGTTGCTTACCTGTGTCTCTAAGTCCTTGCCTTAGCCAGATGAAAAGCCTTCTCAGGGCAATGCCATTGTATCCTGTCTGTTCTCTCCAGTGCTTACTTCACCCAGGGCTGGGGGTAGCAGGTGCTCCCTGGAACTTGGCAAACATCCTTATATTGGGAGGAGCTTGGCTGGTTTTCCTTGATCTCCGTCTTCCCAGCGTGTGGCTCTTGACAACTGATTGGACCCCAGACTTAAGGTAAGACTATACGATGTGATGCTTACAGTATGCACATGATGCAGCTGTGAGCAGGGATGGGAGCCGAGGATGGTGCCTGAGCACAGAGGGGAAGAGCATTGGATGGGGAGATTTGAGTCGGAAGGTCAGATCCTCAAGGGTCTCCTCACTGGAGTCTCCACATCTGTGAAAGGAGGGGATGATATCTATCTCCTAGTGTTGTAGAAACTAAGAGTTAATATACGTGAACAAATGATGGCTGGCATTCAAATGTCTCTCTGTGACCCTCAAAAGGTGTTCACATCCATGAGCTCATCTGAACTTCACAGTAGGGCAGGCATTATTATAATTTCCATTGGCAGACAAGAAACCTGAGGTTCAGAGAATACAAATGATCTGATTGAGATCACCTGACTATTAAGGCAGAGCTGGGTCTGGAGCCCAGCCTGACTTCTGCCACTGTCTTTTGCTGTCCTCTTAAAAGAGCAGCTTGCACACGTACAGGGCTACATAGGGTTCAAAGGCCTTTCATGCCCATTAACTGCTTATTCTTCCTAGAAGGATGCATAAGCCCAAAGGTTTGCTATATATGAAGACATGATTTTCATGAGATTCCTGCAGCCAATGAAGAAGCAAGCCTACAGTAATCATGTGGATCCGTGGTTTAATTGTCCCTTATGGGTGACAGGTGATGGCTTATGAGGATTAGATAAGAGCTGTTTGTAAGAATGTCTACATGGTGCAGTGACAGGCTCTGGTCAGATATTTTGATCATGCTACAGTGAACATGAAAGTGTTCGTAAGAATTGTATGTGCATCTGTATCTAACAGGATCTGCTTATATCTTCAGAAAACTTTGTCATGAGTTTAACTTACTTAAAGTGTCTGATCTTCAGACACTTTAAGTAGTGCATTTGAGAATGGGAGTGTTGATTACAGTGTGTATAGGGAAATAGATGAATATTCCATTAATAACTATTAAAATCTGCTAAAGCTTAGGCTAAGCTGAGTATATTTAGTTATAATAAAATTGGGTGAACACATTCCAACTTCAGCCTGATTAAGGGAAAGGGTGTAGGGGTGAGACACTTAGGCGGAGCTTGAAAAGGAATGGTGAGAATTTGGCCAATGGGAAGGGAGGCTGTGCCAGACAGGAATAGTGTGGGCTGATGACAACTGAGGGCAAAGTGCTTGTCCCCTCATAGTTGCGCAATGAATGCAGAGGGGCTGAGGTTCGTCTGTCGCCTTCAGCTCTGCAGGCTACATCTCAGGGTGTCTCCTGTGAAAGTTCCAGAAGAAAGCTGTATGGTCAGCTTGGGGAAATATGTGGTTCATGCTGGAATGCTGGACATACCACATTATTGGAAAGATTCACATTGAATGACCGACAAAATGAAACTCAACTTTCCAAATGCTGGTAATGAGAGAAGATTCTGTTCTAATGACCAGTTGTTTCCTGAAAGAATGTCAGCTTGATTCATAATGAATGCATTCTAACCATGACAGCCACAGTCAGGACACAAAAAACAAAGTGTCCTTGATCCCAGGAAACAGCCCTCTGGAATCTGTGAACTCTAGAAACTAGATTGGGAAAACTCTGACACCCCTGCCCCATGACCAACCAAGACTAAGAGTCCCAGGAAGATTGAGGTCACAGAAGGCAGGGGCCTGCCCCCTCTCCAGGAGATCCCTGACCCATGTGGGGTCATGGGTGGGGCATGAGTGATGTGATGGGAAACTGGCTCCTGGCTCCAGGTAGAACGTGACCAACTGGAGCCTGACAGGAGGTCCCTGGCACTGGTCAGCCTATCAAACCAGGTAAGTCCTTGGAGTCTGAGTAGGGACAGGAGACTGTTCTATGCTTTGGCAGGGATCAGGAAGATGTTAGAATGTGGTTGTTGGAACTTGTCTTTGGAGCTGAACAAACATGGCTTTGCATCTCCACTTTGCTATCAACTGAGTGGCTTCGAGGAAGTGGCTTCATTTCTTAGATCCTCAGTTTCTTCATCTTCACCTGTAAATTTTTTTTTTTAATTTTTAGACTGTTGAGGGCAGTAAATTAGATCATGTACATAAAGCACCCAGCACTGTGCTACACACATTGGTACTTATTACACAGTGGGATAGCACCCTGGCTATGACAGCCTTGTGAGGGGAGCTACATGGGAGGCCCAGGGAGGGTGCTCTGAGTTAAGGATAGGTCCAGATCCTACACTTCTAGCAACACCCAAAGCCCCCTCTTGAACACGTTGGGGTGTGATGGGGGTGGGGAGATACAGTCCTGTTCCCTGGCTGTGTCAAAGTGTGAAATCTTTATACTCCATCTGCCCCAGATTCTCTCAAAGAGCACAGAATTGAAGGATAGCACTGGACCAAGTGTCAGGAGAATTGAGATGGGCTCTGCCACTCCCCGGCTGGGTGACCTTGGACAAGTCCTTCAACCTATGAGGTCTGGGCCTCTTCATTTGTACATTGGAACAAGATTATCTGCTCTGTCACAGGATGTACTCCAGCCTCATTAGCCTGGCATTCAAGAACCTTCCATCATATTCCCTCACCACATCTCCCATGAGTCCTCTTCATGCCCACATGGTTCTGCCATATCAAACTCTTCTGGGCACTTCTTTCACCCCTAGACAGAATGTTATTGCATTCTGTGTGGGGGTGAATGTTCTTGCCCAGGTCTCTGTGTATCTAAAGCCCATATACCTTTGCATCCCCTGCAGCATCTAGCACAGGGGCTTGCATAAAGCGGATCATTATTTTCTCAGTTAGGATTAGGTTTGGGGCAGGAAAACAAAAATAATAGTTATTTAGCAAATTAGAAGTGATTTTTCTCTTGCTGGGCACGGTGGCTCATGCTTGTAATCCCAGCACTTTGGGAGGCCAAGGCAGGCGGATCACGAGGTCAGGAGATCAAGACCATCCTGGCTAACATGGTGAAACCCTGTCTCTACTAAAAATACAAAAAAAAAAAAAAATTACCCGGGCGTGGTGGTGGAGGCCTGTAGTCCCAGCTACTCGGGAGGCTGAGACAGGAGAATGGCGTGAACCCAGAAAGCAGAGCTTGCAGTGAGCCGAGATCGCGCCATCGCACTCCTGCCTGGGTGATAGAGCGAGATTCTGTCAAAAAAAAAAAAAAAAACCAGAAGTGATTTTTCTCTTACGCCAAAAGAATCCTAAAAGGAGGGAAGCCCAGGACTGGGAAGGTGGCTCCTTGTGTTGGGGAGCCATGCTCCCTCGGTCTCACCACACCAGCACTCTTGGCACCTTACCTCATAGTCCCATATGGCTGCCTGGGTTTCAGACATCTTATTCTCATTCAGCCAGCAAAGGATGAAGAGGGCAAAGCATGCATTCTCTTCCTTGAGGGAGGCTTCCTAAATGCTGCACATGACACTTCTGCTTATAGCTTTTTGGCTAGAACTTAGTCACATGGTCATATCTAGCTGCAAGAGAGGCTGGGGAATATTGTTTTTAACTGTGCATATTGCCATTCCTTCTTTCTTTCTTTTCTTTTCTTTTTTTTTTTTTTAAGAGACAGAGGTCTCCCCATGTTGCCGAGGCTGCTCTCCAACTCCTGGGCTCAAGCAATGCACCCACTTTGGCCTTCCAAAGAGTTGGGATTACAGGGGTGAGCCACCATGCCTGGCCATATTGCCATTTCTAATAAAATTGGTAGGGGAGGCTGGGAGAACAGATATTGGCAACCCATACAGTGCCTCTGCCACAGCTACTGAAATAACCAAAAATATAAAAACTCACTGAGAAGTTTAAAGCCCTATCTAATATATGAGATTATTATTACAAAACACTTAACTCATTTTAGATAAGTTAATTGTCCTGACTTTTAGGTTGAAAACAGCCCAATTTTTCTTCACCTCTAGTGGAAATATGGTGACATGTTTTTTCTTTTTTATTTTTTGTAGAGACAGGGTCTTGCTATGTTGCCCAGGCTGGTCTTGAACTCCTGGCTCAAGCAATCCTCCTGTCTCAGACTCCCAAAGTGCTAGGATTACAGACATGAGCCACCATGCCCAGCCAACATATTTTTTTCATAGAATAATAACTCAGAATTGTAAGTGAAGTTAAAGTATTGGTCCTTCCCCTTACCGTACCACATTTTACTACTGAGGAAACTGAACTCCAGTGAGGCTGAGTGATGTGCCCATGATGGCACAGCTGAATGGTGAAGGAACCAGAACTGGGACTTGAGTTCCTGGACTCCATCAGGGCTTTTTCCTCGATGAGCAGCCTGTTCCGGTTCTGCTAACTGTCACCGTGCATCTCCTAACCCTGCGTGAGAGCCCTGCTCTGCCAGCACCCCGGAGGCAGATCCAGGTCACTGTGTTGTCAGCCACATTCCTGCCAGCACATAGTTAAAAAACTTTCCGTCTGAAGAGAGGGAAACATGAAGAAATAGAGGAGCATGCTATTAAAATAACGAGGCCTTTTTGCTAAGAGCAAACAATCACTTCCTTTCCTTGGCACCCAGAATCTGCAGGGCCCTGAATTAGGCACTGAAGGGAGATCCAGCGAAGCATGAGGAATGGTCACTGCCCTCCAGGGCCTGGATGTATAGGTTCATTCTACTTTTCATTCATTTATTCAAGAATTATTTCTTGAGCCTCTACTAGCAGCAGACACTGAGCCTGGCACTGGGTTTAGAGCAAGAACCATATAACTGGGTATACAACAGTAAACTGTGCAGATATGGTTCTTGCTCTAAAATTGCTTGTAGTCTAGTGAAGGACAGAGGCAAGTGAACAAGCAACTATAAAATGGAATGACGATTGCAGTGATGGGGAGGGGATGGGGGTACTCTGGGTGTAGACTGGGGTGGGGTGGGCAAGGCTGAGTGGGTGAGATACCATCACAGTGGAAACCCGAAGACTGAGTATGTGTGAGCTAAGCATGCACCATGAGGGGTGTGGCAGTTGGGACGGAAGAGCACTCCCCATGGAGAGGATGTGCAGGAGCACGCATAACCTTCTGACCAGACTGCGGCAGGCCTGGGTGACGGTGGTGGTGAAGGTGGGGAGTGTTGAGAAACACAACCAGCAAGGTAGGCAGGGGCCCGTAAGTGAAGGACTTTGAAAGGCCTGTTGGAGAGTTTCTGTGTTATCTCAAGGCCAGTGAGATAAAGGGCTTGAAGCGGCAGATTTGTATGTTAGAGTCCTCTGGCCTCAGGGTAGAGAGTGGATGAAAGCAAGCAGGATCAGATTCAGAGAGGTCAATTAGGAGCTGTTGCCAGAGATGGTGGCTTGAACCACGAAACAGCCCAGAGAGGTGCAGAGAGGTTGAGGAATTTGAGACATCTTTAAGAGGTACAACCAACAGGTTTGGTGACTGGGTCGGAAGTAGGAAATGAGGAAGATGGAGGAAACCAACATTTATGAAGAAACAAAGACAGAGGCTGACAAACAAAAGCAATAGCCATTCTCCAGGAAGCAAATGGTGGCATGACCATGTGTTTTGAGCAAGGAAAAATTGCAGTGGGCTAGAGAGATTTTGAAGGACTTTCTAGAAGAGTTAGAATTGGAGCTGGGTCTCCGATATGGGTAGGGTTTGGTGGGTAGAGAGGACGTTCCAGGCTAAACAATGACGCAGGTTAGAGTTTTAAGGCAGAGCAGCGTGTGATTTGTTTAGCATGATTTGGTCATGGTTTTCTTGGGAGAGTCCCAAAGAACTGACTCTCCAGGGGGTGTTACTAAAACTCTTATTGAAAGGAGGGACTACAGAGATGAATCTCATCACTCTCCCAGAATGGCACAGAGCTCTTCATGGACCCCCGGGCCACCTGTGTAGGAACCTCAGGGGGTCTGTGGACCACTAAACAGCCCAACATGCCTGAGACCCCACAGATACTGGCTTCCACCATGACAAAGGCAAAAAGTCCCTCTTTCCCAAAATCAATACTTTTATTCTCATAGGCCTCCTGCTGTGGTCCAGTCCCCATGTTGAGAGCTGCTGTCCCAGGGTGCTGCTTCACTACTTCTAGGCTCCTGCAGAGTCCTGCCTCATAGGCCACACTGGTGAGTGAGGCCAGCAAACCCATCAGGGAGACTACATGAATCCAAGGCCGTGGAAGACTTAGGTTTGGATAGTCCCTCTGCTCCTTCCTGGCTGTGTGACCCTAGAATAATTACTCACCCTCTCAAAACTGACACTCAGAGATGTTGGGTAATTATTCTAGGGTCACACAGTGAGGAAGGAGCAGAGGGAGTATCCAAACCTAAGTCTGTCTGACAGCAAAGCCTGTTCTCTCCAACTCTCCAGGTTCCTAAGCCAGGTGAGGGTTGAACCTCCTTTCTTGAATCAAGGTTCCAATTCCTAGGTAGGAAAGCACAGTGAGTCAGGGAAATATTTACACTGAGACCACGCACCCCAGCCCTTTCCCAACCTGCTCTTGTGTGATCTTTTTGAGGTTTTTTGTTTGTTGGTTTTGAGATAGAGTCTCACTCTGTTGCCCAGGCTGGACTGCAGTGGTATGATCTCAGCTCACTGCAACCTCCGCCTCCCGGGTTCAAGTGATTCTCCTGCCTCGGCCTCCTGAGTAGCTAGGATTATAGGTGCCCGCCACCATGCCCAGCTAATTTTTGTATTTTTAGCAGAGATGGGATCTCACCATGTTGGCCAGGCTGGTCTTGAACTCCTGACCTCAAGTGATCCCCCCGCCTCAGCCTCTCAAAGTGCTGGGATTACAGGCATGAGCCTGGCCTTGAGTTTTTTATAGATGAGAAAACCGAGGTCCAAACATGAGCAAGGGCTCCACATGCTACCTCTCTATTTTCTCAGACCCTTCTGCAGGCTCCATGCCATAAGAACATGGCTCCTAAGGTTCAGGCCTATAGTCCCAGTTTAGGTGGTGCCTCCACTCTGCTCCCTACCACCCCAGCCTCCTATCTGAAGGCCAAGACTACTCAGCTTTGATTCAGGTTGAATGAGTCATCAAGGGTAAAACAAAGAAGAGAAGGCCTATTCCCTTGCAGATTAAATCAATCCACCCACCTTTTGACATCTTTTTGTTCTAGAATGATGACAGCATGCAATGACTCAGAATCGTCACACTCACAGAGACTACTTTGTATTTTTTCTTGAAAGTGAAGAGGCAATATGCCAACAAAATGAGCTGAAAATGGCTCACGAAGGGAGGGAAGAATGAGCTCCAGCACACCAGGGCAGAGTGGGGGCCACATAAGGTGCAAGAGTGGGAGGGAACTACAACGCCTTGGCAGAGAGGAGAGCAAGTGGGGGCCAAGCCACAAAGCTCTTCAAGGCCAGTCAATGGTGAAACCTGAAGGAGTCCCATCCATCCCCAAGTCTGCTTGAGTTAAAGCCCTGCACCCTCACAAGCAGATGGAGGGAGGGGAGGAAAGATACTTTCAAAAGAGCCATCGTATATGGGGTGTGGGAAAGAAAAACTTGCTGTGTCTAACGCCAGAGAGCCTCTCCAAGCCCAGCCATCTGCCTCAGGGCAAAGGAGGGAATGGAAGCGGGAGAGAAGGGTCTTGGAGCCAGCTCTCAGCAACATGTTTCTATCTGGCGAAATGAGCTGAGAAGATCTGAATCTTCTCCAGCCTGTTCTACAAATGTGGGATAATCGGCCCCTGGCCCAAAGGCTGGCACTCACAATGTGGCTCTGGTTCTTGGTGATGGGAAAGAGGACAAATTTGGAAGCCAGAGAAGCTAGGGCTGGATGGTCTGGAGGAAAACCTCCACTTCTCTCAGACTGTTTCTTCTGAGGAAACAGATGATTGCAACCTCAGAGGTTGGGAGGATGAAATGATGTAATGCATGTGGAGCTGCTCTGTAAACTGTAAAATGCTATGCAAACGGTGCTTGTTAACGTGTTTACACATACGGGTGAGCTAACATAGTCTGACAGACTGGACGCCAAACTCAGAGTCCAAGGCAATGGGGCATTATATTCTGTGCCTTAGCATCTGGAAAACATGATGAAATTGGAAATGCATTTATTGAAAATGAAAAGTTTTCTACAGAGCTTCCTGTCCTTTCCAATGAATTCCAGGCTTCCCATGGTGCTTGCAGGGCTCCGCCGGAAGCTGCTGGGAAAGCTGACTTCCATTCTCGTTGCTATGAACTCCATTTTTGGTTCTGTTCTGTGACCATCTTCATTTCAGTCACTTGTACCATTATAAGGATTGAAAAGACTCTTGGCAGAAAAGCAGTTTTTTGTTTCGTAGCACTAGGGTTTGATATATAGTATTATTTTTGAACAGAAAAAGTTCACATAAGAGTTCATAAAGGGTGGTATTTTAGAGCTGAAGGGACTTAGAAGACTGTCTAGTTCAACCCTGAGATTTTTTTCAGGTGAGGAACTGAGGCCCAGGCAGAAAGACTGGTTTTGTTCAGCTCTCACAAATGTCAGTGAGCCAGGGTTAAAATCCCCAGAGGTCTGACTCCTATTCATGTGCTCCTTCCCTTACCCCAGGGTCAAAAGCTCAGATGCTTTCAGAGTCCAGATAAGTGAGGAGGAGGGCATTGGCGGGTAGGAAGGTAGGGAGTTGTGGGACATTCAGTTCTGTTTACATTTATCCTGTTAGAGGTTTAACGAGCTACTTGAATCTTAAATTTATGTCAGTCATCAAATCTGGGAAGTTTTCAGCCATTGTTTTTTCAAATATTTTTTTCTATAACAATCTCTTTCTCCTTGCCTTTAAGGATTCCAACGACATGAACATTAGACCATTTGGTATTGTCCCACAGATCCCCGAGGCTTTATTCATTATTTTCCAAACACCTTTTCTATCTTTCAGATTGGATAATTTCTGTTGATCTACCTTCTATTCTACTGACATTACCTCTGTCATTTGCATTCTGCTATTGGGCCCATCCAGTGAATTTATTTCAGATATTGTGTTTCTCAGTTCTAATATTGCCATTTGGTTTTTCTTTTATATAGTTTCTATTGCTTGACTGAGAATTTCTATTTTTCCATTCATTGTAAGAGCATTCACCTTTATGTCACACAGGATGATTACTGCGCCAGCCTCTAAGACTTTGGGGTCTGAATATGTACCTCTTCATACCACTAGAGCCCCAGCAGTCTTCTGAGTGACGTGTGAGCCATACTGGGGAGGAGTTTAGGGAAAGGAGACCTTACCACTGACAGCAGAGTCTGGGGGCTCACAAGAGAGGAAGATGCCCACTGGGAAGCCAGATCCCAGGTTCTTCAGACCTATACCTTCCTGGGGTATAATTCGATCAAGTGCTTATTCCCCTCTTTAAAAAAACTAAAATGATGCAGAAACTAATTATGAAACAAAGGAAGAAAAAACAAAGGAAGGCAAGGATTATTTCCCAGGACATTTTCCTCTGACCAGGAGGGTAAGTTGGGGACAGAGGACTGACTTGGTGGGGATCAGAGGTAGCCCAAGGGAGAAGAATCATTCCTTCTACTCTCCCACCTGTCCTCATTGCTGGCTCTGACCCAGAGAGAGCTGGGGGCATTGACATGGGAGGCTTCTCTCCTTCCTGAGTGGTCAGTAAGGGGCAGCTTCTCCTCCTACTCCAGGAGGGTTGGGGGAACCTGCATGTTGCATCCCAGAGCAGCCAGGGCTTCTTCTTGCCAGTATCCTACCTTCCCTTTCTGGCTCCTTTACTCCCACCTCCTCATGCCCTCTTTCTCATTTAATAGCAGGGAGAAAGGAAATGAAACTTGATGGAGCCTGACTGTGCCAGGCACTGTGCCAAGAACTTTGTGTTCATTTGTTTCTAGAAGAGGGCTTGGTATACTGTAGATGCTCAATAAATGTTAACTCTTACCTTTAGTGTCTCCAGTCCTTCATTTCATGATCTCCAGGCACAGTTGATGGCTCAGTTTCACAACTGCTGCAGGGAGGAGGCAAGAACAATGTCAAATGGTTGGGTGGGGGAAAATGAGACTGGCATTAGGGCTAATCACATACATTTCTCAGGGTGCTCCTCTTTTGAGGCCCTATTTCCATGAGAAGGAAATTGAGGCAAACCCAGAAGTTGACAACTTAGCCGGGAACCAAAGGTGATGGTATATGGCAGCCCATGGAATCTCACAGCTCGAGCAGCACTTTTGGCACCAACCTGCACCCGAAGAGCATCTTTAAAAGTTGTCTCATACTTGCTCCGGGCAGCTCTTTCACACCACTACCATGCTCTGTGCCAGACATGACTAATTTTTTAAATCTCTGACATTCTCAATTAGTCAGGAGCTAATTCTGTAAGAATGTTAGAGTAAGCACACTAAAATTATATTCTTCTGCAAAGAGAAGGAAGATTGCCTGAGACCACTTGTTCCCCCTCAAAGAAGCAAGGTCTCAGCCAAAACCTTTGAAGCCTTATGACTTCAATAGATTTTCTAGGGTGGCATCATGTCCTTTTGATTTTTCTGTATATTGTAGTTTGAATGCCACCTTCTCCTCTCCTTTCCACTGCCACTGCCCTGGCTAGGTCCTCATCAGTGCCATAAACTCTCACCAGGCTCCCTGCCACCAATCCAAACAAAACCAAACACTACTAAACATGGATCTTCATGGCACATTTGCTTTTGTTGGCTCCAAAAGCCTCCAGTGGCTTTCCATTGCACATTGGAAAGGTCTAGACTCAGTGATCAAAACTTCCACCATTGATTGCTTTTCCAAACATCTCCCCTACTTCCTGTTGTGAATACCACCTGGCTTACTTATTATCTCTGGTTTACTATTATCTGGTTTACTTATTATTGGTACATCAATATGTCTAGACCCTTCTGATCTTCCCAACTTTACCCATGCCTTTTCAGTTCTCTTCTTCTCATTCCTCACCACTGATGACAGTCATCCTTCCTTCCAAGAAGGGCTTAAGTCTGGTTGCCTGGACTCTAGATAATTTCCCTCCTCCTTAGCAATTCCACCTTTGATTGTCTGGACTCCTTGTGCCACGTACAATTATCCTGTACTGTTAATTGTCTTTCTATGTCTGTAACTTGCTTCTGTGTTACAGACATCATTGTGGCACAGTGCCATGCTTTTTCACAGAATAGGTACTTAATATTCTATTATTCAATTTACTAGAACTTTGCAATTTCATAAAGGTAACTTTGTCATTAAAAATGCTTCCAGTGGGGATTTAGGGCCCTTGAGATGGTGCAAGAAAAGGAGATAAAGGGTTTTTTTAAAGCTATTTGTTCTTCCTGTGCAAATTATATAACTTCCAATTATTTCCAACATTAAAGAAATAGTCCCTCTGAATCCTTTATGATTTAAACATTAAAATGATTCACCAGTTTTTCGAAAAAAAAAAAAAAAAAAAAAAAAAAAAACTGCTGTGACCCTTCCAAAAATGTTAAAAAGAAGAAAGAAAATCCAAATATTGGCTCTTTTGGAGGAAAAATAAACGGGCTGTGCTTTTATTTCTCCAATATTCTGAAAGAACTGGGAATGCACCACAAAATGGCAGTGCTTGTGTGTACCCAAGTGTGTACACCTCACCTCTGTCTTGATTCCACTCTCCCTACCAAGCTTTTCTTGGGTAGAAGTCACGGAGCCATAGCCGGCACCACTCACCTGAGCACTCCTCTTGTAAAGGAGACTTTGGGTTAAATCCCTGCCAGGGGGATTCAAGTACTGCTCTCCTAAGGAGGAGAGCAGGTTTTCTTTGCTTGACTGTATTTCAACACCTCTGGCAGAATGACTCCAGCCAGCCAGGGTGCTTTTTTGCTTCCCAGCTTCTCATAGTGCCCTAGATGTAGCATCCTTTCAGTCCTCAACATTTACTTCCCTCTTGACTCACTGTATTAGTTTTCTGTTGCTATGTAATTACCAAAGCTTATTAATTTAAAGCAATATAAGGTGGCACGCAGTGGCTCATGCTTGTAACCCCAGCACTTTGGGAGACCAAGGTGGGCGGACCACCTGAGGTCAGGAGTTCAAGACCAGCCTGGCCAACATAGTGAAACCCCGTCTCTACTAAAAATACAAAAATTAGCCCAGCGTCGTGATGCATGCCTGTAGTTCCAGCTACTCAGGAGGCTGAGGCAGGAGAATTGCTTGAACCCAGGAGGCAGAGGTTGCAGTAAGCCGAGATTGTACCATTGCACTCCATCCTGGACAACAGAATGAGACTCCGTCTCAAAACAAATAAACAAAAACACACACACAAATTTATTATCTCATGGTACCAGCTGGCTCCTCTGCTCAGGGTCTCACTAGGCCCAAAGCCCTTTTCATCCTGTGTCCCTGTCTATCACCACCATCATCCCACATCCCTGTCTCTGTGGCACCTTGTGCTCAAGGTCATATTATCTGCATTTGGTTTTGAGATAATCGTAACGTTATGACCACGTTCTCCATTCTTCTCTGCTAGCTGAGTTTCTCCAAGGCTTAAGACATAGGCCACACCCTCACAATTCTATACGCAGGCACTTTTCGAAATCAAACATTCCTTAATGCAGTGAAGAATTGATGCTCATGAGTGACATCCCACATTGAAAGAAAGAGACATGGCCGGGCGCGATGGAGCACGCCTGTGATCCCAGCACTTTGGGAGGCCGAGGTGGGCGGATCACTTGAGGTCAGGAGTTTGAGACTAGCCTGGCCAATATGGTGAAACCTTGTCTCTACTAAAAATACAAAAATTAGCTGGGCGTGGTGGCAGGCGCCTGTAATCCCAGCTGCTCGGGAGGCTGAGGCAGGAGAATCGCTTGAACCTGAAAGGCGGAGGTTCCAGTGAGCTGATTGTGCCACTGCACTCCAGCCTGGGTGACAAGAGTGAAACCCTGTCTCAAAAAAAAAAAAAAAGGGAAGAGACCCAATTACTCGGGGGATGGATGGCAAATGTTCTATTTGGAAACGCATTTTTAAAGCTCACCTTGTAGGGTTTCTTGTCATGCATCTTTTAAAAAAATAAATTAAAAACCTTGAATATTAGGCTGAGGATTTTCTCTTGAAAGAGACACAGAGACATGGTCAAGTCACTGGGAATTTCATGGCTTAGGAGGATTCTCTCAGAAGACTTTCTAAGAATAACTTCAATAATCTCCAATAATCTGCAACCTACGTTTCTTTCATTAAAACAGACAAAGTTAGCTATGGAATTAATATTTGGAAAATGAAGAAAGCTTAAAGGAAATAAACATTTCCCATAATCTTACCATCCACTTAAAACCATGGTTAACTTGACATGGGAGTGGGCTTGGGTTGGAAAAAAATAGGGAGAGAGTTTTATCTCTGGAAAGCATTGCTGGCTCCCTTCCAAACTTTACAGCCATATTAGCTTAGCGACACTGTAGGGAGAAGCATAAGCCATGTAAAGAGGACTTAATTTGTCAAGATTTACTGACTAGCTAGGGGCTAAAAAGAGATGAGTGGGGTGGAAGCAATGGTTTCCACAACACCCCCAAGATAAGGGGCATCACTTGTGCAAATTTAGCACCAGGGAGTGGGGCCAGCCCAGAACTTCAACTCAACATTTGTCAAGCCCTCAGTATACCCTCCAACCCAGAAAAACAATAAAAATGTTAATTTTTTAAATCACTAGCAAAATACTAAATACAATGTCAATATTTAAGTCAAATTGCCCTGAGAGCACAGTTGTTTCTAATGACTTCCTCCTCCCCGATCCTCTATTTTTCTCCCTGGTCTTACCTTTCTGAACTTTTTTGCTGCAATTGGTGAGCGTGGAAAGGCTGAAACCACTATTATCACCACTATTACCACCCTCCTCTCTGCATTTGAACACCCCGCTGCATCCTGCACCTTGCCTCTTCCTTTATACTTGCTGCTTTGGATGAGGTCCCATGTATCATCCTCAGCCTGGGATTTTCAGGCTCCTAGAAGACATTTCCTCTTACTGATGCGTGGACACATGCAATTGCAGCCAAAGGTGAGTTGGTCGTCAGGTGTCCCTTCAGGTTGGCTCCTCTCTGCCCTCTCACTGCCTCCTGCCATCTAATCAGCTCTACTTATCTGCCCCTTAGAGGGACCATCTCTTCAGTTATTAGCCATTCTTGTGTACACACAACCTGCTGGTTTTCACTTCCTTGTATTTGCTCAGACAGTTTTTTCCACCAAGAAGGCAGATGCCTCAAAACCCAGATGGACACTGCATTTCAGAAGCTCTGCCAAAAAAAAAACCCACCTACATCTCCTACTTGGCATCTCCAAGCACTTGTGTGTTTAGCCTGGGCTATGTGTATTTTCACATGTTTATGTTGTTTTCATTCTTGACTTTATAGTGATGACAATACTAATTACTACTTATTTAAGGACTAGCATGTGCCAGGACATAGATATATTTTTTTAAAGAGCATAGGCAGAGGGATAGGAAAAGCAGTTCAGAGTACTAAGGGGCTATGATTGGCAGGGTGTCAACAACTAGCTCTCTCACCCTCAAAAGGCCTCCCTGGCCCAGCCTGTCCTGCCTAAATTCTCTAATCAGAGTGCAGGTCACTGGGGAGTGAAGATTCTCACCCTCACCTCTTTAACCCCTCCACACCTGCCCACCCCATCTCCACTATTCAGTGCAAAGGCTCCTGGGAACAGCGACATTCTAAACTGTTAACAGCTGAAGCCTTCCAAAGGATTCTATCCCCCAGTGACAGTTAGCTGAAGACTGTGAGAGAGAGAGAGAGGTCCTTCAGGGTTGGGAGACCGAGAGGGAAGGGAAATTACCAGCCTTGGGAAGAAGCAGACTCCCAGCATGAGCTCCTCACAGCCTACTCCTCCCCAAGCCATGCCTGCAAGCCTCCTTGGGGGTTTACGGGGCATAGCCCTACAAGGGACCCAGAGATGAATCAGCCATGGATCCTGCCCTTGAGGAGCTTACTGTCTACTGGCAAAAAGTGCTGAGTACAATTTCAACCCAGGGAAATTTCATGGGTTGTGGGACTTCAGAAGAGAGAAAGATGTGGGCTGGACATCAAAGAAGGCCTGCCAGAGGAGGTCGCATTTGACCTGGACCTCGAAAGATGGCAGGGGACTTTCCACAGGCAGAGATTGGAGATGGTGCTAGTTATGGAGCCAGACACCTTCAGTCTGAGGCTGTGATCTGTGAGGGCGGTGGGGAGGGGGGAAAGCCAGAGAAGGGTAAAAGGCCGAGGAAACCCTGGCCACCTTCTCTAGTAAGAGGACACCAAGGATCACGCTTTGCCTGCTTTAACATCTTGCCTACCATTGCCCTGATGAAAATAGGCCGCTGTTTTGAATTAGCTAAAAGTTGGGAACTCAGACTTGGATTTGACAAGGGCCCTCTGAGGGCAGTTAAACCAACTCTCAGCCCCATGATTCTGTGAGTCTGTGATTCACAAGTGGAGCCAATGACACACCTTTGGGACTAGGCAAGGCTTCTTCGTCAGCGAATTCCCTCAGGGGAATAATGCTCCTTCACAGGAGAATGGCAGATGGAAACACCCCAAAAAGCGAATATGCCCAGGACTGCTCAATTGAATTTACAATAGTTCCAGATTATTGACTAGCTCATGCCTGTCAGCAGAGCCAGAATGGACACATAATTTGAAGAGTATGAGGGCAGGTAGAGGTGAAAAAAAAGACTGAAGGTAACATTAGATGGCAAGAACATGACAGTGAGGTACTTGATGAGAACCCCCCAGAAATGATCAAGAAGGGGTAACTGGGTGATAAAGGGGGAGATTAAGAAGCCTGCACTTTATTGCACCCAGTTTTTTTTTTCCCCACTGTTGCTATTTTAGAATTGCAGTTCTACATTTTGTGGAGGTTACAGAAGGAATCTTGTGAATATTTTTTCTCTGACAGGGAAATAATTACCAAAATCTTAACTTTTATAATATTTGTGCAAATTTCAAGAATAAGTTTTGTTTTATCTTTGGTGGCACGACATGCTTTGGACTTTTGTTTTTAAATCCCAGCATAACCAGTATTTTCCCAGGATTCTAATCATTCCCTATGGGCTGAAGTTAGCCAGCAGTAATCCTAGCCTTGCAAAGACAAAGCAACCAGTGATATTTGATAAAATAGAAGCTGACAGACAAATCAGGTCTAGTCAATCAAAGGATGAAGAGCAGAAGACTCAGGCCAGAGAGAGCACTAGCATGTCTTGGATGGCCAGAAAAAGTAGGGAAGGAAGGCATGCGGGGGGTCAGCACAAATAGGGGTTGGTATGCAGGGCTCTGGCCTCCAATCCTAAGACCCCTTGGGAAGGGAAGAGCATTCATTTTCTACTTCACTTTTTATGTACCTGCCTTGGCAGAAGGAGCCTTGGTCTTGGAGGTGTAGCCCCTGCATCCAAAATGAGATGAAGCCTGCCTCTGGTCAAGTTAGGACCAGAAAGGCTAAGTTGATCTAACTTGGAAAGGAAGCTTCGTGCTATCTCAGTTTTATGCTCAATGTCTGCCTTTGAAGGGCAAGAACAGCCATAGAGGAGAACAAAGAATCTCAGGGTATCAGAGAGAGGAGGCAATATAGCCAAGTCCAGTATGAGAAACCTGCCTTCTGGGGATTTCTTCATATAGCTGTTCTTTCAGCTGGTCTCTCCCGCTTCTGTCGGCCCCCAGTAGGTTGCCTCAAAAGCCCAGTTTTCCTATGATCATTCCAAGCCCCAGCAAAATACCTGTTTAATGCTCAATGTGGCAGTCACTTTTGGATCTGACTTCCCTTCTGATAGTTCACCACCCTGTGAACTGGTTCCATGGTCTTCCCTGGAAAGGTAGTTCCCTTTCTTAGCCTCCTATTCACTTCTGTTCACCTCTTTTTCCTTCCTGCTGTTTCTCCAAAAACACTTTGCTGGCCTTCAATAATATTGGTGTCCAAATTCAGTTTGGGGCCTACCACTGTTTTATGTCTCTGTGGGTTACAGTTTTCTTTGAGGAATGTCCTCATTACCATATATTTTTAAACTAAATAGCTTGCATGAATAGGGATCCCCAAGCATTTGATACAATAAGAAAGGCATAGAATGGGGGTGTAATTTGGGGGCAAGCGTGTTCGCTGTAGGAAGGAAAGGCAGCAGGAGCTGCTGGTTCCCAATATAGGGTTGGAGGAGGAGCTGCTGCTGGTACTGCTCACATGCTGCATTCAGGCTGCTGGCACAGGGTGTTCTGGAGCTCCAGGCCTGGCAGGCATGGTGGGCGGAGCAGGCCCTTTGTGGTCTTCTTTTTGAAACTCTCTGCCTTGACAACTGATTGGGGAACAAGGGGTCAGTTTCACTCAATTCTCCTATAGGTGACTCAAACCTCTATCACACCCAACCATCTGCCCCAGAGATGATCTCTCCTATGAAAGCAGCTGAAATGCACCAAAGTGATTTCTTGAGAGTCTTATCCCACAATGAGAAGCTAATAGGCTGCGTGCGGCCCTCTTGTTAGTTGTAGCTTAGGTCATGAGCATAGAACCCAGTAAATTGTGTAGAAAAATGTTGAAAGACTCCACAGAGCCTAGACAAGAAGTTGAGATCATGGATTTGCCTTCTCTTTTAAAGGCTCCTTAGGAGTCACTTCCTCCTCAAAACCCTTTTAATGGATTTCTATGAAGAAAATCACCTAAATAAGAGTTTTCCTCAAACTGGGGTCAGTTTGAGTACTGACCGCAGTACTTCCTGGTGGCTCAGGACTCCGAGGGGAGCTGACAGACACACTGTGAAAGCACACTGACAATGGTTTGGTCCTGCCTACCGGTTGCCGTTTCACTCTTCCTGTGGCTCAGATTGGCTGTGCATTCTCTTGCTTTCAAACAAATGTAACTGCATGAATGAAAGTGCTCCCATCCCCATTTCTGCCCAGTGAAATCCTACCTCTCCTCTTGGCTTAGCTCAAATGTCGCTTCCTCTGTAGAAACTTCAATGAGTGTCCAGTGGGAGGTCAATGTTCCCTCCTCTGGACTCAACAATCATTTGGTTGGGTGCTCCCCTACACTCTAAAAATGAGGGTGTTTAGCAAAGGTCTTATCTCCCCTGCTGGGCTGTGAACAAGTGAATAGAAGATTGCTGAGCATCGAAACTAGGATAAGCCAGAAAGGTGGCACTTATTTTTTCAGCTGCCATTAAATTCCTGTAAAGGAACTTCTCATTGAGGGTGCTCATTCTGTGTGTGGGGAACTGCATGAAAACACTCCTGATGGCCTTTTCTTTGCAAATGCACAGTTAAGTCTGCAAACACAGAATTTGAGCAGCTGTGGCAAAGCAGCCCTGATCACATGGCCCATCTTTTCCATTCTCCAGCTGTCCTGACCAAAGGCCACGTTGGGAACAGCTCTAAGAGCCACTAAGAGCTGTGGAGGCAGCAGTAGAGGAGGAAAGACAAATGACAAAATTCTTCGATGATCCTGGGTAGCAACTGGCCAATGGGGGATGAGAATGGGGGACAGAGCCTTTCACCTTTGGGGTCAGCAGCATGACTGGCTTCAGGGCCAGAAGGCCAAAACATCTGTCAGCTGAGCAGCAGCTCCTGTGAATGAATTGCCTTTGTCTTGTTGGAGGTGGGGATGAGTGTGAGTTTATTTGCTCAACAGAAAGCCATGTAAACCAGGGATCAGATGGAAGCTCTGGTGGTGGGAAGAAGCCCAGTAGCCCTTTAGATAGAAGATGCCCATCAACAATGGAAGGGAGTACACAGGACCTCAGAAGGAAGGGTCCTCTGTCTTGGCGGAAGGCCGCTCACCTCTTTATGAAGCCCTCTGGGGGCAGAAAAAGGCCTTGCCGGTTCCAGCAAAACTTCATGGAGCATGGGGGTGGCAGATGGGGTGCCTGGTCCCAGCCACTCCTCTCCCAACTTCCCACTAGCCATGTGGGCAAGCTCACATTAGCAATGAGCTCAGGCCTGCTTTGCTCATTTAAGGAAAAGCAGTGATCCTATTATCCCAGGGATGATTCTTTGCCCCAGACGCAGCTCCTTTTTTCTAACTTCCTTCAGCCTTGCTGGCTTCTCCTCAGCAGTAGCTAATGTGGGATGATGATCAGCAGCAGTTGAGCTATTTTTAAGTCAACAAACTACCAATGCTAAGAGTTCCCTCAGAAAGCCAGGGAATTCGGAGCCTCAGAAGCAAATGCTAAACATGATTGGTGGGCATGGAAGGGAATGTTTTGGACTGCTGTTCACAAAAGGAATCCCTTGAATTTAATCCTAAAAATGGCCAAGCTAGAAGAGTCCTTAGAAACCATCTAGTCTGCTGTTTCCCTCCCTAGAAAATGTCTACAGATGAGAAAATAAAGTGGATGATGGTTTAGGGCTGAGGCACTTAGCTGATGTTGAGCTGGAAGCCAACTCTTCCTGATTCCTATGTGAATGCTGTTTCCACAGAGACCAGTAGAATGTTTCTGGACTTCTTTGTTTCAATGAGCTTCGATTATCACACTTTATTTTTTGTAGCATGGGCTCCATAAAACTAAATTATTGTACAAAATCTAAATACGTTAATTAAACAAGCACCAGACACAGAGTAACTTAAATGACATCAGGGTACCAAATCTCAGTTTATAGTCAGTGGACAGATAACTCTGAAATATCAGCTGGTGGCATATCCAAATCAGTAAGGAAGGACCATTTGGTTTTTATACCACCTGAACAGTGGCGGCATTCCAGCTGGTGAGTCTTCCTGGCCTCTTGATGCAGTACTCCCCTTCAGCTGCTGCTTTGCTCTCTGGGGTTAATTCAATATCCGGGGCAGGGAGCCAGACTTGGAAGGTCCTCTCCCCACATCTAACTCCTGCTTCAACACCCAGCTCCAATGTCTTCTCTGTGAAGCCTTCCTGCATCTTCCCCCATTCCTCAGAGTAGCCTAAATCCTCTCCTAATGCCTCTCTTTATAATACCCCTGCAGTCACATTGTAAGGTTACTGTGTTAGGCCCCCACCAGGCCTAGGGTTTTTTTTGTTTTGTTTTGTTTTTTTGTCATTCCTACAGTGAATCTCTCCAGAAACACCAATGAACAGGTTTGACTACAAGGAGACTACAATGAGAATTTTATTGCCAACATAGGAAATTTGGGATCCACACCAGGTAGAGTTTACTAGAAACAAGATACCCCTACTGCGGTAGGCATTGAACAGGGAGGGGAGACAGGGGAGGGAGCAGAGCAGTGGGGGTGTCTGCAGGAAAGCCTTATTGAAATCATGGAAGCTGAGGTAGCTTATGGGAGCCTGGGTCTTAGAACTGACCCCTGGGACATTGAAAGAGAAGCCCCTCTTGGAGGGGAATGAGAGGCTGCAGCAAGCAGCTCTGAGTCACACAATCAGGAAGGCATTGGACGCTTGAGGCAAATAGCCATTATGACAAAGGAGAAAACGCGCTTTACTCCACAGGACTCTGTCTCCCCCAGTGGACCTAGCATGCTGGGCAAAGACAGCTGTCGTTTGGCTTGAGGCTTATCTGTTGAAGAGGAGGCTGGTGTAAACCTAAGCACGGGGGCATGTGGAGATGAGGGAGACGGCTGGCCGGGCTGTTTGGAGTCTGGGCCTGTCTCAGCTCTGACACTAGTTGGTTGCATGGCTTTGAGTAAATCTGATCCATCAGAATTATGTGGGCAAGATAAATTCTCAAGTTCTTCCAGGTCTAAAGGTCTGGGATCCTAGGACTGCACGAACCTGTTCCCACCTCAAACCTGTTCATTGGTGTCTCTGGAGAGAGATGGACACAAAAGTCATCACTTGGCCCTTTTGGAAACAGTTGAGTCAAAAAGTCTTGGCCTCCTGCTCATTTTTAACCAGGGCCTCAAGAAAACAGTTCGCAATCCAACTGGTACACTGGCACGAGGTTGTAAATCCTACCTGGGGGAGCAAACCAGAAACTTCTCCCCTTGGGTGTTCAAAAATACTTCATTTTTAAAAAAATTGTCTTTTTAAAACTGTAAAGGTGTGTAAACATTAGTTTTAGAACAATTGCTCCCCAATAATTTATTTTACAAACAGGAATATGAAAAATAAATTGTGGTGAGAGGAAGGACCCACTAAGAACACCATTTTTAAATTTTGCTAAGTAAGGACATTGAGGGAAAAAACTCAAACTCTGATCTACCATCATTGTTTAATGTTCAGCAAACATGAAGCATTTTAACACCAAAAAAAGTGAGGAGAATATAATCTCAGCATAAAGGAACAACCTTTTAAACTGAATTTAGCACTATGAAAAATGTACCTCACTGTCTGTAATTTGAGCAAGTTTTGCGCGGACGTACACTGGCCCCATGGATTGGCGCTGGGAATCACCAGTTTAGAGGTGCCAGTGCCTTTTGACAAAGGCCCATGGATCCACATGACTGCCTGTCTGTTCTTTTTAAAGACCGGCCCACACTGCAGAGAAGTGATTGTGAAGGTCTCCAACCCTGTCATGCCCCCACGTGCCACCTTGACTTGGGAGAGGGACACTCACAAAAGCATGTCAAATCGACATCCATTTCTTTCTCTTTCCCTCAGGTCTCAGGGGAAGAACACACTTTTCCTCTGCTCCTCGGATTCTTTCTCTCAAGGCCTCTTCTACGAAAACCCCTGCCCAGAGGGTTACTGCTAAAATAAAGCTCCTGTGTCTGTTCCCTTCCCTGGCCCCCAACTGACTTGCCTGCCTCTCCTTGCTGCTGTCCCCGCCTATTCCCCTTCATGCTGGCTCTAGAAAGATGCGATCTTTTTCCCAGGCCCCAGCCTCTCTGGTCTCCCTGCCATCCAGCTTCTAGCCTCCCCTCTCTGGAATCTATGGAAGAATCATCAAGCAGCTTCTGGAAATCCAGGAGTCTGTCCAGGAGTCTGTCCTTGGTCATGGTCGTCCTCAACCTGTCTGTGTTCTTAAGAACGCTCATGTGCTCCCAGAAACATTCTTTTGCCTGCCTTTCCTGGTCTGGCCACATTTGACTGTGTCACTTCTCTCTTTTCTCACTCTTCTCTGCCCTCCACAGACCTCTGTGCTGCCAGGACTTCCTAACAGAAGGGTTTGGCTAGCTCCCCGAAGCCATCCAGAACTGGACCCGAGGGACCCAGCTCAATTTGAATGTCCTTTTATCTGCCCAGGAGATGGGAAGATGCCGAGACCATGCTTCAGTGCTGTCCTGCATCTGTCTTTCTGAGTTTAGACTTGGTTTTTCCATTATATTCCATTCAATAGAATTTTCCATTATATTCCACAGTGTCTTACCTAACTCTAGCTTTCTACACTCAACAGCAATGCCTCCTGAGAGCCTCCTGGGTGTCAAGTACTCTGTTGTGTGCTTTTGAGGACTAGGGTGTTAGCAAGGCACAGTCTCTGACTTTGCAGGGTTCACAGATTCATGGGGAAAATAGATGTTCCAGTTACAGCGAGGCAAGGCAATCTGGCAGTAACTGCATAGAGAGGAATGATAGGCTGGGCCTAGGAATGGAGGGGAGCGGGTAATAGAGGATCCTAAGGAAACTGAGAGAAGAGGGGCTGGAGTGGGGCTCATCCGCGCTCCTGTGCATTGCCTTGGCTAACATTTTACTTGTCCTTCTGAATCACCCTGGCATTGTCAACAAAGAATAATATATGATCCTTCTTGGAGTAAAAAGCCTTCAGCAGTGCTTCACAAAAAATTCTATTGTAAATTTTGTGTCCTACCTCAAATTAATTAAAAAAAAAAACAAACACGTTGTTAATTCGCTCCAAGCCCACTCAGCTGCTGAAGAATTTTGAGTATTCAGCTAGAGATCTTTGTAATGAACAAGTAGCTCAATTATTCTGGTTTCATTATACAATGTATCAGGCATTCTTTGGCGTCAAGGAATTAAAGCACATTTTCTCTGGCAAATGGCAACAATATTTGATTTGAAGGCATACCCTGCACAAGTGGTTCTTGACTAAATGTAGTTCCATTTAAAAATAAGAGTTTTCACATGATTTAACCTCTTGTAGTCTGGTCTCAGCTGGCTCATTCCAGGGAGTGAGCTTTTTTTCATAGTGCTAAATTCAGTTTAAATTTGTTTATAATTGTGCAAATTCTACAGTTGGCAATATTGTTCACCAGGCATTGAACTCTTTTACTTATTAATATTTTAATAGGTTTTTGGGGAACAGGTGGTGTTTGGTTACATGAACAAGTTCTTTAGTGGTGATTTCTATTTTGGTGCACCTATCACCCAATCAGTGTGCACCGTACCCAATGTGTTTTATTTTGTCCCTCACCCCCTCCCACCCTTTCCCCAAATCCCCGAAGTCCATTATAAGGCACTGAACTCTTAAGCCTTGTTCCTTGTTCCCACAGCTCGGCCAATTGTGTTGGTCCTTTCCCCTGCTTTATTTAGTCACTTCCTCTGGAGGGTGGCCTTTTCTACCTAAGACACCATGGGCAGTGGAGCACTCAATCCATATTCTCCCAGACATGCCCCTCAATGCCAAGCAGAGAATCAGAGCACCTGGTCTTTGGGGACCAGGCCTGTGTCAACTAAATGTCCCCAGTCAAAGGAAATGGCATCTCTTGAAACAAAAAAAAAAGCTACTTTCTGCCCATGAAGAAGGACCCTGACCTTCCCCCAGTGTAAATGTATAGGCAGGACCCCCACTACCCTGTGCTCCTTTGTGCAGTTGAGGAAAAGGTGGCCCATCTGGATGGACACAAAGCTTGGCAGGAGAGCAGGGGCAGGATTTCAGCTCCCTTGGCCCCCGTGCAAGTGAAGGAAGCTTTCCCCTGAGGTTTATTTGACATTTTTCTCCCCAGACAGCTGCCTTCCCAATTCAAAGGCTCAAGACCGTTGAAAAGCATATGCCAAGGGACAGACTAAAACTGTGACAGAGATGATTGCCAGTTTGCGAAAATGCTGAAAGCTTTCCATAAATTTGGGATCCACAAGGCACCTTGTCGTCACATGCAGTGGGGAGTGGAGGGCTGGACTGGATGACGTCCAGGAGCCTAGCACTGTGTTGAAATAAATTATTCTGCAGGCTGGTGGTGGTTATAAACTCACTACCAGCAAGGAGTTGGGGCTGAAAGAAGAAACATTATAAAACGGTTGCCACTAAAGTGTAGTCTGTTCAGGGCCAATAATTAACCCTAGTTGGAGATGGTTTCTCTCTTTGACCATCACCAGGGTTGAGAGCCGAGTGACTCCGCCTGTCCAATTTGATTGCTAGGCTGGTCCAAAGGAGAGTTCCTTCACCTTCATCCACCTTTATCGGGTCTCTCCTCTTTCTTTTACTGCCAAATTTCTTGAAAGAAGAGTCCACACTTGCTGTCTCAATAGCTTCTCTGCCTTGCATCTGATGGACTGAGTGACTGACTGACGAGAGGTCCCAGTGTGTTGGACTGCTAAAGTAGCCAGCCTTTTCTTGTTTTCCCACCCTATTTGTCAGCGTAAAGTGTTCTAAGCTGATGGCTTCTCTTTCCTTTTTTTGTGCTTTCTTCCTTGGACTCCAGTTAAATGACCCTTTCCAAGTTACCTCTACCCTTGTGGCTGCTTTTCTGCTTCTTCATTAGTGCCTAAGCCGAGTGTATTGCTCATGGTTCTAGCCCGAGATTTTTCCCTGATTATCTTCTGTGTTGGAGATTTGACCCACTCGTGGAGTTTCCATGATAACGACTCTGCAACAGACTCCCAGAGTCATCTCAGCCAGTCTCATCTATGTCCAGTCCTCAATGCCCACATTTCAACATGTTCAAGGCTGTCGTCTTCCCTCTCTATGTTGGTCCCGCTGCGGCTTCTTTACAGAAATTATCAAGACTTCGGAGTCATACACCTAGGTTGGAATCCTAGTTGTACACTTTTCTGTGTGGCCTTTGAAATGAAGTCCTTTTTTCTCATGTTCTGTGAATGCTACCAATGCTGATTATACAATAAGCACTTGTCAAATGCTGGTCTCCTTCCTCATTTTTTATTAGCATGAACATTTCCCCTCTCTAGTGGGCTTGGAATCATCTAGTTTTTCATTGTAATAATGTACTTTCTCCTCCTCTACACCTCCGCAAGCCCATTTCTCTGGAAACACCTCTCACGTTGGTCCTCTCCTTTCGATATTAAGGGGCATCATCTGGGCCCACGCAACCAGTGTCTCTGCCTTTAGGCTCTGCCCACCCAATCCTCTCTGCCCACCGCTACTGCCTGAAGCATGTTTCAGATCATATTCCCACCCAAAAACTGCCAGTGCCCCCACTCTCAGTTCCACACCTTTACTTTCAAGGTTTTTAATGATCTGCCTCAAACCTAGTTTTCTGCCAAACTTAGGATGGCTCAATCACATGGCATGCTGGGACCTCAGTGACAGAATCCAAGGGGGTGGGGTAACCAGGGTAGCCAGTGTCTATCCCAAAGCCTCCAGTCTGGAGGTTGGGGCAA